>NC_137808.1:6182389-6782389 GCF_963383645.1 Muscardinus avellanarius
CTCAGGCAGAGAGGGGGCAGCAGCTGTTACAACACAGAGTTCCTTTCCGTTTTTGCCCTTCGTTTTAATGATTAACCTATAGAAAACGCCTCAGAGTCAATTGAAGCCTCTAGCCCTAAAACTATATAGAGGCGATCAGTGCCTCTGTTTACCTCCTCTCCTCTGGCCTAGGTACAGGAAAGGTAAACTCCATGTGCTGCTTCAAAGTACCTGATGGGGACTGAGCCTGTATTGGTTATTAATAGCTGTATTTGGGGGGGAGGTCTGCGGGGTGGAACCCAGAGACTTTTTACCTCCGGGCTATACTCCCAGACCTATTTTCTATTTTATTTGGAAACAGGGTTTCACTAAATTGCTGAGAGCCTCACTAAGTAGCTGAGGCTGGCTTTGAACCTGTGCGATCTTCCTGTCTCAGCCTCCCAAGCACAGGGATTACAAGCGTGCGCCACCACGCCTGGCTCTAAGACCTGTATTAATGGCTAATAAGAATAATCTTTCAAGCCAAGTGTGGTGGCGCACGCTTGTAATCCCAGCGCTTGGGAGGCTGAAACAGGAAGATCGCACAGGTTCAAAGCCAGCCTCAGCTACTTAGTGAGGCTCTCAGCAACCTAGTGAGACCCTGTTTCCAAACAAAAATATAAAATAGGTCTGAGAGTATAGTCCGGAGGTAGAAAGCCTCTGGGTTCCACCCCTAGTACCACACACACACACACAAGAATTAAAAATTAGGGTTGAGAGTGTTGCTTGGAGGTAGATGCCCCTGGGTTCCACCCCCAGTCCTGAAAAAAGAAAAGAAAGAATAAGCTTTCATACTTAGGCAAAACAATAAAATCCTTTTTTCTGCCTCTAAGCTTTCAGCCAAGAGCTGACGCCAATATTGACCTTGGTCAGCTCAAAGTTAGCTGTTAGCCCAGCTACCCATGCAATGTTAAACACTAAATTCTCACAGTACTTTAAGCTTAAGAGAACCCTATATTAATTACTAAGCACACTAAACAGTTATAGCCCAAAGTGTCCATACTTTAGAGACAAGTTTACATAATAACTTCTAGCAGATAGAGTTAAAAATGGCTAAAAACTCCCCAAGGATGCGGGAAGATGGTACAGGCCTTCTCCAAAGTTTGCTCATACCATGTAACCCCTGACCTTGTTAACCAAGTAACACATCTTGGTCATAAATCTAACAGGAAAGGCAAACACCACGGAGATCATTGGTGGGCCTGTGCCTGCATTAGGTCAGGGGGAGGTAGAAAGACTATTGGCTAAGCAGAATGGGGAAAAGGAGATAATAATCCTTATAAAAACTGTTCTATGTTCAAAACTTGAGTGTCTTCATGGCACTCCACTACATCCTTCTGATGTAGTGCTTTCATGGTCTATCCCTTCTTTCTACCTTGGTAATAATAAAATTTGCTTAAGCTTGCAGCAGTATAGTTCTGGCTATTTTTTCTAAATTAAGAACAAGAACCCACGTCGACTTCTCACACTGTTACGCTAGGATGACAAGTGTGCGCCACCCGCCCGGCTTTCATTTCTGTTTCACACTGTTACGCTAGGATGACAAGTGTGCGCCACCCGCCCGGCTTTCATTTCTGTTTTGAAACAGGGTCCTACTAGGTTGATGAGAAGCTCTCTACTTGCTGAAGCTGTCCTCGAACCTGTGACCCTCCTGTCTCATCCTCCCAAATACTGGGATTATAGGTGTGTGCCACCACCCCGGGCTGGAGTAAAGGTTTTGAAAAAAGAGCAGATGCAAAAGGGAAAATAAATTTTCTCAAGTGGGAGGCGAGGTCTGGCGGGGACAGCAGAGGCAGGGCTTGGGGGCGGTTCTAAGGAGCCAAAGCACAAGTTTGGTTGCATTTGGGATTAAGGCGTGCACAGAAGGAGTTGGTTTCTGGAGGGACACAACGATGCCAGGGAGCGGGGCGCGGTGGCGCACGCTTGCAACCCCAGCACTGGGGAGGCTGAGCCAGGAGGTCGCGGTTCCTGGACAGCCTCGGCTACTTAATAAGGCCCTTTGCAACTCAGTGAGACCCTGTTTCAAAATAAAGAATTAGAAATAAGGCTGGGGGTGTAGCTCGAAGGTAAAATACCCCTGGGTTCCATCTCCGGTACCGCACACAAAAAATAGGTCCGGGGGTGTAGCTCCAGATAGAATGCCCCTTGGTTCTATCCCCAGTACCGCAAAAAAAAAAAAAAAAAAAAAAAGAGACGGATTCAAGAGGTCGCAAGGAACGTCATTGGAGATGAGGGTAGAAGGACAGGACGACTGCCAGTCTAGGGTACCAGCCAGGCATCCGCCCGGAAGCTTGAAATTGCAGGACTCGGAGGGTTGGGATGAGCCGGACTTCCGGGCCCCACCCACCGGCGCGGAACCAATTGTGACGGCGGTGTGGTTTCCGGCCGGCGCCACGAAGGAGACACAGGCGAGGGGCGGCGTGACGCGCGGCGCGCTGGGCGGGGCCGAGGCGGCGGCGGCGTGACGCGCGGCGCGGGTGGGCGGGGCCGAGGCGGCGGCGACGAGAGGCGACAGCGGGCGCGTCGGCGGCCCGCGCGCAGCCACCATGAGCACCAAACAGATCACTTGCCGGTCAGTGCCCTTCGCCGCGGGGTCGGCAGCGCCCCGTCATTTCGGGGCGCGCCCGGATGGGGACTGAGGTGGGAGCGGGGCGCTTAGAAAGTTCCTCAGCGGTTTCCTAGGGGGCTAACGAGGGCGGCCCGGGCGCCGCGGCCCGAGCCGGGAATCGGGAGGGCGCAGAGCCGGGGAGGACCGGGGGCCGGGGAGGACCGGGGGGCACCGATGGGGACAGAGGGGCCGGCGAAGACCGAGGAGGACCAGGGAGGACCCAGGGGCCGGGGGGGAGGGGACCGGGCAGGATCGGGGAGGACCCGGGAGGATCGAGGGACCAGGGAGGACCGCAAGGGGCAGGGGAGGACCGTAAAGGGCCAGGGAGGATTGAGGAGGACCGAGGGGCCGGGGAGGACCCTGGAGGATCGAGGGGCCCGGGAGGACCAGGGAGGACCGAGGAAGACCAGGGAGGATCGAGGGACCAGGAAGGACCGCAAGGGGCAGGGGAGGACCGTAAAGGGCCAGGGAGGATTGAGGAGGATCGAGAGGCTGGGGAGGACCCTGGAGGATCGAGGGGCCCGGGAGGACCGGGGAGGATCGAGGGGCCCGAGAGGATCAGGGAGGATCGAGGGGCCGGGGAGGATTGAAGAGGACCAGGGAGGATCGGGGAGGACCGAGGAGGACTAGGGAGGATCGAGGGGCCGGGGAGGATTGGGGAGGACCCGGGAGGATGGAGGGACCAGGGAGGACCGCAAGGGACAGGGGAGAACTGTAAAGGGCCAGGGAGGATTGAGAAGGACCGAGGGGCCGGGGAGGACCCTGGAGGATCGAGGGGCCCGGGAGGACCGGGGAGGACCCGAGAGGATCGAGGGACCAGGGAGGATCGCAAGGGGCAGGGGAGGACTGTAAAGGGCCAGGGAGGATTGAGGAGGACCGAGGGGCCGGGGAGGACCCTGGAGGATCGAGGGGCCCGGGAGGACCAGGGAGGATCGAGGGGCCCGGGAGGATCGGGGAGGACCCGAGAGGATCGAGGGACCAGGGAGGATCGCAAGGGGCAGGGGAGGACTGTAAAGGGCCAGGGAGGATTGAGGAGGATCGAGGGGCCGAGGAGGACTGGGGAGGACCCAGGAGGATGGAGGGGCCAGGGAGGATCGAGGAGGATCAGGGAGAACCTGGGAGGACCGAGGACCCAGGGACCGGGGAGGATCGGGGTCGGCCTGTGCAGCGCTTGTGGCCGGGGGAGGTTTGGGGCTGCGTACCCCAAGACGCCCTTACAGGCGCTGGCACCGCGGAGATGCGGGTCGTTAACCGACCAGAGGCCCTCGGAGAAGCTCGGGCTCCGAGCTCCTGCACCCTAAACTTGCAGGCTGAGTTCACAGTGAGAGCTGTGTGGGGATAAAAAGAAATGCGTACCGGCCCTCCGCGTGAAAAATAAAAATTGAGTGGGGAAATGAGGCGCCGATTTCCTGGCACTTTGTCGTGGCCCTGGATTGCAAACCCAGGGTCTTTCTAGGTAGGCACTGTCGCTGAACTACACCCCTCGCCTCTTTTATTGTATTGTATTTATTTATTTACTTATTTATATTGTGGTACTGGGGATGGAACCCAGGGGCAGTCTACCTCCGCGTGACACTCCCAGCCCTATTTTTTATTCTTTATTTTGAAACAGGGTCTTACTGGGTTGTAAAGGGCCTCACTAAGTAGCTGAGGCCGTCCAGGAACCGTGATCCTCCTGTCTCAGCCTCCCAAATGTTGAGATGATTAGCATTGCCACCATGCCTGGCTTATCTTTTATTTTGAGACAGGGTATAGCTAAAATCTTCAGGAAGTCTCGAACTTAGTGTCTTTTCTCAGCCTCCCAAGTAGCTGGGATTATAGAATGTTGCCAATTATTTCCAATTTTTTTTTCCCCTTAAGGGACTGGGTCTGGAACCTAGGAGCATTGGACCTGAGTTACACCTCCAGCCATGTTTATTTATATTTTGGAATAGGGTCTCGCTAGGTTGATGAGTACTTGCTATCCGTGAACCCGCGATCCTCCTGTCTCAGCCTCCCAAGCACTGGGATTACAGGCGTGTGTCACCACACCAGCTGACAATAACACTTCTAAGCAAATACTGCTTTCAACCATTTTACAGTGCAGGAAACTGAGATTGAGAGTGATTAAGTTAGGAGCAGAAATAAAACGGCAGTGGATGGTATGTTACAGAAAACCAGATATCTACACTGTGGCTCCACTTTGAATCGGAAATCGTTTGGTTGTGTAGCGTCCTCATTCCTTGGTAAACTTGAGGCTTACTGGTGCTGAGAGGCCGTCCTATCAAATTAGCTTGGAAAGTACAGGCTGGGCATCCCCCGTGTGGAAATGTAAAACTTGAAATACCCCAGAAGCCAAAACTTTGAGTGCAGACTTGATGCTTCTTGTGGAAAATGACACTTTGGAATTTTGATTCATGCTCCAAATTATTGAAAATACTGTATAAAATTACTTTCAGGCCATGTGTATAAGATGCCTATGAAACAGCAGATTTATATTCAAACTTGGCTCCCATCCCCGTGGTAGCTCATTGGTTATTTGCAAGTATCCCAGAATCCTAAAGCATTGAAAATTCAAAACACTTCCAGTCCCAATCGTTTTGGATAAAGGATATTCAGTCTGTACAAATTTTAATTGGTTTCAGTAAAACTTGTGTGGGACACACGTGTGTGTGTGTGTGTGTGTGTGTGTGTGTGTGTGTGTGTTACTGGAGATGGAACCCAGGGGCATTCTACCTCTGAGCTACATCCTCAGCCCAATTTTTTATTCATGATTTTGAAACAAAATTTTGAAACAAAACTCACTAAATTGCAAAGGGACTCACTAAGTAGTTGAGGCTGTCTGCTAACCATGATCCTCCTGTCTCAGCCTCCCAAATGCTGAAAATTATTCTTAATTTTGAAGCAAGGTCTCACTAAGTTGCAGAGGGTCTAAGTAGCTGGGGCTGGCCATGAGCCTGCGATCCTCCTGTCTCAGCCTCCCAGCTATTGGGATTACAAACTTCTACCACCACATCTAGCTCCTATTTATTTTTTATTTATTTATTTTTTTGCGGTCTGGGGATGGAACCCAGGGGCATTTGACCTCCGAGCCACACCCCCAGCCCTATTTTTATCCTTTATTTTGAAATAGGGTCTCACTGAGTTGCAGAGGGCCTCACTAAGTAGCTGAGGCTGTCCGCGAACCGCGATCCTCCGGTCTCAGCCTCGCAAATGCTGGGATGACAAGCGTGCGCCACCACGCCCGGCTTGAAGCAGGATACTCAGCTGTTGTCTTTTCCTCAGTTTGGAAAGTGTTTTGAGGTTGGTTTTCTTGGCTGTGGGATGTGATGTGTTTTGATTATTTGAATGACGACAGAACAAAGCATCCATTTGGCTTCCATTTCCTAATCCCAGCATTCAGGAAGCTGAGGCTGGAGGATTCCAGTTGGCAGACAGCTTCAGATACTTAGGCCCTCCGCAATTTAGTGGGACCCTGTTTCAAAAAAAATAAAGAATAGAGCTGGGCGTGCTGGCGCAGGCTTGTAATCCCAGCATTTGGGAGGCTGAAACTGGAGGATCGCAGTTCGCGGACAGCCTCAGCTACTTAGTGAGGCCTTTTGCAACTCAGTGAGACCCTGTTTCAAAATAAAGAATAAAAAATCGTGCTGGGCGTGGTGGCGCACGCTTGTAATCCCCGCACTTGGGAGGCTGAGACAGGAGGATCATGGAGGTTCGAAGCCAGCCTCAGCTACTTAGGCTCTCAGCAACTTAGTGAGACCCTGTTTCCAAATAAAATATAAAAATAGGTCTGGGATTGTGGCCCGGAAGTAGAAAGCCTCTGGTTTCCACCCCCAGTACCAAAAAAAAAAAAAAAAGAATAAAAATTAGGGCAGGGAGTGTAGCTCGGAGGTCAAATGCTCCTGGATTCCATCCTCAGTGCCGCAAAATAAATGACTGAATTAATTAATTAATTAAATTTAAAAAAATAAAATGCCTAATACCTCTCCGATAGATGGTCGTCCAAAGGCAGGGTGCTCCGGCCTTTCGGTGAGGACAAGACTGCACGTGTGTCCTGCCTGGCACGAGGAGCAGAGCTGCTCAAGGGGCCGTTTCCAGGCAGTGTCTGTGCTGTGTTTTGCGTAGTGCGTGCCACAGGCAGAGCCTTCAGCCTGCGGGTGACAGCGATGTCTCAGCGGACAGGCGGGATGCTCAGGCTTTTCTCATGGGGAATGGAAATGGTAACATGCTACAAAGATAGCACCGGGCTGCCTCTGCCTCTCACATAGCACGTTCACACTTACCTTGCTGAAGGCAGTGATCTGGTCTACAAGTTATTTGTGAATCTGTGTAAGTCTCAGCTCAGTCACTTAACAGAACTGAAATGCTTGCATGAAGTCACAAGCTTATAAGTGGCGAAGCTAACTGGAAGCTCTGCTGAGCAGTTAACTTTTTTTTTTTTTTTTGTGGGTCTGGGGATGGAACCCAGGGGCATTCTACCTCTGAGCTACACCCCCCCAACTCTATTTTTTATTATTTATTTGGAAACAGGGTCTCACTGAGTTGCAAAGAGCCTCACTAAGTAGCTGAGGCTGGCCACGAACCATGGTCCTCCTGTCTCAGCCTCCCAAATGCTGGGATGACAAGCGTGCGCCACCACACCCAGCTGCATTATTTCTTATTTTTAAACAGGGTTTCACTAGACTGCTGAGAACATTACTAAGTTGGTGAGGCTGGTCTCAAACCTGCACTCCTCCTGTCAGCCTCCCAAACACTGGGATTACAAGCATGGGCCATCAGGTCTGGCTTAGTTTTTTATTCTTTTATTTTTTATTTTTTGGTGGTACTGGGGTTCCTGGAAACCAAACCTTCTACCTCCAGGCTACACTCCTAGACACCTATTTTTTTAATTAATTAATTTATTTATTTAGTAGTACTGGGGTTCCTGGAAACCCTTCTACCTCCGGGCTATACTCCCAGACCTATTTTTTTTACTTTTTTTTTTTTTTAATGTGGAAACAGGGTCTCTTAAGCCAGTGCAGCTGGCTTCGAACCTGTGCCATCCTCCCATCTCCGCCTCCCAAGCGTGGGGATGACAAACGTGCGCCACCACGCCCGGCTCAATTTTTTGTTTTGAAACAGAGTCTCTAAGTTGCTGAGGCTGGTCTCAAACCCATAATCCTCCTGTGTTAACCACCCAAGTCTGGGATTACCGGTGTACCCCAGGCCTGGCATGGTAGTGTACATTTTATAAATAAAGGTAGCAAGTAGTAGGCAAATTGGTTTTATAACTTGACGGTGAGTAGCAGAGCGGGATCCTGAACCCAGGGCTCTCTGACTCCATTTCAGTCAGACCTTTTGAAAACTCCCTTGGGAAATGGGGAGAACAGTTTTCCATAAAGTAAGTAATTTCTCAATTGTGAGCCTCACATTTTACATTGGGGTGTGCGTGCGTGTGTGTGTGTGTGTGTGTGTGTGTGTGTTTATTTGTATTTATTTTTGGGTTTTTTTTTTGTTTGTGTTTTTTTTGGTATTGGGGATTGAACCCAGGGACCTTCTACTTCTGAACACCAACCCTATTTTATTTTATTTTTGAAACCCTATTTTATTTTTATTTTGAAACACGGTCTCAGTAGGTTGATGAGAGTCTATTTGCTGAGGCTGTCCTAGAACCTGGGGTCCTCCTGTCTCAGCCTCTCAAGGACTGGGATTACAAATTTGCTGCCACCACACTGGCAACATTTTACATATTTGGTATATCTCAAATCAGGAGGGTATATCTTAACTCAAAACCTTTGGGGATCACTTATTTTTGTGTAGAAAAGCTGTCTTTCAGTCATTGTAGTGGGTCTAAATCTCTTTTGTCTTAGAATCAAGGAAGTGTGTATTATCTCCAGTGCCTAATAAAGTTTTGACACATGGTATAAATTGAATGAATACTTGTATGCTATGTTTAAGAATAGTCTGATTTTATCAAGCAGAGTGGGGATGGGAGTGTGACTGGGTGGTAGAGTGCTTGCTTGGCACGTGTGAAGCCCTGGGCTCAATCTCCGGTGCCACCAACTATTTCAGAAATAAAGCAAAGCCAGAAATGGTGGTGCTCAGCACTTGGAAGGCTGAGAAGGGATAGGAGGCTTGAGGCCAGCCTCAAGCAGCTTAGTGTGAGACTTTGTTTCTAAATAAAATAGGACCGGGAGAAAAGCTCAGAGGTAGAATGCCCCCAGGGTTCAGTCCCCTGTACCAGTAAGTAAACAAATGAAGCCGGTGCAAAGCAAAGCAAAGCGTGCCTTCTGCTTGTCTCCCAGGTACTTCATGCATGGCGTGTGCCGGGAAGGCAGCCAGTGCCTGTTCTCACACGACTTGGCCAACAGCAAGCCGTCCACCATCTGCAAGTACTACCAGAAGGGCTACTGCGCCTACGGGACGCGCTGCAGGCAAGGCTGCCGCCGCCGGCTGGCACTTCGGGGCCTGCGTTTGGAGCATGGGTTTTGATGATGGGGAATTTTAAATTTCAAGTAATTTGACGCCACCACAAAAAGAATGGCAGAGAATTGTAAAGCTTCATTTTGTGTCCTACAACTACTATTCATTTTCAAAACCACTTTTCAGGCTTTATTTTACTTTTTTTTTTTTTTTTTTTTTTTGCAGTATAGGGATGGAGCCCAGGGGCACTCTACCTCCGAGCTACACCCCCAGCCCTATTTTTTATTCTTTATTTTGAAACAGGGTCTCGCTGAGTTGCAGAGGGCCTCACTAAGTAGCTGAGGCTGTCCGCGAACCTCAATCCTCCGGTCTCAACCTCCTGAATGCTGGGATTACAAGCGTGCGCCACCATGCCCGGCCAGGCTTTTTTTTTTTTTTTTTTTTTTTTTTTTTTTTTTTTTTTGGTGGTACTGGGGTTCCTGGAAGCCCTTCTACCTCCGGGCTACGCTCCCAGACCTATTTTTTTACATTTTTATTTTGGAAACAGGGTCTCCTAAGCCAGCTTGCACGGCTGGCTTTGAACCCGTGCGATCCTCCTGTCTCAGCCTCCCAAGCACGGGGATTACAAGCGTGCGCCACCATGCCTGGCTCAGGCTTTATTTTTATAAATGTAGAGTTATTCTCACAACTGAGCATGGTGGCACATTCTTATAATCCCAACAACCTAGTGAGACCCTGTTTCCAAATAAAAGATAAAATCAGGCTGAGAGTGTGGCTTGGAGGTAAAATGCCTCTGTGCTCATTCCCCATTACCAAAAAAGAAAAAATTATTCCTAGAATATAAAATAAGATTTTATGATCTTTTTTTTTCTCCCCATTAAATATTTCTTTAGGAGCTGGGCGTGGTGGCGCACCCTTTTAATCCCAGCATTTGGGAGGCTGAGACCGTAGGATCACGGTTTGCAGATGGCCTCAGCTACTTAGTGAGGCCCTCTGCAACTCAGTGAGATCCGGTTTCAAAATAAAGAATAAAACATAGGGCAGGGGGTGTAACTCGGAGGTCAAATGCCCCTGGGTTCCATCCCCAGACCCGCAAAAAAAAAAAAAAAAATTTCTTTAGCTTTGTCCCATGCTGTTACTTTACCTCCTTATTTATTTTTTTTTAATATATATTCTTTATTTTGAAACAGGGTCTCACTGAGTTGTGGAGGGCCTCACTAAGTAGCTGAGGCTGGCCGTGAACCGTGATCCTCTGGTCTCAGCCTCCCAAATGCTGGGATGACAAGCGTGCGCTACCATGTCCAGCTATCTCCTTATTGTAGTTTTATAATTTTTATACTTTATAAAATTTTTATAAATTTTTATACTTTATACTTTTATACCATCTTTTTTTTTCCTCCTCGGTGAAACCCAAGGGGCATTCTACCTCTGAGCTACGCCCCCAGCCCTATTTTTTATTCTATATTTTGAAACAGGGTCTCACTGGGTTGCAAAGGGCCTCACTAAGTAGCTGAGGCTGTTCACGAACTCGATCGTCCAATCTCAGCCTCCCAAATGCTGGGATTTCAAATGTGCGCCACCACGCCCGGCCAATATTCCTCTGCTAGATAATGTAAGTGGCGCCGGTCTTGGTGTAGGCGCTCCTGCCCGTAGCATTTGTGTGCGCAGTTTTCCTCTGGCAAGTTTTGTAGCTTCCAGATGGGAAAAAGTTGTAAATTATAAGCCAGGTGTGGTGGTGCACACCTGTAATCTTAGTACTAATACTAAGGAGGCTGAGACAGGAGGATTGCAGGTTTGAGGACAGCCTCAGCAAATAGAATCTCATCAAACCTTGTGGGACCCTGTTTCAAAATAAAAAATAAAATTGGGCTGAGGGTGTAGCTCAGAGGTAGAATGCCCTTGGGCTCAATCTCCAGTCCCGCCCCCGAAGTTGTAAATTGTAAACATGTTGATGCTTTTTTATATTTTTTGTGTGTCTCTTTATTTTTCTTCAGTATTGAGGATGGAACCGAGGGCCTGGCATATGCTGGGCAAACTTCTGCCACCGAGCCCCAGCCCCAGCCCTTTTTATTTTATTTGAGATAGGATCTTGCTCTGTGCACAGGCTGACCTCACACCTGCAGTTCGCCTCCCAGGTAGCTGGATCATCGCTGTGCGCCAGCACGCCCGGCTCTGTTGATGGCTTTTGTAGCAAAGTTCATCTCTTTCTTGCTGGGCGCTCCTGCGTGCAGTGGAGAATGACAGAGGCGGCTCCCTCCTCCCCTGGCAGTGTCTGCCCCACACAGACCGACAGACAGACCGACAGCCAGTCCAGGAGGCTCCTGCCCAAGGACGCCGATGGGCAGGGCAGGATCTTTGACCAGCCTCCAGCTTCTTGGACTTTGGGGCTGCTGGAGCACGGGCTGGTCCCACCCGGGCACAGGTCCGTGCGTGCAGCAAGTGTCCCACGCCCGCAGAAGGGCGAGGCTGCCACTGCTGAGCCTTTGCTGGTTTAAACTATTTGTATGAGTGGTACTGGCGACGGAACCCAGGAGCCTTTTACCACCGGGCTTCATCTCCAGCCCCCACCCCTTTTTTTGTTTTTGTTTTTGTTTTTTTGCAGTACTGGGGATGAAACCCAGGGGCATTCTACCTCTAACATATGTCCCCAGCCCTATTTTTTATTCTTTATTTTTTTATTAATTTTTGTAGTACTGGGAATGGAACCCAGGGGCATTCTACCTTTGAGCTAACACTCCTAGCCCTATTTTTTATTCTTTATTTTGAAACAGGGTCTCACTGAGTTGCAAAGGGCCTCACTAAGTAGCTGAGGCTATCTGAGAACCTGTATCCTCCTGTCTCAGCCTCCCGAATGCTGGGATAAGAACGTGCGCTACCATGCCTGGCCCTATTTTGTTTTGGAAACAAGGTCTCCCTAAGTTGCTAGAAGCCTCACTAGGTTGCTGAGGCTGGCCTCAAACCTGGGATCCTCCTTTCTTAGCCTACCGAGTACTAGGATTACAGGCCTGCGCCACCACGCCTGGCTCAAGTTTACGTGTTGGAGAAGGTCATCCAGCGCCCACGTCAGCGTGTGGAGAGGAGGCGCTTTCGACTGGCAGCCCAGGTGACGTGTGTGCCAGGTGTCCCTGACCTGTCTGCTGTATTTTTGTTTAGATACGATCACACGAAGCCCTCGGCTGCAGCAGGAGGGGCCGTGGGCCCGCTGCCCCTCGCGGGGCCCTCCCCAGGCTTCCACGGCCCTCGCCCTGCTGCCGAGCTCAGCACGTCCATGGTGAAAGCTCACCCCCACGAGCCTGGGAAGCGGGAGAAGAGAACGTTGGTGCTCAGAGACCGAGGTGAGTGCGCGGAAGCCTCGCGTGTGCTGTCTGCCACCGTTAGTTAGTGGCGGCGCTGGGGCTGGACCCCAGGGGCCTTCCACCTCTGAGCTGCACCCCCAGCCAGCCCCGTTACAGTGTTTATTTTGAAGCAGGGCCTCACTAAGTAGCTGCGGCTGGCCGTGAGCCCGCATCCTCTGTCTCAGCCTCCTAGGTTCTAGGATCATAAGCGTGCATCGTGCGCGAGCCTCTTAGAAAAGCGGCCTTGCTTGTCCTTGGTGTTTCTTCCTGATCTCATGCAATAGAGACCCCAGAACGGCTCTGTGCGTGGACTCCGCGTGCTGCCACGTTGGGTGACACGGCTAGCCTCGTGCTGTAGCTGGGCTGAGCGCCACCTTTGGCCTTGCAAAACGTAAAAAGCGAGCTTGCGTCACCCAGCCAGGGGCATCTTCATGGGGAGTCCAGCTGGTGAAAAGCGTCAAGTTTCAAAGCTAAATTAGTTTGGTAAAGAGAGGATTTCAGCTGGGCGTGGTGGCGCGCACCTGTAATCCCAGTACTCGCAAGGCTGAGACAGGAGGATCGCAGGTTCCATGATAGCCTCAGCAACTCAGCGAGACCCTGTTTCAAAATAAAAAAAGAAGCCAGGCGTGGTGGCGCATGCTTGTAATCCCCGCGCTTGGGAGGCGGAGACAGGAGGATCGCGCAGGTTCGAAACCAGCCTCACTGGCTTAAGAGACCCTGTTTCCAAATTTTAAAAAAAAGTATAAAATAGGTCTGGGAGTGTAGCCGAAGGTAGAAGGGCTTCCAGGAACCCCAGTACCCCAAAAAATAAATAAATGAATAAATGAATATATTAAAAAAAAAAGAAAATGGGAGTGGGGGTATAGCTCAGAGGTAGAACGCCCCTGGTTTAATCTGCAGCACCACACACACACAAAAGGTGGGTTCACTATGTGACTTAAATGTCAGCGCAGCCTCAGCGCTGGTGGTGAGCAAGGTGAGGCCCGAGGTCGCACCTCTGGGAGCAGCAGTGTGCCAGGTGTGGGAAGTGGACTGTGCCCTGGGGCAGGACTTGGGGAAGACCTGCAGGTCGGCAGGTCGGTTTTACTGGCTGCTCCTAAGCAGGCGAGGGGCTTCTTAGCTCTTGGGATGGTATGTCCCTAGATGGGCAGATCCCATCCTCAGCAAGCGAGTAGCCGACCCCTGAAGCACTCACCTCTGCAGAGCGCGTGGGGGCTGCTGCGGGGAGGGTGCGGGGCCGGCGGACGCGCTGCCCAGCCCAGCACACGTTGCTGGCCGTACTGGTAGGAAGGAGCTGCTATGTTCTTCCTTTTATTGAGGTACTAGGGATGGAAGCCAGGGGCATTCTACCCTTGAGCTACACCCCCAGCCCTATTTGTATTCTTTCTTGGAGCAGGGCCTAACTAAGTTGCTTAGGCTGGCTTTAAACCTGCCATCTTCCTGTCTTAGCCTCCCAGGTACAGGGATTACAAGTGTGTGTCGGCACGCTTGGCCTTGCTGTATTCTTTTGCCCTCATTCTAAATCGCCTTTATGTTTGGGGCTGTTTCTTATTTTTAGACTATGCCATTTTTTTTTTAATTTACTATTTTGAAACAGGGTCTCAACTGGGCATGGTGGCACATGCTTGTAATCCTAGTATTTGGAAGGCTGAGACTGAAGGATTGCGGTTTGCAGACAGCTTTAGCTACTTAGTGAGACCCTGTTTCAAAATAAATAAGAAAAATAGGATTGGGGGGTGTAGCTCAGAGGTAGAATGCCCCTGGGTTCCATCCCCAGGACCGCAAAAAAAAAAAAAAAAAAAGGTTCTCACTAAGTTGCTACGGCTGGCTTCAAACCCATGGTTCTCCAGTCTCAGCCTCCCAGGTACCAGAATTAGTGTATGCCACTCTCAGACAGCAGCTGTAGTGCCCTCTTGTATAAATATATTGTGGCATTTTTGCTGCTGTTCCCGCTACGCGGCCATTTATGCTTTTGGCTTTTAAATGATGAGCTGAGTCGAGACGGGTGTTCTGTTTTCTCCTCCGGCCTGCTCTTTGGCGATCCCTTCCCAAGCGCGCGTTTCTCGGGAGTGGCTGGTGTCGGCTTCCTGCTGGTGGCTCACTGAGGGCGGAGCACTTTTCATGTGTGTGCGCTGTCTGTTTGTGTCAGATCTCTCTGGCCTGGCTGAAGAAAAGACCCGGCCGAGCATGGTCGGGGACCTTGGTGGTGGCGGTGGCGGCGGCAGTGGCGGCGGCAGCAACACCCACCCTGGCCTGGAGGTGAAGCCCCACTCCTACCTGGATGCCATCAGGAGCGGCCTGGACGACCTGGAGGCCGGCAGCTCCTACAGCAGCGAGCCGCAGCTGTGCCCCTACGCCGCGGCAGGGGAGTGCCGGTTTGGGGAGGCGTGTGTCTACCTGCATGGGGACGTGTGTGAGATCTGCAGGCTGCCGGTCCTGCATCCCTTCGACCCAGAGCAGAGGAAGGAGCATGAGAAGGTAAAGTCACAGGCCGGCCTCCAACCGGCTCAGGGTGCCCGAGGGACGCCCGTGGCCAGAGCCTTAGTGCTCGGGTGCTAGGGATGGCACCGAGCCGCCTCTGGGCTACACCCCAGGCAGTTTTACTTCTTACTTGGAAACAAGTTCTCACTAGGTAGCAGAGGCTGGCTTTGAACGTGTGATCCCTGGGCTGCCCAAATCCTGGGATTACGGACATGCACCACCCCGCCCGGCTCATTCAGCATTTCTCACGCCGCAGTGGCTCGGAGTGGGAGGCGTATCCCCGGGGACCCTTCCTCACGACCCGCACAGCCGCCGCAGGCCGCCTGACCTTTCAGGGCTCAGTGGCTTCGGCTCCCAATTGAGGTGACCGTTTCACACCAGAGCTGCAAGGCTGCCTGAGAGAAATCCTATCCGACTAGCCGCCCGGGTCCAGGGCGCCGGGCCCGCCCGGCAGCCCGTGCGGTGCTTCCCGCGCGGTCGGGGTGGCGCCGGCCTCAGGCTCCTGTCCGCGCAGGTCTGCATGCTGACGTTCGAGCACGACATGGAGAAGGCCTTCGCCTTCCAGGCCAGCCAGGACAAGGTGTGCAGCATCTGCATGGAGGTGGTCCTGGAGAAGGCCTCCGCGTCCGAGAGGCGGTTCGGGATCCTCTCCAGCTGCAGCCACACCTACTGCCTGTCCTGCATCCGCCAGTGGCGGTGCGCCAAGCAGTTCGAAAACCCGATCATCAAGTAAGTGCGGGCGTCTTCGCTCTCAGCCCGGCCTCCTTACGGCTAGCGTGTGTGCGTGCGCGCGCGTGTGTGTGTGTCATTCAACCTCTCAGCTAAACGCTGGCCCCATTTTATTCCTAATTTGCTGGCTGTGAACCTGCGGTCCTCCTGTCCCAGCCTCCCAACTACTGGGATTACAGGTGTGAGCTGCCAGGCCCATCGTGCATAGTATATTTTCAGAGTGTGCAGCCATCACTACGATGTAATTATAGGATTTTTCCTTGTCCCCAAAGGCACCTCCATGTGCAGCCAGGGCCTGTCCCCAAGCCTGCCCGGCCCGGGCGGCCACTACCCTTGCTCGGTCCCTACACATCGGTGCATCTGGACCTTCCATAGAGACGGCAGAGGCCGCGTGGCGTCTCGTCGCCGTCTTTCGCCTGGTGGTTGTCGGCTCGTCCCTGCAGTAGTGCGGCTCGGCTCTTTATTCCGTGCCGCGAGCAGGTTCTCTGCCATCGAGCGAGCGCACACCTTGTTCCCGGGCGCTGCGCCCCTCGGCTGCCGTGCGGCGGGCGCTCCGGGGCTGCTCTGGCTGCCGGTGGGCAGCTCCGGACACGCGCTTTCACCCCGCTCGGGCACATCCCAGGAGCGGGCTGCGGGGCCACAGGCCTCTCTGCATCTCACAGAGGAACCGACAGGCTCTTTCCAAACGGCAGCCTCATTTTACCTTCCTGCCTCCGACTACACCAAGTCCTATTTTTATTTATTTATTTATTTAAAATTTATTTTTGTGGTACTGGGAGTGGAAACCAGGGGCTTTCTACCTCCGGGCTCTACTCCCAGACCTATTTTATACTTTATTTGGAAACAGGGTCTCACTAAGTTGCTGAGAGCCTCACTCAGCAGCTGAGGCTGGCTTCGAACCTGTGCGATCCTCCTGCCTCAGCCTCCCAAGCGCGGGGATTACAAGCCTGCGCCACCACACCCGGCTAATTTTTTATTTTCAAGCAGGGTCTCACTAAGTTACAGAGGGCCTCACTAGGTAATTGAGGCTGGCTTGGAACCTGTGAGCCTCCTGTCTCAGCCTCGCAAGCGCGGGGATTACAAGCCTGTGGCATCACGCCCAGCTTGAATGAAGTTTATTTATCTTTTTTTTTTTTTTGTGGTACTGGGGGTGGAACCCAGAGGTTCTCTACCTCCGGGCTATACTCCCAGCCCCATTTTTTTTTTTTCAATTTTATTTGGAAACAGGGTGTCACTAAGTTGCTGAGAGCCTAAGTAGCTGAGGCTGGCTTCGAACCTGCGCGATCCTCCTGCCTCAGCCTCCCAAGCCGGGGATCACAAGCGTGCGCCACCACGCCCGGCTGAAGTTTATTTTTGCGTGGGGTGTGCACAGGATTCCTTCGGTGATTTCTCCCTAACACGTTTCTTTCAGGTCTTGCCCTGAGTGCCGCGTGATATCAGAGTTTGTCATTCCAAGTGTGTACTGGGTAGAAGATCAGAACAAGAAGAACGAGCTCATTGAAGCTTTCAAGCAGGGCATGGGGTAAGTGCCTCGGCTCAGGGGCCGTGGTCCCAGCCTCCGTCCTGGCTTCTGGAAGCCCTGGGCGTGGGCTGAGCGAGGCTGTGTGGCGTCTCAGCCGAGACTGCCCCTTGAGCACTCTGGTCCCGGGTGCTGAGGTTGACCTGGAGTCCAGGATTACTCGCTGGCTCAGGAAACGCCTGTTGAGCGCTCACCTGTCCCAGGCCTTTTCTAGTGCTACAGATAGAGCAGGAGCCGGAGAGCTTAAGGGCAAGGGAGGCGGCGCCCGGGTGGTGAGGTGGGGCAGGAGTGCTTGTTCTGGTGTAGGCAGCCCTGGAATCCGCAGCAGAGGAGAGGAACATTCCAGATGGAGGCGCGGTCCCCCCAGAGACCTGCGGGAGCCTCTGGCGTGTGGGAGGGCAGCCCGTCAGGGTTGGTGGGCGTGTGTCCCCTGGGTGGCCCGCGGAGGGGTCTGCTGACCTGTGGGTGGGCAGAGGCAGACCCACCCGCCCCAGGAGAAGAGGCTGGTCCCCTGGTCCCGGAGAACTGTTGATGGCGCCGATGGCGTGGCTGTGAGAGGAGAGGCTCGGTTGGGATCTCGCTTCTGGCGTTTGACTTTTGGCTGCGCTTGCATCGTTACCGGCTGAGTTCTGTGTTTCTCGTGGGTTGGTCACCGGCAGATGCACAGGCAGCCCCGCGCCCGTGGGCAGCGCTGGGCCGGGCGGGAGCAGCTTTGCTGTGGCTGAGTGGAGCACGGAGCGCGCTGCCGCTGCCGCAGCGCTTTCCAGAGCCAGAGCAGTTGGAAGTGAACCAGCTCAGCATCGTCTGACCATCGTGCGCTTGTTTCCTGAGGCTGCTGCCCTCGGGAGTTGTACACACTGGGTGTCCAAAACCACAGAAGTCTGCTTTAAGTCCAGGCCACATAGGGATGGGGAAAGGCAGAGGCCCGCCTGCGCCCTGCACTATCCCTCCAGCCTCTCGACTCTACATTTCTTCGTGCATTTCAGGAAGAAAGCTTGTAAATACTTCGAGCAGGGGAAAGGCACCTGCCCATTCGGAAGCAAATGCCTTTACCGCCACGCCTACCCAGACGGGCGGCTGGCAGAGCCCGAGAAGCCTCGGAAGCAGCTCAGTTCTGAGGGCACCGTGAGGGTAAGCGTGGCCGGCCCTGGTCAGGCGCCTGGGTCTGGGCTCTTACGGGACCTTGACCGTTCCCGACCCCCTGCCCCGGAGCTCTGACAGCAGAGACGAGGTGTGGGCACGAGGAAGAGCAGGCTCCGCCTTCATGGCACCGTTACCAGGAGCCACACGTCTTTTCGTGTGTCCGCTGGTGCTGGAGACGGGGGCCAGAGGCATTCTGCCTCCGAGCTGTGCTGCGAGCCTTATTTTCTTACTTTGAAGCAGTTTCACTCGATGGCGGAGGGCCTAAGTTGGTGAGGCTGGCTGCGAACCTGCCACCTCCCGTCTCGGCCTCCCAGGCCCCGGGGTCTTAAGTGTGCCGTGTTGCCGGGCTGTAACCAGGCGTGGTTGTGGGCTGTCTTGCAGTTCTTCAATTCAGTGCGGCTCTGGGACTTCATTGAGAACCGAGAAGCGCAACAGGTCCCCAGCACCGAAGACGTGGACATGGCGGAGCTGGGAGACCTCTTCATGCACCTGTCGGGAGTGCAGTCAGAGCCCTAGGACAGCGGCGCTCCTGCGGCTCGGGCTCTGCCGGCCACCACTGCCGGCCAGGGTGTGCGGCTCCGTGGCTTGGTGCCGGGGAGGCTGTGCTCACCCTTGGGCTCACCCACCCCATCGCTCCCGCCCTGGGAGCGTGGAGGATATAAAAGAACTTGCTTGTGTGGAGTTGGTCATCTTGGTTGCTCCTCCAGTCCCTCGGGACTGGCTATGGTCCCGACTGTTGGGGTCGGTTGCTTTTCACAAACACCTGGCTTTTGCCCTCATTCCCTCAGAAAGTTCACTCACAGCTGCCCCCAAAGCAGCAGATTCCTTCTTACCAAAGGATTCCTCTGTAGTCAGTTTCCGTAGGGTAGTGTGGTTGAGATTTGATTCATGCAGAGCTTTAAGAAGTGGTGTGAACCCAGCACTGCTGGCCATGGCCCTAGGTGGCCCATGTTCCGAGCGCCCGCCAGCGTCGCCATTCACGCAGCAAGCCGCGCTCGGAGACTCGTGGCAGCGGGAAGACCGGGTGGCTCCAGAGCCCGCACTGCCCGCCCGCGGGCCATCTGCTCTCGCCCGGAGCCAGGCTCTCATCGATGGAGGTTTGTGGTCCCGAGAACTGAGGACTTTCTGCCATCTGGTTTAATTTTAATGAAGAATGTAACCTTGCAAGTTAGGACAAACTTGTTCTCACCCTGTATTTATCTATTTTTGTAAAAAGCTGTAGATTACCAGATATTTTATAAAGTGCATTACTTTACATATTGGTAGGTCTCTTACCTGAGTTTAGAGTGCTTTTTGCTTCGTTCATAGTTAATTTGTGTGTGTGGTACTGGGGGTCGAACCCAGGGCATTCTACCTCCAGTCGACATCCTTACCCCTTTGTATTTTGAAACGGTCTTGCTAGGTTGCTGAGCTGTCCTTGAACCTGCAGTCCTTGTCCCAGCCTCCCAGTGCTGGGATCGCAGGTGGGCGCCGCCAGGCAGGTAACGCTTTGGTAAAGGGTCACGGAGTTCACAGACTAGGGCTTCCACCGTGCCAGGAGCGTGGGCCAATGGGGAGTACAAGTGGGGAGCTCAGTATTGCTTTCAAAGGAGTTAGCAGCCATTAAACCTAAATTTAATTTATTTTATTAAAATAACATAATTGAGGAACCATCATAACTGTATTTTAGGCGCAATAAAAACAAAACTAAAACCCAGATCATCAAGGAAACCTGTGCTTGTGGCTTCCTCGCACCCACAATCACGTGGCTGGAGGCTGGCCCTGCGGCTCACCCCACAGGGCAGCTCCTGGAAGACGAGACTCGGCCCAGCACGATGGGGCTGCTCCTGGAGAGGGCCCGACAGGAGGCAGAGCACCGAGCCTGCGCGGCCATCCTCGCAGCTGGACACCTCGGGCTGCGAGCGGTGGGCGTCCCCAAGTTCCACGGGACCGGAGCAGGCTCCTCCGGGCGGCCAGGGTCCCCACAGTCCTGGGCGGGCCGGCGTGTCATGTGCAAAACTGGCGCCGCGCCGCCATCTCTGAGGAGCAGTCCTTCCTGCAACGGGCGCCTCGGGCTGGCTCCGGAAATCCCGCATCCCGCGTCCCCGCCAGGGCCAGGGCCGGGACTTTCTTTTGCCCTGAATGCAGCTGGAGTCGGGCCCAGCTCCTGTCTGGCCACCAGTGTCCCACCTGCGCGCCACTGGAGAAGGCCGACTCCTGCGCAGGGAGGACAGGCCGGCAGGCGAACGGCTTCCTTTGCTGGGCCAGAGGGGCAAAGAGCAGGCAGCACCAGCTCCGGCCCCGAGTAGTCTAGACGGTCTTAGCAGCAGCTTCTCTGAAACATGCTCTGCCCCAGAAGAGAGGGGCCAGGAAAGTGCTGTCTGCCAACCCCGCTCCTGGGCCCGAGCGCAGGCGCAAAGGCAGCTAGAAGACGGGCAGCCTCGGGGACGTGGTGAGCGTGCAAGCGTTGATGTCCTCGGTGTGGGCCGCCCGGTGCAGGGACGGCTCAGAGGCGCTCCGGTTGATTTTTGGAAGAGAGTGCTGGAGCAGCTCAATGGAAGACAGGATCTGAAATGAGACCCGGCGGAGGGGTCACAGCTGGCCCCGCCCTGACACTCGTGGAGGGAGTGGAGGGCTCTCCCGTGAGGGCGCCTCCTGCCTGGTCTCTGGGAACTCCTCCCAGTAATGTGAGGCTGAGACAGGAGGAGCGCGCTTCCCAGCCAGCCTCGGCTACTGACTGACGCCCTGTGAACCAGCTGGGGGTGTAGCTGGAAGGTAGAAGGCCTCTCGCCCCAGTACGTGGGAGGCTGAGATGGGAGGACCACAGGGGCAAGGCCAGTCTCAGCAACTCAGTGTGACTCCGCAATCCAGGGACAACTTGTTTCCAAGAGTCCGGGGTGTAGTTTAGAGGTGGAAATACACCCGTGTTCTCCTATGCCGCATGCCCACAGGCCCGGCCTCCGCCCTCCTGCTCCAACTACTCGGGCTCCAGCTCGGTGTTACCTGGGGGAAGAGAGGCCTCTCTTCCTTCACTTTCTTCACACAGTCGGCCACCAGCCTCTTCATCGCTTTGGGGCAGTTCTTGTACAGCTTGCTAAGATCCGGGGAGGCATACCCTCGGCCCACCATGAAGATGATCTAAGGCGAGAGGATGGCGGGTGGGTGAACACGGCACGACCTGCCGGCCAGCAGAAGGCCCAGGGCCCGGCCGCGGGGCTCACCTGGTCTCGGTTGTTGATGTGGGAGTAGGGGAGCTCCCCCGTCATCAGCTCGTAAAGGACGATGCCGTAGGAGTAGACGTCGGACTGGAAGCTGAACGGGTTGTTATCCTGCATCCGGATCACCTCTGGGGCCTGTGACGACGAAGCGTGTTACCCCCAGGAGCTGCTCCTCTGCCCGGGCTCCCAAGGCCGGCGCACTGAGCTCGAGGAAAGGCGCACAGAGGCGGCCCCAGAGCGCCGTGGCGACGGCCCAACTCACCATCCACAGCACAGAGCCCGTGGGCTGCTCCACCTGCTGAGAACCGCTCCAGCGTGACTTCACTGTCGCCAGGCCAAAGTCTCCAATTTTCACCGTCAGGCCTTCGTGGAGAAATATATCTCAATGCCTGTTAAGGATTCTGGTCTCAAAAGAACTGTGAAGCTTTTTTTTTTTTTTTTTTTTTTTTTGGGGGGGGGTATTGGGGGTGGAACCCAGGGGCTTTTCTACCTCCGGGCTATACTCCCAGACCTATTTTATATTTTATTTGGAAACAGGGTCTCACTAAGTTGTTGAGAGCCTCACTAAGTAGCTAAGGCTGGCTTCGAACCTGTGCGATCCTCCTGTCTCAGCCTCCCAAGCGCGGGGATTATAAGTGTGCGCCGCCACGCCTGGCCTTCAGGCTGATTCTTAAAACTTCCCAGGCAGGCCAAGCATGGTGGCACACACCTGTCATCCCAGTACTTGGGTGCTGAGACAGGAGGATTGCAGGTTCGAGGCCAGCCTCAGGAGTAGTGACTCATCAAACTAGCGAGACTCTGTTTCCAAATAAAAATAAAATAGGGCTGAGGGTGTATTTCAGAGGTAGAATGCCTCTGGGTTCAATCACCAGTACCACACACAAAACCTACCACTGAAAGGTATTCCATGCCTCTGACAAGTACCTAAAAGGGCTGTGTCCCCAGATCCAACTCGGTATAGCTCATACCTCTCACGACCAGGAAGCCAAGTAAGACCCTAACACCACACTCCAGTCACCAGGGTGCGGTCGGTGCTGTTCAATGCCACGCGTTAACTCTTGGGGAGGGAGGGAGGGAGGGGTCCATCAGTCACCTCTAAGGACACCACTACTGTATACCCAAGAAAGGCATGCTAAGCAGGAATCCTCAGAATCCTGTAACACGTGGGTACATACACTGTCTACAAACTAGATAAAAAGGACAAAAGCCTGCCCCCTATTAGGTTTAATAAATAGCACAATAAAACTAGGCCTATTCCAAATTTAACCCAAATTTGTATCCAAACTCTTGGGATTAAATCCACTCTACCCCCAAGCCGCACCCCAGCCTGATTTTTGATTTTGAAACAGGGTCTTGCTAGATTGCTGAGTCTTGCTAAGTTCCTGAGGCCGTCCTCAAACCAAGCACTGGGATTACACATTGCACTGCCACACCCCACTTGTATCCCAATTCTTTTTCTTTTTTTTTTTTGGTGGTACTGGGTTCCTGGAAGCCCTTCTACCTCTGGGCTACACTCCCACGGGCTACACCCCCAGACCTATTTTTTTAAACTTTTTTATGTGGAAACAGGGTCTCTTAAGCCAGCGAGGCTGGCTCCGAACCAGCGCGATCCGCCTCCCAAGCGCGGGGATTACAAGCGTGCGCCACCACGCCCAGCTATATCCCAATTCTTATGGGAGTCTTGACAAATCATTGTTGGCAAGGAAAAAAAAAAAAAAAATCAAAGAACTTTGCCTGGATGCCACACTCCTCGGTGTGTGAGGCAGAGCAGGCCCAGGGAGCTGACCACCTCGTGCACCCTAGAATTTCCCTTCCCAAAGAACCAACTCTCTGGCTTTGGTTTCTTCTGGTCTTTTCCAAAGAAGGAACCTTCTAGTACCAGGAATCCCGGTGCCAAACCTCTGCCTCCCTGAAGTGAGACCTGAGCGGTCCAAGCCAAAGGATACTGTTGGATTTCATGTCTCTGTGGATGATATTCTTTGCATGCAGGTAGCTGTAAAGGGAAAGCAAATTCGTCAGCTCGTGGAGAGCAGGCAGAAAGCAACTTCAAGTATGGCGATACACACAGCCACCCCGACCCAAGGGCCTGTTCAGAGATGGACTAGCCCTTGGCCTGTCGCTCTGCTAATCCTGCTTTGAGCATCAACCATACTCAATTCTGAAAACCCACACATGTCCTTCAGCTGGTTGGCGAACAAAGAGCGCGTCCTGCTCACCGAGGGGAGGAGACCCGTGCGCAAGTTACAATGGGATTCACCTCAGCGACATGAGGCCGAGGAGGAGAGCCTGGCACTGAAGACGCCACTGGGTACTTAGGACCCCTTCTATGAAAGTCACACAGACAAAACCCACAGAGACAAAAGCCGACTGCCAGGAGCAGGGGACTGCGAACAAGAAGGGCTTTCTTGCAGGGTAATGAAAATAACCTACAATTAGATAGTGCTGGTAGTTACACTGTATATAAATTTGAGAACCACAAAGTTACACTCTGCAAGAGGTGAGTTTTAGCTCAATTTTATTCTAAAAAGTAATCATCTTTTAAAATTTAGAGTGCAGCCTGGTGTGGTGGCACAGGCTTGTCATCCCAGCATTCGGGAGGCTGACACAGGAGGATTTGGGTTCATGGACAGCCTCAGCTACTTAGTGAGGCCTTCTGCAACTCAGTGAGAGCAGGTTTCAAAATAAGGACAAAATCGGTTAGGAGTGTAGTAGCTCAGAGGTAGGATGGCTCTGGGGTTCCATCCCTAAGTACCACAACAAACAAACATATATATAGGTCTGGGAGTATAGCCCAGAAGTAGAAAGCCCCTGGGTTCCATCCCCAGTACTACCACCAAAACAAACAAACGAAAAAAAAACCACCTTAGAATGCTGCATGAATGCAACTCCCACGTGAACTTAGAAGACAAACACGGATGAAACGCTCGCAAGCCGTGCTCTAGGCGGGCCCAGACCGCGGGGTCTGAGGTCCTGTGCCTTCACCGGAAGAGGGTTCCAAGGAGAAGCGGAGGGGGTGGCTGGGGAGGAACCACGCTGGAGGAGCGCAGAGGGCAGGGCTGAGGCGGAGCCGAGGGGCTGATCCCGCAGGCAGCGAAGCCTCTGTGTGGAGCAACGTGGCCAGGGCGGCCGCTCTCCAGCCCCAGGGCAAGGCGAGGGCGGACCACAGTTCCTGGTGCCCAGCCCCGCAGCAGAGGCTCGCGGTGAGTGCCCACACGTCAGTCACCAAATAACTGGGAGGCTCCTGACCCTGCTTCAGACCCGGGCACAACCTGGTTTGTGAGCCGGGAGTGGCCTCGGGCCAAGTACTCACTCCATCCCCTGAGCCGTCTGCCGGGCGATGTCGATGAGCTGGAACATCTGGAACTTCGTCTCCTGGACGTGCAGGTGTTTGTAGAGGCTGCTGCCCTCGCACCACTGGGTCACGATGGCCAGGTTGTCCTTCGTCATGTACCCCATGAAGAGCAGGATGTTCACATGCCTCGTTTTGCTGGAGGGAAAGGGAGCAGCTGTGCCCAGGGAGGTCTTCACTCCCACAGCCCCTCATCTGTACACTCCGCCACCACCTCACTCACTCCCGCCAGCCGAGAGAGCTGCCTCCAAGACGGTAGAGATCAGCTTGGTTTGGTCCTTTTGTGGTGCTGGGATTGAGCCCAGAGGCGTTCTGCCTCTGAGAGACACCAGCCCTTTATGTTCTGAAACACGACCGCTAGGTTGCTGAGGTGGTCCTTGAACCTGCGACCCTCCTGTCTCAGACCCCCAAGTACTGGGATTATAAGCGTGCACCACCATGCCCAGCCAAAAGCCAGAGGCTGCCGGGTGTGGTGGCGCACGCTTGTCACCCCAGCATTTGGGAGGCTGAGACAGGAGGATCCTGGTTTGCAGCCAGCCTCAGCTACTTAGGCCCCTTGCAACTCAGTGAGACCCTGTTTCAAAATGAAGAATAAAAACTAGGGCTGAGGCGTAGCTGGGAGGTAGAATACCTGGGGTTCCATCCCCAGTACTGCAAAACAAAAAACAAAAAACAAAAAACCAGACCTTTCAATCCAGGATAGGCAACTTGGCTACAAAGAAGTTGTTAGAAACAAAGAAAAATAGGACCTCTTCTCCCCACTTCAAACCAAAGCCCGCAGACAGCAGGCTATGGCAGGTGGCATGTCCAGAGAGGGGCCTACACGAGCACACCGCACACACGCACCTCCCGGGCAGGCGTGCCCACCGCAGAACCCCCCACTCACCGGAGCACGGCCACCTCGTTCCTGAAGGCTTGGAACTGCTCCGGGGTGGGGTCAACCACCTTTAGGATCTTGACTGCAACGTCTCCTACAAGTGAGTTTGTAGTCAGTGCTCTGAGTCAAGCCGTCTTGCTTTATTTTCTCAAATATCCGAGTATAGAAAGACACAGGGAATCATTTGTTCAAAGAGCCATACTGACCCGGGCATGGTGGCCTGTCATCCCAGTACTAGGGAGGCTGAGACAGAAGGGTCACAGGTCAGAGGCCAGCCTCAGCAGCTGAGCAAGCTCACTCTCTCTCTTTTTTGGGGGGGTACTGGGGTTTCTGGAAGCCCATCTACCTCCAGGCTACACTCCCAGACCTATTTTTTTATGTTTTTATTTGAAAACAGTCTCTTAAAGCCAGCGAGGCTGGCTTCGAACCTGTGTGATCCTCCTGTCTCCGCCTCCCAGGCGCGGGGATTACAAGCGTGCTCCACCACGCCCAGCTAGCAAGAAGCTATTTCAAAAATACATAAATAAAGCAGGGTGTGGTGGCGCACACTTGTAATCCCAGCATTCGGGAGGCTGAGACGGGAGGATCACAGTTCTCAGACAGCCTCAGCTACTTAGTGAGGCCCTTTGCAACTCAGTGAGACCCTGTTTCAAAATAAAGAAAAAAAAAATAGGGCTGGCGTGGAGCTTGGAGGTAGAATGCCCCTGGGCTCCATCCCCAGTCTGTCTGTCTGTCTATCTGTCTCTCTCTCTCTCTCTTTCTCTCTCTCTCTCTCACACTCACACACACACACACACACACACACACACACACACACACACACGGTGGTGCACCCTTGTAATCCCAGTGCTTGGGAGGCGAAGACAGGAAAATTACAGGCTCTAAACCATCCTCAACAACTGAATGAGACTGTGTGTGTGTGTGTGTGTGTGTGTGTGTGTGTGTGTGTGTGTGTGTGTTACTGGGGATTAAACCAGGAGCTACACCGCAGCCCTATTTCATTTTTATTTTGAAATGGTCTTGCTAGGTTGATGAGATACTCACTACTTGCTGAGGCTGTCTTCGAACCTGCCATCTTATCTCAGCCTCCCAGGTACTAGGATTACAAGCGTGCGCTACCAAACCCAGCTAGTGATATCCCCAGCACCACCACCGCCAAGAAGTGCATCTCTTACTTTTCTAAACAAATCTGTCTCTGGAAAGGAGTAAGTGTTTAAAATGCATTGATTCCATGCACTATCGGCAGTGAGGCACCTTAGAAGGAGACAAGCTCTGAATGTTTCTCGCAGCACAAGTGAAGAGTGTTTCTAGCAATAAATCCAGGACTGACCACCAACCTTAAGCCTGATTTCCCAAAACTGTATAGTGAGCCGGGCGCGGTGGGCACGCTTGTCATCCCGGCACTCGGGAGGCTGAGACCGGAGGATCGCGGTTCGCGGACAGCCTCAGCTATTCAGTGAGGCCCTCTACAACTCAGTGAGACCCTGTTTCAAATTAACAAATAAAAAATAGGACAGGGGGTGTAGCTTGGAGGTTGAATGCCCCTGGGTTCCATCCCCAGACCCGCAAAAAAAAAAAAAAAGAAAAAAAGAAAAAGAACCCCCAACCTTTGCAGAATGGTCTATTTTTCATTTGTATAATTTTAAAGCCTTATTTTAACAAGCTGCACCACGATAAAAATTCTACAGACTTTTTTTTTTTTTTTTCTTTTTTGTGGTACTGGGGTTCCTGGAAGCCCTTCTACCTCCGGGCTACACGCCCAGACCTATTTTATATTTCTTTTTTTTTTTGGTGGTACTGGGGTTCCTGGAAGCCCTTCTACCTTCTACCAGGCTACACTCCCAGACCTATTTTTTACATTTTCATTTTGGAAACAGGGTCTCCTAAACCAGCGCGCGCGGCTGGCTTCGAACCTGCGCGATCCTCCTGTCTCTGCCTCCCAAGCGCGGGGATTACAAGCGTGCACCACCACGCCCGGCTCCTATTTTATATTTCTTTTCTTCTTTTCTTTTCTTTTTTTTTTTTTTTGGTGGTACTGGGGTTCCTGGAAGCCCTTCTACCTCTGGGCTACACTCCCAGACCTATTTTTATATTTTTATTAGAAACAGGGTCTCTTAAACCAGCGCACGCGGCTGGCTTCGAACCTGCGCGATCCTCCTGTCTCCGCCTCCCAAGCGCGGGGATTACAAGCGTGCGCCACCACGCCCGGCCCTATTTTATATTTCTGAAACAGGGTCTCTTACGCCAGCGCGGCTGGCTTCGAACCTGCGCGATCCTCTTGTCTCCGACTCCCAAGCGCGGGGATTACAAGCGTGTATGCCACCACGCCCGGCAAAAATTCTACAGACTTTTAAAGAAATATAACCAAATTCCTTTTGCATTAATAGAGCAGAATCTTATACTGAGAGCCATGGACTTTGTGGCAGCAGTCACATTCTACCTTTAGACATCACAGACTTTAATTGCTGGACACACACATTTAAGATAAAAGGGTGGTCCTGTTTAGGATCCTGCAACATGTAAAGAACAGCATTTACTTGCTGTAGCAGGTTGTATGAACGATTAGAGGTTAGATGTGAAGCCAGGACTTCTTACTTTCCCCTAGAGGCAAACATCATACAGACAGAGTAGCTGCCTGCGGGCCTGTCCTTTCTGAAGGCCCCTGGAGTCAATCCTGAGTCCTTCCCCGCACAGGATGCCGTGCAATCTCTCTCGTGACGCCAGGTGGCGGCAGAGAGCCAGAGCTCAGCACGGCCCTAGCCCTCACCAGGGGACCCATACCTTGGTCCAGTGTGCTGGGTGGGGTGGGTGTGTGCAAAGTGTGGCTGGGGATGGAACCCGGGGGTATTCTACACCAAGCTACACCTCCAGCCTATTTTACTTGTTCTTTGGAGACAGGGTCTCACTAGGTTGAGAGTCATTCCATTGTGGAGGCCGCCTTCAAACCCGCAGCCTTCATATCTCAGCCTCTCAAATAAATAAATATGGGGATTCCAGATGTGGGCCGCCACGCCTGGCTCGTATTTAGTTCTAAAGTGCCCTGACAGGACCATAGGGCTCAGAGCTGGTCCAGTAATATCCTGAGAACTGTATCCACCAAGGAAACACTGGGACACTTTATCAGAAATGCTGTAAAATTTCACAGACACTCTCAGGTTCGGTATGCAGGTGCGACCGCGCACCCACGGGAGACTGAGCAGGGAGGCGTCCCCCGGCCCTCACGGGACTCCACTGAGCTCTGCGGACAAGCAGGCCCCAACTCACCATGCCACTTGCCCTTGTAAACCGTTCCAAAGGAGCCTGACCCGATCCGCGTGGACAGCATCACCTCGCTGGCTTCTATTTCCCAGTAATAGCTTGAATCTCTCTGTCCCCGAGGCCTCTGGAATGCGCGGAGATCAGCGTCAGCGCATGCCGTGGAGTGGGCACCGAGGACCACCCCACCCCACAGGTTCCCGAAAATTTTTAATTTTTTTCAACCAGGGATGGACGCCAGGGGCATTCTACCTCTGAGCTACACCCTCAGCCCTATTTTTTATTTTTAATCTTGAAACGGGGTCTCACTGAGTTGCGGAGGGCCTAAGGAGCTGAGGCTGTCTGCGAACCTGTGATCTTCCCGAATGTTGGGATGACAAGCATGTGCCATGCCTGGCTCCTGGGTGTATCTTTCAAAGACAGGCACAGTAACCACAATTCCAGTTTTTGCCTTTGAAACAATGCCACACTAGCTGTGGCAAAATGGCAATCGCAAGCTGTCTGATGCGAGCCTGTCAAAACAGCAATGCCCTTGCAGCAAAGACAGAGTCCTGGAGCCCCACCCAAAGTTAAAAAGAGCACTTTGATTTTTTCTTTTCTTCCTTCCTTCCTTTTTGTTCCTTCCTTCCTTCCTTTTTTCCTTCCTTTCTTTTTTGTGTGTGGTAGTGGAGGTGGAACCCAGAGGCTTTCTACCTCTGGGCTACACTCCCAGTCCTATTTTCTATTTTATTTGGAAACAGGGTCTCACTAAGTTGCTGAGAGCCTCACTAAGTAGCTGAGGCTGCCTTTGAACCTGTGCGATCCTCCTGTCTCAGCCTCCCAAGCACGGGGATTACAAGCGTGCGCCACCACGCCCGGCTTAATTTTCAACTAGTTCCTTTTTATGAACCGTAGCTGGCAGGAGGGACTGCTGGCCACACTCACAATTTTGTTCTTGTCCTGGGTTCCGGAAGCTGGCGCCCGCTCTCTTTGCGCCGGCACTGGGGTTTTGGGCTGTGACCAGCCTGTCGGGCTCAGGTTGTTGGGGCTGCTGGACAGGGCTGAGGGGGAGGCTGAAGAGACAAGACAGACAGAGTCCACACGTGGGTAAGCAACAGAAGATACACAGCATAGAGAGAGAGGCCATTACTGTGTGCAAAGGACTAGGGAAAGTACCTGATTCGCTGTGACTTCGGATTGCATCCTGAAACAGAAAAGGGGAGCTGGTCAAGTTGTATGCTAGGAAAGGTTTGCTCTGTGGGAGGGAAGAGAGGAGGATTTACAAAAACAAAGTGGACTGAAAAACTTCTCAAACACTAAAAGTCTAAGACTTCAGTCTCATCAATTTGCCCCGATGAAATTCACCAAATTTTAGAGGCCAATTTCTCCAAGATTGGTTGGTAATCAATATTAGGAGAACTAGTATTAATTTTTGAAACACAATAAAAAGCACATTTTTGGTTTTGTGCCCCCCCCCCCCCCGTGAAGAAAACAATGCACACAAAATATACTCTTTCTTGCCGGGCGTGGTGGCGCACACTCGTCATCCCCGCGCTTGGGAGGCAGAGACAGGAGGATCGCGCAGGTTCAAAGCCAGCCGCGCGCGCTGGCTTAGGAGACCCTGTTTCCAAATAAAAATGTAAAAATAGGTCTGGGAGTGTAGCCCAGAAGTAGAAGGGTTCCATCCCCAGTACCACACACACACACACACACACACACACACAAAAAAAAAAAAAAAATATATATATATATATACTCTTCCAGGAAAGACTAGCAAAGTTACTACTAGTTGAGATCTTTCCAACAACTCAGGGCCTTGTGCCACAGATCTTAAGAAAAAGAAAAAAATTGGGGCTCAGAGTACATTCAACTTTTGGCCCACTAGGGGTCAGGATAAGACCAAAACGTTGGACTTAACAAGGGGAAGCACCATGATGCCACACTTTATCCAAAACCTAAAATCACAGGCGAGACTCGGCCAGGGCACAGATCAGGAGGTGGCAGACTGGAACCCAAGGCCACCAGCATGGCCTCCGCCTCAGGGCGACACCTGAAAGGAGTCACAACTCCGAGGACCAGAGGTCAAAGGCCACCGTCAGAACCCCAGGAAATGGCTCCGTGAGGACTAAACCCCGCTCCGGGGTGCCTTCCTTGCAGTGGGACTCAGCACAAGAAGATAAAACCACTCGGTCCCTCATCTGCAAGAAGGAAATTTTTCTGGGAAGCCCTACAGGTCGCTTTATTTTCTCTGTGGAGTCACTAGTAGAGAAAAGATGCTTGCTGCACAAAACTATTCCTAGAACGCTCCTACTGGTGATCTCTTTTTTTTTGGGGGGGGGGGGCGTGACTGAACCCAGAGGCATTCTACCTCCAACTTACAGCTTAAGTCTGATTTTATTTCTTATGCAGAAATAGTCTTACTAGGTTACTGAGAACCTTACTAAGGTGCTGGCTTTGAACACGCAAATGCTGGAATCAGAGCGTAGCATGCACCACCACACCCAGCCGCTCAGTGAAAAGGAATCACACACAAGCCCCCCCCACACTCACTCTGGCAGCCCCACCAAGGCATCTTCAGACCTCATCGGGGAAGCCTAGCTCTGGTTCCTAAGTCTGGCCAGTCTCCGCAATTCTCTGAAAAGGTGTTTAGGAATAAAAATCCTCCCCACACACACGAGGGTTGATCGAGCACGTGTGAAGGGAGGAGGAATGCCCAGGGCGCTGTATGTTTTCAAGTCTGGCAGGTCGGGCATGGAGGCACACATCTGTAATGCCAGTGCCTGGGAGGCTGAGGCAGGAGGCTTGAAGCCAGCCGCAGCGACTTAGCAAGGCTCTTATCCCCAAATATATAAAACAGGTCTGGGGATGCAGCCCAGAAGTAGAAGGCCCCTGGGACCCACCTGCAGTCGCGCGCGCACACACATACACACACACACACACACACACACACACACACACACACACACACACACACACGCCCCTGCAGGACGGCTTCTGGAGAGAAAACAATGGCCAAGAGTGACCTGACCCCAGTAGACGAATGGCAGTTGTATCTGTTCTTTGATTTTAGTCTAGGCATGGCACAGATATTTTTATTAGCCAGACTTATATTCCTATGTGCAGTTTTTTAAAAAATTTAATGTCATGGCAATTTTCTTCCCTGTATTCATTATATATCTCCTATATCATTCTTTGGTCATTTCTACAGTTGGGTTAATTTATCCTAGAAGGAATTTTTCTGTGGTCCTGGAATCTGAGTTTAAGAGAACTACAAATAGTTTACATAAAACGACATCTAATCCAAATTATTTAAAAAATAAAATTTCCTCCTAGAGTAATAGAAAAGATTATGCACAACAGATTGCTAGTTATTTTATAACAAGAATTAAAAAGTTTTAAAGTTTCTGTTTTCTTTTTTATGCTCCTGGGGATAGAATCCAGGGGCATTCCACCTCTGACCCTCCCCAGCCCTGTTTTATTCTGTATTTTAAAACAGGGCCTCACTGAGTAGCTGAGGCTGGCCGCCAAAGGCGACCCTCCTGTCTCAGCTGCCAAAGGCGACCCTCCTGTCTCAGCCTCCCGAATGCTGGGCTTCCAAGTGCGCGCCACCGCGCCCGGCTCCAGCCCTATTTTATTCTTTATTTGGAAACAGGGTTTTACTAAATTGCCAAGGTTGCCTTCCATGCAATTCTACTACCCCAGCCTCTCAAGTAGTGGGGTCACAGCTATATGGTCTTGATAAGGTTTTAATAACAGACTTTCCAGGGCATATTAACCAAACCTGTGGGTTCTTTCTTTTTGGTACTGGGTATTGAATACAGGGGCATTCTACCTTCGAGGTACCCCCCCCCCAGCCCGATTTTATTTTTTATTTTGAAATAGAGTCTCACTAAGTTGCAGAGGGCCTCACAAGGTTGCTGAGGCTGAAAATCTGTGGTCCTCCTGTCTCAGACTCCCAAATACTGGAATTATAAGCGTGCACCACACCCAGCCTCATTTTTTGTTTTGAAACAGAGTCTTGCTAGGCTGCTTAGAGTTGTTGAGGCTGTCCTTGAACCTGTTATGCTCCTGTCTCAGTCCCCCCAAGTACTGAAGTTACAGGTGCCACGAGGCCCTGCTATATTTCTGGTTTCTTTTTCTTTTTTTGTGGTACTGGAGATGGAACCCAGGGGCCTTCTACCTCCAGGCTACACTCCCAGACCTATTTTATATTTTTTATTTAGAAACAGGGTCTCTTAAGCCAGCAGAAGCTGGCTTCAAACCTACGTGATCCTCCTGTCTCAGCATCCCAAGCGCGGGGATTACAAGTGTGCGCCATCACACCCGGCTATATTTCTGGTTCTAATGAAACATCAGGATTCCTAACATATATACAGAATACTGATGCTCTGAGGCCCGACTAAGTAAGTCTAACATTAGTCCTTGGTCCAAAGGATTTTTTCCTTTTTTTGGTTTGTGGTACTGGGGATTGAGCCGAGGGCCATTCAAGCTATACTCCCAGCCCGATTTTATTTTTTATTTGAAAACAGGGTCTCACCTTAAGTTGCTAAAGCATGCATACCACTACACCCAGCCAAACTGATTTTGTTAACAAAAAGAACAGCCAGGTGTGGTGGCACACACTTGGGAGGACGAGACAGGAGAGTCACAGGTTCGAGGACAGCCTCAGCCAGTAGTGACACTCTCATCAACTTAGCGAGACCCCGTTTCCAAATAAGAAATAAAGTCGGGTAGAATGCCTCTGGGTTCAATTCCCAGTACTACAAAAAAAAAAAAAAAAAAAAAAGGCAATGCCTTTGGCTTAAAAAAATCTAATCTGGGAAAGGTGTGGTAGAAAACGCTTCTAATGCAGCAAAGCGGAAGCAGGAGGATCGCAAGCTGGAGGCCAGTCTGGGCATTTAGCAATACCTGTCTCAAAAAGAAAGAAAAAGGGCTAGAGGTGTAGCTCAGTGGTACAGCACCCTGGGTTCAGTCTCTCTCTCTCTCTCTCTCTCTCTCTCTCTCTCTCGCGCGCGCGCGTGTGTGTGGTGTGACACACACACTTCTAACTTGAGAAACTGACTTCTCAGCAATACCACATCTAGTATTTCTCTCACTCACAAATACTCCACTGCCAAAACAAGAAAACATGGAAGCAGGGGTGACAGCAAAGAGATTTAACTTAGCAACTGCTTCCTTTGCAAGAGTCTACTCTCGGTCAGTCTTGGCCATCCTGTTAACTACAAGAAAGCAATGTCGTGAAGAAAAAACACCTGCTCTTCCCTTCAGACAAAATCGTGTGGCCCACGCCCTGGGAGAAGCGCTGGGCGGTTATCCTAGCCCAAAGCGGTGAGAGACGGGGAAGAGTGAAGCACACAGGGATCAGCGTGCATGTGCTCAGTTCTTATTAGAGATGAGCAGAGAAAGCAAACCAAGCAGACCGGGCCAAAGCCAAACAGAAGAGCCGTCTGCAACGCTGGGTCCGGGCACCGTTCCTCTGCTGAATTCCTGCTGGTAAGAGTCCGGACTCCACCCTTTTCCTTCTAAGTAAAATCGCTTAGCGCTCCATGGAGCATCTGTAGCTCTTCTTCACTATTCTTTATTTCCCGTCAAAATGGAACTACTCTTTATGGATTTTACACCTTAGCTCACTGAAAAATACTCAAACCTGACAGAAAGGAGTCGAACTGTTAACATTCCGGCAAACTTTAGTTCTCCACTTTAATGGCGTACCAACCTTGCTATTCGGCCAGCCTACGGATGTTACAGATAAAAAAAGAGACCCTGCAGGTCTAGGTCCCGAGGCGCTCGGCCCTCAACCAACCCCGCGCCCGACCAGGGGCCCTCTCACCTCGATCATCCTGCTGTCCACGGGCAAGGTGGTGCTGACCATGTGGACGTTAGGTGTGGACGTTGAGCGCTGCCTCTGGGAGAGGGAGCCCTCAGAGGTAGGGCTGGAGGTGTTGAAAGTGAAGGCATGGGGTGTGGAATATCTGTGCTGGGAACTGGAGGAGGAGAAAGAAAATTCCATGATTGGAACTCAGGTCTACTCACTGGGAAAGTCGGCCAGCTAAGCTTCTTCAGGCTGAGAAAGGAGGATCGCAGGTTCGAGGCCAGCCTCAGCAAGTTATCAAGGCCCTCTGCAACTCAGTGAGATCCTGTTTCCAAATAATAAAATAAAAACAGCTGGAGGTATAGCTCAGAGGCAGAATACTCCTGAGTTCAATCCCAATCTCACACACACACACACACACACACACACACAAAATAGGGTTGAGGGTAGAGCTTAGAGGTAGAATGCCCCTGGGTTCAATCCCCATTACCACAAAAATAAATGTCTTTTTTTTTTTCTCTTTCTTTTCTTTTTTTGGTGTGTGTAAAGTACTGCGAATTGAATTCAGAAACATTCTACCTCTTTTTTTTTTTTGAACTGGGGATTGAACCCAGGGGCATCCTACTTCTGAGGTATACTCCCAGCCCTATTTCTATTTTTTATTCTTTATTTTGAAACAGGGTCTCACTGAGTTGCTGAGGACCTCACTAAGTAGCTGAGGCTGGTCACGAACCTGCTCTCCTCCTGTCTTAGCCTCCCAAGGACTGGGATTACAAGTGTGCGCCACCACACTTGGCTTGAGACGTCCTACCTTTGAGCTACACCCCCAGCTCTATTTTACTTTTTTTATTTTAAAACATGGTCTCAAGGCCAGGCGTGGTGGCGCACGCCTGTAATCCCTGCGCTTGGGAGGCGGAGACAGGAGGATCGTGCAGGTTCGAAGCCAGCCACGCGCGCTGGCTTAGGAGACCCTGTTTCTAAATAAAAATATAAAATAGGTCTGGGAGTGTAGCCCGGAGGTAGAAGGGCTTCCAGGAACCCCAGTACCAAAAAATAAAAATAAAAAATAAAACATGGTCTCACTAAGTTCTTGAGGCCTAAGCTGCGGGGCCATGCTGTGTTGTTAAGGCTGGCCTCCAACCTCTGCTCGTTCTGTCTCAGCCTCCCAAACACTGGGGTTACAGGCATGTGCCACCGTGCCTGACTTGAGGGGTTTTTTAAATTGAGTTACTATTTCAGTCTGGGGACCCTTCCCATTGAGATGTACTGAGGAATACAGAATTGCAAGCTCCTAAGAATATAACAAGATATTAAGGAAACTGTTATAGTAACAGAAGAAAGTATAGTCAAGGTCATTTTTTTTTTTTTTTTTTTTGGTGTGGTGCTGGGGTGGAACCCAAGGGCTTTCTACCTCTGGGCTATACTCCCAGCCCTATTTTATACTTTATTTGGAAACAGGGTCTCACTAAGTTGCTGAGAGGCTCACTAAGTAGCTGAGGCTAGCTTTGAACCTGCGCGATCCTCCTATCTCCGCCTCACGCCCAGCAGCAAGGTCATTTTTCAGAGCCACAGGACCAGAGAGAAACTTGTATGTGTTGCCCTAATGCCAGTATCACGATCCACAGAAGTAACAGGGCCTTACGCTGACAAGGGATGGCGAGGACTCCCGTCTTCTGTATTCAGGCTTCTAACCTTTCTCAAAGAAAAGCTGTAGACACAGAATTACCTAACGGGTATCCGGGAAACAGACTCTCGCATCCGACGCGTCGTCAAGGAAGGAAGCGCTGGGACACCACTCTCACCGATGGCGGAATTTGGAAACAACCTAAATCAAAGCAGAGGGAGACAGTTTCCAACTCGAGGCAATGTCACGGAGAAATTAGCTGCCTTGTCGATTCGCCCAGGCACATTCTCCTCAGCGGCTTCAGGCCCCTGGCAAAAGGGACCCGGCCCACGGGACGGGGCTGAACTGATTACAGATTGGAAATACAGGCCAATGTCCAGCTATATCAAAAGAATGCTTCTTTAAAGCTACGGCGGGGGACGGGCGTTTACAGCCTACACGCTCCTTTAGGGCTTTTCTGGACACCTAGAGGAGAAGACGAAACTATGAAGGCTAAACCATACAAGATGGCATCGGCCGCAGGCAGGAGCACGCTCCTGAAATCCCAGTACTTGGGAAGTGAGTCAGCAGGACCAATGGTTTGAGGACGGCCTCAGCCAGAGAGGGACGTTCAGCAAGCCAGCAAGACCATATTCCAAACAAAAAAACAAACACGCTCCCGGTGTGGCTTGGAGGTGGAACGCCCTTGAGTTCAATCCTCAGCAATACACACACACACACACACACAAAAGGCACCGAAGCCACAGGCAACAGGAGACTTAGCAGCAGTAACTGGGGCCTCCACTGCATCTGCTAGGCCGTCGCCCTCGGCAGCGTCACATGACCTCAGCCAATCCTCACAAGAACAGCGATGGCAAGGATGGTGGTGCCCACTGAGAGAGGGCCCGGGGCACAGGCGAGAGCCAGGCAAGGACACCGCTGAGATCCTGGCTGGACCCCAAGGCCTGGGCCCTTTGTGCTACTCCAGCTCTCTGCAAAAACCAACAGGTGAACACCAGGAAAGCAAAACAAAAAACACAGTGCTTTTTACTTTGTGTGTGTGCGGCGTGGGAATGGAACCCAGGGCCTCGCGTGCCGCTGCTGAGCGGCATTCCCTGAGCCTCGCTGTGGTGTAATGATAACACTCCCGTGGTTTCCTGATACTCTAAAATAGATAAACTGACTTTTCATATCCCTGGTTATAGTAACTTTTAAAAGGCACTTTGGAACATGTGCTTTTAATTTTCAATTATTTAATAGAATAATAGGCGAGGTGTGGTGGCTTATTATTATTACTGTTATTAGTATTATCCAGTACTTAGGAAGCTGATCCAAGAAGACAACAGGTTCAAGGATAGCCTCAGCAACTTAGTGAGGCTCTCAGCAACTTGGCTGGACCCTATTTCCAAATAAAAAATAAAAGCTGGGTGTGGTGATACACATTTGTAATCTCAGTACTTGGGAGGCTGAGATAGGAGGATGACAGGTTCTCCACAAGCCTCACCAATTTAGTGAGGCCCCCTGAAACTTAATGAGACCCTGTTTCAAAATAAAGAATAAAACAGGTCTGAGGGTTTAGCTTAGAGGTAGAATGTGCCTGAGTTCAATCCCCAAAACCACACACACAAGAAAATAAATTAAAAAAAAAAAAGAGGGCAAGGGGCGTAGCTCAGTAATAAAAAAACACAAACCCTGGTTTCATCTGCTAGACCACAAAAAAATAAAGTTAAGCAGTACACTATTCTGTCTGTATCAAACATCTTAGTAACTGGTTTGACTCCTTATAAAAATAAGGACCAAAATTTTACATTCAAACCATTTTAAGCCCAAACAATATTTTCTCCAATTTGAAATGAAAAAATTAGCACCAACTATGCTTTCTACCCTTTCTCAGTGTCAAAGCCTATTCAGTCAATTAAACAAAATACAGAGGGCTGTCTACGAGCAACCTAGGAAAAGTTTGTGCTAAAGAAAGAAAGCCAAGCTGGGTGTAGAGGTGCAATGCCTATAATCTCAGGACTCGGAGGCTGAGACCAAAGGATAACAGGTCTGAAGCCAGCCTCTGCAAAACAGCAAGACCCTCGGCAAGTTAGCAAGTCCCTGTTTCAAAATAAAATTAAAGCCAGGCGTGGTGGCACATGCTTCTGATCCCAGTACTGGGAGGCTGAAACAGGAGGATCTGGGTTTGAGGCCAGCCTCAGTTACTTAGTGAGTCCCACTGCAACTTAATAAGACCCTGTTTCCTAATAAAAAGAAGAAAAAATAAGGCTGGGGGTGGAGCTCGGAGGTAGAATACCCCTGGGTTCAATCCCCAGTACTGCAAAAAAATAAAAAACAAACAAAAAGGGTCAGGGGCATGCCTCAGAGGTAGAATGGTCCTGGGTTGAATCCCTAGCGCGTGCGTGCGCGCGCGCGCGCGCACACACACACACACACACACACACACACACAGAGCCAAATTCTTTCGAATATTTGACAAGATCATAGTTTGTACCTAGCCGGGTAGTGTATTATATGCTTGTAATCCCAGCACTTGGGACGCTGAGACAGGAGAATCCGGGTTCACAGCCAGCCTCAGTTACTGAGTGAGACCCAAAGAATGCCACAGGGTTCAAGCCTCAGTACCACACACACCAAAAACAAAAAACAAAAAAACAAAAAAAACTTTACACCTGATTTTTTCTTCTTCTTCTTCTTCTTCTTTTTTTTTTTTTTTTTTTTTTTTGCAGTACTGGAGATGGAACCCAGGGGCTGAGCTACACCCTCAGCCCTATTTTTTTAATTCTTTATTTTGAAACAAAGTCTCACTGAGCTGCAAAGGTCCTCACTAAGTAGCTGGGGCTGCTGTGAACCACAATCCTCCTGTCAGCCTCCCAAATGCTGGGATTACAAGCGTGTCACCACGCCCGGCTCACACCTGATTATCTTCAGAGAGTTATAATGCCACACTTAAGCTATTTTCAAAAACATCATATTTCTGAAGTAGACAACTCCTGGATCACAATTCGCTTATCTAAAATAAGACCTGTCAGCCGGGCGTGGTGGTGCACTCGTGCAATCCCAGCATTTGGGAGGCTGAGACCAGAGGATGGTGGTTTGTGGACAGCCTCAGCTACTTAGGCTCTTTGCAACTCAGTGAGACCCTAAAATAAAGAATAAAAAACAGGGCAGGGGGTGTAGCTCAGAGGTCGAATGCCCCTGGGTTTCATCCCCAGACCCGAAAAATTAAAAAGACAAAAAAAAAAAAAAAAAAAAAGACTTGTCAGTCAAAATGTATAATTAAACACCCCAAAAATATTTATACTAGCTGGGCTCACACTTATAATCCTAGTATTTAGGAAGCTGCGGAGAGGGTCATGGGTTCGTGGCCAGCACAGTGCGACCCCATTTCAAAATAAAAAGAGTGAAATAGGGCTGGGATGTGTAGCTTAAAGAAAGAACACCCTGGGTTCCGTCCCTAGCACCACCAAAAAGAGCAATAAAAACAATTGTGTGTGTGTGTGTGTGTGTGTGTGTGTGTGTGTGTGTGTGTGTGTGTGTTCACACAAGCTGAGTGGGCATGGTGGCACATGGCCATAATCCCTGTACTTGGGAGGCTCAAACAGGATTGCAGGCTGAAGGCCAGACCCCGTTTCAAAAGGAAAAATGAAAAGGGCTAGGAGCGTAGTTGAGGGAGAGTGCCCCTGGGTGAGTCCCAGTCCAGAGTGTATCTATCCCACCCCTGCATTTCCTGAGAGAGGATGACATCTTACAATAGTTGCCTGATATTACTCCAGTCCACACACATAGTAGGTACTTTAGTGCTACAGTGCTCATGGAATTTGTAGCCACAAGTCTGACACCGGAATCCATTTAACAGGAACTTCTGGCAGATGTCACAGAAAGCAAGCTTCAGGAACGTCTTCCGAGCCTGTAACGAGAACACGGGCATCAACTATGCTCAATCCATGGAAGACAATCAAAGACAAAGCGGTTTCCTCCCCAGCCCCAAAGTCCATGCAAATGAGGAATTGTACTTAAAACACTAGAAAACTGACAACCAGAAAGAAATCTCTGGCTAATGAAACCTAAATTGCCGACTGTAAACAAAAGTATAAACAGAGGGTTTTGTTTTGTTTTGTGTTTTGGGGGGCAGGACTGGGGATTGAACTCAGGAGCATTCTACCTCTGAGCTATACCCCCAGCCCTATTTTTTATTCATTATTTTTGTTTGTTTAGTTTTGTTTTTGTTTTTGTTTTTCAATATTGGAGATGGAACCCAGGGACATTCTCCCTCTGAGCTACACCCCCAGCCCTAATTTTGATTCTTTATTTTGAAACAGGGTCTCACTGAGTTGCGGAGGGCCTCACTAAGTAGCCGAGGCTGGCTGCAAACCCAGAACCTGTCTCAACGTCCCAAGTACTGGATTGCAAGTGTGCGCCACCACGCCCAGCTTATGCAGGGCTGCAAGCCATCCAGCACCACGTACACTTAGGACTTCTCACGGCTAGAGACCAACACGACCCAGAAGAGACGGAGCGGCAACTTACGAAGTTGTGTGTTGTGAGGGGAACATGATCCAAGAAATCTACTTGGAGTTCTTCTCCAATCAGAGAGGCGGCGTCAGTATTCCAATCTAAACGTGCTTTCTTACTGGAGATTTTAAAAAAGATAGTATGAAAGGAAATGCGGAGCCAAGGTAAAGACAGCAATGCAAATAACAACAGGGCCCATTGACTGCACGCTATCAAAGTGCAACTCCTGGAACCCACTAGCAGTGCTTATGGGGCTGTGACCACGGCTGCCGGGGAGGCGCTGGCTGCTTACCCCCGGTGCTCGTGCAGGAGTCTGAACACGGCGCAGCACTCCGGTTGTAGGCCTCTCACCTTGAGTGCCTTCATAAGGCAGTCGTGCAAGCTCATCCCATTCCGCACGCTCACCTGCAAATCAAAGGCCACGTTAGCCCCGCCACAGCGGCGGCACCCCGGGAAAGGTGAGCGTGGAAAGTATATGCAGAAGATTTAGGCCAAGCCCAGGGTGGTGGCCCACACTGATAATCCTAGTCCCTGGAGTCCCAGGCCTTGGGAGGCTGAGACGGGAGGATCACAGATTTGTGGACAGCCTCAGCAAGCAGCAAGACTCTCAACAACCTAGCAAGACCCTGTTTCAAAACACAAGAAGTAGAATCGGGCGGGAGTTGGAGCTCAGAGGTAGAACGCCCGCGGGGGCGATCCCTGGTGGCATAACCAGGAAAAGGCAAAGCAGCAGGCAAAGCAGCACGTACGCTTAGAAAACAAAATGCCAAGAAGACTTCTGGGAGCGAGGGCACTGGAGAGTGAGCCCAGGAGCACCCCACCTCTGAGCTACACACCAGCCCTTTCTTTTCTCCTCTTTTATTTGTTCATTCATTTATTCATTCACTCATTCATTTTTTGAATACTGTGGATTGAGCCCGGGGGCATTCCACCTCCAAACTACACCCTAACCACTTTTCGGTTTTGAAATGAGGTCTCACTAAGTTGTACGGCTGGCCTCAAACCTGCAATCCTCCTGTCTTGACCCTCCAAGTACTGGGATGACAGGCGTGGGACACGTGCAGCAACTACCTTCTTAAGCTATTTACTGACTGACTGATTGATTGATTGACTGACTGTGGTGCCGGGGATGGAGCCCAGGGGCATTCCACCTCCGAGCTACACCCCCAGCTCTATTTTGTATTCTTTATTTTGAAACAGGGTCTCACTGAGTTGCAAAGGGGCTCACTAAGTAGCTGAGGCTGGCACGAACCACCATCCTCCTGTCTCAGCTTCCCGAATGCTGGGATGCCAAGCATGCGCCACCACGCAGGGCTTCTTCTAAAGTTATTTAAATGAGAAACACAACCTCTCTGACTCCCCTCTTCACCACCCTCCCTTGATTCCCAGGGAAACCAATTAGTTTCTGGAGCCCTGAGTGATAAGGAGCACGGTTCAGAAGCAAGCTGGGGTACACAGTGTGCACTGCCGCCTGGCAGTGACCCCGCCTCACCCGCAGCACCTCCTGAGCTGGATGCCAGGGCACAAGAAGCGGCCTGGCCCCGAGATGGATGGTCCATCCTCCGCAAAAGACGGGAGAAACTCCCCTAAGCTAAAACCTTCTCATGCTGCAGGAGAGGCCAAGCTTAGAAAAATGACTGGTTCCCAGCCACCTGCTGTGCTCAAATGAAGACTGTCAGGGCTACAGATGTATAAAAAGATCAGAAATAATCACGGCTGCCACTGCACGGATAAATCAGCCACGGCACCACGTCTGAGCCTCATTTCACAAAGGTCAAGAAACAGAGGCTCAAAATATTATGCAGCCTGTCTAGATGACCCACCTCCCGAAAGGCAAGGAGGGCTTGAACGTGGCCAGGACACTGTCACTGCGTTTTCTGACACAAAACCCCAGTTCTTCTAACAGTTTCTCAGCGCTTTCTACTATTCCACATTTAACACATGAAAAGGAAAAAAAATAACCTGACCTAGCTGAAACAAAAAAGTGAAATAAGCCAGGCGTAGTGGCACATGCCTGTAACTTGGGAGGCTGAGAGAGGATCACGGGTTCAAGGACAGACTCAACCAGCAGTGAGACTCTCAACCTGGTGATGCCCTGTTTAAGAATAAAAATAAGCCAGGCGTGGGGGCGCACGCTTGCAATCCCTGCACTTGGGAGGCTGAGACAGGAAAATCGCAGGTTCGGAGTCAGCCTCAACCACTTGGTGAGGCCCTCAGGAACTTACTGAGACCCTGTTTTCAAATAAAATATAAAATAGGTTGGGGCCATAGCCTGGAGGTAGAAAGGCCCTGGGTTCCATCCCCAGTATCACACACACACACACACACACACACAGGGGGGGGGGGGAGGGGGGGGAGAGAGGGAGAGAGAGGGGGGGAGAGAGGGAGAGAGGGAGAGGGAGAGAGAGAGAGAGAGGGAGGGAGGGAGGGAGAGAGAGAGAGAGGGAGAGAGAGAGAGGGAGAGAGAGAGAGAGAGAGAGAGACGGAGAGAGGAGAGAGAGAGAGAGAGAGAGAGAGAGAGAGAGAGAGAGAGAGAATAAAAATAAAAAGATAGCAAGAGGGCTCGGGGTGCAGCTCAGAGGTAGAATGCCCCTGTGTTCAATCCCTAGTACCACACACACACAAAAAAAGTGAAATAGTATTGATTATGCTTGGGGGAACTTTTTGGGGTAGAAGTCCTGGAAAACCTGGTCTGGAGTTTTCTCAGTCTGTGCATGCGTGCGTGCGTGTTGCTAGGGATTGAAACTGGAGGCATTCTACCTCCAAGCTACACACCCAGCCTAATTTTTTTCTTATTTGGAAACAGGTCTCTCTAGGTTGCTGAGCGCTTCGCTAAGTTGCCAAGGCTGGCTTTGAACCTGCAATGCTCCTGTCTCAGACCCCCAAGTCCGGAGATTCCAGGCATGCGTCACTGCACCCAGCTTCTCAGTTAGCTTCTCATCGCTCCACTCTCCCCAGGTGGCCCATAACCCCCTTTTTTCTGCATTGGAGCTTGAACCCGTGACCTCCCGCATGCCAGGCAAGAGCTCTACTGTTGAGCTACATCCAGGCCCTTGATAAATTTCACCATGCTTCTTTTATAAACCCAAGGAGCCTTCCAATTAGACCGTTACACACCTAAGTGTGTTTTGATGTGAAGAAAGAACTCAAAAGATGATAAAACCCTAAGTTAATTTTTGTTCCCTTTCTTAAAAATAAATTGCATGGCCAATACAGTAAGTAACGACAAACTCAAATATTTAAACAGTGGTCTTTCTTTCTTTCTTTCCTTTTTTGGTGGTATTGGGGTTCCTGGAAGCCCTTCTACCTCCGGGCTACACTCCCAGACCTATTTTTACATTTTTATTTGGAAACAGGGTCTCCTAAGCCAGCGCACGCAGCTGGCTTCGAACCTGCGCGATCCTCCTGTCTCCGCCTCCCAAGCGCGGGGATTACAAGCGTGCGCCACCACGCCCGGCTGGTCTTTTGTTTTAAAATTTTTTTTTCAAAATATTTTGTGATGAGCCAGGCGTGGTGGCGCACGCTTGTAATCCCCGTGCTTGGGAGGCGGAGACAGGAGGATCGCGCAGGTTCGAAGCCAGCCTAGCTGGCTTAAGAGACCCTGTTTCTAAATAAAATAAAATATAGGTCTGGGAGTGTAGCCCGGAGGTAGAAGGGTTCCATCCCAGTATTACCAAAAAAATAAAATAAAAAAATAAAAATAAAAAAACCTTTCATAGGAATATTTTATTTGTTTGGATAAAGTGCCAAAAATGAAGCCATTCTGAACAAAATACAATAGAAAGAAGACCAAGATGTGGAGAAAAGGAGGGAGTAGAAGAAACCACATTACAATAAAATAAAACCTGCAACTGGAAAACTTCAGTGACCAGGACCCTTCCTAAGTAATGAGATTTTTGCCTATGTATAAGTTCAAAAATATGATCTAGGAAGTTTTTTTTTTTTTTTTTTTTTTGGTGGTACTGGGGTTCCTGGAAGCCCTTCTACCTCTGGGCTAAACTCCCAGATCTATTTTATATTTTTATTTGAAAACAGGGTCTGTTAAGCCAGCGCGGCTGGCTTTGAACCTGCGCGATCCTCTTGTCTCCGCCTCCCAAGCGCGGGGATTACAAGCGTGCGCCACCACGCCCGGCTATCTGGGAAGTTTTTTATAGGCAGACACAGAACTAAATTTCCTAAGAGGAAAGTCCACATACCACTGTTCTTTGCTTATTTGGCAAGAAAACACGGATAGTGTTGCTTGTCTTGGAAGAATCTGTGAGTTTGCCATCATCTGAGGCCCGGCGCTGATAGCCAAACTGCTGAACTATGGTCGGGGAGATGCAGCTGGCGCCGTCAAACACCGCGTCTTTGAGTCCGAAGCCGTTGCTGATCGTCTTCCACGCCCCTTGTATGTGCTCCATGGATGCAGCTTGAACAGTGCTGACACCTGACAAGAAAGACAAGTCATTATAGCCTGAAACAATAGCTCTTCATCCAGGAACATAGGAGTAGTTGTGAACATAGCGGTGTGTGGGTTTCTTAGAATTTATAAAACAAGGTGGTGCACGCTTGTCATCCCCGCGCCTGGGAGGCGGAGACAGGGGAGTCGCAGGTTCAAAGCCAGCCTTGCTGGCTTAAGAGACCCTGTTTCCAAATAAAAAAGTATAAAAATAGGTCCGGGAGTGTAGCCCGGAGGTAGGAGGGCTTCCAGGAACCCCAGTACCAACAAAAAAAAAAAAAAAGAAAAAGAAAAAAAAAAAAGAAAGAAAGAAAAGAAAGAAAGAAAAAGAAAACAGGGTTAAGGTGTTGAGAGGTACAATGCCTCTGGTTCACTCTCCAGTAAAACACACACACACACACACACACACAGCTGGTAGGAGTCAACAACCATGAGGCCTTGTATATACAGCACACATTCCACTCCTATTATCCACCTTAACCCCAACAGTGATACTCTGGGTGAGAATTATAGCCACACTTGCTAAGGAAATCCTCACACAGGGCTTCTGAGTGGCAGAGCTCGGATTCAGAGCTGAGCTGCTGAGGGCCTCCACGGCCCTCAGCTTCTCAAATACACCCTGACACACGAGATCATGTTAAGTGGCACTGAAGCTGCCTAGAAGTAGAGGCTATCTATTTCAGAACTCTTGTTTTCAACCAAGTTTCTGTCTGAATACCAGCTTTGTGCCAAAGGGCTCAATTTCCAGTACAAAAGGAAGTGAGAGAAGGAGAAAGAAAAAGGGAGGGGGTAGGGAAGTGAACTGCTTGGGAGGCTGAGACAGGAGGATGGCAGGCTTGCAGCCAGCCTCAGCAGCTTCGTGAGGCCCTCTGCAACCTGAGACCCTGTTTCAAGATAAAAAATAAAGCCAGACGTGGTGGTGCACACTTGTAACTCTGGTACTTGGGAAGCTGAGACAGGAGGATCACAGGTTCGCAGCCAGCCTCAGCAAATAGGGAGGCTCTCAGCAACCCGGTGAGATCCTGTTTCAAAATAAAGAACAAAAAATAGGGCTGGAGGTGTAGCTCCGAGGTGGAATGCCCCTAGGGTCAATCCCCAGTACCACAAAAAATAAGATAAAAAACTCACAAGTTTTACCAGGGCGCTATCACACCAAGATGACTCTATTATTAAGGCTGATAAGATCAGCGTGTGCGCTGTGGCTGTCTTTCTGTGTCGTCCCCCCCCCCCAGCCTACCTTAGATAAGATGCTGCCTGCCGGCTTCCTGATTATCTGCCACTTTCCTTCTACCCTGGTAAATCTGGGGGGGGGGGGGGGGTTGCTGGGGGTTGAACTCAGGGGGCATTCATTCTACCTCCAACCTACACTCACACTTTTAAATTTTTTATTTGGAAACAGGGTCTCACTAGGTTGGTGGGTCTAAGTTGTTGAAGCTGGCTTCGAACCTGTAATCCTCCTATCTCAACCTCCCAAGTGTTGAGATTATTGGTATGCACCACCACTCCAGGCTGGCAAATTATTTTGTCTGCTGCAACTGTTTGTTTACTGGTACTAGGAATGGAACCCAGGAGCTTTCTGTCTCTGAGCTACACCCCAGCCCTATTTTTTATTCTTTCTTTTGAAACAGGGTCTCACTGAGCTGCAAAGGGCCTCACTAAGTAGCTGAGGCTGGCCACAAACTAAGTTCCCTCTGTCTCAGCCTCCTGAATGCTGGGATGACAAGTGAGCACCACCACACCCAACTTGTTGCTTATATTTAAAAGTCTACAAATTTAAATTTTTAAGAAAAATTCACAAAATATTCATTGAAATCACAACTTTTTTTTTTTTTTTTTTGGTGGTACTGGGGGTGGAACCAGACGCTTTCTACCTCTGGGCTATACTCCCAGACCTATTTTATACTTTATTTGGATACAGGGTCTCACTAAGTTGCTGAGAGCCTCACTAAGTAGCTGGGGCTGGCTTTGAACCTGCGCGATCCTCCTGTCTCAGCCTCCCAAGCGCGGGGATTACAAACGTGCGCCACCACGCCTGGCCTAAAATCACATTTTTGGTTCATCAAATTTCAAATATATTTTACTGTGTTGAACAATATATTTTAGTGTTGTCTAAAACACAGCCAATTTTTTTTTTTTTTTTTTTTGGCAGTACTGGAGTTCAAACCCAGGGACTCACACATGCTCACACACTACCACTGAGCCACATCCCCAGCCTCTAATTAAATTGGGGAGGATATAGAAAAAAAGCTCCCCATAAATTTACTCATCCTAACAACATTTTTTTGGATACATCAGTTCAAAATCTTTCTCTGTGATCTATACGGCTTTTTACCAAATTGATTATCTGTCTTACACAACAACTCTCTTGCTGAGTGTCTACTGTGCACCAGCACTGCTCTAGACGCTCAGGTTCCCTCCGTGAACAAGCAGCAAAGACCCCTATGTACAAGAAGCCTATTTCCTCCTGGAGGCATGCGCACTAAGGTTTTGAGCGTGGGTGCCAAGTGCTAGGGAGACGGGGACACGCCGCAATTTATAGAGTGCGGTCGAAGAGACAGACCTAGTGAGGAGCCAATGCTGAGCCAAGACCTGCAAGCAGGCGAGTCTGAGTTGCAGCGAGCTGGAAGAATATTCTAGGCAGCAAGAACAGCCAGCGGAGCCAGGCGTGGTCACATGTCATCCCAGTATTTAGCAGGCTGAGACCGGAGGATCGCGGTTCGCGGTTCGCAGCTGGCCTCAGCTACTTAGTGAGGCCCTTTGCAACTCTGTGAGACCCGGTTTCAAAATAAAGAATTAAAAAAATATATGGCTGGAGGTATAGCTCAGAGGTAGAATGCCCCTGGGTTCCATCCCCAGTACTGCAAATAAAATAAAATAAAGAAGTGTGCGTTAACTCAGCTTTCTATCACCAACTTCAGCTGTCAGTGGGACTTTGTGTCTTCTACTGTCTACTCAAGAGCCTAATTCCCAGAAGCTCTCTGGAGTCCTTGTGGTAAGAAAGCCCAGGCCTGTCCTTCTGGACAGGGCACACTGGGGTTTCTAGACAGGTGAAGCCAGGCACAAGGAGAGAGCACTGCTGCTCAGAAACTGCTCAGACCAGAGGACAGTGGCGCACCTCTGTAGTCGCAGTGGTTAAGAGGCTGAGACAGAAGATCGCAGGTTCAAGGACAACCTTGGCAACTTAGCAAGGCCTTTGGCAACTTAGGGAGTCCCCGTTTCAAGGTTTTTTCAACTTTATGTTGAAATAAAGAAGCCGTCGTGGTGACGCATGCTTGTGATCCCAGTACTTGGGAGGCTGAGACAGGAGGATCTCAGGTTCAGAGCCAGACTCGGCTAGCGAGGCTTTCTGCAACTTAGTGAGACCTGTTTCAAAAGAAAGAATAAAAAACAGGGCTGGAGGTGTAGCTCAGAGGTGCAATGCCCCTAGGTTCCATCTCTAGCAGTGCAAAACAAACAAACAAACAAAAAAAAAAAACAGTGCAGCTGGAGTGCAGCTCAGAGGCAGAATAACCCAGGATTCAATCCCCAATACCAAATACAAAACAAAAAAAACTATGCTAACTATGAATGCATGACTGCAGAAACCAGGTTCGCAGCCAACTTAGATTGATTTAAAAAAATAATTATAATAAACCAAATTGGGCTATGGGTGTAGATCTGAAGTAGAATGCCCCTGGGTTCAATCCTCAGTACACATAAAATAAATATATAATTATGTATATAAAAATACAGATTTGCCGGGCACGGTGGCGCACGCTTGTAATCCCCGCGCTTGGGAGGCGGAGACAGGAGGATCGCCCTGGTTCGGAGCCAGCCTTGATGGCTTAAGAGACCCTGTTCCCAAATTTTAAAAATATAAAAAATAGCCGGGCGTGGTGGCGCACGCTTGTAATCCCCGCACTTGGGAGGCGGAGACAGGAGGATCGCGCAGGTTCGAAGCCAGCCGTGCTGGCGTAAGAGACCCTGTTTCAAAAATATAAAATAGGTCTGGGAGTGTAGCCCAGAGGAAGGAGGGCTTCCAGGAACCCCAGTACCACCCAAAAAAAAAAAAAAAAAAAAAAAAAATATATATATATATATATATAAAATAGGTCTGGGAGTATAGCCCGGAGGTAGAAGGGCTTCCAGGAACCCCAGTACCACAAAAAATAAAATAAAATAAAATAAAAAAACAGATTTGCTGGGCATGGTGGCACATGCTTATAACCCCAGAATTTGGGAGGCTGAGACAGGAGGATCTTGGTTCAAGGCCAGCCTCAGCTATGTAATGAGGCCTCTGCAACTCAGTAGTGAAACCCTGTTTCAAAATAAAGAATAAAAAATAGGGCTGGGGGTACAGCTTGGAGGTAGAATGTCCCTGGGTTCCATCCCAAGAACTGAGAAAAAAAAACAAAAACAAAACAAAAAAGAGAACTAGCCAGGCGAGGTGGCGCAAGCTTATAATCCCAGTACTTGGGAGGCTGAGACAAGAGGTTCATGGTTCAGGACCAGCCTCAGCTACCTAGTGAGACCTTGTTTCAAAATAAAGACTAAGGACCCGGGCATGGTGGCGCACCCTTGTAATCCCAGCGCTTGGGAGGCTGAGACAGGAGGATCGCACAAGTTCAAAGCCAGCCTCGGCTACTTAGTGAGGCTCTCAACAACTTAGTGAGACCATGTTTCCAAAATAGGTCTGGGAGTATAGCCTGGAGGTAGAAAAGCCCCTGGGTTCCACCCCCAGTACCACAAAATAAATAAATAATAAATAAAATAAAGAATAAAAAAATAGGCTGGGGATGTAGCTTGAAGAATACCCCTTGATTCCATCTCCAGTTCGGGGGGTGGGGGGGATCCAAAACCTGTCTCCAATTAGAATAGGAAAACTATCAATAATTAATTAGAGTAGGTTTGGGTGTTTGGCTTTTTTTTTTTTTTAACAGTGCCAGGGATTGAGCCCAGGGGTATCTTATTTCTAAGCTACAGCCCAGTCTTTTTATTTTTTGTTTTGAAACGGAGTCTCTCTAGGTTGCAAGAATCTTGTTAAGTTGCTGTTCTCGAACCCGAGATCCACCTGTCTCAGCCTCCCAAGTACTGGGATTACAGGTGTGCACCACCACATCCATCTAGCGGGTTATCTTTCTTACTGAGGAGACAGACTTCTGCTGGATCTTAAGACAGTGCAGGGAAATTGAAAAAACAAAACTTGCATCTGTTTTTAGAGGTAAAGTTCTATATTTACTGTGGTGTTTATTCAAAATTTAAAGTATGCTAATATTTATAATAGAATTTATATTGTACTTGTATTAGGATTCTTAAAATGCATAGCTATTAAATAGTGTGTCCTTATTTTGTCCACGAGCCTTATTATTTTTGATGTGTGCTCTGGAATGTATAGGTTTAGAGCCAGGTGTGGCTGCGCACCCATTAGTAGTCCCAGGATTTAGGAGGCTGAGACAGGAGGACCGCGGTTCGCGGCCAGCCTCAGCTACTTAGTGAGGCCCTCTGCAACTCAGTGAGACCCTGGTTTCAAAATAAAAAATAAAAAAATAGAGCTTGAGGGTATAGCTAAAAATCAGAACACCCCGGGTTCAATCCCGAGTGCTGCAAAAAATGTATAGATTTATAAGAACATTTATCATGTTATGACAGAAATGCCTACACTGGTTTTTTTCCACATAGTCACACACCACATAATGATATTTCAGTCAAAGACTGACCACATGGAAGAGTCCCATAAGAGCACAGGGAGAGCCGGGCGTGGTGGCGCACGCTTGTCATCCCCGCGCTGGGGAGGCAGAGACAGGAGGTTGGCGCAAGTTCGAAGACAGCCGTGCACTGGTTTAGGAGACCCTGTTTCCAAATAAAAATGTAAAAATAGGTCTGGGAGTGTAGCCTGGAGGTAGAAGGGTTTCCAGGAACCCCAGTACCCCCCACACACACACACACACACACACACACACACGCGCGCGCGCGCGCGCGCGCGCACAGAGAGCCAGCCAGGCAGAATGGCCAACACCTGTAATCCCAGTACTTGGGAGGCTGAGGCAGGATGATCACAGGTTCCTGGCCAGCCTCGAATACTTAGTGAGGCCTTCCACACATTAGTGAGACCCTATATCAAAATAAAAAAATTAAAAATAGGGCTGAGGTGTAGCACACAGGGTAAAATGCCCCTGGATGAATCCCCAGCACTGTAAAACGGGGGGGATGGGGGTATACCAAGTGTGGTGGCCACACTTGTAATCCCAGTACTTTGGAGGCTGAGAAAGGAGGATTGCAGGTTGGATTATTTCAGCCTCAGCAAGAAATAAGATGAGACCTTGTTTCAAAATAAAGATAAAATAGGACTGGAGGTATAACTCAGAGGTGGAGGTTTCTGGGTTCAATCCCCAGTAACACACACACACACACACACACACACACACACACACGGACAGAAAATAGGGCTAGGGGTGTAACTCAGAGGTAAAATGTCCCTGAGTTCAATTCCCAGTACCACTAAAAATTAAAAAGGGCTGGGGATTTGCTCTGAGGTAGGATGCCCCTGGGTATATTCTCCAGTACCACAAGAAGAAAAAAGAAAAAAAAAAAAAAAGTAAAGATATACTTACTCTTACAACTGGATGATAGTAAAATAAATCCAACAGGTAAAAGAAGAGGAGGAGCCCGGCACTGTGGCGCACACCTCTAATCACCTATGATTGGGTGGCTGAGACAGTAGGATCACAGGTCTGAAACCAGTCTCAGTAACTTAACTGTCAACAACCTAGTAAGTCCCTGTTTCAAAATAAAAAATAAAGCCAGCATGGTGATGCCACCCTTGTAACCCCAGTACTTGGGAGGCTGAGAGAGGATGATCGCAGGTTTCCAGCCAGCCAGAGCAACTTAGTGAGGCCCTGTTTCAAAATAAAATAAAGTAGGACTAGGGGTGTAGCTCAGAGGTAGAATGCCCCTGGGGTTCAATCCCCAGTGCCACAAAATAAAATAAAATAAAATAAAATAAAATAGGGCTGAAATAAATAGTTAATACAATAATATAGTAGCTCAGAGATAAAATGCCTCTGCGTTCAATATCCAACATCACTTACAAAATAACTGCCAGGCACCGGTGGTGCACACTTGTAATCCTAGTACTTATGAGGCTGAGACAGGAGGATGACACAGGTTCGAAGCCAGCCTCAGCTAGTGAGGCTCTCAGCAACTTAGTGAGACTGTTTCCAAATAAAATAGAAAATAGGTCTGGGAATGTAGCCCAAAGGTAGAAAGCCTCTGGGTTCCATCCCCAGCACCAAAAAATAAATTAATTAATTAAATTAAAAAGAGAAAGATGACATTGTACAGACCAGAGAGTCCCTTAAAACTTTATCATTGCCTGTTCCTTCCCATTAATCAAAAATTTAAATCACAAAAGGTTTCCAGGGGAGAGTGGTACTGAGGGTTGAACCCAGGGACACTCTACCTCTGAGCTACACCTGCAGCCCTAAATTATTTTGAAACAGGGTCTAAGTTTCTTAGGGCCTCTACAAATTGCCGAGGCTGGTCTTGAATCTATGATCCTTCTGTCTCAGGCTCCTAAGTACTGAGATTACAGTCGCCACTCCTGCCTCAGGAAGATTGTACATTCTAAAGTAGATTTAAGATTGTTAATCCCCGCCCAGCAAAATCCTTTAGAATCTGGTCTAAAAATAAAACTGTGTGTCAAGTATTCCTCAAAAAATACTATGTACACTCATTGGAATGCGAAGCCAATTAACACAGGTTGAGTAATTGGCCAAAGAAATTTCAGACAAGCCTGCGCCAAAACCAATAACAAAGAAACGACACCCACTTGACATTTTCCTTGCTTAAGCTGAGATTCTAGGGGTAACTTTAGAAGGTAAACAGATCCTAGTCAACTGCTAAAGCCACTGAAAACTACAAGCAATTCTGGGAGGAAAGCAGCAACGCAGTGACTCACACACTGTCAAATTAAAGGTGAAAAGTCTACGCTGAATTAAGGAATTTTTCTTTATAAACTTTTGTGGGAGGGGGGGTACTGGGGATTAAACCCAGGGGCATTCCACCTTGGAGTTATATTCCTAACCCTATTTTATTTTTGAAACAGGGTCTCACTAGGTTGATGGAGTCTCACAACTTGCTGAGGCTGTCCTCGAACCTGCAATCCTCCTGTCACAGCCTCCCAAGTACTAGGATTACAGGGGTGAGCCACCAGGCCTGGCTTTCTCATGACTTTTAAGGCAAGAATAAAATACCCAGCCATTGCTATCATGAAGACTACACACAAGACATTTTAGACCTATACCAGAAGTATCAAATGAATTATGATTCAAATATCTAGGGGTACCCAGACGACATGGCGGTCCATGCGTGTAATCCCAGTACTCAGGAGGCTGCAACAGGAGGACTGCAATTCAAGGTCAGCCTCAGTAAGCAGTAAGATGCTCATTAACCTAGAGAAACCCTGTTTCCAAACAAAAAAATAAAACAGGGCTGGGATGTAGCCTGGAAGTAGAATGTCTCTATTCCCAGTCTGTCTGTCTGTCTGTCTCTGTCTGTCTGTCTGTCTCCCCCCCCCTCTCACACACACACACACACACACACACACACACACACACACACACACACACTCTAGGAGTTTTGGTTTCTATTTGTGTTTGGTCCTAAGGGTTGAAGGCGGGAGGCTGAGACAGGAGGATCACAGGTTCCGGGCCAGCCTCAGCAAGTTATCAAGGTCCTCTGGTAACTTAGCGAGGGGCACTCAACTTAGGGCTTGGTGTGTACAGTGAAGAGGCAGAATACCTCTGAGTTCAACCTCCAGTACCCCCAAAGGAAAAGAGAGAGAGCCCTAAACAGCTTCACCCTGAAAGAAGCCCAGGGTTCCTGGTTTGCCAATTAATTCAGTCGACGTAAGCAATTTCCCAACTAATAAATCCTATGTTTTGAAGAGAATGACTTCCATGATCAGCACAACTTAAAAAAAATAAAAAACCTTTTCAAGTCAAAGCTTGATTCTGCGGTTTCATGAACCCCCTGCTGTCATATTCGCTCACTCGCTTTCAAAGGCAATATTTAAAATTCTCTTCTGCAAGTCAACATTAAGGCATGCTATTTGACTAACAAGTTCCTCCCAACACCAGGATGATTATGTATGGCCTATTATGCTCCTAACATGCAAACCAAAGTCCTCCCTCATGTAACATTTTTCTATTTTGAGATAGTAGGTCACTGGGTAGTTTTATCTGAAATCCAAATGTAGAAGAATAGTACATTTACTAGTAGACCTCTTGAAATAGTCATCTGAAGTTAGTAATTATATTTCCCTCTCAAAGTAAGTTTAGTGTTTCTGCAAAAGTCGAATTTAACTTCCAAGCCAAGCGTGGTAGTCCATGTACTATAATCCCAGTACTTGGGAGGATGAAACAGGAGGATGGCAGGTTCAAGGCCAACCTCAGCAATTTAGGGAGACTATTTCAAAATCAAAAATAAAAAGGGAGCCCGGGGCACACACTTGGTACTATAATCCCAGTACTTAGGAGGATGAAACAGGAGGATGGCAGGTTCAAGGCCAACCTCAGCAATTTAGGGAGACTATTTCAAAATCAAAAATAAAAAGGGAGCCCGGGGCACACACTTGGTACTATAATCCCAGTACTTGGGAGGATGAAACAGGAGGATGGCAGGTTCAAGGCCAACCTCAGCAATTTAGGGAGACTATTTCAAAATCAAAAATAAAAAGGGAGCCCGGGGCACACACTTGTAATCCCAACATTAGTGAGACCCTTTGCAACTCAGTGAGACACTGTTTCAAAATAAAGAATAAAAAATAAAAATAAAAAAAAAACAGGGCTGGGAGTGTAGCTCAGAGGCAGAATGTCCCTGGGTTCCACCCTCAGTGCCACCAAAACAAACAAACAAACAAACAAACAAACAGGTTAGGAGTGTAGCTCTAAGGCAGAATGCCCTTGGGTTTAATCCCCAGCACTACCCAAAAAAAAAAAAAAGGCTAAGCCTACTGGTTTCTGCTTCTAATCCCAGTATTTGCTTGGCTGAGATAGGAGGATTGCAGGTTCACAGGCACACTCAGCTGCTTAGTGAGGCTCTATTTCAAGATAAAGAATAAAGAATAAGGCTGGGGGTGTAGCTCAGAGGTAGTATGCCCCTGGGTTCCATCCAAAAAGTATGTTGTTTATTCAGAGCCAACAGTGTGTTTTTAGCCTCTAGTTTCAGAGCAACTGTAATATAATACTTAAACAGTTAAAGAATATTTAAACATTCTTCATTTATAGACACTTTTTTTGTCATAGATTACCAGCTTAATATGCTTCTGTTTTTTTCCTGCTGAACCAAATCCCTTAAAATATGCTGAAATTTATTTCAGGCAAGCCTACTTCAAAGACACATACTTTTTTTTCAACTATTTAACAAGATTTTTTTTGTATGTGTGTGTGACACTGGGGATGAAAGCTAGGGACATTCTACCTCCGAGCTACACCCCCCAGCCCTATTTTATTTTCACTTTGAAAATGTCTTGCTAGGTCGATGCGTGTCTCACTAATGCTGAACCTGATTCTCCTTGTCTCAGCCTCCTAAATACTGGGGGTAAACATGCCTGACTATTTACAAGACTTAAGGAAACTAAGCAATTCTGCTACAGTTTATAATCACAAACATAACATACCTAAAAGATAACCTTTTACAACAGTAACAGGCTTATTTTTCCAAGCATCCAGTGTTCAACTGGGTCAAATGTTTCTGTTGGATTTTAAACAGTTTACCCTTGAAGTGATAAGGGAAAAAATAAGTGGAAAGGAGCTTAATGTTCTTCAGCAGTATACAATCATCACAACCCCAAAAAAGCTTTAGGAACTGCCAGCTCAAGTCTTTGATCATAATAATTACTTTCGCATAAGCATTAATCACAGGGGCTATTTTAGGAAAATAATGTTCATAGAGCTGAACACTTTAGAACAGATCTAAAATCTGGGCAGTCGATCCAAAGAAACGGTTTACTATATACAGTACATTGATTAGAAGTATTCACTTGCATTCTCCACTTTGTCAGACATTTGTTTTATATCATCTGCCATTTTCTATATGCCTGGAGAACACGGTTTATATTGTCAGCCACCACCGAATCAGGATGGGTGTGGTGGTGCACACCAGTAACCCCAGTACTAGGGAGGCTGAGCCAGAAGGACGGCAAGTTTGAGACCAGCCTTGGAAACTTTGCCCTTGGGTTCTATCCCCAGTACCGCAAAATAATAACAACAACAACAACAAAACAACACAACAATGTAATAAAAAATTAAGCTGGGCATGGTGGCGCACGCTTGAAATCCTAGCATTTGGGAGGCTGAGACAGGAGGATCCTCAATCGAAGACAGCCTCAACTACTTAGCGAGGCCCTTTGCAACTCAGAGACCCTGTTTCAAAATAAAGAATAAAAAAATAGGGCAGGGGGTGTAGCTCGGAGTCGAATGCCTTTGGGTTCCATCTCCAGACCCGCAAAAACAAACAAACAAACAAACAAACAAACAAATAAAATAGGGCTAGGAATGTAGCTCGGAGGTAGAGTGCCCCTGGGTTTCATCCCCAGTACTGCATTAAATAATAATAATAATAAATGAGGCTGGGGGTATAGCTTAGAGATAGAAATCCCCTTGGTTCAATCCCCAGTGTCTGTCTGTCTCTCACATACACAGAATAAACCCAAATTACATCAGCGAGCTCCCCACCTCTAGCCTGCGGAGCCCCTCCCCGCAGTACCTCTTTTCCTTCCCGACCCCGGCGCCCGTGCCGGCGCCGCCCCGCCTGCGCGCCCCTGCGCCCCGTCCTGCTGCTGCTGCTGCTGCAAAGCGCGCCGCAGCCCCCCGGCTCCGCGACCCCGGGGCGACGCCGGCGGCCCCAAGTCCCCAGAGTCTCCACGCCCGCCCGGGAGCGCCGCGGCCACCGACCCGAGCGCCCCCATCGTCCCAGCCAAGAGCGCGCAGGGGCCCGCCCAGGGCCGGGGGAGCGCGGCGAGCGGCGCCTCGGCGGCTGACCCGACCCCTGACCCCTGACCCCGGCCCCGACCCCGACCTCCCGGGCGCGGCCCGCAGCCTCCGACGCGGTGGCGCGGCGTCCAGGGCGCAGCCCCCGCCGGGCGCCGGCACGCTTCCCGAAACACAAGGGCCCGCTGCCCACCTGAGGAGCCCGCGGCCCGGCGGCGGCGGCGGCGGCGTCCCGGCCGCGCCTCCTCCCCGCGGCGGGCGACGGAGCGGGAGGCGGTCACTGTCGGCGCGTCCCCAGCCCGGGGGACGGGGCCCCGGGGAGGCCCCGCATCGCAGCCTCGGGGCGCACGCCCCAAAGCCCGGTCCGCTGGCCCTTCTAAGGGGGCCCGGGAAACGCGGCACGGATGCCTTCCCGCTTCACGCTCCTTCTTCTCAGACTCCCGCCATCTAAGATGGCGGCCTCAGCGCCCGAGATGAAGACACTCCGGGGTGGCCCCGGCCAGCCAGCTCCCCGCTCGGCGCTCCTCCCCCCGGCCTGCGCCCGCTCGGCGCTCCTCCCCTCGGCCTGCGCCCGCTCGGCGCTCCTCCCCCCGGCCTGCGCCCGCTCGGCGCTCCTCCCCTCCGTCCTGAGCCCGCTCGGCGCTCCTCCCCCCGTCCTGCGCCCCCTCGGCGCTCCTCCCCCTGGCCTGCGCCCCCTCGGCGCTCGTGCCCCTGGCCGGCGCTCTCGCTACACCCGCCGCCCTCCTCGGACGTGGTTCGGCGATCGATCGATAGGGCCTGGCCCTGCCCCCGGGGCGTGGCCTCGCGGAGCGGGTGGCTGCCATCTTGGCGCGGTGGCGGCTGCGGGGCGGTGGGCAGAGACGCACTCTCCGGAGAGGCGCTGGCGGCGGAGCGGCCTGGGGCCCCGAGGGGCAGAGGGCCACCCGCCTGCCGGCATGGCGAGGCCCACAGGGGTCCAGGCGCGCCCGAGGACCTGCAGCGCCGTGGCCGGCTTGGCGGGCCCGCGCGGAGTCAGACTCCACAGACCAGAATCACGGCTCCGCCACTCACCGCCCCGGGCTCTAGGGAAAAATTATTTATTTTTTTGGTACTGGGAATGGAAACCAGGGGCATTCTACCTCCGAGTTACACCTCCAGCCCTATTTTTTATTCTTTCATTTGAAACGGTCTCGCTGAGTTGCAAAGGACCTAAGTAGCTGAGGCTGGCCGCGAACCCGGATCCTCCTGTCTCAGTTTCCCAACTTCTGGGATTACAAGACTACGTCACCACGTCCGGCTTCCGAAAGCCTTTTAGTGCTCTTTCTTCAACTCGGGCTGTTTCTCTCCAACTGGCGAAAACAAAAACACCATCCAGTGTGGTCCTAGGCATATGGACGCCTGCAACAGGCAAGCAACAGCAGGCAATTTGGCGTTCTTCCGGCAATTACACTTTTAGGCACCAATTCTAGAGAAGTAAGTACACATACACACACAAAAGACAGGCACGAAGATGTTTATTACCAGGTTGAGGCATCAGAGGAACACTAGGGTAGATGTGAATAAACAGGAAACCAAATGAACAGTGCCACATCAACAATATGGCAGATTACCCATTCGTGTTTAAAAAAGGTTGTTCCAGCTACTCTGGAGGCTGAGGCAGGAGGAGTGCAAGTTTGAGACCAACCTGAGCAACTTGGCAAGACTCTGATTAAAAAGTCTGCCATAAGTAAATAAATAAAGTCTAGCGGTGGAGATAAACTTAAGCAAACAAATGAAAGTGACCATTAGGATTGTGATAAATCAAGAGACTAAGAGACTAGACGTCAGGAAATTAACTTCACTTAGGTGATAGTTTAGCTGGGTATTAAATTATCTTTTTAGGTGATAGTTTAGCTGGGTACTGAAGGATGAGAAAGAGTCAGGCAAAGAGCATTTTGATAGCTGCAACAGCACTGTTCAATAGTCACCAGAGGAGCTGGTGGGACCAGAGCACACAGAGCTGGGAGGAGATGAGGCTGGCAAGATGGGAAGAGGACAGAAGATGGAGTCATATCCCATCTGACACCCATGACTGTGACCTTTCCACGCCATCCTGCCTCTGGCAAGTTTTAGTCATAGATGAGTTTGAAGTGTGGGTGCTGGCAGAGATAGCAATGTAAATGAACAGTTATCCCACCAGGTGATACAGGGGGCACCCCGAGGAGGGAGAGATGGACTCTGCCATACACAGAGGCAGCTCAAACTGAGTGCTAAAGGATGAATTGGAATTTTCACACTTGGGAAGGACAAGTATACAGGGCATGAGGCAGAGCAGTTTGGATAAAGAACATAGGTGGCCTGACGTGTGGGAAACAGCAAGCACTTCTCTGGAGTAGAATATTGCTTCCCTAGGACAGAGAACACAGAGGGGAGGTCTAGAGGAGCAGATGTCTTGCCCAGCATCAACCCTCCAAGGCCATAATGGAAGGCCTGGCTTGCCACAAATAAGATAACCACAGTGCGAGTTGTGATGTCATCTTCAGGAAAGTTCTAGTGCAATTATCTTGGAAAGCAATCAAAAACCAAGAGAAAGCTGGGTGTGGTGGCGCATGCTTGTAATCCCAGTACGTGGGAGGCTGAGACAGGAGGATCACTGTCTCACTGCCAGCCTCAGCTACTTAGTGAGGCCCTCTGCAACTTAGACCCTGTTTCAAAATAAAGAATAAAGTTGCTCAGGGGTATAATGGCCCTAGGTTCAATACCCAGTAAAAAATAAATAAATAAATAAAAAATAATAATAATAATAATAATAGAGACAAAGCAGGCTGAAGCAGAGGGATCACAGGTTCGAGGCCAGCCTCAGCAACTTAGCAAGGCCCTGTTTCAAAATAAATTAAAAAAATAGAAAGCTGGGTGTGGTGGCACACACTTGTAATCCCAGCATTCAGGAGGCTGAGACCAGAGGATTGTGGTTTGCGGACAGCCTTAGCTACTTAGGCCCGGTTTCAAAATAAAGAATAAGCCAGGTGTGGTGGCGCACGCTTGTAATCCCCGCGCTTGGGAGGCAGAGACAGGAGGATCGCGCAGGTTCGAAGCCAGCCGCGCGCGCTGGCTTAGGAGACCCTGTTTCCAAATAAAAATGTAAAAATAGGTCTGGGAGTGTAGCCCAGAGGTAGAAAGGCTTCCAGGAACCCCAGTACCACCACCAAAAAAAAAAAAAAAAAAAAAAGAATAAAAAAAGAATAGGGTAGGGGGTGTATCTCAGAGGTCAAATGCCCCTGTGTTCCAGCCCCAGACCTGCAAAAAAAAAAAAAAATAGATGAGCTGAGCGTGGTGGTGCATGCTTGTAATTCCAGTACTTAGGAGGCTGAGACAGGAGGATCACAGGTTCATGGTCAGCGAGATCCTGTTTCAAAATAAAAAATAAAAAGTATTATGGGTATAGCTCAGTAGAATGTCCCAGATCAAAACCCCAATACCCCCCACACACACACACACACAAACAGGTTTGGGGATGTAGCTCAATGATAGAGTACCCCTAGAAATTGGGACTGTGTGTGTGTGTGTTTTACTAGGGATTGAACCCAGAGGCATTCTGCCTTCAAGCTACACCTACAACCCAATTTTAGAAACAGGGTCTCCCTAGGTTGAGGAGAGTCTCACTGCTTGCTGAGGCTGTCATCCAACCTGCAATCCTCCTGTCTCAGCCTCCCAAGTACTGGGATTACAAGCACAAGCCCAACACAATCTTTTTGTAAGTCAATTTGGCAATATTGTGGGGGAGGCACTGGGGAGCAAACCCAGAGACCCTACCTCTGAGCTACACCCCTAGCCCTATTTTTTATTTTGAAACAGAGTCTCACTAAGTTGTGGGGGTTGGCTGTGAACCTGCAATCCTCCTTTCAGCCTCCCAAGTGCTGGGATTACAAGCACGAGCATGCACCACAACTCCGGCCTTCAATTTGACAATATTGACATTATAAATGCATATATCTTTTTTTTTTTTGGTGGTGGTGGTACTGGGGATGGAACCTTTCTACCTCCAGGCTCCAGACTACACTCCCAGACCTATTTTATATTTTATTTGGAAACAGGGTCTCTTAAGCCAGCAAGGCTGGCTTTGAACCTGCGCGATCCTCCTGTCTCTGCCTCCCAAACGTGGGGATTACAAGCGTGCGCCACTATGCCCGGCATTAAATGCATATCTCTTTTGCACTAGGAATTCTCCCTCTGAAAATTTATCTTATAGACGTACTTGTACACATGTGAAATGACATCCAAACATTTTATTCCTTGTCACACTGCTTGCAATATAAACATATGCTCAGTTAAGAAAGAACAATGAACCAGATATGACAGTGTAGACCTGTGATCCCAGTATTTGGGAGGCTGAGACAGGAGGGTCACAGATTTGAGACCATCCTCTACAATTTAGGAAGCCCCTGTTTCAAAAATTAAATTAAGACAGGCGCTTAATTACGCTGGTAATCCCAGCATTTGAGAGACTGAGACCAGAGAATCACGGTTCGTGGACAGCCTCAGCTACTTAGTGAGGCCCTCCACAATTTAGGGAGAGCCTGTTTCCAAATAAAGAATAAAAAATAGGGCAGGGGGTATGGCTCGGGGGTTGAATGTCCCTGGGTTCCATTCACACACACACACACACACACACACACACACACACACACACACAAAATAGAGTAGAGAATATAGCTTGGAGGTAAAATGCTTCTAGGTTCAATTCCCAGTAGCAAAAAAGAAAAGAAAAAAGGAAAAAAAGATGAAAGGAAGAAAGTAAAGAAAGAATGAAAGAAGCCAGGCATGATGGCGCACGCCATCCCAGTACTTGGAAGCTGAGACAGGAAGATCTCCATCCGTGGACAGCCTCAGCTACTTAGTGAGGCCTTCTGCAACTTAGTGAGATCCTGTTTCAAAATAAAGAATAAAAACAGGGCTGGGGGTGTAGCTCAAAGGGAAAATACCCCTGGTTTCAATCTCCAGTACCGCCAAAAAATAAAAATTTTTAAAAAATAGTATGACTTCTATCTCATTCTCTGTATTGGATCATTCATTCCTGGAGGAAACCCACATGGCGAGATACTGAGTCCTCCTGCCAGCAGCCACATGCCATGCATGGTTAGAAGAGATTCTCCAGGCCAGGCAAGCCTTAAAATAACTATAATCCCGGCTGACTGTAACTTCAGGAGACACCCGGAGCCAGAACCCCAGCTAAACCTGGACTCTCTTCCTGATAAACTGTGGGATAATAAATGTGTGTTGCGTTAGCTGCTAAGTTTGTAATTTGTCAAGCAGTAATAGATAACTAATAAGGAGTGTATGTAGGAATGCAGACGCGAGGAAACGTAAGCAGCCTTGTTTGTTGAATGCAATGCCTGCTTCAGTGGCTGCAACTGGGAAAGCATTTGAGCTACCACCATCTCAGCCTTTAGTGTCTTTATTTATTTTTTATTTATTTTGTATTACCAAGGATTGAACCCAGAATTCTACATTCTGCATCTGAGCCACGCCCCAGTCCTATTTTATCTTTTATTTTTGTTTGTTTGTTTGTTTTTGTGGTGCTGGGGATTGAGCCCAGGGGCATTCTACCTCTGAGCTACACCCCCGGCCCCATTTAGTTTGATGAGTCTCACTATTTGCTAAAGCTGGCCTCAAACCTTCAATCCTCCTGTCTCAGCCTCCCCAATATAGGCATGTGCCACCTGGCTCTTATCTTTTATTTTGAAATAGCATAATCTCTCTAAGTTGCTGCGATTTTTTTGTTTTGGTTTGGTTTGGTTTTTTGGTGGTACTGGGGTTCCTGGAAACCCTTCTACCTCCAAACTACACTCCCAGACCCATTTTATATTTTTTATTTGGAAACCAGGTCTCTTAAGCCAGCAAGGCTGGCTTTGAACCTGTGCGATCCTCCTGTCTGCCTCCCAAGCGCTGGGATTACAAGCGTGCGCCACTAGGCCGGCACTGAGGTTGTTCTTAAACCTATGATCCTCCTGTCTCAGCCTCTCCAGTACTGGGATTACAGGCATCCATCACCAGACCCAGCTTTCACGCCTTACTTGAAGTAGTTATTTACAGAAGACATTATTTGCTCTCCTCTCTCCTCATTTCAAAAATTTGCAGACGCACCCTACTCTAAGCCTGCCTGTTTGGCTGGGAATCTCCCCCTCCTACCAGGCATGGTAGTTATGACTCAGACCAGGCCTCTGTCCCTGATTGGTTCAGAGTGGAACCCAAGACCCTATGGATCACTGTGTCATGATCTAGTACTTTATCAGTTACCTATTTTACAAGTTGCCTATTGCTGCCTCTCATTGAGAGCCCAACCCCCGTTCATAGGCCTTGAGAATGAATGAGGAGACTCAGTAGGTCCCGCAGATATCTGGTACACGCTCAAACCAGTCCAACCTGCAGCATCTGAGACCTGGACTTTTTAGTTCCACACAACACTATATTCCTTGCATGCTTGGGTAGGGTGTATCTTGGGATAGAACTCAGAGGCATTCTATCTTTAAGCTATACTCCTATTTTATTATTTTATTTCATTTTACTTTTTGTGGTACTGGGGATGGACCCCAGTGACATTCTACCACGGAGCTACACCCCCAGCCTTATTATTATTATATTTATTATTATTATTATTATTATTATTATTAATTATTTTGTGGGGGGGGTCTGGGGATGGAACCCAGGGGCATTCAACCTCTGAGGTACACCCCCAGCCTTATTATTATTATTGTCATTCTTATTATTATTATTTTGCGGATCTGGTGGTGGAACCCAGGGGCATTCAACCTTCGAGCTACAGCCCCAGCCCTATTTTTTACTTTTTTTTTTTTTTTTTTTTTTTTTTTGCAGGTCTGGGGATGAAACCCAGGGGCATTAGACCTCCGAGCTACACCCCCTGTCCTAATTTTTATTTTTTATTTTGTAACTGGGTCTCACTGAGTTGCAGAGGGCCTCACTAAGTAGCTGAGGCTGTCCACAAACTGTGATCCTCCAGTCTCAGCCTCCCGAATGTTGGGATTACAAGCGTGCGCCACCATGCCCAGCTCCTTATATATATATATTTTTTATTCTTTATTTTGAAACAGGGTCTCACTGACTTGCAAAGGGCCTCACTAAGGAGCTGAGGCTGTCCGCAGACCATGATCCTCATGTCTCAGCCTCCCAAATGCTGGGATTACAAGCATGCGCTACCATGTCCGGCTTCAATTTTATTTTATTTATTTATTTATTTATTTATTTATTTATTTATTTATTTATTTTTGCAGGTCTGGGGATAGAACCCAGGGGCATTTGACCTCCGAGCTACACCCTCTGCCCTATTTTTATTCTTTATTTTGAAACCAGGTCTCACTGAGTTGCAAAGGGCCCCACTAAGTAGCTGAGGCTCTGGTCTCAGCCTCCCGAATGCTGGGATTATAAGCATGCACTACAACACCCGGCTCTGTTTTATTTTTTAATTTGAAACAGGGTCTCACTAAGTTGCTGAGGGCCTTGCTAAATTGCAGATACTGGCCTTGAACCTGTGGTACTCCTATCCCAGCCTTCCAAGTACTTGGGATTACAGGTGCGCACCACCATGCCCGGCTTATTTATTTTTTGGTTCTGGGGCTTGAACCCAGGGCCTCGTGCGTGTATACGCTCCTCCACTGAGCTACCCTTCCAGCTCTCCTATGCCATTTGATATCTGGGGCTTGGGGATCTAGGAATTTTGCTATCTGCAGGCTCTGGAACTAATTCCTGCAGCTTTTGGTTTGCTCTCTGGAAGGCGAATATCGACATTCAGTGAAGGTCTTTTCTCCTCTGGAGAGAGTTCTCCCAGTACTTGCAGAAATCATGGGAGTGCAGGGAATTGCCTGCACTTTTAGAGAGAGAAACTCTTAAACTAAAGGAATGTTCCAGGCCCAAGGACACAGGCAAGCATCTAACGCAGCACCTTTCACAAGAAAGAAAAGAAAAGAAGGGAAAGCGGAAGGGAAAGGAAAGAAAGAAGCAAAGGAAAGAAAGAGAAAGAGAGAAAGAAAAAAGAAAGAAAAGAAGTTATTTTTTGTGTGTATGTATAGTACTGGTGATTGAACCCAGGGACTTTTTACCTCTGAGCTACACTCCGCGGCCCTTTTTATTTTTTGTTTTGTTTTGTTTAGTAACTTCAAAACTGCACTTTTTAAGCCGGGCGTGGTGGCGCACGCTTGTAATCCCCGCGCTTGGGAGGCTGAGACAGGAGGATTGCACAGGTTCCAAGTCAGCCTCGGCTATTTAGTGAGACCCTGCTTCCAAATAAAATAGAAAATAGGTCTGGGAGTATAGCCCGGAGGTAGAAAGCCTCTGGGTTCCACCCCTAGTACCACAAAAAAATAAAAATGCACTTTTATTGGTACATTATAGTTTCACATCATAATTTGTGTGTGTCTGGGTCTGGGGATGGAACCCGAAGGCATTCGACCTCTGAGCTACACCTCCTGCCCTATTTTGTATTCTTTCTTTTGAAACAGGGTCTCACTAAGTTGCAGAGGCCACAATCTTCCTATCTCAGCCTCCAAAACGCTGGGATTACAAGTGTGCGCCACCATACCCGGCCTATTTTTTGTTTTGAAACACTTCGTTAAGTTGGGAAAGACGTAAATTGCCGAGACTGTCCTCGAATCTGCGATCCTCCTGTCTCAGCCTTCCAAGTACTGGGATTACAGGCCAACACCACCAGGCCAGACTGAAGCAAATTATTAACTATTATTAACATCAATAGCTAACAGAGATAAGCACAGCAACTCTATGTCAGGTATAACCCCCTAAGGTACATAGTTGCATACTATATAATTAAATGTCATAACAATCCTTGGGGAGAGTTACTGGTATCAACCCATTTTACGGATGAGGGAATTAAAACAAAGACACACAGCTAACACCAGAGGAACTATCACTCCAAGCCATCCAACTACGTACACTCATGTTTTTCTTGGTTTTGTTTTTGTTTTTTTGGTGGTACTGGGGGTGGAACCCAGAGGCTTCCTACCTCCGGGCTATACTCCCAGACCTATTTTATATTTTATTTGGAAACAGGGTCTCACTAAGTTGCTGAGAGCCTCACTAAGTAGCTGAGGCTGGCTTCGAACCCGTGCGATCCTCCTGTGTCAGTCTCCTAAGTACTGGGATTATAAGCCTGCGCCACCACGCCCGGCTACTCTCATGGTTTTTAAAAATAATGATTTATAGACAGGCTCAGTGGTGCACACCTGTAATCCCAGTGCTTGGGGACCTGAAACGCGAGGATTTCAGGTTCAAAGACAGTCTCAGCAACGCAGTGAGACTTTAAGCAACCTAGAGAAAGCCTGGTTTTTTTTTTTTTTAAGCTGGGCGTGTTGGCAATAAATAAATAAATAAATAAATAAATAAATAAATAAATAAGCCAGGCATGGTGCTACACGCTTGTAATCCCAGCATTTGGGAGGCTGAGACGGGGCGGGGGGGCGGGGGGGGGCGGGGGGGATCACGGTTCGCGGCCAGCCTCAGCTACTTAGTGAGGCCCTTTGCAACTCAGTGAGACCCTGTTTCATAAATAAAGAATAAAAAATAGGGCTGAGGGTGTAGCTTGGAGGTAGAAAGCCCTTGAGTTCCATCCCCAGTACCACAATAAATAAATAAATGAATAAATAAATAAATAAATAAATAAATAAATGCCAAGCGTGGTGGCACATGCTTATAATCCCAGTATTTGGGAGGCTCAGACAAGAAGACTGTAGGTTCACAGCCAGCCTCAGCTACTTAGTGAGACCTTGTTTCAAAAATAAAGAATAAAAAATAGGGCTGGGGATGTAATTCTGAGGTAGAATGCCCCTGGGTTCAATCCCCAATACCTCCCCCCGCCCAAAAAAAAAAAAAAAAAAAGAGAAGGGTTAGGGGAAGACAGGCATGGTGGCACATGCTTGTAATCTAGTACTTGGGAGGCTGAGACAGAAGGATCAGAGGTTTGCGGCCAGCCTCAGCTACTTAGTGAGGCCCTTTGCAACTTAGTGAGACCCTGTTTCAAAATAAAAGAATAAAAATTGGGCTGGAGATGTAGCTCAAAGGTAAAATGCCCAGTACCACAAAAATAAGTAAATAAATAAATTAAATAACTACTTATAGCCGGGTGTGATGGCACATGCTTGTAATCCCAGTATTTGGGAGGCTGAACCAGAGGATCATGGTTCACAGATAGCGTCAGCTACTTATCAAGGCCCTTTGCAACTCAGTGAGACCCTGTTTCAAAAAATAAAAAGACTGGAAAAATAGGGCTTGGAGTGTAGCTTGGAGGTACAATGCCCCTGGGTTCCATCCCCAGTAAAACACACACACACACACACACACACACACACACACACACACTCACTCACTCACTCACTCACACATAAAACTACTTTTTTGGATATCACTTTAAACAAGAAAAAAAATTGCAAACAACTTCCATATATAAACCTGTACTTTCAATTAGTACAATATATTTGACACTCAAATATAGTAAGTAGCTGATCTTAATTAAGAAAATGCCAATATACTGAAAATGAAAATTCAAAACAAAGATTAATTTTGGCTTAAAGTCTCGAGGCTGAAGGGGGAAAGTGAAGTGAATCTAATATTTTCTGCACATTACTTATTCATTCCTCTATTTCTCCTTCCTAAGCTTTATTTTGTTTTAAACTTTGGGAAAAGTCTAGAGATCATATGAACACATTATTTTATTAACACTGATTAAGATTTTTATACTGCTAAAAAACAATGTGCCTTGCTGGGCGTGGTGGCACACGCTTGTAATCCCCGCACTTGGGAGGCTGAAACAGAAGGATCGCATGGGTTCGAAGCCAGCCTCAGCTACTTAGTGAGGCTTTCAGCAATTTAGCAAGACCCTGTTTCCAAATAAAATATAAAAAAGGTCTGGGAGTATAGCCTGGAAGTAGAAAGCCTCTAGGTTCCACCCCTAGTACCACCAAAAAATAAATAAATTTAAAAAATAAAAGAAAAGAAAAGAATAAAGCCAGGGGTGGGGGCTCACGCTTGTAATCCCAGCATTTGGGAGGCTGAGACAGGAGGATCATGGTTCACAGACAGCCTCAGCTACTTAGCGAGGCCCTCTGCAACTCAGTGAGACCCTGTTTCAAAATAAAGAATAAAAAATAGGGCTAGGGGTGCAGCTCAGAGGTAGAATGCCCCTGGGTTCCACCTCTCATACCGCAAGAGAGAAAGAAAGGAAAGAAAGAAAGAAAGAAAGAAAGAAAGAAAGAAAGAAAGAAAGAAAGAAAGAAAGAAAGACTGTTTAAGTTGCAAGTTGCAATGCTAAAAGGCTGTGTCATGTTAGGACATCTCCTGGAGAGTGTCTTTATCCCAAAGGGAACATTTGGGTTCAGTAGGATGGAAAAGTTCTCCTCTGGAGTTCATGCCTGGCTGCAGGGCCGTCACTTGAGAGGCTGATTTATAGAGAAGTCGGGGAACATTCCCGCACCCCAGTGCCACCCGGAGGCAGGTGGGGAGAGAGGCCAGAGCAGGGAGTGTCCGGCACAAGGGGCTGCCAGGGGCACACTTACATTCCCGCATAAACAATGTTAGTAGCTCCTTCCTGGTCGCTCCCAGAGCCTCCCTCGTCTCGGGCCCATCAACGTGAGCAAACTTCAGCGACCTGTTTCGAAATAGATCTCATCTGGGCCGTGACTTTGAACTCGAGCCAAAGGCCCCAACCTAAAATAGACAGCCTACTGCCCTGTTATTTCCATAGCTTAGAGAAAAGAAAAAAAAAAAAAAAAAAAACCTCCAAAGCAAAGCCAGTATTTTTATCCCGGGACTTGCTTAGAATAGCAACACCTATTTACTCGAAGGGCGGAGACTGCAGGGCCAGTTTCAGGGCCAGCGACTAATCGGACCGGGTGGACCAGCACGTTCAGAATCCTCAGCCACGCACAGACAGACAGACCCCGACCCCATGCACCGCACTTCCAGGCTGCTCCTGGACGCAGGCTCTGTCCGGCTTTACTTTCCTGACAGATGCCTCAGTCCAGACCACCTGTTCCTTTATTTATTTTAGGTTTGGGGGTCCTGAAGAATGCTAGGCAAGCACTGTACAATTGAGCTACACCCCATCCTTGTTTGTTTGTTTGTTTGTTTATTTATTTATTTATTTATTTATTTATTTATTTATTTTCGGACAGGGGATGGAACCCAGGGGTGTTCTACCTTCCCCCCAGCCCTATTTTGTTTTCTTTTCTTTTCTTTTCTTTTCTTTTTTTTTTTTTTTTGCAGACTGGGGATGGGATCCAGGGGCATTCTACCTCCGAGCTACATCCTCAGCCCTATTTTTAATTCTTTATTTTGAAACAGGCTCTCACTGAGTTGCACAGGGCCTCACTAAGTAGTAGCTGAGGCTGTCCACGAGCCCCGATCCTCCTGTCTCAGCCTCCCAAATTCTGGGATTACAAGCATAAACCACCACGCCCGAGCTTACTTACTGAGCTGCAAAGGGTCTTGCTATGTAGCTGGGGCTGCCCTAGAATTGAGATACTTCTGTCCCAGCATCCTGAAGGCTGGGATGACAAGCGTGTGCTACCATGCCTGGCATTTATTTATTTATTTATTTATTTATTTATTTATTTATTTATTTATTTATGGCACTGGGGGTGGAACCCGGGAGCTTTCTACCTCCAGGCTATACTCCCAGACCTATTTTATATTTTTTATTTGGAAACAGGGTCTCACTAAGTTGCTGAGAGCCTCACTAAGTAGCTGAGGCTGGCTTCAAACCTGCACGATCCTCCTGTCTCAGCCTCCCAAGCGCAGGGATTAGAAGTATGTGCCACCACGCCCAGCTTATCTTTTGAGACAGATTCTCCCTGGTGTGCATGGTGGCATACACCTGCAATCTCGGTACTTGGGAAGCGGAAGCAAGAGGATCACAGGTTTGTGGCTAACGTTAGCAACTTAGTGAAACCCTGTTACAAAACAAAACAAAAAAGAAAGGGGTGGTGACCAGTTCTTGTAATCCCAGTACTTAAGAGGCAGAGACAGGAGGATTGCTGATTCTTGGACAGCCTCAGCTACTTAGTGAGGCCCACTACAACTTAGTGAGATCTTGTTTGAAAATAAAGAATAAAAAATAGGGCTGGGAGTGTGGCTCGGGGGCAGAATGCCCCTGGATTCAATCTCTAGTATGCAAAAAAATTAAAAATTAAAAAAATTAAGCCGAGCCGGGCGTGGTGGCGCACGCTTGTAATCCCCGCACTTGGGAGGCAGAGACAGGAGAATCGCACAGGTTCGAAGCCCTGTTTCCAAATAAAAATATAAAAAATAGGTCTGGGAGTGTAGCCCGGAGGTAGAAGGGCTTCCAGGAACCCCAGTACTACCAAAAAAAAAAAAAAAAAAAAAATTAAGCCGAGCATGATGGCTGGTGCATGCTTGTAATTCCAGTACTTGGGACGCTGAGACAGGACGATCACAGATTCAAAGCCAGCCTTGGCAACTTAGCAAGGCTCTCAGAAACCTAGTGAGACCCTAGTGGGACTGGGAGTGTAGCTTGGAGGTAGAATGCTTCTAGGTTCAATCCTCAGTATTAAAATTTTTTTAAATAGCTGGGCGTGATAGCACATGCTTGTAATCCCAGCATTTGGGAGGCTGAGACCGGAGGATCATTGTTCACGGACAGCCTCAGCTACTTAGTGAGGCCCTTTGCAACTCAGTGAGACCTGGTTTCAAAATAAAGAATAAAAAGTAGGGCTGGGGGTTTAACTCGGAGATTGAATGCCCCTGGGTTCCATCCCCAGACCCGCAAAAATAAGTAAATAAACAAATAAATAAAAACAAAAAAACTAGGGATGGGTTGTAGCTCTGAGGTAGAAAGCCCCTGGGTCCAACCCCAGTACCATACACACACACACACACACACACACACACACACACACACACACACGATCTGAAGCTAGCCCAGCCTAGCTGTTTGACCTGGGGTCACTTATTGGGTATCTCTGGTGCCTCTTCGGGGTTTTTTGTTTTTGTTTTTGGTGGTATTGGGAATGGAACCCTTCTACCTCTGGGCTACACTCCCAGACCTATTTTATATTTTATTTGGAAACAGGGTCTCTTAAGCCAGAGAGTCTGGCTTCGAACCTGCGCGATCCTCCTGTCTCCGCCTCCCAAGCGCGGGGATGACAAGCCTGCGCCACCACGCCCGGCGTCTGTGCCTCTTTGGAATAGAGGCTAAGGTTAGCCTCCAACTCACAGGACAGGCATGAGGGCTCCTGTGTCAACAGCGCTGCAGGCGTGTCTAGCACACAGAAGGGATTACAGAAGAGTCCGCGCTCCAACCGAGCCTCACCTCTGAACGTGACCAGGAAAGACCCAGGGAGAGCCACCGGCCCCGGCAGGCGCGGGAGATTGCAGGGCAGCACAGGTGTTGGCGGCTGGGGAGTCCCAGCCTCCCCGTGACCTTGGCAAGTGGCTTAGTTCTGTGAACACCTGGCAGAGGAGGCGACCGTGGGATCCCTGCTCTCTTGGGGAGCAGCAACTTCTTTTATTGGGAGTCCTTTAGGACTTAGTGGGTGATGATGATGATAATGATGATGATGATGATTATAATAATTTTGCTATACTGGGGATGGAACCCAGGGGCATTCTACCTCCGAGCCACACCCCCAGCCCTATTTTTAATTTTCTAATTAATTTTTTTTGCGGTGCTGGGGATGGAACCCAGGGGCATTCTACCTCCGAGCCGCACCCCCAGCCCTATTTTTTATTCTTTATTTTGAAACAGGGTCTCACTGAGTTGCAGAGGGCCTCACTAAGTAGCCGAGGCTGGCCGCGAACCGTGATCCTCCTGTCTCAACTTCTCAAATGCTGGGATTAAAAGGGTGCGTCATCACGCCCAGCTAGGAGGGTTCCTTTTGCCTGTGGGAGGGAATCTGGGGACCAGATAATAGAAGATGATGGCTGATCTCCAAAGACACCCTAGTGAATCACGCCTCACTGCGGTGGAGCCTTTGCACACAATTCTCTTCCACATCATATCTGGGCTGTGACCTACTTAACCCACCGAAGGGATGCCATGCCAGCTCCAGGACTAAGGACTAAATGGCCTTTGCCACTTAGGAAACGCTGAGCTACCATAGAAGTCTTGAAACCCAACTGGGTGCGATGACACACGCTCGTAATCCCAGTACTTGGGAGGCTGAGACAAGAGGATCACAGGTTCGAGGACAGCCTCAGCAACTAGTGAGACTCAGGAACCTACTGAGATCTTGTTTCAAAATAAAAATACAGAGCCAGGTGTATGGCACACGCTTGTCATCCCGGCATTCAGGAGACTGGTTTGCAGGAGGATCGCGGTTCACGGACAGCCTCAGCTACTAAGTGAGACCCTTTGCAATTCAGTGAGATCCTGTTTCAAAATAAAGAATAAAAAATAGGCTGGGGGTGTAACATGGAGGTAGAAGTCCCCTGGGTTCCAACCCCAATACTGCAGAATAAAAATAAAAATAAAAAAATAAATACATAGCCAGATATGGTGGTGTATGCTTGTAATCTCAGTACTTGGGAGGCTGAGACAGGGAGATCTCAGATTCAAGGACGGCCTCAGCAATGTAGTAAGACTCTCAGAAACACAGTGAGACCCTGTTTATTTATTTATTTATTTACTTTTTTATTTTATTTTATTTTTGCGGTACTGGAGATGGAACCCAGGGGCATTCTACCTCCAGGCTATACTCCTATCCCCTATTTTTTTGGTGGTACTGGGGGTGGAACCCAGAGGCTTTCTACCTCCGGGCTATACTCCCAGACCTTTTATATATATTTTTTATTTGGAAACAGGGTCTCGCTAAGTTGCTGAGAGCCTCACTAAGTAGCTGAGGCTGGCTTCGAATCTGCACAATCCTCCTCTCTCTGCCTCCCAGGTACTGGGATCGCAAGCGTGCACCACCACGCCCGGCTCAGCCTCAGCAATTTAATAAGGCCTTCTGCGATTTAGTGAGACTCCGTTTCCAAATAATAAAATAAAAAAGGGTTGGGGATGTAGCTTGGAGGTAGAATGCCCCTGGGTTCAATCCCCAGTGCCACAAAAATAAATGAAGGGAGGAAGGAAGGGAAAAAAAAAAAGAATTGGGAGTGTATCTCAGAGACAGAATGCCCCGGGTTCCATGCCCAGGACTCTAACCTAATAAAAATTCAATAACAAAAAACAAAAAGCGGGAAATCGAATTCAATGGAGAAAGCGTTATTAGCTTTTTGATCCTTTCAGTGTTTGTATAAACTTTATTTGCTAAGTTATATGCCAGAATCTTTCCTCCTCTGATTTTTCCAGGTGGGTAATGGGGGAAAAAAACCCACGAGGAAAACAGTTGCTACCCCAAATTAAAATACCGCCTCCCATATGGAACAGAACAGGCTGCCGAGGGCCAGCAGAGAGGGGACCTTCTCTGCAGGTGATGTAGTGAACGGAGGGCTGGCTCCGGGCTGGGTGTTCTTAGGCAAGTCAGTGTTCAGAGGTCTCAGCATGCTTAGCGCAATGGAAGTAATCATAATATCTGCACTATAGGACTGCTATGTGTTGGTCATCGGAGTCCCTAAAAAAAACCTGGAATAATGTCTAATTCAATGAATATATAGCCGGGTGTGGTAGCACACACCTGAGATCCCAGAACTTGGGAGGCTGAGACTAGAGGACCGAGGGTTCAAGGACAGCCTCAACAGGTAGTGAGAGTCTCGTTAACTTAGAGAGACCCTGTTTCAAAATAAAGAATAGAGCCAGGCATGGTGGCGCATGCTCGTAATCCCAGAATTCGGGAGGTTGGCAGATAGCCTCAGCTACTTAGTGAGGCCATTTGCAACTCAGTGAGACCCTGTTTCAAAATAGAGAATAAAAAATAGGGCTGGGGGTGTAGCTCAGAGGTAGAATGCCCCTGGGTTCCATACCCACTACCACAAAAAAATAAAATATAGAGCCACCACACCCGGCTTGCTTTCTCCTTTTTTTCTTTCTTTTTTTTTCTTTTCTTTTCTTTTTTTTTTCTTTTTTTTTTTTTTTGCAGGTCTGGGGATGGATCCCAGGGGCATTTGACCTCTGAGCTACATCCCCTCCCCTATTTTTTTATTCTTTATTTTGAAACAGGGTCTCACTGAGTTGCAAAGGGCCTCACTAAGTAGCTGAGGCTGTCCGCGAACCGCGATCCTCCTGTCTCAGCCTCCCGAATGCTGGGATGACAAGCGTGCGCCACCACGCCGGGCTTTCTCCCTTTTTTCTAATCGGGTGTCTCAGAATGCTGAATATCTCCATTCTTTAATTTCCTCCGCGTTTTTTAATTTTTAATTTTTTTATTTTTTGGTGGTACTGGGGGTGGAACCCAGAGGCTTTCTACCTCCGGGCTATACTCCCAAACAGGCGCAGGAGCCAGAGCCCATCAGTGAATGTCAGCAGGTTTCCTCCGCAGGCTTTTCTCTGTTGCTAGGAAACCTTGTGTCGCGATGCTCACTGGTTCGAGCCCCCTCTTGTGTCCATGCGCAGTCAGAGCAGCTACAGTTGAGCAAAACTGCTTTTTCTTCTCTTCTCTTGTCTTTCTGCCTTCCTCCTTTTCTTCCTCCGCCCCTCCATCCCTCCTTCTTTTCTTCTTTTATTTCTGTTTCTCTTTCTTCCTTCCTTCCCTCCTTTCTTCTTTTCTGTCTTTCTTTCTGTATTCTGTATTGAGACCTGGGGCATTCTACCTCCAAGCTACACCCTGCCCTATTTTTTATTCTTTATTTTTTTAATTTTTTTTATTTATTTTTTTTTGTGGTACTGGGCTTCCTGGAAGCCCTTCTACCCCCGGGCTACACTCCCAGACCTATTTTTACATTCTTTTAAAATTTGGAAACAGGGTCTCCTAAGCCAGCGCGTGCGACTGGCTTCGAACCTGCGCGATCCTCCTGTCTCCGCCTCCCAAGCGCGGGGATTACAAGCGTGCGCCACCACGCCCGGCATTTTATTCTTTATTTTGAAACAGGGTCTCACTGAGTTGCAGGGGCCTCACTAAGTAGTAGCTGAGGCTGTCCATGAACCATGAACCTCCCGTCTCAGCCTCCCGAATACTGGGATTACAAGCGTGCGTGCCATTACTCCCGGCTCCCAGACCTATTTTTATTTATTTGCTTATTTATTTTTTGTGGGTCTGGGGATGGAACCCAGGGGCATGTGACCTCCAAGCTACACCCCCTGCTCTATTTTTTTTTTTTATTCTTTATTTTGAAACAGGGTCTCACTGAGTTGCAAAGGGCCTCACTAAGTAGCTGAGGCTGTCCGTGAACTGCGATCCTCCGGTCTCAGCCTCCCGAATGCTGGGGTTACAAGCGTGCCCACCACGCCCGGCTTTGCCCCTGGTTTCAATCCCTAGCATCAGAAAAAAGGAGGACGAGGAGGAACAAAATAAGGAAGGAGGAGAAGGAGAAGAAGGAGGAGGAGGAGAGGTTGGGTGGGAAGAATATAGGAATACTTAGTTGACTTCTTAGTACAGGGAAGAGAATGTTTATTGGAGTCTTGGTGGAGTCCAGGGTAACAGGCGGTCACTGGGTGATCGCCTGAGCATTTCACCAGCATCCAGTTTACCCCGGGAACCCAGCCTGGTGGCTTTGAGCCTTTGGGCAATGAAGTGTCTGTCCCGGGTTGGCTGTTTGGGTCTGAGAGCTCACCAGCACGATCTGGAGGATTTGGAAGAAGCCAGGGTCCAGACAGATCCCAGCCTTCGGGGCTCAGGGGTCCCTGAGAACAACGTCCTTCCTGCTGGTCCAGGCGCCCGCCCTCTCTGCCTTCCATCCCGGCAGCTGGCTTGCCTGCTGCGCCCAATGATCCCCGTGCCGCGCTGGTGCCGGTGTTCACAGTCCATGGAGGAGAAAGAGCTGTCTTTATGGCTTTCCCTTGACCTCTGTGTGTCTCCCAGAGTGTCGCTCTGTCCTCGTGGGCTCAGCAGATGCAGTGGTGATTAAACTTGGCAATGGCCTCAGTCGGTCTTCCTGGTCCCTAGAAGACAAAGCCGCAGGACTGTCTGGGATCCAGCCAGGTCTTGTCCTCACCGTGGCCCCAGCTGCCCAAATATCCCTCAGGCCTGGAAACCATTCCTAAAGCCACTGACAGGCTCCGTGACCTGTGGTCATAGCGACTAAGTTTCCCCTTATTACTTAGAAGGATAACAGGAGATAGCTATTTTCCCCAGCAGAGAGATACACAGCCACCTGGCTTCTCTAGTCTAAGGCACAGGGTGGGAACAAAGTTACCCAAAAAAGGCCAGGCGTGGTGGCGCATGCTTGTAATCCCCGCGCTTGGGAGGCTGAGACAGGAGGATCACGCAGGTTCGAAGCCAGCCTCAGCTACTTAGTGAGGCTCTCAGCAACTTAGTGAGACCCTGTTTCCAAATAAAGTATAAAATAGGTCTGGGAGTATAGCCCGGAGGTAGAAAAGCTCCTGGGTTCCATCCCTGATGCCACAAAAAAAACAAAACAAAACAACAAAAAAATGAAAATCCAGCCGGGTGTGGTGGCCCACGCTGGTAATCTCAGTACTTGGGAGGCTGAGGCAGGGATGGTCACAGATTCGTGGCCAGCCTCAGCTATTTAGTGAGACCCTGTTTAAAAGATAAAATAAAGCTGGGTGTGGTGGTGCATGCGTGTAATCCCTGTGTTTGGGGGGCCAAGACAGGTTCCAACCCTAGTACCACACACAAAGAAAGAAAGAAAGAAAGAAAGAAAGAAAGAAAGAAAGAAAGAAAGAAAGAAAGAAAGAAAGGAAGGAAGAAAGAAAGAGAGGGACGGAGGGAAAGAAAGGAAAAAAGGAAAGGAAGGAAGGAAGGAAGGAAGGAAGGAAGGAAGGAAGGAAGGAAGGAAATCTTGCTAGGGAGAGAGGGTGAACATGAGCAGAATTTAGAAGTTACCTATGAGCCTCAACTTCTGAAAGAGGGGGATGAAGCCGTGTAGCACACTGTGGATCCGATACACTGCTCAGACACAAAGAAAAAGTCAAGTCAGGTTTGTGCCCTGTCAAAGAATCCAGGGTGAAACCCTCCCAGCTGTCCACCCTGGGACAAAGGCCAAAGCACACAAACTTCTAACCAGCCAGGCGGAATGGAGCACACTTGTAATTCCAGCACTTGGGAAGCTGAGACCGGAGGATCGAAGGTTCGAGGCCAGCCTCAGAAAGTTACACCCCCATCATCATCAACATAGTGATACCCTTTCACAGTGAAAATAAACAATAGGGCTGGTGGTGTAGCTCAGAGGCAGAAGTCCCTGTGGAATTCCAGGCTATGCTTAGATGATAGTACTAGAGTTATTAGTTATTGTTATGAAAACCAACAGTCACTGACAGCAAAAACCATGGCAGGAAACCGCCACTGTTCAGCCCCCAGCTCCATGAACTAACTCATTTTCAGCACCTGGCTGGTTTAATTTGCTTTTTTTAATTTGTTTTCATGGCATGCTTATGGAGCTGCCCAATTTTCCATGAGGTCTTGCCAACGACCTCACACTGACCTTGAAAGAAAACATTCAGATAAGGAACTTGAAAAAAAGTAATAATAAGCCGGGCGTGGTGGCACACACTGGTAATCCCAGTATTTGGGAGGCTGAGACTGGAGGACCGGGGTTCGTGGACAGCCTCAGCTACTTAGCGAGGCCCTCTACAACTTAGTGAGACCCTGCTTCAAAATATAGAATAAAAAATATATATTTAGGGCTGGGGGTGTAGCTTGAGTGTAGAATGCCCCTGGGTTCCATCCCCAGTACTGCAAAATAAATAAATAAATAAATATCTAGGCGTGGTGGCGCACGCTTGTAATCCCAGTACTTGGGAGGCTGAGACAGGAGGATCGCTCAGGTTCAAAGCCAGCTTCAGCTACTGAGTGAGGCTCTCAGCAACTTAGTGAGACCCTGTTTCCAAATAAAATAGAAAATAGGTCTGGGAGCATAGCCCAGAGGTAGAAAGCCACTGGGTTCTATCCCAGCACCACACACACACACACACACACACACACACACACACAATAAATAAATAAATAAATAAATAAATCAAGCAAGCTGGGGGTGTAGCTTAGAGGTAGAATAATCCCTGGGTTCCATCCCCAGTACCGTCAAAAAAAAAAAGAAAAAAGTAATAATAATCTTAAGATGGTGCCTCTCCAGCCAGCCTGTCCAGCCGCGGACCCCGCAGGAGCCGGTGCGCATGCGTGCGGCTAGTTGCTTGTGGTGGTGATGGGGGAGACTTACCCAGCCCGAAGTAAATGCCCACGGTCTCCAGCGAGGCGAAGGTGAGCAGGCCGACCCCAAGGGACATGAACCAGTCTGCGAAGCAGCCAAGGAGAGAATGGTCAGCTGCAGATCCGAATGCCCCGGGCCGCCCCGTCCCACCTGCTCGCCCCGTCCCCAAGCCCCTTACCTGCGTAGTAGTGGTAACAGATCAGCAAGGCCCCGATGGCAAAGCAGAGGAGGACGAAATGGAAGAACTCGTCTGTGGAGGCAGAGCTGCGAAATTACGACCTCCTTCCTGCCTTCCTCCTGCACTCCCTTGCTTTATTATTTATTTATTTATTTATTTATTTATTTATTTATTTATTTACTGGGGATGGAACCCAAGGGTATTCTACTTCCGATCTATACCCCAGCCCCATTTTTTATTCTTTTTTTTTTTTTTTGGTGGTACTGGGGATGGAACCCAGAGGCTTTCTACCTCCGGGCTATACTCCCAGACCTTTTTTATACTTTATTTGGAAACAGGGTTTCACTAAGTTGCAGACAAGAGCCTCACTAAGTAGCTGAGGCTGGCTTCTAACCTGTGCGATCCTCCTGTCTCAGCCTCCCGAATGCTGGGATTACAAGCGTGCGCCACCACGCCCGGCCTTATTCTTTATTTTTGAAACAGATTCTCACTGAGTTGCAAAGGGCCTCACTAAGTAGCTGAGGCTGTCCGGGAACCCCCATCCTCCTGTCTCAGCCTCCCGAATGCTGCGATTACAAGCGTGCGCCACCACGCCCGGCTTATTCTTTATTTTGAAACATGGTTTGACTGCGTTGCAAAGGGCTTCACTGTGTACCTGGGCTGGCTGCTAACCTGTGATCCTCCAGTCTCAGCCTCCCAAGTACTGGGATTATAAACAAGCGCCACCACGCCGGGTTTACTTTTTATTTTTATATTTATTTACTTATTTGCAGGAGTGAGGATTGAACCCAGGGGCATTCTATCTCCGAGTTACACCCCCAGTCCTATTTTTTTTAATCCTTTACTTTGAAACAGTGCCTCTTTTAGTTTACGGAGAGCCTCAGTAAGTTGCTGAGGGCCTAAGTAGCTGAGGCTGGCCTCAAATTTGCTATCCTCCTGTCTCAGTGGCCCAAATCCTGGGATTATAGGCCTGCACCACCATGCCCAGCTACTTTTTATTTTGAAGCAAGGTCTCGGCTAAATTGCTGAAGGTCTCAGTAAGTAGCTGAGGCTGGCCGTGAACCTGCGATCCTCCCATCTCGGTCTCCCAAGCCCTGGGGTTACAGGTTGTGCACCAACATGCCCTGCTCTTACCATCTTTCTTGATGTTCAGCCTTCGTAACTCAGAGGCCTCTACCTCTCCTTGGGAACAAGAAAGAGAAAGAGAGCTATGTTTTGTGTTTCTCTGGGATGAGGGCGGTGGGCAGGGCTTTCTGTTCCCTGCTCACTGACAATGGACCTCGGGATGCCTCTTTGCAAACTGGTCAAAGGATACTCCCTGTAGGGGCAGCCAAGCAAAACCATGCAGGTGGGTGGCTGTCTTGGCCCCTGCGGACACCCTCCTCCCTCCCAGGCCTGGGCTGGTGGCACCTTTCCTGATCATGGTTCCCCTCTGGCCGGGTGCTGCCCCGCCCTCTGAGCCCATGGGGCCTTTTCCCATCCCAGGGCATCCAGGCTTTCTTCTGAGCATGCGCGTTTACCCCTTGCTAAGTCGGAGTCTCGCCTTTGGAGTCCTGGAATACAGAAACTCAGTGTTAGTGCCAGGCCAGCATGGGGTCCCTTGACAGGTGCCTCCACTTGGGGAAGCCACAGGTGACCTAAGACGCTGATGGCCTTGTCCAATCCTCAGCCAGCAAAACATCTTTCTATCCATGGCTGGCTGAAGTCCTCTTATCTCCAGCCTCAATCAATCCTTCCTTCCTCATACTAGGGATTGAACCCTGGGGCATTCTACCTCCAAGCTACACCTCCACATTTATTTTTATTTTTATTATTTTTTTTTGTGTGGTACTTGGGATGGAACCCAGGGGTGTTGTACCTCCACGCTACATCCCCAGTCTTTTTATTTATTTATTTTTTGGTGGTACTGGGGTTCCTGGAAGCCCTTCTACCTCCAGGCTACACTCCCAGACCTATTTTATATTTTTATATGGAAACAGGGCCTCTTAAACCAGCACGGCTGCTTCGAACCTGTGTGATCCTCCTGTCCCCGCCTCCCAAGCACAGGGATTACAAGCATGCGCCATCAAGCCCAGCTATTTTTTTTATTTTTGAAACAGGGTCCCACTGAGTTGCGAAGGGCCTTGCTAAGTAGCTGAGGCTGTCCACGAATCACGATCCTCTGGTCTCAGCCTCCTGAATGCTTGGATTACAAGCGTGCACCAACATGCCTGGCCACCCCCAGACCTTTTTAACTTTTTTTTTTTTGCAGGTCTGGGGATGGAACCCAGGGGCATTCGACCTCTGAGCTATACCCCCTGACCCATTTTTTATTCTTTATTTTGAAACCGGGTCTCACTGAGTTGCGAGGGCCTCACTAAATAGCTGAGGCTGTCTGCGAACCACGATCCTCCGGTCTCAGCCTCCCAAATGCTGGGATTACAAGTGTGCACCACCATGCCCATCTTAACTATTGTTTGTTTGTTTGTTTGTTTGTTTGTTTGTTTGTTTTGAAACAGGGTCTCTCTAGGTTGCTGTGGGTCTCACTAACTTGCTGAGGCTGGCTTCAAACCTGCAACCTCCTGTTTCAGCCTCTCAAGTACTAGAATTACGGATATGCATCACCAGGCCCAGTTTTTAGACCCTGTCTCTCAGGCTGTGACCTGCTTGCTGAGCCCAGGCAGGTCAGAGAGGTGGACACCTAGTGGTTCTGAAATTATCTTCTCTTACAGCTGGACACTTGGGCATTAGTAGGATCCGGGAGAGAGGCCAGGCCAGGACCTCCCTCAGCACCAGAATCCAGGAGCCCTCTCCTCTGCCCGGACACTTACCTGATTCTCCAGAGGTGATCATTTCTCCAGGGGCATCTGCGCAGAAGGAAAACTCGAGTCACCACCAGGAGCTGGGCCTTCTTAGATACTTCCCACAACTGCTGCTGGGGGCCAGGGGGGGCAGCAGCAGGCTGGAGGGTTCCTGCTCCATCTAACGGGGCAGCCCCCGCCCACCATGGAAGCGTCTCCAGGAACCCCTGCTCTGTTGAATGTGATTTCCAATTTCCTGTGAGAAGCCAGTTTTTTGGGTTTTCTTTTTTCTTTTTTTCGATATTAGGGATGGAACTCAGGGGCATTCTATCTCTGTTACACACCCAACTCCATTTTTTTATTCTTTTTTTTTTTTTTTTGGTGGTAGTGGGGTTTCTGGAAACCTTTCTACCTCCGGGCTACACTCCCAGACCTATCATATATATATATATATATATATATATATATATTTTTTTTTTTTTTTTTTTTTTTTTTGAAACAGGGTCTCTTAAGTCAGCAAGGCTGGCTTCAAACCAGCGCGATCCTCCTGTCTTCGCCTCCCAAGTGTGGGGATTACAAGCGTGCGCCACCACGCCCAGCTAGACCTATTATATATATTTTTTTTATTTATTTATTTTTTTTTTTTGAAACAGGGTCTCTTAAGTCAGCAAGACTGGCTTCAAACCAGCGCGATCCTCCTGTCTTCGCCTCCCAAGTGTGGGGATTACAAGCGTGCGCCACCACGCCCAGCTATTCTTTTTTTTCCTTTTTTCTTTGGTACTGGGGATTGAACCCAGGGGCATTATACCTCCAGGCTACACCCCGCCCCTATTTTTTATTATTTATTTTGAAAGAGGGTGTCACTGAGTTGCAAAGGGCCTAAGTAGCTGAGACTGCCTGCGAACCGCGATCCTTCTGTCTCAGCCTCCCGAATGCTGGGATTACAAGTGTGCGCCACCACACCTGGCTCCATTTTTTAATTCTTTATTTTGAAACAGGGTCAATTTGAGGGCCTTGTTAGATTGCGGAGGTTGGCCTTGAGCCTGCGCTCCTCCTATCTCAGCCTCCCAAGTACCGGCATCACAGGTATGTGCCACTGGACCAGCTTGCTGTGTGTGTGTGTGTGTGTGTGTGTGTGTGTGTGTGTGTGTGGTACTGGGGATTGAACCTAGACCATTCTACTTCTGAGTTATACCCCCCCCCCCAGTCTTATTTTATTGGAAACAGAGTCTCAGTAAGTTGCTGAGGGCCTCGATAAATTTCTGACCCTGACCTGAAACCTGCAATCCTCCGGTATCAGCTTCCCAAGTACTGGAATGACAGGTGTGCACCACCTATACATCCGCACTCTCCTGGATTTCTTTTGGTCCCGCCATGTCCTAAGCCCTCATTTCTTCCCTATTCTGTCTCCTCCCAGGCCACTAGACAACCAGTTACCTCCATAGAGTTGAAGTTCATTTTTCAAAAAGCCAGGGTCCTCATGCTCTGCACCTGGGTGGAAACAAACCCCTTTATTTTTTATTTTATTTTATTTATTTATTTATTTAGGTCTGGGGATGGAACCCAGGGGCATTCGACCTCCGAGCCACACTCCCTGCCCTATTTTTTATTTGCTCTTTTGAAACCGGGTCTCACTGAGTTGCAGAGGGCCTCACTAAGTAGCTGAGGCTGTCCGTGAACCGCGATCCTCCTGTCTCAGCCTCCGGAATGCTGGGATTACAAGTGTGCGCCACCACGCCTGGCTAAACAAACCCCCTTTATTAGCTGTATTTCCGGCCTCCTGGCCCCTTCCATCTCCCTTGAAGTTGAGACCCCAGAAGGCAGCACAGCCCCACACCGGGGTGAGGCAGGTGGGTCTGCCAGACGCCAGGACAGCCTGCCAAGTGCTTTTCCTTTACTCTCTTATCCCTTGAAGCCCTTCCAGAGGTGACTATGTGCCGTTTACTAAGAAAGAAATGGGAGCCGGCAGTGGTGCTCCACGCTCACTCTCTCAATCCCAGTCCTTGGGAGGCTGAGACAGGAGGACAGCAGGTTTGCGGCCAGCCTCAGCTACTTAGTGAGGACACTCCAGAACTCAGTGAGACCCTGTTTCAAAATAAAGAACAAAAATAGGGCTGGGAGTATAGTTTGGAGGTAGGATGCCCCTGGGTTCCATCCCTAGTACTGCAAAAAAAATAAAAATAAAAATAAAAAAAAACAAGCCCGGTGTGGGTGTGGTGGCGCATGCTTGTAATCCCAGCATTCGGGAGGCTGAGACGGGAGGATCATGGTCCGTGGACAGCCTCAGCTACTCAGTGAGACCCTGTTTCAAAATAAAGAATAAAAAATAGGGCAGGGGATGTAGCTCAGAGGTCGAATGTCCCTGAGTTCCATCCCCAGACCCGCAAATAAATAAATAAGAATAAAAAATTGGGCTGAGGGTGTAGTTCAGAGATAGAATGCTCCTGGGTTCCATCCCCAGTGCCGAAAAAAATAAAAAAAAATAAAATAAAAAGAAAGAAAGAGAGAAAATAAATTAAAAAATCGGGCTGAGGGTGTATAAAGGAAGAAGAAGAAGAAAAAAAAAAGAGGTATAGGGGTGTAGTTTGGAGGTAGAATGCCCCGGTTCAATCCCCAGAAAAGGACGAATGGACACAGAGCTATAACCATGACCGTGTAACTTTGATGATCTATTTCCCTGTTGGCAAACATTAGGCTATTTCCTGTTTGTCTCCTATTTTAAACAATAAGATGCTTATAATACATGTGAGGAGCATCTTTCCACCGGCAAGCTCAGAAATTCAACAGTGAGTCGAACCCACCGAGGAAGAATGGTAAAGCCTCTTGCCTACCAGGTGGGCCGTCTCTGTGGGGGTGTCTAGCCCCCCGGGCCCGTCCATGTTTTCCAGGAACTCTGGGCTGTTTGTCCTCATCGCCGCTCTCTGCAGAAAACAAACATAAGCTGTAGGAGAGCCTCGGGCTGGAAGGCGCCAGCAGTATGTGGGCCCTGTGGTCATTCCAGCACCTCGCTTCTGGGGAGGAAGGAACCCTGCTTAGGGAACCGGGGTTAGGGGATCTGCCTCCTGCCCCTTTCTGTATCTCTCAATATTCCTTTTTATTTCCTGTCTTCTGCGGCCTTGTCTACTTCATGAGACTTTAATGAAGATAAGACAAGCAGGGCGTTGTGGCGCACGCTTGTAATCCCCGCGCTTGGGAGGCTGAGACAGGAGGATGGCACAGATTCAAAGCCAGCCTCGGCTACTGAGTGAGGCTCTCAGCAACTTAGTGAGACCCTGTTTCCAAATAAAGTATAAAATAGGCCTGGGAGTATAGCCCGGAGGGAGGAAAGCCCCTGCGTTCCACTCCCAGTAATACTAATAATAAAATGAAGACAAGATCAGCTGGGTGTGGTGGCACACACCTGTCGGTCATCCCAGTATTTGGGAATCTGAGGCAGAAGGATCGCAAGCTGGAGGCCAGCTTCAGTAAATTAGCCAGGCCATCAGCAATTTATTATTATTATTATTATTATTATTATCATCATCATCATCATCATCATCATCATCATCATCATCACTACTGGGGATGGAACCCAGGGGCATTCTACCTCCAAGCTACACCCCCAGCTCTATTTTTTATTCTTTTTTTTTTTTTTTTTTGGTACTGGGGTTCCTGGAAACCCTTCTACCTCCGGGCTACACTCCCAGACCTATTTTATATTTTTGAAACAGGGTCTCTTACACCAGCGTGGCTGGCTTCAAACCTGCACGATCCTCCTGTCTCAACCTCCCAAGCGCGGGGATTACAGGCGTGCGCCACCACGCCCGGCTTGATTCTTTATTTTGAAACAAGGTCTCACTGAGTTGCAAAGGGCCTCACTAAATAGTTGAGGCTGTCCGTGAACCGCCTCCCAAATGCTGGGAGGTTTCAGCCTCCCAAATGTTGGGATTACAAGCGTGCGCCACCACGCCTGGCTTTTTAAAATTTTTTTATTTTTGCATTGTAGTCATTCATCTTAAATGGGGTACAAGATGGGTGACCCTGTTTTCAAATTAATACAAAAACAAAATAGTTCTTAGGGGGTGTAGCTCAGAGGTAGAACACTGAGAGGTTCAATCCCCAGCAAAACACACACACACACACACACACACACACACACACACACACACACACTATTTGCTCTACCTGAGGAGGAAGACGAGGAGGAGGAGGAGGAGGACGAGGAGGAGGAGGAGGACGAGGAAGAGGACTTCTTTTTCTCATATTGCTTTTGGGAAATGACTCCCACCTTCTTCCCAGGCTGCTGATGGGAGTCAGTGTGTCTGTCTGGGAGGTACACACAGACAAGAGGGTGAGTGTTCCCGGCCTTTTCCAACCCAGGGACCCCCCCAGAGCCTCCCTAGGGGTCTGCGTGGAATTGGAGACTCAGGAGCGATTAGGCTGGTGGAAGGTGCCGGAGGCTGACACTCTCAGATACCCCATGGTTCTAGAAAGGGCCAAGGTAGGAATCTCTCTAAAGATGGACCCAGAAAAGAGACTCCTAAGCCCCCTTCCCTGCCTGGAGGCCACTAGACTCTAAAGGAGTTACCACTTTAAGATTCTCTGTATATTATCCAGAAGCTGGGATATAATTAACCCCAAATTTTCTGCTTCCCCGTTCTGAGACCACAGAGGACCCTTCCTACCCCTGAGGGCTTTGTCTAGTTCCAGTCCAAGAGCCTAAAATTTTGGAGAGCAACGGAAGGCCCTCTGGGCTACCAAGTGCTGAGGGGCAGACTGGATAATACATATATATTTATTTGATTTTACTTTATTTTTTGTGACACTGGGGATGGAACCCAGGGGCATTCTACTCCTGAGCTACATGCCCAGTCCTATTTTTTTTTATTCTTTATTTTGAAACAGGGTCTCAATGAGTTGCAGAGGGCCTCACTAAGTAGCTGAGGCTGTCCGTGAACCATGAACCTCCTATCTCAGCCTCCCGAATGCTGGGATGACAAGTGTGCACCACCACGCCGGGCAGCCCTTTTTATTTTTTGTCTTGAAACAGTGTCTGGCTAGGTTGCTGAGAGTCCCACTACATTGATGAGGCCGTCCTCAAACTTGTGATCCTCCTGTCTCAACCTCCCAAGCACTGGGATTACAGGCATGCATCACCATACCCAGCTAATACACATACATTTATGTGCATGTGTATAATATTACTTCCCTATTTCAGCTGTGATTTGAGCCAGTGGACCAGGGTCTTCTCTGTCCCCTCCACTCTGGGTCTCTACCTACTAAGGGTTAAAGAAGTTTAGAGTGCCAGACATGGCAAACGTACTGTCTAAATCCTCTGTCTCTCTGTGGACCCGACTGTCGTCTTGAGCTTGGGAGGAAGGTCCTGAAGTCTCCATGACTTTCCCTGGAGGAATAAGAATAATAATTAATCAATATCACTTTAGTTAATATCGTAAATATATAAAAAGCTTTGCAAATAAAAAAACATTCAAAGCTGGGTGTGGTGCCCACGTTTGTAATCTAGTACTTGAGAGGCTGAGACAGGAGGATCACAGGTTTGTGGCCAGCCTCAGCTGTTTAGTGAGACCCTCCGCACTTAGTGAGACCCCATTTCAAGATAAGGTATATAAGAGCCGGGTGTGGTGGCGCACGCTTGTAATCCCAGCGCTTGGGAGGCTGAGACAGGATGATCGCGCAGGTTCAAAGCCAGCCTCAGCTACTTAGTGAGGCTCTCAACAACTTAGTGAGACCCTATTTCTAAATAAAGTATAAAATAGGTCTGGGAGTATGCCCAGAGGTAGAAAAGACCTTGGGTTCCACCCCCAGTACCACACACACGCACACAAAAAAGATAATATAAAGCTGGGCATGGTGGTGCACACTTGTAATCCCAGCATTTGGGAAGCTGAGACTGGAGGATCGTGGTTCGTGGACAGCCTCAGACCCCGTTTCCAAATAAAGAATACAGAATAGGGCTGGGGTGTAGCTCGGAGGTAGAATGCCCCTAGTTCAGTCCCCAGTACCAGAAAGAAAGAAAGAAATAGAAATATACAATTAAAGGGTGTTTTTTTTTTTTTTTTGCCATTGGGGATTGAACCCAGGGGCATTCTACCTACGAGCTACATCCCCAGCCCTATTTTATTTTTATTTGGAAACAAGATCTCACTAGGTTGATGAGAGTCTCACTACTTGCCAATACTGTCCTCGAACTTTCAATCCTCCTGTCTCAGCCTCCCAAGTACTGTGATACATAGTGTACGCCACTATGCTTGGCTAATTGGAGATGTTGGAGATTTATTTATTCATTTTCAGTACTGGGGACTCATGGGCATTCTAGCTCTGAGCTATATTCCCAGACTTTATTTTTTCTTCTTCTTCTTCTTTTTTTTTTTTTTTGGTTCTGGGAATTAAACCCAGGGGCATTTTATCTTTAACCTGCGCCCCCAGACTAATTTTATTTATTTTTTAAATTTGGAAACAGGGTCTCTCTAGGTTGCTGAGAGCCTCAATGAGTTCCTGAGGCTGTCTTCAAGCCTGTGATCCTCCTACCTCAGCCTCCCAGGTACTAGGATTACAAGCGTGTGCCACCACACCCATCTCTAGCCCTTTATATTTATTTTTTTTTCATTTTGAAACAAGGTCTAAGATGCTTTCTAAAGCATCTTAGAGAGTCTTTCTAAATTGCTGAGGCTGACTTCGAACCTGTAATCCTCCTGTCTCAGCCTCCCAAGTACTATGATTACAGGTGTGTGTCTACCGCTAAGCTATAGCCCAGCCCTATTTAATTTTTTAAAATTTAGAAACAGGGTCTCACAAAGTTGCTTAGAGCCTCACTGAGCTCCTGAGGCTGACTTCAAACCTGTGACCCTCCTGTATTAGCCTCCCAGGTACCGGGATTACAGGTGTGTGCCACACACACACACACACACACACACACACACACACACACATTGCAGGGGTGTGCCACCACACCAGCTCTAGCCCTTTTAATTTTATTTTTTCTTTTGAAACAAGGTCTCTCTAAGGTGCTGAGAGCCTTGCTAAGTTGCTGAGGCTGACCTCGAACCCGTGATCCTCCTGTCTCAGCCTCCCAGGTACTGGGATTCCAAGAGCGCGCCACCATGCCTGGAGTTCTCCGTGTTTTCCTGAAGTCTTGGGAGGTGACTAGGCGTGAGACCACAGGGCAAGGCGCCTCACCACACAACTCCAGGGACAATTTCTAGTCCTGCACAGTTCTCTGTCCTGAGCTCAGCAGGGTCTGAAATAGACAAGGTTTGTCTCTTCTGTGAGATCATGAACTAGCCAAGACAGGGCCTGGAGCTGATTCATTTCTGCATCACCCGGTTCTTGGGGAGTGTGAGGAGCAGGAGATTTTCAGTGCCAGGCAATCTTCTGAGGGTTTTGGACTCCTCCCCAGACCTCACAGGGACTCACTGTGATGGCGCACATTTTTTGTGTGTTTGTGTGGTACTGGGGATGGAAATCAGGTGCATTCTACCTCCGAGCTACACCCCCAGCCCTATCTTTTATTTTTTTATTTTGAAACAGGGTCTCACTAAATTGCAAAGGGCCTCGCTAAGTAGCTGAGGCTGTCCTCGAACCCCGATCCTCCTGTCTCAGCCTCCCAAATGCTGCGATTACACCTGTGCGCCACCATGCCCAGCTTGTAACTCAGCGCACTGAGACACAGCCCCGGCATGCTGAGGTACTCCTGCAATCCCAGTGCTTGGGAGGCTGAGATAGGAGGATGCTGGTTCAACACCAGCCTCAGCAACTTAGTGAGACCCTCTTTCCAAATTAAAAAAATAAAATAAAATAGATAAAATACGAAGCCGGGAGTGGTGGCTCACGCTTGTAATCTTAACATTTGGGACTCCCATAATCCCAGTGCTTGGGAGTTTGAGACAGGAGAATTGCAGTTTGCAGCCAGCCTCAGCTACTTAGTGAGGTCCTCTGCAGCTCAGTGAGAGCCTGTTTCAAAAATAAAAAATTAAAACCGGGTGTGGTGGCGCATGCTTGTAACCCCCGCGCTTGGGAGGTAGAGACACGAGGATCGCGCAGGTTCAAAGCCGGCCTCGCTGGCCTAAGAGACCCTGTTTCCAAATAAAATATAAAATAGGTCTGGGAGTATAGCCTGGAGGTAGAAGGGTTCCATCCCCAGTATCACCAAAAAAATAAACAAATTAATTAATTAATAAAGTAAATAAATAAATAAATAAATAAATAAAGCCAGGCGTGGTGGCGCACGCTTGTAATCCCCGCGCTTGGGAGGCAAAGACAGGAGGATCACTCAGGTTCAAAACCAGCCGCGTGTGCTGGCTTAGGAGACCCTGCTTCCAAATTTTAAAAAAATGTAAGAATAGGTCTGGGAGGTAGGCCCAGAGGTAGAAGGGCTTCCAGGAACCCCAGTACCACCAAAACAAACAAACAACAACAAAAAAAAACAAAATAAAGAATCAAAAATAGGGCTGGGGGTGTAGCTCAGAGGTAGAATGCCCCTGGGTTCCATCCCCAGACCCACACAAAAAATAAATAAAATAAAATAAAATAGGGCTGGGGCTGTAGCTTGGAGGTAGAATGCCCCTTCCTTCCGTCCCCAGTACCACTAAATCAATGAATAAATTGTTGAGAATCTTGCTAAATTGCTGAAGCTGGCTTCCAGCCTGAGATCTCCTATCTTACCCTCCTCCCAAGTACTAGGATTATAGGTGTGTATCACCACGCCCGGCTCTTTTGAATGTTTTTTTGTTCCATTTCTTCCACACCTGTTTTCCACCAGGAGAAAGGACTTCTACAGATTTTTAGATGTGACAACCAAGGTTTGACTTCAAATACAGTAACAGGAACTGGCAAGGGGATTGCTGGGAGGAACTTCTTAATTCTTAAATCTCAAATTCTGAAAACTCTCACACTCAAAAAACAGAGAAAAGGAAAAAAATTATATATATATATATATATATATATATATATTATACACACACACACATACACACACACACACACACACACACACACACACACACACACAGCAAGTGACTTCCTTTGAGCTAAAATGAGCCTTGAGAAGCTGAGATAAGACGGAAGCAAACTGGGTGTGTGTGGTAGCTCACAGTTGTGATCCCAGCATTCAGGAGGCTGGGACAGGAGGATCGCGGTTCGCGGCCAGCCTCAGCTACTTAGTGAGGCCCTCCGCAACTCAGTGAGACCCTGGTTTCAAAATAAAAGAATAAAAAATAGGGCAGGGGGTGTGTGGCTTGGAGGTCGAATGCCCCTGGGTTCCATCCCCAGCCCCGCAATAAATAAATAAATTAATTAATTAATAAAATTTTAAAAAATAAATAAAATGAGACTGGGGGTGTGTGGCTTGGAGGTAGAAGGTAGAAGGCCCCTGGGTTCAGGTTCAGGTTCAATCTCTAGTAACACACACACACACACACACACACACACACACACACACACACACAGAAGCAAAAAGAAGAAAGGGAACACGGCATGTTACTTGTGATTCCCTCCCTCCCTCCCTCCCTCCCTCCCTCCCTCCCTCCCTCCCTCCCTCCCTCCCTCCCTCCTTTCTTTCTTTCTTTCTTTCTTTCTTTCTTTCTTTCTTTCTTTTCTTTCTTTCTTGTGCTGGGGAGGGACCGCCGGAGCGTGCTAGCCCAGCGCTCTAGCATGGAGCCACACCCCAGCCGTGAGCTGGGATCTTATTTAACCACACAGGAGGAAACTGAGGCTCAGGCAGATGAAATGCTGTCCGAGGCCTCTCAGCTTCAGGTGGGCTTGGGTCTCCCACCTCAATGGAGAAGCCCATTTCCCGGCCGCCCCCTGGTCGGAAGCTCCGTGGCTTTCTCTCTCAGGCGGCCCCACATCTGACAAAGACCCTTCAAGGACATCGCTTGCCTGACTTTCTGTTTCTTTTCTTCAAAAAATTCAGCTGCGCTGAGTCACTGGCGGCGCGGGCTCTCCACCTGGGCTTCTGGCTAAACTGGATCTACACTGGATCTCCTTTGTGCAGCCCCGATTTCCCGCCCTCCTGTTGTGACAGGGCCTGGTCCTGGGTGAAAGGCTGAGAGGGCCCCCAGATCCAACTCGGCCCCCCACCTCTGTCCCTTCCCCCTTCACTCCATCCTCAAGCCCACCAGAAGGAAGACAGCACAGGGATCATTGTACCCTTTCACAAAGGGATCCTGAAGTCTGGAAATGGAGATGATATATTCCGGATAGTGACTATGGTTTGAATATGTCTGCCAAAGCTCATGAGTTGGGCACTTTTTTTTTATAGCGGTGTTGGGAATTGAACACAGGGCCATTCTAACCCTGGGCTACTTCACTCCAGACCTACTATATACTATATATATATTTTTTTCTTTTTTTTCTTTTTGGCGGTACTGGAGATGAAACCCAGGGGCATTCTACCCCCGAGCTACACCCCCAGCCCTATTTTTTTTTTTTATTCCTTATTTTGGAACTGGGTCTCAATGATTTGCATAGGACCTCACTAGGTAGCTGAGGCTGTCCGTGAACTGCAATCCTCCTGTCTCAGTCTCCCAAATGCTGGGATTACAAGCATGTGCCACCACGCCCAGCTTATATTTTGTATTTTATTTATTCATTTATTTATTGTGGGTTTGGGGATTGAACCCAGGGAGATTCTACCTCTGAGCTACCCCCAAGCTCTATATAATAATAATAATAATAATAATAATAATTATTATTATTATTATTATTATTATTAATTATTAATTATTATTTTGCAGCACTGGGGATGAACCCAGGGCCATTCTACCACCAAACTACACCCCCAGCACTATTTTTTATTCTTTTTTTTGTGTGTGTGCTATTGGGATGGAACCCAGGGGCATTCTACCTCTGATCTACACCCCACGCACTATATTTTATTCTTTAGTTTGAAACAGGGTCTCACTGAGTTGCAAAGGGCCTCACTAAGTAGCTGCGGCTGTCCTCGAACTGCGATCCTCCTGTCTCAACTCCCCACATTCTGGAATTACAAGCATGTTCCTCCAAGCCTGGGTCCTATTTTTTATTCTTTATTTTGAAACAAGCTCTCACTGAGTTGATGAGAGTCTAACTACTTGCTGAGGCTGTCCTTGAGCCTGCGATCCTCCTGTTTCAGCCTCCCGAGTACTGGGATTACAAGCATGAGCCACCAGACCTGGCTCCATTTTATTTTTAATTGTGAAACAAGACCCCACTAAGTTGCTGGGACTGTTGTTGAACCTGTGCTCCTCCTGTCTCAGCCTCTCAAGTACTGGCGGTACAGGTGCTGGGAACTTAATTCCCAAGTGTTATTGTGTTGAGGGGCGGGGCCTAATCGCCCCAGCCTAGCCCTTCAGCCCTACCCTGGTTGAAGGACTAACGTCAATATGGTGGGAGTAGGTTCATTGTTATAAGAGCGGATTGGTCATAAAATCGAGGGAGACAAGAGGATCACGGTTGGAGGGCAGCCTCAGCTACCTAGTAAGGCGCTTTACAACTCAGTGAGATCCTGTTTCAAAATAAAGGATAAAAATTCGGGCTGGGGACTACAGCTCAGAGGTAGAATGCCCCTGGGTTTCATCCCCAGTACCACCTTCTCACCTCCTCTTACCCTGCTGGCTTTGACCATAGGATGACGCAGCACAAGGGCCCAGCCAGATGCTGGTTTATCAGATTCCAATTGCTAGCCTCCAGAACTGTGAGAAATAAATTTCTTTTCTACATAAGGTATCTGGTCTCGGGTATGTTGTTATAGCAGCGGAAATAGACTGATACAGTCACATAGCAACTCGAGCAAGGCTGGCTCCTGAACTCTGCCTCTCCCCCTCACAGACTATGAGACCTGGGGCTGGTCACATCCGCACTCACAGCCTCACAACTGTCACTGGAGGAACAGGCACAATAAAACCACGAGGAATAACCCAGCTGAAAAGTGGTCAAAGAGTCGGGCGTGGTGGCGCACGCTTGTAATCCCAGCATTTGGGAGGCTGAGACAGGAGAATCGCGGTTCACGGACAGCCTCAGCTACTTAGCGAGGCCCTCTGCAACTCAGTGAGACCCTGTTTCAAAATAAGAATCAAAAATAGGGCTGGGGGATCTGGGTGTGGAAGCACACGCTTGTAATCCCAGCATTCAAGAGGCTGAGACCGGAGGATCGCGGTGCGGACAGCCTCAGATACTTTTAGTGAGGCCCTCCGCAACTCAGTGAGACCTTGTTTCAAAATAAAGAATAAAAAATAGGGCTGGGGGTGCAGCTCGGAGGTCAGATGTCCCTGGGTTCCAACCTCAGACCTGGAAAAAAAATAGGGCTGGGTATGTAGCTCAGAGGTACAATACCCCCGGGTTCCATCTCCAGTACTGAAAAAAAGAAAAAAGAAAAAGAAAAGAGAAGAAAAAAAGAAGGAAAAAAAAGAAAACAACTCAGATGCCCATCAGCTGGTAAAAGGATGGAAAAATGTGATCTGATCATACAGTGCAATATTATTCAGCCATCAGGGGAAGGAGGGACTAGATCCATTACAGGACTTGGATGGTCCTGTAATGACGATATTATCCTAAGTGAAAGGAACCATCAAGGTGAGCAGTGCATGCCTATAATCCCAGTATTAGGAGGTTGAGACAGGAGGATCGCAGGTTCAAGGCCAACCCCGGCCACCTAGTGAGTCCCTCAGCAACTTAGTAAGACTCTGTTCCCAAAGAAACAATAAGATAGGGCTGGGGTATGGCTCAGAGGTAGAATGCCCCTGGGTTCAATCCCCAGTACTACACACACACAAACACACACAAAATAATAAAAAAACAAACCAAAGAGGGTGAATTTTATGGTATGTGAATCATGTCTTAATAAAGCTATTAGTTGAAAAAAAAAAAAGATGAGAACTTCACACCCAGGGTTGTGAAAGTGGTATTTGGTGGCTGCAGGGCAGTGCCCCGTACAGTCCCTAGGTGCCCAGTGCGTGACAAGCGTCCCTGAGCAGGTGGCTTTGCGAAGATTTCGAAGCTCCTGCCCTTTTTTATTTTTATTTTTTTTTACAGTACTGGGGATGGAACCCAGGGACATTCTACCTCCGAGCTACACCCCCAGCCCTATTTTTTATTCTTTATTTTGAAACAAGGTCTCCCTAGTTGCGGGGGATTACAAGCATGTGCCACCACACCCGGCTCCAGCCCTTCCTTCCTTCCTTCCTTCCTTTCTCTTTCTCTCTCTTTCTTAATTTTTATCGATGCATTGTAGTCATTTTCTTTCTTTCTTTTACTTATTTCTTTATTTATATTTTGTGGTACTGGGGATGGAACCCAGGAACTTTCTACCTCCGGGCTATACTCCCAGACGTATTTTATATTTTATTTGGAAACAGGGTCTCACTAAGCTGCTTTGAGCCTCACTGAGTAGCTGAGGCTGGCTTCGAACCTGTGCGATCCTCCTGTCTCAGCCTCCCAAGTACTGGGATTACAAGCATGCACCACCACACCTGGCTTCTTTTATTATTTTTATTTTGAAACAGGGTCTCACTAAGTTGCAGAAGGCCTCACTAAGTAGCTGAGGCTGGCTGCGAACCTGTGCGATCCTCCTGTCTCAGCCTCCCAAGCACTGGAATTACAAGCATGTGCCAGCCTGTTCCTCTTAATTTTTATTTGAACACAGGATCTCACTATGCTGGGCGCGGTGGCGCACGCTTGTAATTCCAGCATTTGGGAGACTGAGACAGGAGGATCTGATTTCGCGGACAGTCTCAGCTACTACTTACTGAGACCACTCCGCGAGGCTCTGTTTCAAAATAAAGAATTAAAAAAAAAAAAAGGGCTGGGGTGTAGCTTGAAGGTAGAATGCCGCTGAGTTCCATCCCCAGTACCCAAAAAACCAAACAAACAAGGTCTCACTAAATTGTGGAGGGCCTCATTAAGTAACTGAGGCTGGCCTTAAACCTGAGATCCTCCTTTTTCAGTTTCCCAAGTACTGGGTTTACAAGTATGTGCCACCACACCTGGCTTTCCAGCTCCCTGTTTTTGCCAGGGGCCTCTAAGCCGGAGGCAGGAGGTACTAGTGGCCTCTTTGCTCCATCCCAGCTGGTGTCTGGGTGGCTTTCTTTTTTTTTTTTATTTTTTTGGTGGTACTGGGATTCTTGGAAGCCCTTCTACCTCTGGGCTACACTCCCAGACCTATTTTTTATATTTTTTATTTGGATCTCTTAAGCTCTTAAGCTAGAGCTTAAGAGTCTCTTAAGCTAGAGCAACTGGCTTAGAACCTGCACAATCCTCCTGTCTCTGCCTCCCAAGCGCAGGGATTACAAGCGTGCGCCACCACTCCCGGTAGTCTGGGTGGCTTCCTGCAGTACAGAGCATGGCCACTTTTCTCCCAGGCTACAGGGCAGAGGCTGAGATCTCTAGGGAGAAACACCTTGGCCCTCTGAACTATACAGCTTCCAAACAGCAGGGCAGGAGGACCTTGGGAGCTCTAGTCAGACCCTTCACTTCACAAGTGGGGAAACTGAGACTTGGCGGGGTTGAGGTTTTTCTGAAAGTCCCGCAGCAAGCTGGTGATGGAATCAGAGGCTGGTCAGCCACCACGGGCCGGCTTAGGCTAGCTAGCAGAAGTCTCCAGACATCCCAAGAGGCGAGTATTGGTCATCATTCCCTGAGAGAGAATGAACTTCTCAACCGGCAGCCGATTCTCACCCCGTCCGTCCACCATGGAGACATACACTGTCATGCCCGAGGATAACCTGTGTCTTCCTGATCCCCCCAAAATGAACACACACACACACACACACACACACACACACACACACACACACACACACGGCTTAGGCAGCCTGTGTCTCCTTACCTGAAGCCCCAGGGCTTGTCTGAACAGCAAGGCGAGCTGGGAACCGACTGTGTGGGTGCTGAGCTCTGGGTCAGGGAGGAGAGACCAGGCTGTGACAGGGACGAGGGCGGGGCGGCTGTGACGTTGCCCTGGGGCCCCGCCGGCTCACCCGGGTGGCATGCCTGCCTGTCAGTGCTATCGGCCCCAGGCCTTCCTGCCTGCCTGACTCCCCACAACACCCCAGAAAGGGCAGATGGAGGCAGCTGTCACTGGGCGGCCTCCAGGGCCACGCCGTGCCCAAGGGCTCCAGGAGGCAGGGATGTTGGGCTGCCCTGGGCGTGCCAAGCTCTGGCAAGGGAGGACGGGTGCGGCCCCAGGCATGAGTCCCAACCCGCCTGGCAGGTTGGAAGACTGCCAGTTCTCACGGCTCCCAGGAGACAGAGGTCCAGCCAGGTACAGGAGATGAAGCCGGGGGTTCCAGGGACTGGGGTGCTTGTAGTTTTAGTTAAGTTTCTGTCTCTCTGGAAACCAAGCTAAAACTACAGGGGAAGCACTACAGTGGCGGAGCACGCTTGTAATCCCCCGCGCTTGGGAGGCTGAGACAGGGGGATCACGCTGGTTCGAAGCCAGCCTCAGCAACTTAGTGAGACCCTGTTTCCAAATAAAATAGAAAATAGGTCTGGGAGTATAGCCCGGAGGTAGAAAAGCCCCTGGGTTCCACCCCAGGTACCAAATAACTAACTAACTAACTAACTAAATAAATAAAACTACAGGAGGTTTTAGAGAGCATCCCTCTGCCTATCCACGTGGGAAACCCAGGTCCTGCCTGGGTGGGGAGGGGCCGCCCTTGTCTCTCCCGGCCTTGTCAATCACTCTGGTGGCTGGAAACAGAAAACGCGGGCTACGCCTGCCCTGGGGAGCGCCCAGCCTGCGGGGACCAAACCCTTGGGAGCCAGGGATCCCAGGAGGGCTTTCGGAAGAGGGTACGCCAGATGCTAAGCTGAATGGGCCCCAGACCCTCATCCTCTGGGATTACAGATATGTGCCACAGGCCAGCTTTTCTTCCACTTCTCCAGTTTCAATTCAGATATCACTTTCTAGCTTGGCGTGGTGGCGCACGCTTGTAATCTCAGTACTTGGGAGGCTGAGACAGGAGGATCGTAGGTTTGCAGCCAGCCTCAGCTACTTAATGAGACCCTCTGCAACTCAGTGAGACCCTGTTTCAAAATAAAGAATAAAAAATAGGGCAGGGGGTGTCGCTCAGAGGTAGAATGCCCCTGGGTTTCATCCTTAGTACTGAAAAAAAAAATTCATCCTTAGTACTGCAATATAAAGAATAAAAAAATAGAGCTGGGGGCTCATGCTTGTAATCCCCACATTTGGGAGGCTGAGTGAGACAGGAGGATTGTGGGTTCGCGGCCAGCCTCAGCTATTTAGTGAGGCCCTTTGCAACTTAGTAAGACCCTGTTTCAAAATAAAGAATAAAAAATAGGGCTGGGCCAGGCGTGGTGGCTCATGCTTGTAATCCCACATTTGGGAGGCTGAGACAGGAGGATTGTGGGTTCGCAGCCAGCCTCAGCCACTTGTTGATCTGTCTATCAATCTATCTATCTCTATGATATATGTAGATATATATCGATAGATATATATATATAGATTGATAGCTATTATATAGAGATATAGATGATAGATATAGAAAGATAGCTATTATATATAGATGATAGATTGATAGATATAGATATAAATAGGTAGATATATATTACATACAGATAGATACATAGATAGGTATAGATGGATACATATTATATAGAGATATACAGAAATAGATAGATAGATAGATAGAAAGAACAGGATAGGGCTGAAGTATAGATGAGGTATAGATGAGGTATAGATGCCCCTCTCATCTCATCGAGTTCAATCCCCAGTACAAATACATGCCTGACACACAGTAGGTGCTTTCCCCAATACCATTCGTTCCTCTGGGTCTCTTCCGGCTCTAGGGAACGATCACCGCTCCGGGCCTTGCAGCCTCCTGCTCCTCCCGCTGCACCTGGCTCTGTACGCACCTGGAACAGGAAGGATGAACGACCTCGGGGCACTTCCCATCTCTCCACGAGGGGCAGATGGCAGAGGCCACAACAGGCCGGTCAGAGGCGTGAGGAGGCCCCGCTCAGTGCCACCCGAGTGACCTCACTCCAAGGTGTGGGCATGACTCACGCCACCCTCCCACGGTGCGCGCACAGCTGGTGGCCAGCTCAGCGGCTGAGCGTGGCATCCGGCTTCTCTGCATTCCCAAACCCCCAGGCCGCCTGACTCAGCAGACATGTGCACCCTGGAGACCAGGGTGAGACAGCTTGGCCTCAGTTTCCCCATCTGTAACAGTGGCGAGGCAGCAGCCCCTTGCCGTGGGGAGGGCCTCTGTGTAAAGTGTTCAGGCCATTGTGATAAACCACGGGATCACTTGGGCTGATCAGAACTCCCTGATGACTGGCCAGGCGTGGTGGCGCACGCTTGTGATCCCAGTGCTTGGGAGGCTGAGACAGGAGGATCGCCAGCCTCAGCTACTTAATGAGGCTCTCAGCAACTTAGTGAGACCCTGTTTCCAAATAAAATAGAAAATAGGTCTGGGAGTGTAGCCTGGAGGTAGAAAGCCTCTGGGTTCCATCCCCAGCACCACAAAACAAACAAAAAAACTCCCTGATGACGACATCTTCTTCTCCATCTCTCTCTCTCTCTCTCTCTCTCTCTCTCTCTCTCTCTCTCTTTCTTTCTCTCTCTCTCTCTCTTTCTCTCTCTCGTCTTGAGATGGAATCCAGAGGCATTCAACCTCCGAGCTACACCCCCGGCCCTATTTTGTATTCTTTATTTTGAAACAGGGTCTCACTGAGTTGCAGAGGGCCTCACTAAGTAGCTGAGGCTGTCCGCAAACCACAATCCTCCAGTCTCAGCCTCCTGAATGCTGGGATTACAAGTGTGCGCCACCACGCCCGGCTCCTTCTTTTTCTTGTGGTACTGGGGATTGAACCCAGGGACATTCTGCCTCTGAGCTACACTCCTGTCTGAAATGTAGAAAATAGAGTTTGGGGAAATTGTGAAGGAGGCAAGCACCAACCAGGTTATTAACAACAACTTTAATCAAGAACCCAGCACCTTCAGGGAATCAGCCGGCCATGGGGGAAGGAACCGACAAGCCACACGTCCGGAGAGTTGTGCATAGTCCGGGTTGACCGGCTGAGTCGCGTAGCGGAGCAGGAGTACCCATGTTTTATAGGCATGGCGATTCTCTCGTGACATCTGTAGTCTCGCGACCTCTGGAGTCTGTCTCCCGATGTTTGGGGCCTGGAGATACCTGGATTCTCGTGATATCTCTGCTTCTGGCTTCCGAGGTTCTGCCTCCTGTCCCTGCTGCAGGTATCCCATAGGGGAAGGGAGGGACCCGACCTATCACTGTCTCAGCCTCCCAAGTACTGGGATTACAAGTGTGCACCACCACAACTGACCCTCAGTGACTCCTTGGGTCTGATGTTTATGCAGATGAAGACAGAAAAGAAAGCTCACCTCCTCTGAGCACCCACCTAGGAGTCAGCCTCTTCACGTGACTTTTTTTTTTTTTTTTTTTTTTGCAGTACTGGGGATGGAGCCCAGGGGCAGTCTACCTCCAAGCTATACTCCCAGCTTTATTTTTTTTTTTTTAATTCTTTATTTAGAAACAGGGTCTCACTGAGTTGCAAAGGGCCTCACTAAGTAGCTGAGGCTGTCCGCAAACCACGAACCTCTTGCTTCAGCCTCCCAAATGCTGGGAATACAAGCATGTGCCATCATGCCCAGCTTGTTATTTTATTTTATTTTCAGTACTGGAGATAGAGCCCAGGGACATCTACCTTTGAGCTACACTCCCAGCCCTATTTTTTATTCTTTCTTATTCTTTATTTTATTTTTGCAGTACTGGGGATGGAACCCAGGGACAATCTACCTCTCAGCTATGCCCCCAGCCTTATTTATTCATTCATTTATTTATTTATTTATTTATTTATTTATTTATTTATTTTGGTGGTGGTACTGGAGGTGGAACCCAGAGGCTTTCTACCTCCGGGCTATACTCCCAGACCTTTTTTTTTAATATATATTTTATTTGGAAACAGGGTCTCACTAACTTTCTGAAAGCGTCACTGAGTAACTGAGGCTGGCTTCGAACCCGTGTGATCCTCCCGTCTCAGCCTCCCAAGTGTGGGGATTACAAGCATGCGCCACCACGCCCGGCCCCAGCCTTATTTTTTATTTTTTATTTTAAAACAAGTTCTCACTAAGTTGCAGAGGGCCTCACTATCTGAGGCTGGCTGAGAAAACTGATCCTCCTGTCTCAGGCTCCAAAGTACTGGGATTACAAACCGGCGCCACCACGCCTGGCTTTTGTTGTCCATTTCTTTTTTTTCTTTTTGGTGGTACTGGGGTTCCTGGAAACCCTTCTACCTCCGGGCTACATTCCCAGACCTATTTTATATTTTTATCTGGAAACAGGGTCTCTTAAGCCAGTGCGGCTGGCTTCCAACCTGCGCGATCCTCCTATCTCAGGCTCCTAAGCGCAAGGATTACAAGCGTGCGCCACCACGCCCAGCTTGTTGTCCATTTCTAACTGAAATTGCCTGTACTTTTGCTGTTGGGTTTTTTTTTGTGTGTGTGTGTGTGTGGTACTGGGGGTGGAACCCAGAGGCTTCCTACCTCCAGGCTATACTCCCAGACCTTTTTTATATTTTATTTGGAAACAGGGTCTCACTAAATTGCTGAGAGCCTCACTAAGTAGCTGAGGCTGGCCTTGAAGCTGTGTGATCCTCCTGTCTCCGCTTCCCAAGCGCGGGGATTACAAGCGTGCGCCACCACGCCGGCTTTTGCTGTTGGTTTTTAAGAGTTCTTTCTATGTGGCGGATAATCCTTCGTCAGCGCCTGTAGTGTGCAAATATTTTTCCTGGTCCATGGGTTACCTCTGAAAATGCTGAACAGCCATTCTCTTATTCGCCCGGGAGGCCAGCTGAATAAGTCTTTTTTTTTTTTTTTTTTGGTGTGTGTGTGTGGTGCTGGAGATTGAACCTAGCAGCATTCAACCCCTGAGCTACAAACTAGTTTTTTTTTTTTTTTCATTTTGAAACAGGTTTCACTAAAGTGCTGAGGCTGCTCTTAAACCTGTGAGCCTCCTGTCTCAGCCTCCCAAATACTGGGATTACAGGTGTATGCCACAATGCCTAGTTAATAATGACTACTTTCACGGGGCGTGGCGGTGCAGGATTGTAATCCCAACATTTGGGAGGCTGAGACAGGAGGATCTTGGTTCGCAGACAGCTTCAGCTAATACTTAGTGAGGCCCTTTGCAACTCAGTAGACCCAAGACCCTGTTCCAAAATAAAGGATAAAAAATTGGGCAGGGGGTGTAGCTCGGAGGTCAAATGCCTCTGGGTTCCATCCCCAGACCCGCAAAAAATTAAAAATAAAAAAAGAATAAAAATAGGGCTGGGATGTTGCCTGGAGGTAGAATGCCCCTGGGTTCAATCCCCAGTACCACACACACACACACACAGAAAAAAGGGCTGAGCTGGGGGTGTAGCTTGGAGGTAGAATGCCCCTGGGTTCTATCCTCAGTACTGAAAAAAAAAAAAAAAAGGAATACTTCCTCATTAATCATTTGCAAATAGTCATTTGACACAGTCTGGGAAATTTATATATTTATTTATTTGTGGTACTGGGGGTGGAACCCAGAGGCTTTTCTACCTCCGGGCTATACTCCCAGACCTATTTTATATTTTATTTGGAAACAGGGTCTCACCAAGTTGCTGCGAGCCTCACTAAGTAGCTGAGGCTGGCTTCGAACCTGTGTGAACCTCCTGTCTCTGCCTCCCAAGCGCTGGGTTTACAAGCGTGCGCCACCATGCCCGGCTAGTCTGGGAAATTTAAACATAGAGTATTTAGTTACTTAAGGAATGATTCTGTGTTCATTAGGGATGGGATTGGCATGGCAGTTATGTATGAACAACAGCATCCGTAGGTGATACAGACCTAAGTGTCTCTAGTAACATGACCTGTGTTGGGACTGGCTTTGAAGCCTCTGGCAGCATGATACATCCTGAAGAGCCAGGCACGATTGGCCCGTCTCAGTAACAGTGATGCCCGTGAGATTCACAAGTGGGGTTTGTAATGTTATTCTTTCTTACTCTGTTCTGAAGTTTCTACAATCCAAGTTTTTTGTGTGTGGTTTTTTGTTTTTTGTTTTTTGGTTTTGGCGTCTATGTTGGAAACCCTGAGCAGCTTCAGAGAAGAACTATTGCTCAAGGTCTTAAGACACCTGGAAGGGGGCTGACTGCAACTCAGATTCAGTGTCCCTGTGATCCTGGCCAAGTCCTTCTGTTTTCCTGGATCTCACCTGCATTGCTCTAAGACGAAGACGTTGAAAGCCGGGCGTGGTGGCGCACGCTTGAAATCCCAGCATTCGGGAGGCTGAGACAGGAATCCCAGTTCATGGACAGCCTCAGCTACTACTTAGTGAGGCCCTTTGCAACTCAGTGAGACCCTGTTTCAAAACAAGGAATAAAAAATGGGGCTGGGGGTGTAGCTTGGAGGTAGAATGCCCCTGGGTTCCATCCCCAGTATTGCGAAGAGGAAGAAGAGGAGGAGGAGGAGAAGGAGGAGGAGGAGGAGGAGGAGGACTTGATTGAGACTTGCTGAGGGCTAAGGATGGCAGGGGGCCTGGGTGTGACTGAACACACCCTCCAAGTTCTGGGGCAGGCCACCGTAGTGCGTCAGGAGGTCGGCAGGGGTCCTTGGGTTGCTCTGACCAGCTCTGGTTCTAATTTAGCCAAGGGAACACGTCCCAGAAGGGGCAACGTTGGGATTGGAAACAAGGCTCAGGGGCCCACCGGGCAGAGCTGGACGCACGGGAGTCCTGGAGGGAGAGAGCCTCGCGCCCCGGCAGGTGGAGAGCTCGCCGTCCCGGGTGTGCGGGCCTGCTGCGCGGTCTATGGGGCTGGGGGCCGGCCCGGGGTGCGCGGTCTATGGGGCTGGGGGCCGGCCGGGGCGCGCGGTCTATGGGGCTGGGGGCCGGCCCGGGGCGCGCGGTCTATGGGGCTGGGGGCCGGCCCGGGGTGCGCGGTCTATGGGGCTGGGGGCCGGCCCGGGGCGCGCGGCCTATGGGGCTGGGGGCCGGCCCGGGGCGCGCAGCAGCCGCAGCCCGGGGGCGGGAGCAGGCGGCCGGCCGGGGAGGGCGAGGGCGGGGGCTGCTATTTCTGTCCGGTGAGCGCAGCCCGAGAGGCCGGGCGGGGGAAGGGGCGCCAGCGCCGCCATATTCGCTCTCCGCAGCGGCCCCGCGGCGCGCAGCCACCATGAGCACCGCCGCCTTCCACATCTCCAGCCTCCTGGAGAAAATGATGTCCAGCGACAAGGACTTCAGGTGCGCGCCCCCCGACCCCGACCCCAGGAGCCTGCAGCCCCTGCCTCGCTCAAAGCCCTTCCAGGCCCCCAACCCCGGTCCCTGCGCCCGCCACCGCCCCCTTGCTGGGTACCCACCGTGGGGCCCCAGCCCCGGGTCACCCCGCATCCCTGCGCCCCAAGAGGCCTCCTCTCTCTCTTTCTCTCCCCCCCCTTTTTTTTTCAGTACTGGGAATGGAACCCAGGGCCATAGTACCTCCGAGCTACACCCCCAGCCCTATTTTTTAGTCTTTTTTTTTTTTTCCTTTGTGGTACTGTGGAACCCAGGGGCTTTCTCCCTCCGGGCTCTACTCCCAGACCTATTTTATACTTTATTTGGAAACAGGGTCTCGCTAAGTTGCTGAGAGCCTCACTAAGTAGCAGAGGCTGGCTTCGAACCTGTGCCATCCCTGTGCCATCCTCCCGTCTCAGCCTCCCAAGTGCAGGGATTACAGGCCTGTGCCACAACTTTCAGCTAGTCGTTTTCATTTTTGAAACAGGGTCTCACTGAGTTGCAAAGGGCCCCGCTAAGTAGCTGAGGCTGCCTGGGAACCACGATCCTCAGGTCTCTGCCTCCTGAATGCTGGGATTTCAAGTATGCACCACCACACTTGGCTTAAAATTTTCTTTTATACCCAACCCTTGTATCTGCTGCCCCTCCCAGGCCTCCACTTGAACCCCCTGATGCCCTGGGTCTTTCCGCGGGGTCCCCAGAGCAAGCTAGCCTCTCCCAGGACCAACCCCCATCTCCAGCCCTCCTCTAATACCCTCACAAAGGATCTGCCCCCTGGGTTGTCTGTGGTGCAGCCCCCTATGCACTCCGGTTTTTTGTGGTCCCCCCCCCTGTGGTTCTGGGGATGGAAATCATGGACATTCTACTTCCAAGTGACACCCCCAGCCCTATTTTTATTCTTTATTTTATGTTATTGTTGTTTTTGTGGGTCTTGGGATGGAACCCAGGGGCATTTGACCTCCAAGCTACACCTCCTGCCCTATTTTTCATTCTTCATTTTGAAACAGGGTCTCACTGAGTTGCAAAAGGCCTCACTAAGTAGCTGAGGCTGTCTGCGAACCGCGATCCTCCGGTTTCAGCCTCCCAAATGCTGGGATTACAAGCGTGTGCCACCACGCCCAGCTATTCTTTATTTTAAAACAGGGTCTCACTGAGTTGCAAAGGGCCTCCTCTCATCCTCAGGGGAAACTGAGGTCCAGCAGAGATAGAGATGATAGATAGATAGATAGATAGATAGATAGAAGATTGGCCCAGGCTCACACAGCCAGTTTTGGATCCAGGAGGCTCACAGGAGACTAGAAACCGACATAGCCACTCACACGCCCTCCTTAAACATATATCCCCGCTTGGTAGATGGAGAACAGGTTCAGAGGCATGAAGGGCCTCCATGTTATCACAAGGCTGCAAAATGGAGCATTTGGGGTTCAAATCTGGGTCAATCTAAGAGAAGTGGAGAAGGTAGAGAGGCCGTCTGAATTCAGTCCTAGCCTGGACGGGGACTGGGATTTGCTGACCCTGTGTTCTGCCCTCTCCTGCAACCCAGTCTTCAATTCCTCAGAGACCCAGGCTTTCCACACTTACTGGCTGTGTGACCATGGACATGTTACTTAACGAACCCTCTGAGCTTTGGCCGGCCCGCCTTTCTTTCTTTCTTTCTTTCTTTCTTTCTTTCTTTCTTTCTTTCTTTCTTTCTTTCTTTCTTTCCTCTTTCTTTTTGCGGTACTGGGGATGGAACCCAGGGGCATTCTACCTCTGAGTTATAACCCCAGCCCTAGTTTTTAGACTTTTGTTTTTGAAACAGGGTCTCACTGAATTGCAAAGGGCCTCCCTAAGCACCTGAGGCTGTCCATGAACCGGGAACCTCCTGTCTCAGCCACCACGCCAGGGCTCTCCTGTTTCTTGAAAATTAGGATAATTGCCAGGCGTGGTGGCACAGGCTTGTAATCCCAGCATTCGGGAGGCTGAGACCAGAGGATTGCGGTTCGTGGACAGCCTCAGCTACTTAGTGAGGCCCTCTGCAACTCAGTGAGACCCAGTTTCAAAATAAAGAATAAATAGGGCAGGGGATGTAGCTCAGAAGTCAAATACCCCTGGGTTCCATCCCCAGATCCGCAAAAAAAAAAAGAAAAGAAAAAAAGAAAATGGGGATAATAACAGAGCCTACCAAGGGGATTGGTGGGGAAATGAAACGTGAAATGCTAAGGTCAGTGCCTGTCTCCAGGTAATTGCTTAATAAGTGTGCACTGGCCAGGCGTGATGGTACACACCCGTAATCCCAGTACTTGAGAGGCTGGCACTGGAGGATCGCAAGTTCAAAGCCAGCCTCAGCAATTTAGTGAGACCTGTTTCCAAGTAAAAAAATAAAATAGGGCCGGGCGTGGTGGCGCAGGCTTGTAATCACCACGCTTGGCAGGCGGAGCCAGGAGGATCGCACAGGTTCGAAGCCAGCCTTGCTGGCTTAAGAGACCCTGTTTCCAAATAAAAATATAAAATAGGTCTGGGAGTGTAGCCCGGAGAAGGCCCCTGGGTTCCGCCCCCAGTACCACCAAATAAATTAATAAAATAAAATAAAATAGGGCTGGGGATGTATCCCGGAGGTAGAATGCCCCTGGGTTCAGTGCCCAAGTAGGACACACACACACACACACACACGCCTAGGTGCATCTTTGTGATTTCGAATGCATTAGCAATCGGCCATGTCTTCCCCCTTTCCACACCTGCTGTCCCATCATGCACCTGGATGGTGGTCATTGTTCTCCCTGGTCTCTGAAGGCCTGAAGGGATCATGACTGGCCCAAGGTCAGTAGTCGAGTGGACTTGCATCACGGTCTCTTGAGCCTCGGGTCCAGCCCCCAGGAGAGGAAGTCGGCCCTGTCAGCTAAGCCTAAGTAGCTCCTGTAGGCCTGTTCAGGCCAGTGGCTTCCAGAATGCTTAAAACTACCCTTCACCCTAAGCATATGAGAATGGCATCTATTTTTAAAGTCCAAATACCAGGGACGCACTGGCCAGCTGTCCGGGCGCCCATGTGGCCGGCTTTCTTAGCTCTGTGGCCTCTAGGGTTTCTCTGGAATGAAACTGGCCCCGTGTCCTCGGCTTCCTGGAGGTGGTAGTGGCTGTAAGTGGGGGCCAGGCAGGACACAGGCCTGTTCTTCTGGATCCTGGCTTGGTGGACAGGATGATGTTCCGAGATGGCTCAGATTCTAACAGTCAACCCCCCCAAACTTAGCCGGGTGTGATGGCGCACAATTGTAATCCCAGTACTTGGGAGGTTGAGACAGGAGGATTGCAGGTTCGTGGTCAGCCTCAGCTACTTAGAGAGGCCCTCTGCAACTTAGTGAGACCCAGTTTCAAAATAAAGAATAAAAAATAGGGCAGGGGGTATAGCTTGGAGGTCGAATGCCCCTGGGTTCCATCCCCAGACCCGCAATAATAAAATAAAGAATAAGCCAGGCGTGGTGGCGCACGCTTGTAATCCCAGCACTGGGGAGGCTGACACGGGAGGATCTTGGTTCAAGGACAGCCTCAGCTACTTAGTGAGGCACTCTGAAACTCAGCGAGACCCTGTTTCAAAATAAAGAATAAGCCAGGCATGGTGGTGCATGCTTGTAATCCCAGCATTTGGGAGCCTGAGACTGGAGGATCGCGGTTTGCAGACAGCCTCAGCTACTTAGTGAGGCCCTTTGCAACTCAGTGACACCTGGTTTTAAAATAAAGAATAATAAAAAAAAATAGAGCAGGGGGTGTAGCTCGGAGGTCGAATGACCCTGGGTTCCATCCCCAGACCTGCAAAAAAAAAATAAAAATAAAAAATAAAAAATAGGGCTGAGGCCGGGCGTGGTGGCGCACGCTTGTAGTCCCCGCGCTTGGGAGGCAGAGACAGGAGGATCGCGCAGGTTCGAAGCCAGCTGTGCGCGCTGGTTTAGGAGACCCTGTTTCCAAATAAAAAAATGTAAAAATAGGTCTGGGAGTGTAACCCGGAAGTAGAAGGGCTTCCAGGAACCCCAGTACCACCAAAAAGAAAAAAAAAATAGGGTTGGGGGTATAGCTCAGAGGTAGAATGCCCTTGGGTTCTATCACCAGTACCGCAAATAATAAATAAATAAAACAAAGAATAATAGCCCGGCGTGGTGGTACACGCTTGTAATCCCAGCATTTGAGAGTCTGAGACAGGAGGATCTGGGTTCACGGCCAGCCTCAGCTACTTAGTGAGACCCTGTTTTAAAATAAAGAATAAGCTTGGCGTGGTGGCATACACTTGTAATCCCTGCGCTTGGGAGGCTGAGACAGGAAGATCGCGAAGATTCGAAGCCAGCCTCTGCTGGCATAAGAGACCCTGTTTCCAAATTTAAAAAAAATTAAATTAGGTCTGGGAGTGTAGCCTGGACGTAGAAGGCCCCTGGGTTCCATCCCCAGTACCACCAAAAAAAAAAAAAAAAAAAAGACTAAAAAATAGAGCTTGGGGTGTAGCTCGGAGGTAGAATACCCCTGGGTTCCATCCCCAGTACCACAAAAATAAATAAATAAAAAGATAGAAAATAAATAAGTAAATAAAAAACGAAACTGGAGCAGTCTTGCGGAAATTTCTAGATTCTTTCTGGAAAACAGCGGTGTTGATGGAGGAGCCAGACCGGTCTGGTGGGCTCATTCTCCACCCAGTTTGCTGTGTGGCTGTGGTCAGTCACTGCAGCCTGGCTGAGCCGAGTTTCCTGATGTCTCACCTCATGAGCTGCTCATCCTAGTCAAGCCTTCAAGGGTGGGTGTGATGGCGCACACTTGCAATCCCAGTGTTTGGGAGGCTGAGACGGGAGGATCATGGGTTTGAAAGAAGTCTCAGCGACATGGCAGGATCCTCTGCAGTTTAATGAGACCCTGGTGTTTTGTTTTTTTTTTCTTTTTTTCTTTGCAGTACTGGGGCTTGATGCCAGGGGCCTTCTGCCTCTGCATTACACCCCAGTCCTATTTTTTTTTTTTTTTTTTTTTTTTTTTGGTGGTACTGGGGGTGGAACCCAGAGACTTTCTATCTCCAGGCTATACTCCCAGACCTTTTTTATATTTTATTTGTAAACAGGGTCTCACTAGGTTGCTGAGAGCCTCACTGAGTAGCTGAGGCTGGCTTCGAACCTGCGCGATCCTCCTGTCTCAGCCTCCCAAGAGCGGGGATTACAAGTGTGCCCCACCACGCCTGGCCACCCCAGTCCTATTTTTTATTCTTGATTTTGAAACAGGACCTCACTAAGTAGCTGAGGCTACCCGCGAACCGCGATCCTTCTGTCTCAGCCCTCCAAATGCTGGGGTTACAAGTGTGTGCCATCATGCCTGGCTTTCTTCTCGATTTTGAAATAGGGCCTCACTAAGTTGCAGAGAGCCTCACTAAGTAGCTGAAGCTGGCTTCGAACCTGTGTGATCCTCCTGTCTCACCCTCCCAAGTACTGGTATTACAAGTACCACGCCTGGCTGTTTTTTTTTTTTTTTTTGTGGTACTAGGGATTGAACCCAGGGACATTCTACCTCTGGGCTATACCCTCAGCCCTATTTTATTTATTTGTTTATTTTATTTATTTATTTTTTGTGTGGGTCTGGGGATGGAACTCAGGGGCATTTGACCTCCGAGCTACACCCCCTGCCCTATTTTTTATTCTTTATTTTGAAACAGGGTCTAAGTGGCTGAGGCTGTTCATGAACCGCAATCCTCTGGTCTCAGCCTCCCAAATGCTGGGATTACAAGGTTGCTGAGGCTGGCTTGAACCTCCAATCCTCCTGTCTCAGCTTCCCAAATACCAGGATTACAGGCATGCCACCACGCCCGGCTACATGGGTGTTCTCATAGCCCAGCCGTGCCCACACCTCCATTCTCTGCTTTCCTTTGACTCTCCAATCCAGCTCTACTTCCTGGGAAGCTCTGAGCTGCCCTGTGGGTCTAGCACGGCCTGGGAGCTTCACAGCACCCCTCCTCTGCCCCCGCCCCTAGGTTCATGGCCACCAGTGACCTGATGTCGGAGCTGCAGAAGGACTCCATCCAGCTGGACGAGGACAGTGAGCGCAAGGTGGTAAAGATGCTGCTCCAGCTTCTGGAGGACAAGAACGGCGAGGTGCAGAACCTGGCGGTCAAGTGGTGAGCGGCCGCCAGGGTGGGCGGGCACCATGGCGGTGACCCGCCCCAAACCATCTGCTCTGGGGACCCTGGTGGAGTTGAACAGTGGCTCAGTCTGGGTCCCCCAAGCCCCAGCTGTAGACCCTTGAGCCCAGGGTTGTAGTTCAAGTGTATTTGGGAGATGGTTCCAGGAAGTGAGGGATGGGGGTGGAGAAATGGTGAGTCAGACAGGAAAGGATGTGGAGGCCTGTATGAGGGCTTTATTTATTTATTTATTTATTTATTTATTTATGGTACTAGGGACCAAGCTACATCCCAGCTCATTTTATTTTTTAATTAATTTATTTATTTTTGTGGTACTAGGGGTGGAACCCAGGGGTATTCTACCTTTAAGCTACACCCCCCACCCCAGTCCTATTTTTTATTCTTTATTTTGAAACTGGGTCTCGCTGAGTTGCAAAGGGCCTCACTAAGTAGCTGAGGCTGTCTGCGAACTGGGATCCTCCGGTCTCAGCCTCCCGAATGCTGGAATTACAAGTGTGCGCCACCACGCCCGGCGATTTTATTTTATTTCATTTGTGGTACTGGGAATTGAATCTAGGGGCATTCTAGCTCCGAGTTACACTCCATTTTATTTTATTTTATTTGTGGTATTGGAGATTGAATCCAGGGGCATTCTACCTCTGACCTATACACTCCAGCTCATTTTATGTTATTTAATTTTATTTGTGGTACTGGGGGTTAAATCCAGGGACATTCTACCTACCCAAGCTCATTTTATTTTATATTTATTTATTTATTATTTATTTTTTGCAATACTGCGGATGGAACCCAGGGGCATTCTACCTCTGAGCTACACCCCCAGCCCTATTTTTATTTATTTATTTATTTATTTATTTATTTATTTATTTATGGTGGTACTGGGGTTCCTAGAAGCCCTTCTACCTCCGGGCTACACTCCCAGACCTATTTTTACATTTTTCATTTGGAAACAGGGTCTTCTAAGCCAGTGCACATGGCTGGCTTCGAACCTGTGCGATCCTCCTGTCTCTGCCTCCCAAGCGCGGGGATTACAAGCGTGCACCACCACGCCTGGCCTGTTACTCTTATTTGAAACAGGGTTTCACTGAGTTGCACAAGGCCTCATTAAGTAGTAGCTGAGGCTGTCCACAAACCGCGATCCTCCTGTCTCAGCATCCCAAATGCTGGGATTACAAGCCTGTGCCACCACACCCGGCTGAGACCTTGTTTTAAAATAGAAGAATAAAATAGGTCTGGGGGTGTAGCTTGGAGGTAGAATGCCTCTGGATTCCACCAAAAGGCAGAATATGGTGGTGCACGCTTGTAATCTCAGTATTTGGGAGGCTGAGATAGGAGGATCGCGGTTCGTAGACAGCCTCAGCTACTTAGTGAGTGAGGCCCTCCGCAACTTAGACCCTGTTTCAAAATAAAGAATAAAAAAATAGGGCTGAGGGTGTAGGTCAGAGGTAGAACGTCCCTGGGTCCAATCCCCAGCACCACAAGGAAAAAAAGAAAGAAGAAGAATAAAAAATAGGGCTGGGGGTGTACCTCGAAGATGGAATGTTCCTGGGTTCAATTCCCAGTACCACAAAAAGAAAAAAAGAACAAAATGTGTATTCTCAGGCCCTGCCTAGACTTCCAGAACCTGAAACATTAGAGGAGCCCAGCAATCGGTATTCTAGTGAGTCTTCTAGGAGATTCTGTGCTGGAAACACATGCCCAAGCATAAGAACCACTATTTTGGGGGTACCGCTGTAATGAGATGCAAAACCCAGGAAGACAGGTAGGTTTGGGAGGGTCCAGGCGTGGTTGTAACACAGCCAGAAGCTACCACTCTTTCTAGCAAAACAGGGTCCCTTGTTGAGCCAGGGCCTTTCCTGGGCCACTGTGGCCCCAGGAGCAGGTGGGGGAGGCCCGACTCAGGCTGAGCCTGGAGTCTTTGGGCCCTCGTCTCTCCCTGCTCAGTCTGGGTCCTCTGGTGAGCAAAGTGAAGGCGTACCAGGTAGAGACCATCGTGGACGCCCTCTGCGCCAACATGAGGTCAGACAAGGAGCAGCTGAGAGACATCGCTGGAATTGGACTCAAAACTGTGCTGTCAGAGCTGCCCCCGGCAGCCACAGGTACCCAGGCCCCGCCACTAGACGTTATTATTTGTCTTGCTTTAAGGTTAAAAAAAAAAAAAGAAAGCCAGGCGTGGTGGCGCACGCTTGTAATCCAGGCATTCAGGAGACTTAGACAGGAGGATCGTGGTTTGCAGACAGCTGCAGGCTCCTTAGTGAGGCCCTCTGCAACTTAGTGAGACCCTGTTTCAAAATAAAGAATAAAAAATAGGAAGCTGGGCACAGTGGCGCACGCTTGTAATCTCAGCATTTGGGAGGCTGAAACAGGAGGATCACAGTTTGCGGACAGCCTTAGCTACTTAGTGAGGCCCTCTGCAACTCAGTGAGACCTGGTTTCAAAATAAAGACTAAAAAATAGGGCAGGGGTGTAGCTTGGACATCGAATGCCCCTGGGTTCCATCCCCAGACCCACAAAAAAACCAAACAACCAAACAACAACAACAAAAAAAAACCTGAGTTGGGCGTGGTGGCGCATGCTTGTAATCCCAGCATTTGGGAAGCTGAGACAGGAGGAATGCACAGCCAACCTCAGCTACTTAGTGAAGCCCTTTGCAACTCAGTGAGACCCTGTTTCAAAATAAAGAATAAAGGCTGGGCATGGTTGGTGCATGCTTGTAATCCCCGTGCTTGGGAGGCGGAGACAGGAGGATCATGCAGGTTTGAAGCCAGCCTAGCTGGCTGGCTTAAGAGACCTTGTTTCCAAATAAAAATAGGTCTGGGAGTATAGTCTGAAGGTAGATGGGTTTTCCATCCCTAGTACCACCACCAAAAAAAAAAAAAAAAAAAAAAAATGGATAAAAAATAGGGCTGGAGGTTTACTTCAGAGGTAGAATGCCCCTGGGTTCCATCCTCAGCACCACCAAAAAAAAAAAAAAAAAAAAGGATAAAAAATAGGGCTGGAGGTTTACTTCAGAGGTAGAATGCCCCTGGGTTCCATCCTCAGCACCACCAAAAAAAAAAAAAAAAAAAAAAGCACACATTTTCCCCAGTCTTTCAAAGACTTCTACTTATATCTCACTGGCCAGAACTGGGTCACGTGACCACTCCTAGCAGCCGGGGGCCTGGGATAAGAAGCCGGTCACTTTTCCACCTCCCTGGAGGAAGTGGGTAACGGAGAAGTGGGCCACCCAGCAGCTGGCCATCAGTTTGTCACTCCCTGGCTAGTGGCTCCTGACGTTCGGTGGGGCTGTGTGCTATACCTTGGGCCCTTTCTTGATCACGATTCTGGGTGATGTGGGCTCAGGAATACATCCAGGGCCGGAGACAGGGCAGAGGGGGAACTGCCTTGGCCCTCGGCCCAGGGCTTGACTACGCCCACCTTGTGTCTGCAGGCTCCGGGCTGGCCACCAGTGTGTGCCGAAAGATCACGGGTCAGCTCACCAGTGCCATCGCCCAGCAGGAGGACGTGGCTGTGCAGCTTGAAGCGCTGGACATCCTCTCTGACATGCTGAGCAGGTAAAGGGTGCTGGACAGTAAAGGAGGAAACGGGGACCATGATGCCACCACGCCCGGCTTGCTCAGGGCCTCTTAATCGTCCTGCATCCCTGCAGAGGAAGGCTCTCCATGTGGCCCCCGGCCTGACCTCGCCCTCTGGTCCCCAGGCTGGGCGCCCCGCTGGGCAGCTTCCACGCCAGCCTGCTGCACTGCCTGCTGCCCCAGCTGAGCAGCCCGCGCCTGGCCGTGCGCAAGCGGGCGGTCGGGGCTCTGGGCCACCTGGCGGCCGCCTGCAGCACCGACCTCTTCGTGGAACTCGCCGATCACCTGCTGGACCGGCTGCCCGGGCCGCGCGCGCCCGCCAGCCCCGCAGCCATCCGCACCCTCATCCAGTGCTTGGGCAGCGTGGGCCGCCAGGCCGGCCACCGCCTAGGTGAGGGGCGGGGCCTAGAGATGGGCGGGGCCTGGTGGGCGGGGCGGGGCTGCACTCTTGGGGGCGTGGCTGGGAGCCCCGCGTGGGAAATGCAGGCTTCCCAAGGGAAGGGGGCGTGGGTCAGACCTGGCGGCCTCGCCACAATACCATATAAATAAAATAGCTTCTCGCTTCCTACTTTGACAGGGTTTGCTTGGCAGGAATCTTTGGGGTCTCAGGTACCCAAAGTAGAATCTAGAGAGGGGCGTTGGGGGGGTCTCCAGGTCTGCACGGGGGGTGGGTGGGGTGGTAAATGGAGAAAGGCAGGGTTCTGTTTGCCAGGGGACCACATAGGGCCCCCTCTTGAGCGGTCTGTGAAGGCAGTCGCAGCCCCCCCTTCCTCCCATCTAGGGGTTCATGGCCTAGTGCAGGATGTTCAGCTATCCCTGAATAATGTTGCAAATCGAGTGCCTGCTCTTTATCTGTTTAATATCATTGATCTTAAAAAAAAATCTTAGCCTTTGTCGTTACTGGAAAGATCAGTAAGGGAGATTCTGTTTCAAAATAAAGAAAAAAAAAGGTAGGTCTGGGAGCCGGGCATGGTGGTGCAGGCTTGTCATCCCAGCATTCAGGAGGCAGAGACAGGAGGATCGTGGTTCATGGTCAGCCTCAGCTACTTAGTGAGGCCCTTTGCAACTCACTGAGACCCTGTCTCAAAACAAAGAATCAAAAATAGGGATAGGGGTGTAGCTTGGAGGTAGAATGCCCCTGAGTTCCATCCCTAGTACTGCAAAAAAAAAAAAAAAAAAAAAAATCAGTAAGGGATGGGGTGCAGCTCAGTAGTAGAGTGCTTGCCTAGGTTGCCCTGGTTTCACCCCAGCATAGCAAGCAGGCAAGCAAACAGACGTTCATGGACTGAGTCAGAGAGCTTATCCACCCTGCCCAAGGCCCCAAAGCTGGATCTAGAAGGGCCAGAGGCCACGTCCACGTGCCTGTGAACTCTGAGTTGAATTGGCAGAGGTCAGGGCTGCAGGTGCAGGGCCAGGCTGGGTGCCCTGGGGAGCCCCGGGGGAGGGTCTGGCCTGGTTTTGGTGATGCACCTGGCCCTGCAGGGGCCCACGTGGACCGCCTGGTGCCCCTGGTGGAGGAGTTCTGCAACGTGGATGACGATGAGCTTCGAGAGTCTTGCCTGCAGGCCTTTGAAGCTTTCTTGAGAAAGTAGGTGGAGGGGGAAGAAGGAAACAGTGAGGATGGCGGAGGGTGAGGGGGAAGTGGGTGGGGAATCTTCCCGGCAGTAGATCTCAATCAGATCTTCCCTTGACCTCCCCTAACCCTGCCTGGCTGGATCTGGCAGCATCCCCTCCTTCCTGCCCGGCAGGTGTCCCAAGGAGATGGGCCCTCACGTGCCCAGCGTGACCAGCCTCTGTCTGCGGTATGTAAAGCACGATCCCAACTACAGCTACAACAGTGACGAGGATGAGGAGCAGATGGAGACGGAGGATAGTGAGTTCAGTGAGCAAGGTGGGTGAACAGCCGCTGGGCGTGGCCTTCCCAGACCCTGCCCCCAGCCAAACTGCGGCCAGAACAAGCCCATCCTGATTGATGCTGGCTGGCCCTTCTCAACTTCAGCCCCGTGTGATCTGCACAGATCACAGTAAGGATGAGAGTACAGTAAGCCAGTGGGTTCTGTATCCATATCTACATCACGTATTCAACCAATCATAGGTCAGAAATGCTCAAAAGAAAGAAAAAAAAGGCAGGCGTGTGGTGGTGCTCACCTGTAATCCCTGTACTTGGGAGGCTGAGACAGGAATGATCGCAGTTCGCTGACAGCCTCAGCTACTTAGTGAGGCCCTCCGCAACTTAGTGAGACCCTGTTTCAAAATAAAGAATAAAGCCGGGCGTGGTGGCGCACGCTCATAAGCCCCGCGCTTGGGAGGCGGAGACAGGAGGATCGCGCAGGTTCCAAGCCAGTCGTGCTGGCTTAAGAGACCCTGTTTCCAAAATAAAAAAATATAAGAAATAGGTCTGGGAGTGTAGCCCGGAGGTAGAAGGGCTTCCAGGAAACCCAGTACCACCAAAAATAAATAAATAAATAAATAAATAAATAAATAAATAAATAAATATAAATAAATAAAAATTTTAAATAGGGCAGGGGGTGTAGCTCAGAGGTCAAATGCCCCCAAGACCTGCAAAATAAATAAATAAATAAATAAATAAATAAATAAATAAATAATAGCCGGGCGTGGTGGCACACACTTGTAATCTCCGCCCTTGGGAGGCAGAGACAGGAGGATCACACAGGTTCGAAGCCAGTCATGCTGGCTTAAGAGACCCTGTTTCCAAATAAAAAGTGTAAAATAAGTCTGGGGTTGTAGCCCCGAGGTAGAAGGGTTTCCAGGAATCCAGTACCACCAAAAATAAATAAGTAAAAATAAATAAGATATAGAAGAAGCTATGCAGAGGTTCTGTGCACATATTAAGCCTTTTTTGTGTGTGGGTCTGGGGATAGAACCTGGGCATTCTACCTCCGAGCTACACCCCCAGCCCAACTTTTGTATTCTTTATTTTCAAACAGGGTCTCACTGAGTTGCGGAGGGCCTCACTAAATAGCTGAGGCTGTCCATGAATCACGATCCTTCGGTCTCAGCCTCCTGAATGCTGGGATGACAAGCGTGCGCCACCACGCCAGGTTCTGTGAAGCCATTTTATAGAAGAGACTTGGATATACTTGGATTCTGATCAAGGGAGTCCTGAGCTAGTCTCTTACCGATTTCGAGGGGTAACTAGAATTGCTACCATTTACTGAACATATATCAGTATCCTAAATTCTCTTATTTCATGTTTCTTACAATGACCCCCTCCCAAAAAAAAATCTATTAGGATTATCCCTATAATTCAGTCAAGGAAACTAGAAAATAACAGATTTGCGCTGGGCGCGGTTGTGCATGCTTGTAATCCCAGCATTCGGGAGGCTGAGACCAGAGGATCATGGTCCATGGCCAGCCTCAGCTACTTAGTGAGGCCCTCTGCAATTTAGTGAGACCCTGTTTCAAAATAAAGAATAAAAAATAGGGCAGGGGGTGTAGCTCGGAGATAGAATGCCCCTGGGTTCCATCTCTAGTACTGCAAAAAAAAAAAAAAAAAAGACTAAAAAATAGGGCTGGAGGTGTAGTTTGGAGGTACAATGCCCCCAGGTTCCACCCCCCGGTACTGAAAAAAAAAAAAGAATAAAAAATAGGGCTATTAGTGTAGCTCAGAGGTAGAATGCCTCTGGGTTCCATCCCCAATACTGCAAAAAGTAAATAAAAATTAATAAAATAATCCGAAGCCGGGTGTGGTGGCGTATGCTTGTAATCCCAGCATTTGGGAGGCTGAGACAGGAGGATTGTGGTTCAGAGACAGCCTCAGCTACTATTTACAGAGGACCTTTGCAACTCAGTGAGACCCTTTTTCAAAATAAAGAGTAAAAAAAAAAAAAAAATAGGGCTGGGGGTGTAGCTCAGAAGTAGAAGGCTTCTGGGTTCTATCCCCCAAACTGCAAAATCACCATCACCATAATAATCCGGGCATGGTGGCACACACTTGTAATTCTAGTAGTTGGGAGGCTAAGACAGGAAGGTTCTAGGTTCCAGGACAGCCTCAGCAAGTAGTGAGACCCTGTTTCAAACAGACTACAGATAAAACATAGGGCTGGGGCTGTAGCTCAGAGGTAGAATGCCCCAGGACCAAGACAAAACAAAAAAGGTCAGCGAGGATGCCTCCTGATCCTGAGCCGCGACCTGGCCCAGGCGACAAGGGCTCCACGGGTCTTGTCTCTGCCCCAGAGAGTGAGGACGGATACAGCGACGGGGACGACCTGAGCTGGAAGGTGCGGCGGGCGGCGGCCAAGTGCCTGGCAGCGCTGATCAGCTCGCGGCCCGACCTGCTGCCCGAATTTCTCTGCACCCTGGCGCCCGCGCTCATCCGCCGCTTCAGGGAGCGCGAAGAGAACGTGAGGGCCGACGTCTTCGGGGCCTACGTCGTGCTCCTGCGACAGTCGCGGCCGCCCAAGGGATGGCTGCAGGCTGTGGAGGAGCCCACGCAGACCGGCAGCAACCTCCACGCACTGAGAGGACAGGTGGGCCTTCACCCGCTGACCCCTGAGCCCCCCACCCACCAAGTGTGCACAGGGTACCTGGGTTGCGCCCGGCCCTGGGAGTATACCAAGTCAAGTCCCAGCCTTCACCTGCGCAGACTCAGGGACTTCTAGGTCACAGTAAGAAGCTGGTTTTATTTTTATTATTATTATTATTATTATCATTATCATTATCATTATTTTTTATTGGTGTACTGTAGTCGTGCATCTTAATGGAGTACAAGATGGTGGAGGCATACATGTACACGTCACCCAATTAGTCCTTCCCCAGTTCCCGCCCCATTCCCTCCTGCTCCCTCCTTCTCATGTTTGGCTTAGTGGTTGATTATTATTATTATTATTATTATTATTATTATTATTATTGGCAGTACTGAGGATGGAACCCAAGGGCTTTTCTATCTGCGGGCTATACTCCCAGATCTATATTATACTTTATTTGGAAACAGGGTCTCACTAAGTCGCTGAGAGCCTCACTAAGTAGCTGAGGCTGGCTTCGAACCTGTGCGATCCTCCTGTCTCAGCCTCCCGAGCGCTGGGATTACAAGCGTGCGCCACCACGCCTGGCTTCATCATTATCATCATTATTGTTATTGTTATTATTATTATTGTTTGTTTTGTGGTATTGGGGATTGAGTCCAGAGGCATTCTACCTCCAAGCTATACCCTCAGCCATATTTTTTTTGTGTGTGTGACACTGGGTTTGGAACCCAGGGGCATTCTACCTCTGAGCTACACCACCAGCCCTGTTTTTGATTGTTTATTTTGAAAGAGGGTCTCACTGAGTTGCGAGGGCCTCACTAAGTAGCTGAGGCTGTCCGCGAACCACGATCCTCCAGTCTCAGCCTCCCGAATGCTGGGATTACAAGCGTGCGCTACCACGCCTGGCTAGTTTTATTTCTTATTTGGAAACAAGAGTCTTGCTAAGTGGTCGAGGCTGGCTTTAAACCTGTGATCTTCCTGTCTTAGCCTCCCAAGTACTGAGCTTAGAAGCGTGTGTCACGACGTCTGGCTTTATTTATTCATTTTGAAACAGGGTCTCTCTAGGTTGCTGAGAGCCTCCCTTAGTTCTGAGGCTGTCCTTGAACCTGCCATCCTCCTATCTCAGCTTCCCAAGTATTGGGACTACAGGTGTGCGCCACTGCGCCCCGGCTCTAACTCCACCTCTTAAAGAGTCCACCAAGCTGGGCGTGGTGGAGCACACTTGTAATCCCAACATTTGGGAGGCTGAGACCAGAGGATCGAGGTTCGTGGCCAGCCTCAGCTACTTAGTGAGGCCCTTTGCAACTCAATGAGACCCTGTTTCAAAACAAATAATAATAATTAAAAGAAGGATCAGGCCGGAGGTGTCGCTTGGAGGTAGAACACCCCTGGGTTCCATCCCCAGTGCCGCAAATAATAATAACAGAGCCCACCACCTCCCGACATCAGCACACATTGGCCTTTGGGGAACACAAACCACACCCGATCCGTGGCAGATGCCCAAGTCAAACTGTCAGACAGGTAGACACACGGGAGGCTGAGGTTGAGCATATACATGTGGGCATCTTAATGTCTCTGGATTCAGAAGGGCAGCGAGGGAACAGAATCTATGTAGGATGTGAAGGGGCCACCCTGGTGGTGCCAGCCAGACTTCTGCTTCCTTTTCACAGAGTGTAGTAGTGACAGCAAGACTGCCTGGTGGCCGTAATCTCTGTACTCTAAGATGGACATGGGGCACTACCTCCTGAGGGCCTGTGTCCATGCTGAGCATCCTCCGTGTTGCTGTTTTGGGGCAAAGCTTGCAGCGGCGGTCGGGCTGGGGAGGTTTACTGGTTGGTCTCTGACCGCCCTCGCCTGCCCACAGGTGCCCCTTGTGATCAAGGCCCTGCAGCGCCAGCTCAGAGAGCGGAGTGCCAGGGCCCGCCAGGACTGCTTCAGCCTGCTCACAGAGCTGGCCGGGGTCCTGCCTGGCAGGCTGGCAGAGCACATGCCAGTGCTGGTATCAGGTAGGCTAGTCCGCATCTGGCTTTCTGCTTTTCTGGGTCTCTTTCAGAACCCACAACCCCTGCCCTGAGTTGAGCCCCAAATTCCTGAGAGATCTTGGGCCCCTGTCCCAGACGGAACCTCTCTATATTCAGCAGCCAGGCTGGATTCCAGGACTTACTCCCTGGTTTCCAGCAGGTCCCCAGTTTTTGTTTGCCTTAGCCCCACCCAGCCTAGCAATGACCACTTGGGAATTTCTGCCCAAGAGCTTATGTGCTTTGGTCCAGTTCAAGCCCCGGGGATGCTCCATTCCCGCGTCCACAGAGGGCCACCTTGGCTGGGGAGATCTGCGACCCTGTAACCTTTGTGCCCACCCCGCAGGCATCATCTTCTCGCTGGCCGACCGCTCCAGCTCTTCCACCATCCGGATGGACGCCCTGGCCTTCCTGCAGGGGCTGCTGGGCACGGAGCCGGCGGAAGCCTTCCACCCACATCTGCCCACCCTCCTGCCACCTGTCATAGCTTGCGTGGCGGACCCTTTCTACAAGATCGCCGCCGAGTCCCTGCAGGTGCTCCAGGAGCTGGTGCGTACTCTCTGGCCGCTAGACAAGCCTCGGATGCTGGACCCCGAGCCCTACGTTGGCGAGATGTTCACAGCCACCCTGGCACGCCTCCGTGCCACCGACTTGGACCAGGAAGTGAAGGAGCGGGCCATCTCCTGCATGGGCCACCTCATGGGTCACCTAGGGGACCGGCTGGGGGATGACTTGGAGCCTACTTTGCTACTCCTCCTGGACCGGCTGCGGAACGAGATTACCCGGCTGCCGGCCGTCAAGGCTCTGACGCTGGTGGCCGGGTCCCCGCTGCGGCTGGACCTGCAGATCATCTTGGGAGAGGCACTGCCCATTCTGGCCTCGTTTCTGCGTAAGAACCAGCGGGCACTGCGGTTGGCCACGCTGGCCGCCCTGGACGCCTTGGCTCAGAGTCAGGGGCGCGGCCTGCCGCCCTCCGCCGTGCAGACGGTGCTGGTGGAGCTGCCCGCCCTGGTCAACGAGAGTGACATGCACGTGGCCCAGCTGGCCGTGGACTTCCTGGCCACCATGACGCAGGCCCAGCCGGCCTCGCTGGTGGAGGTGAGCGACCCGGTTCTCTCGGAGCTGCTGCGGTTGCTGCGCTCACCCCTGCTGCCCGCCAGCTTGTTGGTGGCCGCCGAGGGCTTCCTGCAGGCACTGGTGGGGACCCGGCCGCCATGCGTGGACTACGCAGAGCTCATCGACCTGCTCACGGCGCCCGTGTACGAGCAGGTTGCGGATGGCGGGCCGGGGCTGCACAAGCAGGCTTTCCACTCGCTGGCCCGGTGCGTGGCCGCCCTGTCTGCCGCCTGTCCTCAGGAGGCAGCGGCCACCGCCAGCCGCCTGGTCTGCGATGCCAAGTCGCCTCACTCCAGCGTGGGGGTCAAGGTGCTGGCCTTCCTGTCGCTGGCTGAGGTGGGCCAGGTGGCCGGGCCGGGCCCCCAGCGTGAGCTGAAGGTGGTGCTCCTGGAGGCCCTGGGGTCACCCAGCGAGGAGGTGCGGGCCGCCGCCTCCTATGCGCTGGGCCGCGTGGGCGTGGGCAACCTGCCGGACTTCCTGCCCTTCCTGCTGGCCCAGATCCAGGCCGAGCCCCGCAAGCAGTACCTGCTGCTGCACTCCCTGCGGGAGGCCCTGGCAGCTGCCCAGCCCGACAACCTGAAGCCCTATGCCGAGGACCTGTGGGCCCTGCTCTTCCAGTGCTGTGAGGGGGCCGAGGAGGGCACCCGCAGCGTGGTGGCTGAGTGCATCGGGAAGCTGGTCCTCGTGAACCCGCCGTTCCTTCTGCCCCGCTTCCGGAAGCAGCTGGCCGCAGGTAGGGCGCTGGCGTGGGCAGAGGTGGGCACCTTGTCCCGAGTGGCCAAGACCCTGGGGCAGAAGGTCATGTCTTTGGATGTAAGTTGCAGTGTGTAGATGTCTGAGGGTAAAAGCCACAGAGGAACACTAGCCTTCCTTCTGTGGGGGCTCTGCCGTAGGAGGAGCAGAGGACTACGAGGTTCCTCAGTCCCCCTCCCTTTGCCCAGCCTTAACACTGCTAAATTCAGCCAGCCTGGGATTAAAAAGATTTGAAAACAAGCCGGGCGTGGTGGCGCACGTTTATAAAGCCATCATTCGGGAGGCTGAGACAGGAGGATTGCAGTTCACGGACAGCCTCAGCTACTTAGTGAGACCCTTTGCAACTCAGTGAGAACCTGTTTCAAAATAAAGAACAAAAAGCCAGGCATGGTGGTGCACGCTTGTAATCCCAGCATTTGGGAGGCTGAGACCAGAGGATTGTGGTTTGTGGACATCCTCAGCTACTTAGTAAGGCCCTTTGCAACTTAGTGAGACCCTGTTTCAAAAATAAAGAATAAAAATAGGGCTGGAGAGTGTAGCTCAGAAGTAGAAGGCCCCTGGGTCCTATCCCCAGTACCATGAAAAAAAGAAAAGAAAAAGAAAGAAAAAAAAGAAAAAGAAGCCGGGCGTGGTGGTGCACATTTGTAATCCCAGCATTCGGGAGGCTGAGACCGGAGGATCGTGGTTCGCGGACAGCCTCGGCTACTTAGTGAGGCCCTCTGCAACTCAGTGAGACCCAGTTTCAAAACAAAGAATAAAAAATAGGACTGAGGGTGTAGCTCGGAGGTCTAATGCCCCTGGGTTCCATCCCCAGACCCCCCCCCCAAAAAAAAAAAGAAAAAGAAAGAATAAAAAATAGGGCTGGGAGTGTAGCTCAGAGGTAAAATGCCCCTGGATTCAATCCCTAGTATAACAACAACAAAAAGAAAACTATCTTGGGTTTTTGTCACTCAGTTTACATCGGGTGGCCTCGTCACCCAAGAACTGGTGACGTTACTCTCTCAGCTACAGCTGAGTATTTAGGACGGGTTCAAAGTTGCCAGCAGGAATGGTATCCTTGCCTTCCCCAGAAATGGCGGTGGGGTCTCCCAAGTGGGGAAGAGGCAGGATAGGGCCTCGGCGCCTGCCAGCCGCAGGCCCCTGGGTTGGTCCCTGCCCATCACCCAGCTGCCCCCTCTCCTCTTGCAGGCCAGCCGCACACCCGGAGCACGGTCATCACCGCGGTCAAATTCCTCATCTCAGATCAGCCCCATCCCATCGACCCCCTCCTGAAGAGCTTCATTGGTGAGTTCCTCCCCAGCCTTGCCCCCTGGCCGAACTCCCACTGGCCCTCCAGCCTGGGCAGACGTCAGCCCCAGGGGAGCCAGAGACCTAAAGGCCAACTTGGCTCTGTGATGTGCAGAGAGGCCTGGCTCTTAAGTAAGGAGACCTGATTTCCAATTTCTTTGTTCTGGCCAAATTGCTGGGTGAGCCCCCATGTCCCTTCTCAGCTGAGTTTTCATCCTCCAAATGAGCATGAGAAGCCAGGTGCGGTGGCACACGCTTGTAACCCCAGCATTCGGGAGGCGGAGACAGGAGGATCACGGTTCGAGGACAGCCTCAGCTACTTAGGCCCTTTGCAACTCAGTGAGACCCTGTTTCAAAATATAGAGTAAAAAATAGCCTGGGGTGTAGCTCAGAGGTAGAATGTCTCTGGGTTCCACACCTGATACAAAAAAAAAATAGGGCTAGGGGTGCAGCTGAGAGGTAGAATGCCTCTGGGTTCAATCCCCAGTGAAAGAGAGAGAGAAAGAGAGAGAGAGATGAGAGATATTGTGTGTGTGTGTGTGTGTGTGTGTGTGTGTATATATATATATATATATATATATATATATATATATATATATATATATATATGACTGGGGTTGTTGCTCGGAGGTAGAATGCCCCTGGGTTCCATCCCTAGTAACACACACACACACACACACACACACACACACACACACACAAGAAAAATGAACATGAGAACCCGAGTGTGGTAGCACACACTTGTAATCCCAATACTTGGGAGGCTGAGACAGGAGGATCACAGGTTCAAGGACAGCCTCAGCAAGTAATGAGACTTTCATCAACCTAGTGAGACCTGTTTCCAAATAAAAATTAAATCGGTCTGCAGGCTTAGCTCGAGGGAAACTATACCTGGATTCAATCTCTGATACTATACACAAAAAATTGTACAATAGTAGGAAAGTTCTAAAAATATCTCAGCTATCCAAATAGGAATACTTTTGTTTGTTGTTTGCCTGTTTTTTGGGGTGCTGAGGATAAAACCCAGGGTTTCCCACAGGCAGGCAAGCACTCTACCACCGAGCCACATCCCCAGCCCCGGATAGTTCTCTGCCTTTCCTGTTCTCAGGATCCTACCTATGATGTTAGGTAGTTGACATAGAGTCCTTCCTCTGTCCCAGGCCCTCCTCTGTGTGCTTTATAGACATTCTGGTTTTTTGTTTTTGTGATTCTAGAGATGGAACCCAAGGGCATTCTACTTCCGAGCTACACCCCCAGTCTTTTTTTTTTTTTTTTTTTTTTTTGTACTGGGGATGGAACCCAGGGGGCATTCTAGCTCTAAGCTACACCCCCAGCCCTAGATTTTATTCTTTATTTTGAAACAGGGTCTCACGGAGTTGCAGAGGGCCTCACTAAGTAGCTGAGGCTGGCCACAGACCATAATCCTCCTGTCTCAGCCTCCCAAAGGCTGGGATTACAAACACACACCACTTTCTGAATCCTACAAACAGTCCTACCTTGTAGGTATGGCTGTTCTAGTAGGAAAAGTGTGGATTGAAGTCACATGTTTTGGACTTTGAGGGTGATTTTACCTGGCATAAAGTAGCTGCTCAGAACCCATCCACCAAGCTGGGCGTGGTGGTGACCTCCTGTAATCCCAGTAGGTGGGAGGCTGAGATAGGAAGAGCGCAGGTTTGAGGACAGCTTCATCAGTAGTGAGACTCTCATCAACCTAGCGAGACGCTGCTTCCAAATAAAAAAAGGACTGGGCCGGGCGTGGTGGCGCACGCTTGTAATTCCCGCCTTTGAGAGGCGGAGACAGGAGGATCACACTGGGTCAGAGCCAGCCTCGCTGGCTTAAGAGACCCTGTTTCCACATAAAAAAAAAAAAAAAAGTTAAAAAAATAGATCTGGGATTGTAGCCTGTAGGAGTGTATCTCAGAGGTAGAAGGGCTTCCAGGAACCCCAGTACCACCCAAAAAAAAAAAAAAAGAAAAGAAAATGGACTGGATATAGCTCTGAGGTTCAGTCCCCAGTACCACACACACACGTAGCCCATCCACCACTATTCAGCCAGACCTGAGTCTCCTGGGATGAGATGCCTCACGGAGGTGGCTTTACGTTTGGGCTTTGTCCCTCAGCCCCCATTCCTGTGTTTCTCCAGGAGAGTTCATGGATAGCCTGCAGGACCCGGACCTCAACGTGCGCCGGGCCACCCTGGCCTTTTTCAACTCAGCCGTGCACAACAAGCCCTCGCTGATCCGGGATCTGCTGGGTGACATCTTGCCCCTGCTTTACCAGGAGACGAAGATCCGCCGGGACCTCATCCGAGAGGTGGGGAGCAGAGCCCCCTGGAGAATACTATTGGAGTAGGCCCCCTCAGGAGCCCAGGGTAGTGCTGCCCCGGGCTCTCTGGAAGGGCTGAATGAGGCTCATTAGAGCGGTGCTGAACCCACGTGGACTAGGTCAAGTCCTGCTCCTGCAGCGCTGGCTACTTGCTAGTTGTGTGTCCTGGAGCAGTTAGCCTTTCTGAGCTGTAGTTTCTCCTGATTATGTATGTATGTATGTATGTATGTATGTATGTATGTATTAGTATTTATTTATTTATTTATTTATGGTACTGGGGGTGGAACCCAGGGGCTTTCCTACCTCCGGGCTATACTCCCAGACCTATTTTTTATACTTTACTTGGAAACAGGGTCTCACCAAGTAGCTAGAGTCTCATAAGTAGCTGAGGCTGGCTTCGAACCTGTGCGATCCTCCTGTATCAGCCTCCCAAGCGCTGGGATTACAAGTGTACACCACCACGCCTGGCTCTATTTACTTATTTTTGGTACTGGGTGTTGAACCCTCTAAGCTACTACCTCTAGCCCGATTTTTCTTATTTCTTACTTGGAAACAGGGTCTCACTAGATTGCTGAGATCCTTGCTAAGTTGCCAAGGCTGGCTTTTTTTTGTTTTTTGTGTTTTTGCGGTTCTGGGGATGGAACCCAGGGGGCATTCTACCTCTGAGCTACACCCTCAGCCCTGTTTATATTCTTTATTTTTGAAACAGGGTCTCACTGAGTTGCAAGGGGCCTCACTAAGTAGCTGAGGCTGTCTGTGAACTGCGATCCTCCTGTCTCAGCCTCCCACATACTGGGATTACAAGCGTGGGCCACCACACCCAGTCTTTCTCCCATTTTTTCTTTCTTTTTTTCTTTTTTCTTTTTGTGGTGCTGAGCGCGCTACACCCTCAGCCCAAATTTATTTTTATTTTAATTTGGAAACAGGGTCTCAACAATAAATTGCTGATAGACTCACTAAGTTTCTGAGGCTAGCTTCGAGCCTGTCTTAGCCTCTCAGGTACTGGGATTACAGGAGTGCGCCACCACTCCTGTCTTAGTTTTCTCCAGTATTAATGGGGTGAATAAAAACACCTACCAGGCATGGTGGTGCATGCCTGTAATCCCAGTACTAGGGAGGCTGAGACAGGAGAATCATAGGTGGAGACCAGCCTCAGCAACTTAGTGAGACCCTGTTTCCAAATAAACAATAAAATAGAGCAGGGTGTGGTGGCACATGTTTGTAATACCAGTAATTGGGAAGCTGAGACAGGAGAATCCCAGGTTTGTAGCCAGCCTCAACTACTTAGTGAGGCCCTCTAAAAGGGGGACCTCTTAGTGAGACCCAGTTTCAAAATAAAGACTAAAAAATAGGGCTGGGGTGTAGCTCAGAGGTAGAATACCCCCGAGTTCCATCCCTACCACCATAAATAAATAAATAAATAAATAAATAAATAAATAAATAAATAAAATAAAAACCAAGTGTGGAGGTACATGCTTGTAATCCCAGTACTTGGGAGGCTGAGACAGGAGGATCTCAGGTTTGAGGACAGTCTCAGCAAATAGTAAGACTCTTATCAACCTAGCGAAACCCTGTTTTCAAATAAAAAATAAAATCAGGCTGGGGGTCTAGCTCGAAGGTAGAATACCTCTGGTTTCAATCCCCAGTACCACACACACACACACACACACACACACCTCACAATTAAAAATAGGGCTGGGGTTGTAGTTTAGTGGTAGAATGCCCCTGGTTCAATCCCCAATACCACAAAAATAAATAAATAAAATACGGCTGGAAGCTGGGCGTAGTGGCTCACACTTTTAATCTCGGTATTTGGGAGCCGGAGACAGGAGGATCCCAGGTTCAAAGCCAGCCTCAGCTACTTAGTGAGACCCTGTTTGAAAATAAAGAATAAAAAATAGGGCTTGGGCTATAGCTCAGAGGCCGAATGCCCCTGAGCTCCATCCCCTGTACCCCCCCCACACACACACACGAAGAAATGTCATTTACCAACCTCTCATTACAGTGTCTGACCCCCAGACAGTGCCTGCTCAGTAGATTAGAATGGCTGTTATTATTACTTTTTTTTTTTTTTTGGTGGTACTGGGGTTCCTGGAAACCCTTCTACCTCCGGGCTATACTCCCAGACCTACCTATTTTATACTTTTTATTTGGAAACAGGGTCTCTTAAGCCAGCAAGGCCGGCTTCAAACCTGCATGATCCTCCTGTCTCAGCCTCCCAAGCGCGGGGATTACAAACGTGCACCACCACGCCCGGCTTTGTTATTATTACTATTAATCATTTGGGGAAAAGGTGTTGGAGTCTGAGACTTGGGCGCCTAAGGCCCAATTCGAGGTCGGAAGATGGAGTTGAACCGCGAGGCAGTGTGTGTTGCAGGGATTAGGGGGGCTGCTGTTCTCACCCCCAGGCTCACCTGCCCCAACCTTGGTGGCCCTGCCCTCCGCAGGTGGAGATGGGGCCCTTTAAGCACACAGTGGACGAGGGTCTGGATGTGCGGAAGGCGGCCTTCGAGTGCATGTACTCCCTGCTCGAGAGCTGCCTGGGCCAGCTGGACATGTGCGAGTTCCTGAACCACGTGGAAGACGGGCTGAAGGACCACTACGACATCCGGGTAGGACCCTGCCCAGCCTGGAGCGAGAGGCTGACCGCCAGGCGCCCCTGGGCCCAGACCTGTCTCCCTTCTCCTACCGCAGAAGCCACCTTGAAAGCAGCTGCGTAGCTCCTTCCTTCCTCTCTTTCTTTTATTTATTTTTTGATGGTATTGAGGATTGAACTAAGGGACTTCTACCTCCAAGCTACAGCCCCAGTCCTATTTTTTTTATTTTCATTATTATTATTATTATTATTATTATTATTATTATTATTTTACAGTACCTAGGGACATTCTACCTCCGAGCTACACCCCACTCCTATTTTTTATTCTTTTTTTTTTGCAGGTCTGGGGCTGGAAATCAGAGGCATTTGACCTCTGAGCTACACCCCCCTGCCCAAATTTTTATTCTTTATTTTGATTTTTAACTTTGTGTGTGTGTGTGTGTGGGGGGGGTACTGGGGATGGAACCCAGGGGCCTTCTACCTCCGAGCTGTACTCCCAGACCTATTTTATGTTTTATTTGGAAACAGGGTCTCACCAAGTTGCTGAGAGCCTCACTAAGCAGCTGAGGCTGGCTTCGAACCTGCGCGATCCTCCTGTTTCAGCCTCCCAAGTGCGGGGATTACAAGCGTGTGCCACCACGCCCGGCCTATTCTTTATTTTGAAACAGCGTCTCACTGAGTTGCAAAGGGCCTCATTAAGTAGCTGAAGTTGTCTGCGAACAGTGATCCTCAAGTCTCTGCCTCCTAAATGCTGGGATTACAAGCGTGCACCACCAAGCCTGACTTTTTATTTTTTATTTTGAAACAGGGTCTCACTGAGTTGCAAGAGTCCTAAGTAGCTGAGGCTGTCTGCAAACTGCAATTCATTATTATTATTATTATTATTTTGGTGGTATTGGGGTTGAACCCAGGGGCTTTCTACCTGCGGGCTATATTCCCAGACCTATTTTCTATTTTATTTGGAAACAGGGTCTCACCAAGTTGCTGAGAGCCTTACTAAGTAGCTGAGGCTGGCTTCAAACCTGTGCAATCCTCCTGTCTCAGCCTCCCAAGCGCAGGGATTACAAGTGTGCACCACCACACCCAGCTTTTAGCCTTTCTTTCTTTCTTTATTTTGGTGGTACTGGGGGTGGAACCCAGGGACTTTCTACTTCTGGGCTATACTCCCAGACCTATTTTATATTTTATTTGGAAACAGGGTCTCACTACGTTTCAGAGGCTCTCACTAAGTAGCTGAGGCTGTCCTTGAACCTGTGATCCTCCTGTCTCAGCCTCCCAAGTACTGGGATGAGGAACATGCGCTACCATGCCCGGCTGGGCCTGCTACTTTGGTTCTTGGGCCATTTTGTTAAGACGTCTCCTCCCTCCGGCCAGATGCTGACTTTCATTATGCTTGCACGGCTGGCTACCCTGTGTCCTGCGCCTGTCCTGCAGAGGGTGGACCGGCTCATCGAGCCACTCAGGGCCATCTGCACTGCCAAGGTAAGAAGCCCCAGGCCCGCCCAGGCTCTGGGATCTGCTGGATGCAATCACTAAGCACCTCATGGGCTGAGGCAGGGGGTGGAGCTTCATGGTCTAGGAAGTGCTTCTGGTCCTGAACATGGTGCAGAGGTGATCAGAGGCTCAGAGGAAAGTTAGTGGCCCAGGAGGCTGCACAGATGGGAAGCTTCAGAGCCAAACTCCACTCTGTGTGTGTGTGTGTGTTTTGCGGTACTGAGGATGGAGCCCTGGGGCATTCTACCTCCAAGCTACACCCCCAGCCCTATTTTTTTATTCTTCATTTTGAAAAGGGGTCTCCCTGAGTTGCAAAGGGCCTCACTAAGTAGCCGAGGCTGGCCGCAAACTGTGATCCTCCTGTCTCAGCCTCCCAAATGCTGGGATTACAAGGATGTGCCACCATGCCCGGCTTCCTTTTTTATTTTATTTTTTTATTACACCCAACAATCAGTGATTTTTTATTAATTTTTGTGGGTCTGGGGATGAAACCCAGGGGCATTCGGCCTCCGAGCTACACCCCCTGCCCTGTTTTTTTATTCTTTATTTTAAAACAGGGTCTTACTAAGTCGCAAAGGGCCTTACTAAGTAGCGGAGGCTGGCTTCGAACCTGCGTGATCCTTCTGTCTCAGCCTCCTGAATGCAGGGGTTACAAGTGTGTGCCACCACGCCCGGCAATCAGTGATTTTTTTGGAAAGTAAAGTCTTCTCCAAGTCGGGAAAGGTGGCACATGCCTTTAATCCCAGTACTTAGGAGGCTGAGATAGGAGGATTGCAGGTTCTGCAGCCAGCTTCAGCAACTTAAAACTTAGCAAATAAAAAAATAAAAGAGGGCTGGGAAGCCGGGCGTGGTGGCGCACGCTTGGAATCCCAGCATGAGACAGGAGGATTATGGGTTCGCAGCTAGGTTCAGCTCCTTAGTGAGGCCCTTTGCAGCTTAGTGAGACCCTGTTTCAAAATAAAGAATAAGCCGGGCGTGCTGGCACATGCTTGTAATCCCCGCGCTTGGGAGGCTGAGACAGGAGGATCGCATGGGTTCAAAGCCAGCCTCAGCTACTTAGTGAGGCTCTCAGCAACTTAGTGAGACCCTGTTTCCAAATAAAATATTAAAAAGGTCTGGAGTATAGCCCGGAGGTAGAAAAGCCCCTGGGTTCCACCCCCAGTACCACCAAAAAAAAAAAAATAGGGCTGGGGGTGTAGCTCAAAGGTGGAATGCCCCTGGGTTCCATCTCCAGTACTGCAGAAAAAAAAAAAAAAAATGAAAAATAAAAATAAAAGAAGCGCTCCTCGTTTGTGCCCCCCCCAGGTCAAAGCCGGCTCAGTGAAGCAGGAGTTTGAAAAGCAAGCAGAGCTGAAGCGCTCGGCCATGAGGGCCGTGGCCGCCCTGCTGACCATCCCCGAGGTGGGGAAGAGCCCCATCATGGCCGACTTCTCTGCCCAAATCAGGTCCGACCCCGAGCTGGCCACCCTGTTCGAGAGCATCCAGAAGGACTCTGCTGCGGCCCCTGGTGTGGATGGAACGGAGCTCAGCTAGTCCTCCAGCCAGGCCCCTACTCACTCTCACTGGTGGCCCGCTCCGGCGCCCAGTGCCTTCCCCAGGGACCCAGCTCCCAAGCCCGCCGCCGCCCAGTTGGGCCCTTTAACTCAGGACAAAGATTGGGTGAAAACCGTTGCCACCCTCCAGTATCGCTCTGGCTCCTCCACACTGGTGAATCCGTCTTCACTTGCCAACACTCAAGAGACTGCTTACGGCTGTCGGGCCTCCCCTAGGGTCCAGGGCTCCCCCCAACCCTCACTTCTCTGGACCCTGTAATGCCAAAGAGCGCCTGGGCGGGGCATCTAAAAGACGGCTGGGCGTGGCGCCACATGCCTGTAACCCCAGGACCTAGGAAGCTGAGACAGGAAGATCACAGGTTTGAGGCGTCTCAACAATTTTTGTTTTTCTGGAGGATGGAACCCAGGGCCTTTCTGGCTCCGGGCAACACCCTCAGCCCTATTTTTACAATTTATTTGGAAACAGGGTCTCACTAAATTGCTGAGCGCCTAAGTAGCAGAGGCTGGCTTCAAACCTGTGCGATTGTCCCATCAGTCTTCTACGCACTGGTATTACAAATGTGCGCCACCACGCCCAGCTTTAGTTTCAGCAACTTAGCAGACCTTGCTTCAAAATAATGACTGGGGTGTGGCTGATACCACTCGTGTATAGCAGGTACAAGGCTCTGGGATCCATCTCTGCACCAGTGCCCCCATCCTCAAAATAAACAAAGTCAGGCACTTTCTTTGTGTGGCACTGGGGATTGAACCCAGGGGCATTCTACCTCTGAGCTGAACTCCCAGCCTCATTTGGAAACAGGGTCTCGCTAAATTGCAGAGGGCCTTGCTAGATTGTTGAGGCTGGGTTTGAACCCATAATCCTTTTGTCCCAGCCTCCCAAGTACTGGGATGACTAGCGTGTGCCACCACACTCGATTCTACATCGGGCACTTTGTGTGGTATTGGAGATCGGATCCAACATGTACTTCCAAGCTCCAACCAACCCCGGCCCAAAATAATTTTGAAGCAAGGTGTGGCCCTGAGTTACTGAGGCTGTCCTCAAACCCGTAATGTGTCTCAGCCCCTCAAGTACTGGGATTTCAGCCAATTGCCACCATACCTGGCCCAATTTAGATACTTCTAGAACCATTCTAAGAATCAAAACGCACCAGGTGTGGTGGCACAATTGTAATCCCGGTATTTGGGAGGCTGAGATGTGAGGTTCTCAGGTTCAAAACCAGCCCCAGAAACCTAGCAAGGCTTTCAACAATTTTCCCCATAAGATAGGCCTAGGGGTGTAGCCCAGAGGGAGAAGGCCCCTGGTTCTACCCCCAATATCACACACACAACCCAAGATGCCGAGCTGGCAGTGAGGAGCCAGCAGCCTAGAGGGTATGAAGGGCTTTTTGGCCAGGGAGTAAATTTCAAGAGTTGGACCCAGTTACCCTTTTCTATCTTCTGAATACTTATATAGCTAAATGTGAAAAGACAAAAATCAACCCTTCTTGTCACCACGCAAGTATAGTCGTCTATATTCTGAAGGTTACAAACGCCACTCACATTTTTAGTATCTTAGACTCAAATACAAATGACTGGCCTTTTCTGATATCCAAGGTTAATAAAGACTAGGTTCTCAATTGTAACCAATTTTGTTGTTGTTGTACTAAGGACTGAACTCAGGGGCATTCTACCTCTGAGCTATACCTAGCTACTTAAGGCCTCACCAAGTAGCTGGGGCTGGCCACGCACCTGCAATCCTCCCAAGTACTGGGATTACAAGTGTGCACCATACATAATTGAACACTTAAAGAAATCTTAAGGTGGGTGTGTTGGCGCGAGCCTGCAATCCCAGTACTTGGAAGACTGAGAAAGGAGGATCACAGGCTCGAAGCCAGCTTTGGCCAACTCAGTGACACCCTGTTTCCAAATAAGAAACCTAAGGCTCTAGGTTCTATCCCCAGCACCACAAAAATAAGTAAATAAATAAAAATACAATGTGCTCCAGTTACCTGCACTATCACATAAAAGGGCCTTTTCTTGCCTGTAACCCCAGTACTTTGCAGACTGTAAACTGAAAGAGGAGGATCGCAGGTTCACAGCCAGCCTCCACAACTCGAGACAGACCTCGGGCTCATCCCCAGGCCCTCCCTCCTTCCCTCTCGCACACACGTTTTGGTCTGCGGGCCAAGTCCCTCTCCTCACCCCAACTGCAGCGGAGCAAGCCACGTCTGGGCACCTGAGTCCTTGCTGCTTGTGCCAGGGACCCAGGGTCTCTTACAAACCCCAAGAGCGATCGATTCCACAGGCTGTTAACAGGCGAAAGAGTAATCCAACAAGCTGTCCAAACCAAGAAACTGAAAAAGTTTTTGTAGCTTTATTTAAGCACACGTGCGAAAGCACGCTTGCGGCGTCTACTCGTTTTCCTCGCTGCGCAGCCTGGCGTTGGGGTTGGTGACTCTGATGGCCAGCTGGGCTGCTCTTTCCACGATGGCTTTGCGGTTCTTAGAGGAGACGTTGTGGGCAATCTCGGCACAGTAAGATCTAGAAGAGAAACCCGTGGGTGAGGAGCGAAGCTGAGAGCACTGGGAAATGGCCGCAGTCAGGCTGCAGCCCGCCCTGCTCCCCACCCCAAGCTCCAGCTCTAGGGTCTTACTGATGAGAGTACCTCAGCCTAAGTTGCTGAGGCTGGTTTTGAGCCTGTGATGCCCTCACAGACTCTAAATACTGGAATTACAGCTATGTGCCACTATGCCCAGCTCCTATGGGTTCTTGGAAAATACCACTACACTGCTTTTAAAAAGGACACGCTAAGAGCCAGGTGTGGCGGCCTACGCTTGGTCATCCAGCATTTGGAACATCCCCAGTACTTGGGAGGCCGAGATAGGAGGATCATAGGTTCGCAGCCAGCCTCAACAATTTGTGAGGCCCTCTGTAACTTAGACTGTTATAGGGCTGGAAGTATAGTTTGGAGGTACAATGCCCCAGGTTCAACCCCCAGCACCACCAATAAGAAAAAAGGGGAGGGGCCAAGCTCGAGGGGGCAGCGCATACTTGTAACCCCATTACTTGGGAAGCTGATAGGAGGATCTGATTCATGCCAGCAACTTAGCAAGACCCTATTTCCAAATAAAACAAAATACGGCCGGGCACACAGCTCAAGTGGTAGAATGCCCCTGGGCTCAACCCCCAGCACCACACGCACACAGAACCCATGTATGGAAACAGCGCAGAGCCTGGTAGGATACACATTAGGAAATGCTACCACCAGCAACAGTCAGATCGGTTTTGGCTACACCACAGGTACCAGTTCAGTTTTAACGTGCTACCATGGGTGGAACATACACCATTAATTCCTATGCTCGTTCTTTCCAAAAGGTACTTCCAGCTCTTGCATGCCTGGCTAGACGCCCAACCTCAAGAGGTAACCAAGCCAGGAAGCTAGCTCCCTTCATTTTAGTTGCTTGTGCCTACGGCCACCACAGAAAACAGATCTCTGTAAACGCGCGTGCACACACAACACACCCCTCACCATGGCGCAGAACGAGGGCCCCCTGGGCCTGAGCTGAGGACCCCCGCCGTGAACTCCTGCCCGGATGCTCTGAAGACCTGCCTGGAGGCGCGGCCTCCCGAGGATCCGCGGTCCCCCATGCTGTCCCTCCTTCCGCAGCAGGCCGACTGCCGCCCACTCACTTGTTGCACATCAGGAGCACCTCCAGCTCCTTGACGTTGTGGACCAGGAACTTCCGGAAGCCGCTGGGCAGCATGTGCTTGGTCTTCTTGTTGCTCCCGTAGCCGATGTTGGGCATCAGGATCTGGCCCTTGAACCGTCTCCGCACCCGGTTGTCAATACCTCTGGGCTTCCGCCAGTTCCGCTGCAGTAACAAGATGGGTTAGTCTCCATGGGAACCGACAGCCCTTCCCTTTAGGTGAGAAGGACCAAAGGAACAGGGAAAATGCCCAACTCTGAACTTGGTGACCAAGCCATCCTTCGTATGGGGGGTACTGGGGATCGAACTCAAGGGCACCTACCTGTGAGCTACACTCCCAGCACTATCTTTTTTAAAAATTGGAAACAGTTTCACCAGGTGTAATCCCGCTTGGGAGGCAGAGACAGGAGGATCATGCAGGTTCAAAACCAGCCTTGCTGGCTTAAGAGACCCTGCTTCCAAATAAAAATATAAAAAAGGTCTGGGAGTATGGCCCCGAGAAGGGTTCCATCCCCAGTACCCCCTCCACACACAAAGGAAACAGTTTCTAAGTTGCAGAGGCTGGCCAGGAACCTGAGATCAAAGTATTGAGATCACCAGGATGCGCGATCGTGCCCAGCAAGCCATCCTTTTAAGAGAAGCTCCAGCTGTAGCCACTGAAAACTGTAGACCCACAGATACACTCAGATGTCCCAGATGAGGGTGAGGTACGCAGTAAGAGGCCTGCACACGATCCTCAGCACCCGGGTATTCTCCCCCATAAAACCAGGACAATCTCCCTCTCCTGCTGTCCCGGCGAAACACAGGACACAAATACGAAGCCGCTTAAACACCTCAAGAGAGCCAAGCGTTTAAACTGCAATTACTACACCAGGAGCCCCAGTAAGGTAGACTCGAGGAGACCGAGCTCCTACAGAGTCCTTGGAGCCACAAACCAGTTCATCTCCCACTTAGACGACCCCAACCAGGCGATCCCAGAACCACATACCTTAATCTTGACATATCGGTCCGACTGGTGCCGGATGAATTTCTTGGTCCTCTTTTTCACAATCTTAGGCTTCACGAGAGGTCTGAGGGCGGCCATTGTGCCTTTAAGAAAGAGGGCCAGGTTGGGAAGGAATCTTGGAAGGAGGGATTCCTGCCCAGGGCTCGTCAGGTGTTGCAGAGTATCTTCCAATCACCAGCTACTGCGCAGGCTGGGAATGGAATGGGTGCCTCTGCTAGGCTTGCTCTCCCTCCTGTTTCCGAAGCTGGCAGAATACTAGACACTCTCCAGATGCGATCTCAGGAGGTCTAGGGTCACCCCCAAAAGAACCAGCCCCCCTCAGCCCATGGATTATCTCAATGCCCTGATGTTTCTTTGCACAAAGTACACGCTGAATAAGGGGCAAACTTTTTTTTTTTTTTTTGCGGTACTGGGGATGGAACCCAGGGGCATTCTGAGTGACACCCCCAGCCCCACTTTTTATGCTTTATTTTGAAACAGGGTCTCACTGAGTTGCAAAGGGCCTCATTAAGTAGCTGAGGCTGGCCTCGGACGGCTATCCTCCAGTCTCAGCTTCCCAAACGCTGGGGTGACAAGCGTGCGCCTCCACGCCCGGCTTAAGTGAAAACCTTCCAATGCCCGTAGGTGCTGCTGCGCTCTGCAATCCGCAAAACAATGCTCTCGCCAAAGGCCTCCCCCCTGCAAACACACTGCTCTAAAGGGACCAAGCTAAACCACGCCAGCACCCTCTGCCATGCTCAGCGCCATTCATTTAACTACTCTGTTCGGCACACTGGAGGACATGCTGGACCGTCAAGCCGACCACAGAGCACCCCGAAGGCTGACCTCAACCAGCGCCATGCGCCGCCGCGATCCAACAAGCCGGCTGCCGCGCTGGCCCTAGGCGGCTTCCGTAAGAGGACGGGCGGCCCTGGGTGGCAGAGCCCCATCACGGCCCCGGGCCGCTTCGCCATTGTCCCGGGAAGCCAGTAACGACAATACCCACGAGGGCCGACGGCGGAAGGGCGAGGCCTTCTCACCACGAGGCGGTGTGGCCAGACGGGGACCGCAGAGACGCGGATGGCCGGCGATTCAGACTCACCGAGTGGGAGATGGCGGCCACCTCCGTAGGCAGCGCCGAGAAAGAGGAGGGAGGGCGCGCAAGGGCTGACGGGACGGAACCGTGGGTCCTGGAAGGGAAAAGGCGAGCACTTCCGGCTCCGGGTGTGGCAAAGAAAATGCAGGCGAGTCAGGAGAAATAACGCTCGACAAATGCCCGGTGAGCCTGCGTTTTATTGTACATCCATGTCTAGTAGTGGAAAGGAAAATGTGTCTTATTTTACCTTGGGGCTGCGCAGAAAATTCGGATTTCTGTGTAAGTCCTGGCAGGGAGGATGTACTTCCGCCGGAAGTGGAAGCCCAATCCCGCTGATAGGCTACCTTCTTCTTCCTGGTTGTGCGCCCCCTAGTGCAAGGGAGGGAACAATACAGAGACTTCTTGGTCCCCTCAAGTGCAATTCCAGGCCCCCTCAATCCGCAGAGATTTGGTTCCAGGACCCCCCACCACCACCACCACCATACTCAAATCCGCCTAGTGCTTGCAGATCCTATACAGATCCGCAAGTATACTTTATTTATTTAGGTTTTTTATTTTGCGGTACTGGGGATGGAACCCAGGGGCATTTTTCCTCTGGGCTACACTCCCAGCCTTATTTACTTATTTATTTATTTATTTATTTATTTTTGAAACAGGGTCTCTCTAAGTTGCAGAGGGCCTCGCTAAGTAGCTGAGGCTTGCCGCGAACCTGCCATCCTTTCTGTCTCAGCCTTCCAAGTACTGGGATGAAAAGCATGTGCCACCACGCCCAGCTAGTTAGTTCTATTTACTTTTTTTGTGTGTGTGGCACTGGGGATTGAACCCAGGAACATTCGACCTATGAGTTACAACCCCAGCCCTATTTAATTTTTTTATATTTTTATAGATTTTATTTTATTTTGGTGGTACTGGGATGGAACCCAGAGGCATTCTACCTCCAGGATACACTCCCAGACCTATTTTATATTTTACTTGGAAACATTGTCTCACTAAGTTGCTGAGAGCCCCAGTAAATTGCTGAGAGCCTCAGTAAGTAGCTGTGGCTGGCTTTGAACCTGTGCGATCCTCTTGTCTCAACCTCCCAAGTACTGGGATTACAAGTGTGCACCACCACGCCTGGCTAATTTTTTTTTTTTTTTTGAAACAGGGTCTCAACAAGTTGTTGGGGGCCTCTCTAAATCATTCTATTTTTTTTTTCTTCTAGTGTGTGTGGTACTGGGGATTGAACCCAGGGACATTCTACCCCGGAGCTACACCCCCAGCCCTTTTATATTTTGAAACAGGTTTTACTAAATTGCTGAGGCTGACCAGAAGCCTGCAATTCTCCTGGATAAGCCTCCCAGATACTGAGATTACAGGCATGTACCACCGCAGCGGCTTTGCAGGAAAAGATCTGAACAAGAGATCTGGGAGCAGTAACTCAATGGCTCAGCCTTTGAGGGGCGAGGGACATGTCACCTCATTTGCAAAGGACGGTACAGTAGTATTCCAGGGGCACTCTACCTCCCAGCTACAGCTACAGCTACAGCCCTATTTTTTATTCTTTATTTTGAAACAGGGTCTCATTGAGTTGCAAAGGGCCTCACTAAGAAGCTGAGGCTGTCCGTGAACCATTGTCCTCCCATCTCAACCTCCCAAGTACTGGGATTGCAGGCATGCACCACCATGCCTGGCTTCGTATATGGTTATTTACACTGCCTGACGCTTCTGTGTACTGAACCTATCTTCTGTATTCCCCCAGCTCAAGCTTTGCAAACACCCCCTCTGACCACAGCTCCTGAGCAAGAAATCCCAGCTGGGTAACAAGTCACATAAGTTAAAATGCACCTGCTTTATTTTGAAAGGGCAGAAGTGAGCAAACAGTATAAATCCCAACCACACACAAAAAATCTACCCTTGAGAAACTAGATTCTTGGGGTGCCGGGGGCAGCTGGCCCAGGCTGTTTGACTCTTGTGTGTCTGAGGCTCTGGGCCACCGGTGGCACCGGCCCCTGGCTCGGGATGGCCGGGTCCCGCAGCACCTGGGCCGCTCTAGTTGATATAATAAACCTTCGCGGCATCGTAGTAGGCACAGGTCATATAATGGACGTCTCTCAAGGGCCACCAGCGGTTCGGGTGGTAGGAGGCTGGGTAGGCTTGGTGTTCCCATTTGACGCTACTGAAGAGTGCCAAGCTCTGGTCCTTGACCACGGTGGGCAGGTACAGCCTCAGCTTATCCAGAAGGTGCCCCGGCCAGAAGTAGTTAGGGTGAGCTCGCTGCGAACCATGGGCACGCTTCTCCTGCAGCTTCCTAGAAACGAGAAGACCCAGGAAAGGTTGGCAACGCAGGCCGGGGATGGGGCTGTTCCCAGCAGGGTCCACAATTGTGAATAAAGTGAGACTCAGTAAGACTGAGTACTGTGGGAAGCACTTTGTGGGGATTTTGTTGTTGTTTTTTGTAGTACTGAGCACTGAACCCAGGGACATTCTACCTCCAAGCTATACCCCCAGCCCTATTTTACTTAATTTAATTAATTAATTAATTTATTTTTTGGTGGTAGTGGGGATGTAACTCAGGGGCATTCTACCTCTGAGTTACACCCCAGCCCTATTTTTTATTCTTCTTCTTCTTCTTTTTTTTTTTTTTTTTTTTTTAGGTACTGGGGATGAAACCCAGGGGCATTCTTCCTCCGAGCTACACCCCCAGCCCATTTTTTATTCTTTATTTTGAAACAGGATCTCACTGAGTTGCAGAGGGCCTCATTAAGTAGCTGAGGCTGTCTGCGAATCGCGATCCTCCTGTCTCAGCCTCCCAAATGCTGGGATTACCAAGTGTGGGCCACCACCCCCGGCTTATTTTTTTTTTAATTGGAAACAGGGCCTCACTAAGTTACTGAGGCTGGCTATGAACTTGCGATCCTCCTGTCTCAGCCTCCCAAGTATTGGGATTTTAAGTGTGCACCACCACACCTTGCTAGAATCATTTTATATTTTTTGTGGTACTGAGGTACCGGGGCATTCTACCTCCAATCCTCATGTATGTATGTATTTAATTATTTTTGAAATAGGATCTCACTACATTGCCGAGAGTCTCAGTGTGTTCCTAAGGCTGTTCTCAAACCTGTAATCCCCCTGTCTCAGCCTCCCAAGAACTGGGCTACAATAATTTAAGTGTGGTGTTAGAGGTACAGACCCTGGGACCGGCCTAGCTGGGTTCAAATCCCTACTGCACCACTTCGTAGCTGCGTGGCTGTGAGCAAGACGTGTCACTTTTGTGGAAGTCAGTGTTTTCTTCTGTGGGCTTGAGAGGATTCGAGGGAGTTTGCACACACCGAAAGCACCAAAGAGCAGGTCCTGGGAGCCCTGTGTGCTCTGGAGAGCCCCGGGTAGCTCTTCCAGGGTGAGGCAGGGCACACCTTCCCTCCCTCCATCCCTCCTGAGAGAGAGAGAAGAGAGAGAGAGAGAGAGAGAGAGAGAGAGAGAGAGAGAGAGAGGGAGAGAGAGAGAGGGAAAGAGGGAGGAAGAGGGAGAGGGAGAGGGAGGGAGAGGGAGGGAGGGAGAGGGAGAGGGAGAGGGAGAGGGAGAGGGAGGGAGAGGGAGGGAGGGAGGGAGAGGGAGGGAGGGAGAGGGAGGGAGGGAGGGAGAGAGAGAGAGGGAAAGAGGGAGGAAGAGGGAGAGGGAGAGGGAGGGAGAGGGAGGGAGGGAGAGAGAGGGAGAGGGAGGGAGAGGGAGAGGGAGGGAGGGAAGGAGAGGGAGAGGGAGAGAAGATGCTAGAGACCTGGCAAATTTCTCAAACTCCTTAAACTTCATTTTCTTGATTTTCTTTGATGTTTTCCTAATGGAGGAAACAGAGGCATTTTTGTTAGGAAGGAGGAAATACAGGCTAGTGGGGGTTTTGGGGAGCAGGCTTTGGGGGCCAGGGAGAGGGGATGCATTTCTGATTCTCAAACCAGAGCTTTATTATTTATTTATTTATTTATTTATTTATTTATTTATTTACTGGTGGTACTGGGGATGGAACCCAGAACTTTTCTACCTTTGGGCTACACTTCCAGACCTATTTTATTTGGAAACAAGGTCTCACTAAGTTGCTGAGAGCCTCACTCAGTAGCTGAGGCTGGCTTAAACCCATGCGATCCTCCTGTCTCAGCCTCCCAGGCGCTGGGATTACAAGCGTGCGCCACCACGCCCGGCTCTCTATTTCTTTTTGCAATACTGGGGATTGAATTCAGGGTCATTTTGACATCTGAGCTATACCCCCACACGTATTTATCATTCTTTATTTTGAAACAGGGTTTTGCTAAGTTGTGGAGAGCCTCACAAAGTGGCTCAGGCTGGCCTCGAACCTGCAACCCTTTTGTCCCAGCCACCCAAGTACTGGGATTTTAAGTGTGTGCCACTACAACCAGCCAGGCATTTCTAATTGATCTTTGCACTCTTTCTCACCAACCTGCATCTGAACTCAGATTTATTTTTTTAGTACTAGAGATTAAACCCAAGGGCATTCTGCCTCCACGCTATATCCCCAGCCCTGTTTTTATTCTTTATTTTGAAACAGGGTCTCACTAAGTTGCAGAGGGCCTCGCTAAGTAGCTCAGGCTGTCTGTGAACCACAATCCTCCTGCCTCAGCCTCTCAAGATGGAACCCAGAGCCTTACACATGCTAAGCATATGCTTTACCATTCAGCTATAGAGCCCAGCCCTATTTTTAATTCATTATTATTCTTATTTTGGGTGGTACTGGGGTTCCTGGAAGCCCTTCTACCTCCGGGCTACACTCCCAGACCTATTTTTACATTTTTATTTGGAAACAGGGACTCCTAAGCCAGCGCACGCAGCTGGCTTCGAACCTGCGCGATCCTCCTGTCTCTGCCTCCCAAGCGCGGGGATGACAAGCGTGTGCCACCACGCCGGGTCAGAATCTTTTATAACCTCGTCTTAAGTAGCATGAGAAAGCAATGTCTCTCTTTGACCTAGCTGACCTCTCTTTATTCCTTCAGCTGTGGCTCACCAAGCATGGACAAAAATACCTTTCCATTCAGGTGTGGTGGCGCACGCTTGTAATCCCAATACTTGGGAGGCTGAGACAGGAAGATGGCAGGTTTGTGGCCAGCCTCAGCTACTTAGTGAGGCTCTCTGCAACTTAGTGAGAACCTGTTTTCAAAATAAAGAATAAAAAATTGGGCTGGGGATGTAGCTTGGAGATAGAATGCCTCTGGGTTCAACCTCCAGTCTTGCAAATAAAATAAAATAAAGAACAAAAAATTGGAAGGGGGTGTAGCGCAGAGGTAGATTGCCCCTGGGTTCCATTCCCAGTACCAAAAAAGAAAAAAAAAAACAAAACCCTTCCTTTGGTTCCCCCCATTATTAGGTTCCTGACTTTGGAATTGGTGCTAGCCACAGGGTGGGGTTACGGTGATGTGGTGGAAGGTACTGAGCAAGAAGTGACCAGAAAAGCCCCATGACTCCCCGCGGCCAGGCTCCCTTAGCTCTTTCCAAACAGCGCCACCTGCAGGCGCAGCCGCGGTACTGCACTTTCGGCCGCCTCGGCCAGGGCAGGTAAAACAAGCACCACCATCCTTGAGCCGGTGCTAAGACGTCAGCAAGCGTCTCTCATCTGTTCTGCGTTGTACGTTGTAGGAGATCTTGGGCTCATTCTCTCCCTCTCCTCTCCTCTCTTACTGGTGATTGAACCCAGGGCACTCTACTTCCAAGCTATACCCCCAAACCCTTTTTCAAAAAGTAATTAGCAGAGCGCAGTGGCGCAGGCTTGTCATTCCAGTACTTGGGAGTCTGAGACAGGAGGATCGCGCAGGTTCGAAGCCAGCCTCAGCTACTGAGTGAGGCTCTCAGCAACTTAGTGAGACCCTGTTTCCAAATAGAATAGAATAAAAAATAGGTCTGGGAATGTAGCCCGGAGGTAGAAAGCCCCTGGATTCCACCCCCAGAACCACACCACACACACACACACACACACACACACACACACACACACACACACACACACACTATATATATATATATATATATATATATATATATATATTTTTTTTTTTTTTTTTTTTTTTTTTGCCGTACTGGGGTTGGAACCCAGGGGCATTCTACCTCTGAACTACACCTCCAGCCCAATTTTTTATTCTTTATTTTGAAACAAGGTCTCGCTAAGTTGTAGAGGGCCTCACTAAGTATCTAAGGCTGGCCTTGAAACTGTGATCCTCCTGTCTCAGCCTCCCAAATGTTGGGATTACAAGTGTGCATCACCATGCCCAGTTCAGAGTCCACTTTCTTAGAGAGTACTTGGGTTGGTCTTAGGGTCAGGGATAGGCCCCAGGCCAGGATCTCTCCCCCTTACAAAGGATGCAGACCTGTCTTTTTTTTTTTTTTTTCTTTTTCTTTCCTTTTTTGGTGGTACTGGGGTTCTTGGAAACCCTTCTACCTCCGGGCTACACTCCCAGACCTATTTTTTATACTTTTTTGATTTGGAATCAGGGTCTCTTAAGCCAGTGGCGGCTGGCTTCGAACCTGCACCATCCTCCTGTCTTCGCCTCCCAAGTGCGGGGATTACAAGCGTGTGCCACCACACCCAGACAGACCTGTCTTTTGTTAGGAAATGAGCAAACCAGCCACAAAGCCCCAAGGAATGCCCCTACTATCCTCTGCAAAGCCCCAACACCTAAGTTTGGATCAGAAGTCTCCCTGTGGGTCTTTCTCAGGGCCTTGCAATCCTGTGGCCAGGAGGGAGCTGAGGTGAAGATGCCTGGGTTCCAAAACAGGCACCTAGCCGGGCGCGGTGGCGCACGCTTGGAATCCTAGCATTTGGGAGGCTGAGACAGGAGGATCGCGGTTCACGGACAGCCTCAGCTAGTTAGTGAGGCCCTCTGTAACTCAATGAGACCCTGTTTCAAAATACAGAATAAAAAATAGGGCTGGGGGTGTAGCTTGGAGGTAGAACGCCCCTGGATTCAATCCCCCATACCACAAAAATAATAAATAAATAAATAAATAAATAAATAAATAAATCAGAAAACTGGGCATGGTGGTACATACTTGTAATCCTGGCATTTGGGAGGCTGAGACAGGAGGATCTCAGTTCAAGGACAGCCTCAGCTACTTAGTGAGGCCCTCTGCAACTCAGTGAGACCTGTTTCAAAATAAAGAATAAAAAATAGGAGCCGGGTGTGGTGGTGCAGGCTTGTAATCCCAGCATTCAGGAGGAGGCTAAGACCGGAGGATCGTGGTTCGCAGACAGCCTCAACTACTTAGTGAGGCCCTTTGCAACTCGGTAAGACCTGTTTCAAAATAAAATAAAGAATACAAAATCGGGCAGAGGTTGCCGTTCAGAGGTCGAATTCCCCTAGGTTCCATCCCCATACCCGTAAAAATAAATAAAACAATAAATAAATAAATAAATAAATAAATAAATAGGGTTGGGAGTGTAGCTCAGAGGTAGAATGCCCCTGAGTTCCATCCCCAGTACCACAAAAATAAAATAAATAAATGAAACAGGCACCAGGGGTGACCAGCAAGGTTGGGATATGGACATTACATAACCCGTGGCCAGCATCCAGGTCCCTGCAGGATACATAAGCCCAAGTTAGCATCCCGGTCCCTGCGGGATACATAAGCCCAGGCTAGCATCCCGGTCCCTGCGGGATACATAAGCCCAGGCTAGCATCCCGGTCCCTCCAGCTGAAGGACAGCAACAGGTAGGGACAGGTGGGGAGTGAGAAAGCATCTCTGAAACTCAGCTTGTCGGGTTTCTTGGTCCCAGCCTTGTTGAGGTCCTGGGTCTTGGGCAGAGGCAAGTTCGGGGCGATCTTCCAGTCAGAGTAGAAGCCTCCAGGCTGTCGGACCGGGCGCACCTCCTCCTTCTGGAAAATGATCTTGTCTCCTGGGTACAGCAGCGCTGGAAACAGAGAGAAATATCGGCCTCACGTCTTCCTCACTCTCAGTCTTTGTGGTCAGATGGGGCTTTTTTTTTTTTTTTTGTACTAGGGATTGAACCCAGGGGCATTCTACCTCTGAGCTATACCCCAGCCCTATTTTTCTTTCTTTATTTTCAAACAGGGTCTCACTAAGTTGTGGAGGGCCTCCTTAAGTAGCAGAGGCTAGCCGCGAAACTGCTATCCTCCTGTCTCAGCCTCCTAAGTACCAGGACTACAGGCGTGCCCCACCAAGCCCAGGTGATCCCCACGATCTTAGTTGGGGAGCCCACGCCTCCAAGTCTGTGTTCTAGAAACCCCATCTCACAGCACACAGGCTGTTTTTCCTGACCTCTTCCTTTGCAGGATCCACACACACCCCAGGCCACTGCGGCTTGGCTGGGTGCTTATCATCTGCAGAAGGACCTATGTCTGGGGTACTTAGAACCTTCCCAAGAACCAGCATCAGAGACCCTCACCTCTCATGAGGACGTCCTCCGTCAGCGGGAGGTTGTAGGCCTCACAGAGCTCCCAGCATTGCAGGTAAATCAGAAAGGTGTCCCTACGGGCCTCATCAATGAGCTCCGAGGTGTCCCCAGCGATGGTGGATGGCAGACAATGTTCATCGAATTCCTTTTTCCCACAGCGCACCAGGCGGCAGCTCTCCGTGTAGTTGATGGAGGGAATGAGGAGCTGTGTGGAGGAGGAAGGGAGGCTCGCCTGGCTTGCCTGGGGCAGCTGACCTGCACCAGCACCCAGCTCAGATCTATGTCTATAAGCCGGGCGTGGTGGCGCACGCTTGTCATCCCAGGACTTGGGAGGCTGACACAGGAGGATCGCAGGTTTGCGGCCAGCCTTAGCTACTTAGTGAGACCCTGTTTCCAAATAAAGAATAAAAAATAGGGCTATGGGTATAGCTCAGAGGTAGAATGCCCCTGGGTTCCATCCCCTGTACCACACCAAACAAACAAACAAACAAACAACAACAAAAACCATTAAAAATAAGGAAAGAAAGGAATGAAAAATAGGGATGGGGGTATAGCTTGGAGGTAGAATGTCCCTGGGTTCCATCCCCAGTACCACAAACACACACATACACACACACACACACACACACACACACACACACACAACTATGTCTATATCTATCCACCTGTATTGATTTTATTTTTTCTGTTGGTACTGGGGATGGAATCCAAAGGCATTCTGCCTCTGAGCTATACCCTCAGTCCTATTTTATACTTTTATTTTTTATAATTTATTTATTTATTTGTTTGTTTTTGCAGTACTGGGGATGGAACCCAGGGGCATTCTACCTCCAAGCTACACCCCCAGCCCTATTTTATATTCTTTATTTCCAAACAGGGACTCACTGAGTTGCAGAGGGCCTAAGTAACTGAGGCTGTCCTTGAACCACAATCCTCCTGTTTCAGCCTCCCAAATGCTGGGATTACTAGCGTGCACCACCATGCCTGGCTTTCTTTTTTCTTTTTTTATTTTTTTTGCGGGTCTGAGGATGGAACCCAGGGGCATTCAACCTGAAGCTACACCCCCTGCCCTATTTTTTATTCTTTATTTTGAAACAGAGTCTCACTAAGTTGCAGAGGGCCTCACTAAGTAGCTGAGGCTGTCCGCAAACCGCAATCCTCAGGTTTTAGCCTCAGGAATGCTGGGATTACAAGTGTGTGCCACCACGCCCAGCTTTCTTTTTTAACTTGAACAGGGTCTCACTAAGTTTCGGAGGGCCTCACTAAGTTGCTGTGGTTGGCCTTGAACCTGTGATCCTCCTGTCTCAGCCTTCTAAGAACTGATATTAAATGTGTGTGCCAGCTCAAGAGGCAGGCATGGTCTTTATTACAGAGTTGAGGATGAGGGGCCTGAGAGAGGGGCAGGTACCCGGAGGGTTCCTCCAGCTTAGAGTGGAGGTCCCAGAGCTCCGGGTGGCTGGGGTACCTTGCACTGCCGTTTCCTCTCCCGGAATCTCTTGCCTACATCTTCCATCTCCTCCAGGGTCATGGGCCGTGACTCTATCTCCGTGTTCACGCTGGGCACCGTCAGCAGGTCCATCTTGGGAGACGGTGGGGCTTGCTTCATTTTTGACTTACTGAGTACATTCTTTGGGAGAGCTCTATGCTTAGTCAAGAGGTAATCTAGTGGGAGGGAAGAGACAAGAAGCAGCTATGGATGTCACTAAGCAGGCGCCAAGCCAGCCTCCTGCTCCCTTCCCACGGACCTGGCCAGTGCCCATGGGAGAGACACCTCGAATGTTCCCCCCATTCCCACTAAGGTGCAGTCGTCTGTACACCCCACTTCCCCAGCCTTCCTGTGGCCATTCTTGTCCTCTGCCACACTGTTTCCATCAAGTGGTAAACAGGACCTTGGAAAAAATAAACCAGGCCAGGTATGGTGGTACACACTTGTAATCCCAGTACTTGGGAGGCCGAGACAGGAGGATCACAGGTTTGTGACCAGCCTCAGCTACTTAGTGAGGCCCTCACAACTTAATGAGACCCTCTTTCTTTCTCTCTTTCTTTCTTTCCTTCCTTCCTTCTTTATTTCCTTCTTTCTTTTTTTTTCCCTGTGGGTCTGGGGATGGACCTCCGAGCTACAGCCCCTGCCCTATTTTTTACTCTTTATTTTGAAACAGTCTCACTGAGTTGCAGAGGGCCTCACTAAGTAGCTGAGGCTGTCCGCGAACTGCAATCCTCCCGTCTCAGCCTCCCGAATGCTGGGATTACAAGCGTGCGCCACCACGCCTGGCCTGAGACCCTTTTTCAAAATAAAGAATAATAATTTAAAAAATAGGCTGGGGAGTATAGCTCAGAAGTTGAATGTCCCCGACCTGCAAAATAAATACTAATAATAAATGATAATAATAAATAAATAAATAGCCAGCGTGGTGGCACATACTTGTAATCCAAGCATTTGGGAGGCTGACACAGGAGGATCTCAGGTTCCAAGGCAGCCTCATCTAATTAGTGAGGTCCTCTGCAACTTAGTGAGACCCACTTTCAAAAAAAAGAATAAAAACTAGGGCTGGGAGAGTAGCTCAGAGGTAGAATGCCCCTGGGTTCTATCCCCTGCACTGCAAAATAAATAAATAAATAAATAAATAAATAAACAAACAAACAAATACATATTTAAAAATAATAAAAACCAGCAGCTGGGCTTGGTGGCACATGTTTGTAATCCTAGTACTTGGGAGGCTGAGGCAGGAGGATCACAGGTTTCCCGCCAGCCTCAGCCACTTAGTGAGGCCCTCTACAACTCAGTGAGACTGTGTCCAAAAGGAGAATGAAAAAAAAAAAAAATAGGGCTGGGGAGTGTAGCTCGGAGGTAGAATGCCCCTGGGTTCCATCTCAAGTACCACAAAAAAAAAAAAAAAAAAAAAAAGGGCTGTTCTTGTAGCTCTGAGGTACAATGTCCCTGGGTTCAATTCCCAGTAATACAAAATAAATAAATAGATAAATAAATAATAATAATAAATAAAAGTATAAAATAGGGCTGGGGGTGTAGCTCAGAGTTAGAGTGCCCCTGTTTCAATAACCAGCAGCACTAAATAAATAAATAAATAAACTAGATCCCTTCGTTCCCCTGACTTCTCAGCACAAAGGTTAAACCTCAGAGTCCTTTCCCTGGGTGGCCACAAGGCCCTGCAAGAAAATGGCTTCAAGCCAGGCGTGGTGGCCCACGCTTGCAATCCTAATACTTGGGAGGTTGAGACGGGAGGATTGTGGGTTCAAGGCCAGCCTCAACTACTTAGTGAAGCCCTCTGCAAATTAGTGAGACCCTGTTTCAAAATACAGAAGAAAAAATAGGGCTGGAGGTGTAGCTCAGAGGTAGATGCCTCTGGATTTCATGCCCAGTACCGTGAAAAAAAAAAAAAAAAAGGGAGAAAGAAAGGAAGAAAGAAAGAAAAGAAGGAAGAAAGGAAGAAAGAAAAGGATATGGCTTCAGCTCTCTTCCCACTGGTCCTTTCTTTTTGTTTATTCTTTCTTTTGAAACAGGGTCTCACTGAGTTGCAAAGGGCCTCAATAAGTAGCTGAGGCTGGCTGCGAACCACGATCCTCCTGTCTCAGCCTCCCCAATGCCGGGATGACAAGCGTGCGCCATCACACCCGGCTTCTCTAACCCTTTATGCATAAGCCGATCGACAGCAAGGACTTGTTCACCGCCAAACTCCCAGTCACTAGAAGAGTTCCTGGCGCAGAGTAGACACGCAGTCACGTCACAGCGAAGACTGTGGACGCGTGGCTCAGCCTCTCTGGGCTTCCGTTTCTCCTCGGAGAGCGTGCTTGTAGCCCTCTCCTCTGGGGACATGAGGGATAAACTCAGATAATTCTGCAAGAAGAACTACTGACCCACACAGGGTGTTCCAGAAATGTCTCCGCCTGCCTCCCTCTGAGCCCAGGCGCCCCAACTCTTGCCCCTTAGAAAATGGAGAGACAGCCGGGGGTGGTGGGCACGCTTGTCATCCCAGCATTCGGGAGGCTGAGATAGGAGGATCGGGGTTCGCGGCCAGCCTCGGCTACTTAGTGAGGCCCTCTGCAACTCAGTGGGACCCTGTTTCAAAATAAAGAATAAAAAATAGGGCAGGAGGTGTAGCTCGGAGGTCAAATGCCCTTGGGTTCTATCCCCAGACCTGCAAAAAAGAAAGAAAGAAAGGGAGAGAGAGAGAAAGAAAGGAAGGAGAGAGAGAGAAAGAAAGAAAGAAAGAAAGGGAGGGAAGAAGAGAGAGAGAGAGAGAGAGAGAGAGAGAGAGAGAGAGAGAGAGAGAGAGAGAGAGATAAAAGAGAGCGGAGAGGCAGCCAGGGCCCACGCACATTCCCTGGCGGTGGGCAGGGTGCTCCTCTGCTGCGCCAGAGACCACTGCTTATAGGTGTTGCCCAGGATCTCCGCTGTAATGACATTCTGTTTCCCCAAAGAACTGAGATAGATCACTATGTCCTCCAGCTCGCGGTTATTAAGAGGGGCTCCGGCCTGAGGAGACAAGAGAGGCTTCCATCCGACCCCGGCCCTGAAGACCAAGCCTGCCGGCCCGGCCCCGCGTCCCGGCCCCCCGCTTCAGGATGCGTCTACTCCACTCCTGCTTCACACCTAAGGTCCCTCTGCGGGGACTCAGCTTTCCCGGTCCCCCAACACGCCCTGCACCTTCTCACCCTCTGTCTTTGCACAAGCCGTTCCCTTCTCTCTGCCTAAAAGACTCTTGACCCTCCTTCAAAGCCCAGATATGGCGCCATCATTAAAACAGAGCCAGTAGCTGGGCGTGGTGGCGCACACTTGTAATCCCCACGCTTGGGAGGCTGAGACAGGAGGATCGCACAGGTTTGAAGCCGGCCTCAGCTACTCAGTGAGGCTCTCAGGAACTTAGTGAGACCCTGTTTCCAAATAAAGTGTATATGTGTATATATATACACATATACACTTTATATATACATATACATAAAGTATATATATACATATACACTTTATTTATATATTTTGGATATATATATATCCAAATAAAAGTATATATATATCCAAATAAAGAATATATATACATATATATATATCCAAATAAAGTATATATATCCAAATAAAGAATATATATATATATATATATATATATATATATATATATATAATGTCTGGGAGTATAGCCTGGAGATAGAAAAGCTTCTGGGTTCCACCCACAGTACCACACACACACCAAAAAAAAAAAAACCCAAACAAAAACAGCCAGTTACTAAACTCCACCTCCTCCACCCTTTGTACTGAAGTTCAAGCTGCTAATTACTATGATTTTACATGTGTGTTATTCTTTTTTTTTTTTTTTTTTTTTTGTACTGGGATGGAACCCTTCTACCTCCGGGTTACATGCCCAGACATATTTTATATTTTATTTGGAAACAGTGTCTCTTAAGAGAGCGAGCCCGGCTTCGAACCTGCGCGATCCTCCTGTTTCCGCCTCCCAAGCGCGGGGATGACAAGCGTGCGCCACCACACTGGGCCACGCGTGTTATTCTTGTTGACCCTGCAACTGAAAAGTAAAATAGGATTAGGGATACTACATACCTTATTTCTTTAAGGATCATGAGCAACTTTCTAGGCATATAACGCTTGCCAGCAGAAAAGTTTTATCCGGGCGTGGTGGCGCAGGCTTGTAATCCCAGCATTCGGGAGGCTGAGACAGGAGGATCATGGTTCACAGACAGCCTCAGCTACTTAGTGAGGCCCTTGGCAACTCAGTGAGACCCTGTTTCAAAATAAAGAATAAAAACTAGGACTGGGGGTGTATCTTCGAGGTAGAGTGCCCCTGGAGTCAATCTCTAGTACCGCCATTTTGCGGTACTGCAATTTTGCAGTACTAGAGATTGAATTCAGGGGCATTCTACCTCTGAGCTACACCCCCACCCAACCCAGTTTTTAAATTTATTTTTATTTTTTTTTGCAGTACTGGGGATGGAACCCAGGGGCATTCTACCTCCGAGCTACACCTCCCAGCCCTATTTTTTATTCTTTATTTTGAAACAGGGTCTCACTAAATTGCGGAGTGTCCTTACTAAGTAGCGGAGGCTGGCCATGGACCATGATCCTCCTGTCTCAGCCTCTCAAGTGCTGGGATTACAAGCGTGCGCCATCATGCCTGACTGAGTCTGAATTTCTTGCATCTACTTTTGAGCCGACTGGGCGGGAGCGGAGCGGAAGCATGAGCCCATCTCATCCTGGCAGGCTTAGCCAGAGGCAGCGGTGGCACGTACCGCCTTCAGAGTGGAAATGAACTCCTCCCGGGAGATCGTCTGGTTCTCGCTGTAGTCCACTTTGTGGAAGAGCTCCAGGATCTTGATCTTTCGGCTGCGCAGGTAAGAATACATACTCGAGAGGGAGGGAGGCTTGGGCAGGCGGAGCTGGGGCACCGATCTGTAGGAGCCTCTGAGGGCTTTTTTCTGGAAAGGGAAGAGACAGGAACAGGGAATGCAGGGGCATTATACCTCCGAGCTACACCCCCAGCCATGTTTGTTTTTATTCTTTATTTTATTTTAGTTTTGGTGGTACTGGGGTTCTTGGAAACCCTTCTACCTTCAGGCTACACTCCCAGACCTATTTTATACTTTTTAAAATTTGGACACAGGGTCTCTTGAGCCAGCGAGGCTGGCTTCGAACCTGCGCGATCCTCCTGTCTCCGTCTCCCAAGCGGGGGGGATTACAAGCGTGTGCCACCACGCCCAGCCTAATTCTTTATTTTGAAACAGGGTCTCACTGAGTTGTAGAGGGCCTCACTAAGTAGATGAGGCTGTCCAAGAACCACTATCTTCCTGTTTCAGTCTCGTGAATGTTGGGATTACAAGCGTGCACCACCACATCCCGCTTTTTTTTTTTTTTTTTTGAAACAGGGTTTTTCTGGGTGTGGTGGTGCACGCTTGTAATCCCAGCATTCGGGAGGCTGAGACAGGAGGATCGCAGGTTCGAAGCCAGCCTCGACAATTTAGCAAAGCCCTTTGCAACTCAGTGAGACCTTGTTTTGAAATAAAGAATAAAAAATAGGGTTGAGGGTGTAGCTGGGAGGTAGAATGCCCCTGGGTTCCATCCCCAGTACCACACACACACACAAAAAAAAAAAGAAAACAGAGAAATAGGGTCTCACTAAGTTGCAGAGAGCTTCACTAAGTAGCTGAGACCAGCCGGGAACCTGCGATCCTTCTTTCTCAGCCTCCAAAACACTGGGATTACAAGCGTGTGCCTGGTCTCTGTGACTTACTTCTGACAAATAGAATTTGGTAGAAGTGACACTGTCAAGCTTCTGAAATTGAGACATTGGGAGACTAGGTCTTGGGAGATACTACAGCTTTTTCTCGGTCTCTTTCCTGGTTGGCTCACTCTGGGGCAGGTGGCGGCCATATTGTGAAGAAAAGTCTAAGACAGGAGGAACTGAAGCCACCTGCTGACAGCCATGTGGGTGAGCCAGCTTGGAAGTCAATCTTTGTACCCCATTCACCCTTCGGATGGCGGCCTTCCCACTTCGGTTCATAGCCACCCAATTGAGCTGCTCCCAGAGTCCTGAGTCTCAAAAGCAACTGTGCATGATAATAAATAGCTCTCACTTTGGGGATACTTGTTATGCAGCAATAGCTGGCTAATACACTTCTTTTTGGGGATTTGGATTTGCCCTTCTGTGAAATGGCCGTCCCTATTCTGCCTAGCCTAAGGGAACACAACGAAATGTCTCTAAAACCTCCAGTGTCTTCCTCTGGCAAAAGGGAGGTGCTCACCTTGGGGATCTTGATAGTAGAAAAGGCGACATCCCTCAACTCAGCATTTTGGTCCTCGTGGATGATTTTTAAGACCTTCGCCTCCGAAGCCGTGATACTAGATTTTTTTTCCAGCCACCTCTTTGTGTCGCCAAATGACTCCAGGTCCTTCCGTAGCTTCAGTCTCTGGCTCAGCCAGCTCTGCCGGTCCTCTGGCTGCTCTTGGATATCTTCAGCTTCCAAGATTTCGAAGCTGGGGATAGGCTGCAGCGGAGCCTGGGGTGGGCGTGTGGGACCGATGACGTCCTCCTGCTTCTGCGGCAGGATGATGATCCGACGGCGGCTCCGAGGCAGGCAGAAGTTCTCCTGTTTCAGCTGCTTGAAGCAGTGGGCAATGATCTGGTTAGTAGAGGAGGACTTGTCAACATCATCGATTAAAGTCTTGGATTGGTGGATCCCTGGGAGAAGAGGGTTAAAAAGTGAGCTCCTGAGCCGGGCATGGTGGTGCACACCTATAACTGCAGAACTTGCTCTTCTACCTCTCAACTACAGCCTTATTCTATTTAGTTTTTGTTCTGAAACAGGGTCTCCCTAGGTTGCTGAGAGTCACACTATTTGCTGAGGCTGACCTTGAACCTGTAATCTTTTCTTTTTTGCAGTACTGAGGATAGAACCCAGGGACATTCTACCTCCGAGCTACACCCCCAGCCCTATTTTTTTTTTTTTTTTTGCAGGTCTGGGGATGGAACCCAGAAGCATTTGACCTCCGAGCAACACCCCCTACCCGATTTTTTATTCTTTATTTTGAAACAGGGTCTCACTGAATTGCGGAGGGCCTCACTAAGTAGCTGAGGCTGTCCGCGAACCGCGATCCTCCTCTCTCAGCCTCCCGAATGCTGGGATTACAAGTGTGCACCACCACGCCCGGCTCCTATTTTTTATTCTTTATTTTGAAACAGTCTCACTGAGTAGCTGGGGCTGTCCATGAACCATGATCCTCTTGTCTCAACCTCCTAAATCCTGGGATTACAAGCATGCCTGGCTTTTTACTGATTTTCAAAAAAGTTTTTAAACAGTCTCACTATATTGCTGAGGGCCTTGCTAAGTTGCCGAGGCTGGCTTTGAGCTGCTGGAGATTGAACCCAGGGGCATTCTATCTCCAAGCTATACCCCCACCTCTATTTTTTATTCTCCCATGCACTGGGATTACAGGCGGGTGCCACCATGCCCGTCTCTGAGGATCAGTTTTTAGTGCTCCTCAGTGCTCCCTGACTGATCAGCCCCCAAGTCCCTGTGCTCCCTCTGACCTGGCCCCTCTCCCTGAATTCCCAGTATGTTTTACTGTGGTGTCTGACCAAGAAAGCCTGGCAGTGAGGCTGAGCCGGGCACCCAGGGGCTCCAGCTCACCCCGTTTCTCTGTTGGCATTGTGTCTCTAGAATTGAAGGAGATAGACACAGAAGAGACTTCAGAGTCTGCCTACATGGTCTCAGCCTTTACTGATGGCCCTAGTCTCATCATGCCACTCCCTGACTTCTCCGAGACCTGCCCCCCACTTTTGTGTGTAGGTCTGGTGATGGAACCCAGGGGTATTCGACCTCCAAGCTACACCCCTTGCCCTATTTTTTAATTCTTTTTTTTTTTTGGTGGTGGTATTGGGGATGGAACCCAGGGGCCTTCTACTTCCGGGCTATAATCCCAGACTTTTTTTTATATTTTATTTGGAAATAGGGTATCGCTAAGTTGCTAAGAGCCTCACTGAGTAGCTGAGGCTGGCTTTGAACCTGCGCGATCCTCCTGTCTCAGCCTTCCAAGCGCGGGGATTACAAGCATGTGCCAGCACGCCCAGCTTATTCTTTATTTTGAAACAGGGTCTCACTAAGCTGCAAAGGGCCTCACTAAGTAGCTGAGACTGTCCGTGAACTCATATCCTCCAGTCTCAGCCTCCCAAATGCTGGGAACTCATATCCTCCAGTCTCAGCCTCCAAAAAGCATGTGCCACCACGCCCGGCTTGCACCCAACTTTACTTGTAGTACCGGGATTGAACTCAGGGGCCTCCTACCTTCAGGCTACACTCCCAGGCCTATTTTTTTATTCTTTGTTTTGAAACAGGGTCTCACTGAGTTGCTTAAGTAGCTGAGGCTGTCCGCAAAGCATGATCCTCTGGTCTCAGCCTCCCGAACACTGAGATTACAAGTGTGTACCAACACGCTCGGCTCCCCCAGCCCTATTTTATATTTTATTTGGAATTGGGTCTTGTTAAGTTGCAAAGAACCTTATCAAGTGGCTTCGAACCTCCAGTTCTCCTGTCCTAGCCTCCCATGTCCTGGTTTTACAAGTGTGTGCTACCAAGTGTGTGCTACCAGCTAGATGTGGCTCCTCCTCCTCCTCTACCACCTCCTCCCCTCCCCCTCCCCCCCCTCCCCCCCCCCTCCTCCTCCTCCTCCTCCTCCTCCTTCTCTATGGTACCAGGGATCTCCGAGCTACAACTCAAGCCCTATTTTTTATTTTAAAACAAAGTTTCACTGCAAAGGGCCTAAGTAGTTGCTGAGGCTGTTTCTGAACCATGATCCTCCTGTCTCAGCCTCCCAAATGCTGGAATTACAAGCGTGCACCACCACGCCTGGCTATTCTTTATTTTTGTTTTAATTCTTTATTTTGAAGTGAAGTCCTTCACAATTTAGTGAGACTCTGTTTCAAAATAAAGAATAGCCGGGTGTGGTGGCGCACGCTTGTAACCCCAGCATTTGGGAGCCTGAGACTAGAGGATCGCAGTTCACAGACAGCCTCAGCTACTTAGTGAGGCTCTTTGCAACTCAGTGAGACCCTATTTCAAAATCAATAAAAGGCTGGGGGTGCAGCTTGGAGGTAAAATGCCTCTGGGTTCCATCTCCAGTACCGCAAAACAAACAAACAAACAAAGATTTTTTTTCATAGTGATGGATCAATGTAACCCCCCCCCCACCCTATGTAAAGATCCTTTTCCAGGAGCCTGAACTGCTTCTCCATTTCCCCTGCACTCAGCAGATCTCTTATGCCCTGGGTGTCACCCCAGACCCAGCATTCACTCCTTCTTATCCTTTATTTTGAAACAGGGTTTCAAACCAACCCGCTCGGCTCCCCCAGCCCTATTTGATCTTTTATTGTTCATCATCTGTTTATCACCATCCTTTTTACCTCTGTTGTAGTGTTTGACCAAGAAGCTGGCCTGGTGTAGGCTGGTGACAATGGTTTTAAAATCTCTTCCATGCCTCTTCAAAATCGAACGCATCGATTAATTAGATTAATTAATGAACGGAGTAACTGTAATGTCCAGCAGAGATACTCGAGCCTCGCCAGCGGCTGGGCCCCAGGCACAGGAGCTGGGACTTTGGTTCGAAGCCGAAGCAACCTGGCTGTCTCCTCTAAGGCCGGGGTCAGGGAAATCTCAGAAATCCTTAGGACCTGCCCCAACTCCCTGGCAACCCTTCACGCAGTGGGTAGACGGCACAATGAGTCCTCACCCCAATCATAGATATCGTCGTTGGGGGAGGGGGCTGAAGTGACCATTTGAATGTGTGTACGGGTTGCCGGGGCTCCAAGTTTTTCCAAAGGCGTTTCAAGGGCGGAGGGTGGCCACGGCCGGTTGCTATGACTACAGACGCAGCGAGCTGATTGGCTGAGAGGCCGGAACCGTGCTGGGTTTTCCATTTCTGTCGCTCCATCCTGCCACCAGCCACCAGGAAATCACATCCATGCCCAGTTCTGAGTGGCTCAGTAGTCCCAAATATGGAGAGGGGGGGGCTGCGTGTCTTCGGTTTCTCTAAACTGTAGGGTCTCGGCAGATCTCTGCATTTTTTTTTTTTAATTTTTTGGTACTGGGGATTGAATCTAGGGGCATTCTGTCTCTGGGTTATGCCTCCAGTTCTGCTGCTTTACCATTATTGTTATTATTAATTATGATTGTTATTTTATTATTATTATTAGTGTTGAAACAGGGTCTCACTAAGTTGCTGAGAGCCTCACTAAGTTGCTGAAGTTGGCTTTGAATCTGTGATCCTCTTGTCTCAGCCTCCCAAGTACTGGGATTACAAGCGTGTGTCATTACCCCCAGCTCCAACTTTATTATTTTATTATTTTTTGGTACTGGGGATTAAAATCAAAGGAGTTCTACCTCCAAGCTACACCCCCAGCACTATTTTATTTATATTTCGAAACAGGGTCTCACTAGGTTGATGAGAGTTTTACTACTTCCTAAGGTTGTCCTGGAACCTGTGATCCTCCTGTCTCAGCCTCCCAAATACTGGGATTCTTAGCTTGTGCCACCACATACAGCTCTTATTTTTTTTAAATTGTTGAGGCTGGCCATGAACCTGTGATCCTCCTGTCTCAGCTTTCCAAGTGGGGTGTATGTGTGTGTGTGGTATTGGGGGTGGAACCCAAAGGCTTTGCTACCTCCGGGCCTTACTCCCAAACCTATTTTATATTTTATTTTGAAACAGGGTCTCACTAAGTTGCTGAGAGCCTCACTCAGTAGCTGAGACTGGCTTCGAACCTGTGTGATCCTCCTGTCTCAGCCTCCCAAGCACTGGGATTACAAGTGTGTGCCACCACGCCTGGCCACCAAGCTATTTTTTTAATTTAATTTAATTTTTTTGTGGTACTGGTGATTAAACTCAGGGTCATTCTACCTCCAAGCTACACTCCCCAGCCCAATTTTTTATTCTTTATTTTGAAACAGGTCTAATTTGTGGATGGTCTCACTAAAGTGCTAAGGCTTCAAACCTGCAATCCTCCTTTCTCAACCTTCCAAGTACTGGGATTACAAGGGTGCACCAGCATGCTTGGCTTTTATTTTAATATTTATATTTTTGGTATTGGGGACTGAACCCAGGGGCGTTCTACCTCCGAGCTACACCTCCAGCCTATTTTATTTATTTTAAAACAGGGTCTGAGCTGGGTATGGTGGCACAGGCTTGTAATCTCAGTGTTTGGGAGGCTGAGATAGGAGTATTGCGATTCGTGGCCAGCCTTAGCTACTCAGTGAGGTCCTTTGAAACTCAGTGAGACCCTGTTTCAAAATAAAGAATAAAACATAGGGCTGAGGGTGTTGCTCAAAAGTAGACTGCCCCTGGGTTCCATCCCCAGTACTGAAAAACAAAACAAAACAAAACAAAACAACAACAACAAAAAAAAACCCAGGGTCTTGCTAAGTTGCTTAAGGCTTTAGTAAATTGCTAGGGTTGTCATCGAACTTGAGATCTTCCTGTCTCAACCTCCCAAATACCGTGATTGAAAGTGTGTGTGTGCCACCATACTCAGCTGGCCCATGGTTTCTGAGACCCCTCTATAACATTTATTTGTTTATTTATTTACTTATTTATTATTTTTACTGCTGGGGGTTGAATCCGGGGGCATTTTACCTCCGAGTTACACTCCCAGTCCTTTTTTTTTGGAGGGGGGGCAGGTCTGGGGATGGAACGCAGGTGCATTCTACCTCAGAGCTACAACCCCTGCCCTATTTTTTTTTCTTTTTTTTTTGGTGGTACAGGGGATGGAAACCAGGGGCCTTCTACATCTGGGCTATACTCCCAGACCTATTTTATACTTTATTTGGAAACAAGGTCTCACTAAGTTGCTGAGAGCCTCACTCAGTAGCTGAGGCTGGCTTCCAACCTGTGCGATCCTCCTGTCTCAGCCTCCCTAGCGCGGGGATTACAAGTGTGCGCCACCACATCCGGCTTTTATTCTTTATTTTGAAACAGGGTCTCATTGAGTTGCAGAGGGCCTCACTAACTAGCTGAGGCTAGCCTCGAACAAGCAATCCTCAGGTTTCAGCAGCTTCCGAAATGCTGGGATTACAAGTGTGTGTCACCACGCCTGGCTTCCCAGTCTTTTTTTTTTTTTTTTTTTTTTTTTTTTTGTGGTACTGGGGTTCCTGGAAACACATTTACCTCTGGGCTACACTCCCAGACCTGTTTTTTATATTTTTTAAATTTGGAAACAGGGTCTCTTAAGCCAGAGAGGCTGGCTTCGAACCTGCACAATCCTACTGTCTCCGCCTCCCAAGCGCGGGGCATTCCCAGTCCTTTTTTTAAATTTTAATTTTGAGGCTGGGCATGGTGGCTCACTCTTGTAATCCCCGCGCTTGGGAGGCAGAGACAGGAGGATCGTGCAGGTTCAAAGCCAGCCTCTCTAACTTAAGAAAGCCTGTTTCCAAATAAAAATATAAAATAGGTCAGGGAGTGTAGCCTGAAGGTAGAAGGGTTTCCAGGAACCCCCGTACCACCAAAACAAAAATTATTTCAAAACAAGGTCTTGCTACATTGATGAGTCTCACCCCTTGCTGAAACTGTCCTCAAACTTGTCATCCTCCTGTTTCAGCCCCCAAGTACTGAATTACAAGCCTGTGCCACCATGCCCAGCTTTTATTTTTTATTTTGAAAGAGGGTCTCACTATATTGTTGAGGCTGGCTTTGAACCTGCGATCTTCCCGTCTCAGCCTCCCAAGTCCTGGGATGACAAGCGTGTGCCACCATGCCCGGCTCTACACCTCTTTAGCTGTCTGGTCCTTGCACCTGAACCCGTTCCCTTCCGTTGCTGAGCGTGGCCTTCTCTTCCTATGAGGCTCTAAACCGGGTCTCACTGAGTTGCAGAGGGCCTCACTAAGTAGCTGAGGCTGTCCGCGAACCGCGATCCTCCGGGCTCAGCCTCCCGAATGCTGGGATGACAAGCGTGCGCCACCACGCCCGGCTTGGAGCCATTTCATCTTAGTGCCCTTCCCCAGGATAAAGCTTTGCAATCCTGAATGCTACCATGTTTGAATATGGAATGGATATTTATTTATTTATTTATTTATTTTGGTACTGGGGATGGAACCCAGGGGCATTCTTCCTCCAAGTTAAAGCCTCAGTCCCATTTATATTGCTATTTGGAAATAAGTCTCGCTAGGTTGATTAGAGCCTCACTAACTTGCTGAGGCTGTCCTTGAACCTGCGATCCTCCTGTCTCAGTCTCCCAGGTACTGAGATTACCGTGCGCCCCCACACCCGGCTTGGGATGTTTGTCTTGGGGAGATGTGGCTCGTTTTCCTGCTCTCTGGTTGTAATCCATCTCTCTTTCAAAATAAGACAGGTGAGCCGGGCGTGGTGACGCACGCTTGTGATCCCAGCACTTGGGAGGCTGAGACCGGAGGATCGCGGTTCGCAGACAGCCTCAGCTACTTAGTGAGGCCCTCTGCAACTCAGTGAGACCCTGTTCTCAAATTAAGAATAAAAAATAGGACTGGGGGCGTAGCTCGGAGGTAGAATGCCCCTGGTTTCCATCCCCAGTACCACAAAATAAATAAATTAATAAATTAATTAATAATAAAAATAAAAACAGACAGCTGCTCACTAGATGGGACCGACCAAATAGTCCTGCACAACAAACATTTAGTTCTGCTCATACAACACGCTACAAGGCAGTTTCTCAAATACTGATTCCTTTATTCAGTTTAATTTTCAAATTAAACCTTAAAATGACAATTGATAATGAAGACAATAATTTAGGATATTTTTGGGTTTGGTGAATTCTCAGGTAAATGTTTCAGTATTAGAACTCTAATATTATGATATCTGTAATGAAAATAGCACAAAAGAGCCGAGGATGGTGGTGTGCGCCTAGAAAATCCATACCTGGAAGGCTGAGATAGGAGGATCCTAAATTTGAGGCCAGCCTCAGCACCTCATACCCTGTTTGGAAATAGTCATATGCATTTTTAGGATGGTTATCAAATACCAATATGTGTGTGTGTGTACACTGGGGATTGAACCCAGAGGCAGTCTACCTCTGAGCTATAATCCTAGTCTTTTTTATTTTTTGTTTTGAAACAGGGTCTTGCTAGGTAGCTGAGAGTTTCACTATTAGCTGAGGCTATCTTTGAATCTGTGATCCTCTTTTCTCAGCCTCCCAAGTACTGGGATTATAGGCGTGTGCCATCACACACAGCAGATATCTCCTTTTTTTTGGTACTGGGGATTGAACACAGGGGCATTCTACCTCCCAGCTACATTTCTAGTCCTATTTTATTTTTAGTTTTGAAGCAGGGTCTCACTAATTGATGAGTCTCACTGCTTGCTGAGGCTGTCCTTGAACCTGTGATCCTGTTTTAGCCTCCCACGTACTGGGATTACAAATATGTGCCACCAAGCCTGGCCTCCAATTATTATTATTACAAATATGTGCCACCAAGCCTGGCCTCCAATAATAATAATAATAATAATAATAATAATTATTATTATTATTATTATTAATTTTTGTGGTCTGGGGATCGAATTCAGGGGAATTCTACCTCTGAGTTACACTCCCTGCCCTATTATTTATTCTTTATTTGGAAACAGGGTCTCACTAAGTTGTGGAGGCCCTCACTAAGTAGCTGAGGCTGTCCACGAACCACGATCCTCCTGTCTCAGCCTCCCAAACGCTGGGATTATAAGCGTGCGTCACCACGCCCAGCTTCCAATTATTTTAAAAACAATCTTAAAATATATTCTAGAAAATTCAACAACAAAGATCCACCAATGGCACATACGTTAAGAATATACAGACCAGCCGGGCGTGGTGGCGCACGCTTGTAATCCCCGAGCTTGGGAGGCAGAGACAGGAGGATCGCGCAGGTTCGAAGCCAGCCGCGCGCGCTGGCTTAGGAGACCCTGTTTCCAAATATAAAAATGTAAAAAGAGGTCTGGGAGTGTAGCCCGGAGGTGGAAGGGCTTCCAGGAACCCCAGTACCACCAAGAAAAAAAAAAAAAAAAAAAAAAAAAGAATATACAGACCAGAGACAGGTGTGGTGGCATACACCTAGAATCCCAGTACTTGGGGAGGTTGAGACGGGAGGACTGACGTTCACAGCCAGCCTCAGAAACTTACTGAGGCCTTCTGCAACTCAGTGAGACTCTGATTCAAAATAAAAAATAAAGTCCAGTGTGGCGGCGCACGCTTGTAATACCAGCATTCGGGAGGCTGAGACAGGAGGATCGTGGTTCGCGGACAGCCTCAGCTACTAAGGGAGGCCCTCTGCATCTCAGTGAGACCCTGTTTCAAAATAAAGAATAAAATATAGGGCTGAGGGTGTAGCTCAGAGGTAGAATGTCCCTGGGTTCCATCCCCAGTACTGAAAAAAAAAAAAATATATATATATATATATAAACTTTCCCCATAAAAGATAAACCCTGAAATACAAAAGAGTGCATAAAGGATGAGCTTGAAAACTTCGAAGCACTTTAAGATAGACTTAATTTTTCATGATTTTCCCAAAGCCAGTCATGATATTTGTTTAACTTGTGGTCTTCGGGGTGCACCTGAAAGAAACAGAACACACTAGGAATCAGAGCACTTACGGACACTTACACTGGCTTTGAAAGGTTGGGCGAGGAACTACACATTATAATGATATACCTGAAATACGTAATGACCTTTGACCTAATTCATGAACATTTCTACCTTACATTTAGGTTAATCCTGTGCAGTTTACAATACTTTTTCTTTTCGTTTTTTGGCACTGGGGATTAAACCCAGGAACATTCTACCTCCGAGCTACACTCCCGGCTCTAGTTTCTTTTTTATTTGGAAACACAGTCTTGCTAAGTTGCTGAGAGCCTCTCTAAGTTGCTGAGGCTGTCTTCAAACCTGTGATCCTCCTGTCTCAGCCTCCCAAATACTACGATTACAGGTGTGTGCCTCTATGCCTGGCTCTACAACGTGCTTTCCAATCCAGGACTGATCCAGCTCTGGACTGTACGGTGGTGAGTCGAGCATTGATACCGCACTTTCTGGAAGGAGGTCATAGACCCTGGGAGGCAGAATGGGTTGCTCGGCGCACAGTGGCTTGCTGTGGTAGAGCGGGGACAGGACTGTGGCCTTTCAGCCCAGGCTTGCCAGACCATACTGGCTGAATGTTCAGGGCCAGTCACAAGCTGAGAGTAGTACCAAGATATATTGATATTTTGATGTCATCAGGCTCCATCAAGGCTGGGCATACTAAAGAGTATGTATCTGAGACAGGAGACCCAGTTACCATAAAAGACCACTGGGAGAAACCCAGCTTTCCTTGAATGGTGTGTGTATTTATTTATTTATTTACTTATTTATTTATTTTTGTGGTACTGGGGATTGAATCCAGGGCTACATCCCCTCCAAGCTATACCCCCAGTGGTTATTATTATTATTATTATTATTATTATTTTTTGAAATAGGGTTTCAGTAAGCTGTGGAGGGCCTTACTAAGTAGCTGAGGTTGGTCTCGAACTGCGATCCTCCTGTCACAGTCTCCTAAATACTGGGATTCCAAGTGTGGGCCACCACACCTGACTCTTTTGTATTTTTTCTTTGTGGTACTAGAAAGTGACCTCTGAGCTATACTTTCAATCCTTTTTTTTTTTTTTTTGCAGTACTGGGGATTGAACCTAGGGCACTTTATCTCTGTGTTATACCCCCAGCCCTATTTTTAATTCTTTATTTTGAAACAGGGTCTCACTGAGTGTGGAGGGCCTCACTAAGTAGCTGAGGCTGGTAGCAAACCTGCAATCATCCTGTCTCAGCCTCCCAAGTACTAAGATTACAAGCATGCATCACCATGCCTGGCTTATTTTTAATTTTGTATGTACGTATGTATGTATGTATGTATGTATGTATGTATGTATGTATCGGTGGTACTGGGTTTCCTGGAAGCCCTTCTATCTCCGGGCTACGCTTCCAGACCTATTTTTATACTTTTTTTTAAATTTTGGAAACAGGGTCTCTTAAGCCAGCGCGGCTGGCTTCGAACCTCCGCGATCCTTCTGTCTCCGCCTCCCAAGCGCGGGGATTACAAGCGTGCGCCACCACGCTCGGCATTTATTTATTTATTTATTGGCAGTACCAGGAATATAAGTCAAGGGCATTCTACCTCCGAGCTATATTCCCAGCCCTATTATTATGATGATGATGATTTTTTTGTGTGTGGTACTAGGAGTGGAAGCCAGGGGCTTTTCTACCTCTGGGCTATACTCCCAGACCTATTTTATGCTTTACTTGGAAACAGGGTCTCACTAAGTTACCAAGAGCCTCACTCAGTAGCTGAGGCTGGCTTTGAACCTATGCGATCAGCCTGTCTCAGCCTCCCAAGCGCGGGGATGACAAGCTTGTGCCCGGCTCTTTATTCTTGATTTTGAAACAAGATCTCACGGAGTCGCAAAGGGCCTCACTAAGTAGCTGAGGCTGGCTGCAAACCATGATCCTCCTGTCTCAGCCTCCCGAATGCTGGGATGACAAGCCAGCGCCACCACGCATGGCTCCAGCAAGTTTTAGCTGGAATAGTGGCCTTATTTTGTCTCAGAGACAAGCGTGCTAGTTCGGTTGTGGCTGGGAGGGGGCCTCACCTGCTTCCATTCATTGATGCAAAAAATCCGGTAGGAGTCGTTGCCGTATTTCCCAATCCCATGAAGCTCGATCGGATACTTCCACTGCTTTGTTAGATATTCACCTGAAGAATATATAACATCAAAAAAATAAAAAATAAAAACAACAACAAAAAAAAAAAATTAAAGTAAATGAAAAAAAAAAAAAAAAAAGAATATATAACATCCCATGTATGAGGCCGGCCTCAAGCAAGATACCTTCCCTAAACATATGGTGATGGGGCAGGATGTTGGGGACTGAGAAGGATGATGTCCAGACTTCCCCGACAGCCCCAGCCGTGTGTGCTCTTCTTCCTGAATCCTGACAGCACCACCATTATTATTATTATTATTATTATTATTATTATTATTATACTGGGGATGGAACCCAGGGGCATTCTACCTCCAAGCTATACCCTTGGCCCTATTTTTTATTCTTTATTTTGAAACAGGGTCTCACTGGGTTGCACAGGGCCTCACTAAATAGCTGAGGCTGGCCGCGAACCCGGATCCTCCTGTCTCAGCCTCCCAAATGCTGGGATTACAAGCGTGTGCCACCATGCCTAGCTGATTATTATTATTATTATTATTATTATTATTATTATTATTATTTTATTATTGTACTGGGGATTGAACCTAGAGACATTCTACGTCTAAGATACACCCCCGGCCTGATTTTCTTTGGAAACAGGGTCTCACTAGGTTGCTGAGAGCCTCACTAGGTTGCTGAGGCTGGCTTGAACTTCCATCCTCCTGTCTCAGCCTCCCAAGTGCGGGGATTACGGGCATGCGCCACCATGCCCAGCTAGCAAGGTGTTTTACAATGCTTTCAATGCATGAACCAAATAACCTCTATTTGTTTTTGTTTTTTTTGGTGGTACTGGGGGTGGAACCCAGAGGTTTTCTACCTCCGGGCTACAATCCCAGACCTATTTTCTATTTTATTTGGAAACAGGGTCTCACTAAGTTGCTGAGAGCCTCACTCAGTAGCTGAGGCTGGTTTCGAACCCGTGATCCTCCTGTCTCAGCCTTCCAAGCGCGGGGCTTACAAGCTTTCGCCACCATGCTCGGTTCTGTTTTTTTGATTCTTTTTTTTGTGTGTGTGGTACTGAGGATTAAACCTAGAGACATTCTACCTCTGAGGTACACTCCTATTCCATTTTATTTTGAAACAGGGTCTCACTAAATTGCAGAGGGCCTCATAAGGTCGCTATGGCTGGCCATAAAGCTGTGATCCTCCTGTCTCAGCTTAAGCCAAGTACTGGGATTACAGGTATGTGCCACCCCACCTGGCAAATAACCTCTATTAATGTAGTCTCTGGACATTAACGCTTACGGGGGGAGGGTGGCGCACGCTTGTCATCCCAGCATTCAGGAGGCTGAGACAGGAGGATCGCAGTTCACAGACAGCCTCAGCTACTTTGTGAAGCCCTTTGCAACCCAGTGAGACTCTCTCTCAAAATATAGACCAAAAAATAGGGCCGGGGATGTAGCCTGGGGATAGAATGCTCCAGGTTCCATCCCCAGTTAACATAAAATAAAGGAATAAATAAATAAAGCTTACGGTGTGGCTCTAGTCATCTAGTCAACAGGCACGATTTGATTTTACCTTTGGGTACAGGGGAACATACCTGAGAACTTGACAATCGTTTTTGCTCGGAGATCATAGAGACCAAGAGGTTTAAGAATCTCTGATACTTCTCTCCAGTCTGCACTCCTTGCTACTTCAGCTGAAGGGTATTTCTCCAGAAACTCCCAAAGCACCGGTATTGCCATTTTGCCTGGAAAACACAAATAACTATAATTATAAGCTTCTGGAAGGAATGCTTTCAGACCCAGGTAGTTTTCACTTACGAAGCTCACGCAGAGGTTCTGTATGTTTAACCATGACACGAGTCCATTACCTGAACCAGAGATACCATCAGTGTCAAATACCAACACCCAGCTGGGCTTGAGGGCACATGCTTGTAATCCCAGCATTTGGAAGGCTGAGACAGGAGGATCGCATGTTCCCAGAGAGCTTCAGCAATTTAGAGAGACCCTATTTCAGAATATAAAAAACAAAATAGGGCTGGGGTATAGCTCAGAGATAGAGTACCCCGGGTTCAATTCCCAGTACCACATACAAAAAATAAACAAATAAAGGGCTGGAGCCAGGCAAGCTGGCGCACGTGTGTAATCCCAGTACTTTGGGAAGCTGAGACGGGAGGATCATTAAGTTTGAGAACAGCCTCAGCAAGCAGTGAGATTCACGAACCTAGTGAGACTGTTTCAAAATGAAACAATAAAATAAAATAAAATAAAATAGGCTAAGAGTGTAGTTCAGAGATAGAAAACCCCTAGGTTCAAGCCTGAGTATCACACACACACACACACACACCCCAAAACAATAATAAAGTAAGGTTAGGGGTATAGCTCGGAGGTAGAATGCCCCTGGGTTAGATTCCCAGTACCAGAGAAAATAAATAAATTAATTCACCTAAATACAAAGGGGCTGGGGATGTGGCTTAGTAATAGTCCCCATCCCTAAACACACACAAAAAACCCTTGAATCACACAAGGCCAGTTTCAGCATAATTATAATATTAGCTAAATAGATTAGTAGTTTTTTTTTTTTTTTTTTTTTTTTTTTTTTTTTTTTTTTTTTGCAGTGTACTGGGAATTAAATCCAGGGGATTCTACCTCTGAGCTACACTCCCAGCCCTATTTTTTATTCTTTAGTTTGAAACAGGATCGTATTAAGTTGCAGAGGGCTTCACTAAGTAGCTGAGGCTGGCTGTAAAACTGTGATCTTTCTGTTTCAGTGTGCCAAAAACTGGGATTACAGGTTTGCACCACCAGCCTGGCTGTGATATATTATTATTATTATGATGATGATGATTCTGGGAATTGAACCCAAGGACATTCTACCTCTCAGCTATATCCCAGCTCTATTTTATTTTGTAAAAAGGTCTACATTGTGGACATCCTCTCTAAATTGCTTAGCTTAGCCATGAACCTGCGATCCTCCTGCCTCGGCCTCCCAAGTGCTAGGATTACAGGTTATGTTCCGCCAGGGCAGCTGAACCGAGGTCCCCCAATCTAGGTCAGTGGTCCTTCTTACCACAATGTCTCTTCTAAGACACAGACGAAAATAATGCACAAACCTGACGTCCGATTGAGAAATATAGTTGCGATAAGGAGCTTCCACGGATCGTGAAAAAGCGTTTCTTGAACGAGATTAAAAGGTGACCGAGGAGGTATCCATTTCTTAAAGGCTTTGCGTCGTGGGGGGCTAAGGGCTAAACACACATACTACATCAGAGGTGTACACCTGAGACGGACTTAAAATCTGATGTTCTCATGAGGAAAGGCGTACCTTCCTTGTTATACTTGCTGGAAAAATACAGGCTCGTTTTCCTCTTTTCTATTTGTGTTGGTGGGATGGTTTCTTCTGGAAAGAAAGTGAACACTTTTAATATAGACTCTTCAGTCTAAGGAATGGAAGTAACAACAATAATAACGGTAATACTTTAACCAATATTATTATTATTTTTTTTTTTTTTTGCGGTACTGGGGTTGGAACACAGGGGCATTCTACCTCTGAGCTACACCCACAGACCTATTTTTATTCTTTCTTTCTTTCTTTTTGGTGGTACTGGGGGTGGAACCTAGAGGCTTTCTACCTTCGGGCGACACTCCCAGCCCTATTTTATATTTTATTTGGAAATAGGGTCTCACTAAGTTGCTGAGGCTGGCTTCGAACCTACGCGATCCTCCTGTCTCAGCCTCCCAAGCGCGGGGATTACAAGCGTGCGCCACCACGCCTGGCTATTCTTTATTTTTGAAACAGGGTCTCACTGAGTTGCAAAGGGCCTCACTAAGTAGCTGAGGCTGGCTGTGAACCCAGATCTTCCTGTTTTAGCCTCCCGAATGCCGGGATTACAGGCATGGGCCACCGTGCCTGGCTTTTTAACCATTATTATAAAGCATGCTGGGAATTATTCTAAGCACTTACATAAATTAACTAATCCTACTGACATATCAGCTAGGTGTTGTTTTACCTCCATTTTTTTGTGTGTGGTACTGGGGATGGAACCCAGGGGCATTCTACCTCTGAACTATGTCCCCAGGCCTATATTGTATTTTATTTTGAAACAGGGTCTCACTAAGTTGCTGAGAGCCTCACTGAGTAGCTGAAGCTGGCTTCGAACCTGAGCGATCCTCCTGTCTCAGCGTCCCAAGCGCTGGGATTACAAGCGTGCGCCACCATGCCCGGTCTTACCTCCACTTTATAGATACAGAAATTGAGACACAAGGAAGCTAAATGGAGAGCTTGGATAACACAACCTGTAATCCCAGTGCTTGGGAGGCTGAGACGCGAGGATCGTGTTTCACAGCCAGCCTCAGTTACTAAGCCAGGCTCCCTAGCTGAGGCTGGCAGCGAGCCTGCGATCCTCCTGTCTCAGCCTCCTAAGGACTGGGATTATAAGCATGTGTCACCACTCCTGGTTCTCCTTATAATATTCCTGATGTGAAAAATGGGACTAGTGAGGGCTATGACCTGTATTTTGCAGGTGAAGGAACTAAGGCTTAGAAATTAAATAAGGGATCCAAATGATACGAGAACTGATGACACTGGGACAGATATGTAGCTCCCTAGCCACTGGTTTGGTGCTTTCTGCTGTTCAACTTTGAATATGTAAAGCCCAAGAGCAAGTAAAAAGCAGAACAAAAGAAAGTGCTCCCACAAGTTACCTGATGTTTTCTGTGGGTGCCTATAAAATACTTCCTTGCTGGGCGTGGTGGCGCACGCTTGTCATCCCCGCGCTTGGGAGGCGGAGACAGGAGGATCGTGCAGCTTAGGAGACCCTGTTTCCAAATAAAAATGCAAAAATAGGTCTGGGAGTGTAGCCCGGAGGTAGAAGGGCTTCCAGAAACCCCAGTACCACCAAAAAAAAATAAATAAATAAATAAATAAAAAATAAAATACTTCCTCACAGGGCTCCTTTAGTCCTAGTTTATTTGGTTTTTAGCTAAACCAATAGGAAAGTCTTTACTCTTTCATTGGACATCTAGTAACCTAAAGGTACTTTATCTTTTTTGGGGGGTAGGGGGTAATGGGGATTAAACCCAGGAGTATCCTATCTCTGAGATATACCTTCAGCTCTATTATATTTTTCTTTTTTCTTTTTTTGGCAGTACTAGGGTTGGAACCCAGGGGCATTCTACCTCCGAGGTATGCCCCAGCTCTATTTTTTTTTTTTTAATTATTCTTTATTTTGAAACAGGGTCTCACTGAGTTGCAGAGGGCCTCACTAAGTAGCTGAGGTTGTCCACGAACCTGGATCCTCCTGTCTCAGCCTCCCAAGTACTGGGATTATAAGCGTGCGCCACCACGCCTGGCATCTATTTTTCATTTTGAAATAGGGTCTTTCAAGCCGGGCGTGGTGACGCACGCTTGTAATCCCCGCGCTTGGGAGGCTGAGACAGGAGAATCGCACAGGTTCGAAACCAGCCTTAGCTGGTTTAAGAGACCCTGTTTCCAAATAAAATATAAAATAGGTCTGGGAGTGTAGCCTGGAGGTAGAAGGCCCCTGGGTTCCATCCCCAGTACCACAAAAAATAAAAAATGAAATGGGTCTTTCTAAACTGCTGATGTCCTAGGTTGAGGCTGGCTTCAAACTGTGATTCCTGTCTCAGCCTTGTACTTCATTTTATTTTATTATTTTATTTTACTGGTACTGGGATGGAACTCAGAATCACTGTACCTTTGAGCTACAGTCCCAACCCTATTTTTTAGTCTTTTTATATTTATTTATTTATTTATTGGTGGCACTGGGGATGGAACCCTTCTACCTCAGGCTACACTCCCAGACCTATATTTTATTTGGAAACAGGGTCTCTTAAGCCAGCGAGGCTGGCTTCGAACCTGCGCAATCCTCCTGTCTCCGCCTCCCAAGCGCGGGGATTACAAGCGTGCGCCACCACGCCCAGCTAGTCTTTTTATTTTTGTAAACAGGGTCTCACTGAGTTGGGAAGCGCCTTGCTTCCCAGCTGAGGTTGGCCATGAACCGCAATCCTCCGGTCTCCGCCTACCAAATGCTGGGATTACAAGCGTGTGTCACCACGCCTGGCTTGTACTTGATTTTATATTGAGAACTAGACTTAAATATAAGCTAAATAGGATATTTCCATTTTAGTTACCAAAGGATGGTTTTAATATTTAATTTTCCCATTATACTAGCAATAAATCTACTTGGACCCAAATGCTTTAAGAAGCTCAGTCTTTAAAGGACAGACTTGAAAAGCTCTTCCGCAGTTCTTATGTATTTCCTGGGTGTATATGGCTATCTTCTGATAAAGGTAGAGACGTTCTAGGCAAGAAAAAGACATAAAATTCGGTGGGACTGAGCAGAAATCAAGTCTAACCCTCTGCCCCACCAATTTTGTCTATGTTGTGTTCCCAAAGGTTTTTAAGTACCATTACTATTCTTCTTTAAGGGAGTTATTCATTATACCATAATGGCATAATGAATACCTAATACAGGGCTGCTCAAAAGACCTCCTTTTGATCTATTATTCACTGCTAAGCTCTGATCTCTGTATTAAGAGTGCAGTACAAATAATAGATGAACTCTGTGATTACATTTTTGAATTATTTAGTGCCCTTAGGCCTTTTAGAGAGGCATCACAGTAGAACAGAAAATAAAAACGACCATGATATATACGAAATTAAATTGGAAGTCACACATCAGCTGTAACAGGAAGGTTGTGAACATTTGACTATTTTCTTGTTCTTTTTTTTTTTTTTTTTGGTGGTACTGGGGATGGAACCCAGGGGCATTCTACTTCTGAGCTACACCCCCAGCCCTACTTTTTATTCTTTGTTTTTTATTTTGGTGGTACTAGGGGTAGAACCCAGGGCTTTCTATCCCCCGGCTACACTCCCAGACCTATTTTATATTTTATTTGGAAACAGAGTCTCACTAAGTTGCTGAGAGCCTCACTAAGTAGCTGAGGCTGGTTTCAAACCTGTGCGATCCTCCTGTCTCAGCCTCCCAAGGGCAGGGATTACAAGCGTGCGCCACCACGCCTGGCTATTCTTTATTTTGAAACAGGGTCTCACTGAGATGCAGAGGGCCTCACTAAGTAGCCGAGGCTGTGTACGAACTGCGATCCTCCTGTCTCAGCCTCCCGAGTGCTGGGATTACAAGTGTGCGCCACCAGGCCCGGCTCCGGGCCCATGTTTAACAGCACCTTCGTGCACTCAATACCTTGAAATGTTTTCTCAGAAGTGGCGTGGTTTCTGCCTTGTGAGCATTCGCTGTCCATTTCAAAACTGCATTTTAAAGTGTCAATATGCAAATCGCCCGTTCTTTCCCCTTTCGATCTGACTCCCTCTGATTCTAAAAGGGTCTCCTCAAACTTCTCGCTGTGTTCTGCTTCTTTGGTTGGCTGTAATTGGTTTGTGATACCAGAAGTTATTTGTTCAAAATGAAAATCTGATCTTGAACTCAGAGGTTTTTCTTGTGTCTGGCCGTTTACTTCATCGGTCATGTTGAGGGTCTCGTTGCTTGCGTTGTTGAGAGAAATGCAGAAAGTTCTATGGAGTTCACTCTCTTGGGCAACAGGTTCCCTTGCAGGATCTGCTTTATTCCGCTCAGATTCTCCTTTTCCATTACTTTCAACGGTATCTGTGACACTCTTCTTGTACCGTTTTTTGGTTTTCTTAATTTGAGTGCCCTTCAAAACAGTCACCTTTCCCTTGGACATTCTGAGCTTCCTGGAGTTGACTTCATTAACACCCTCGTCTTTCAAAGGCAAATGAAAGTTCCACAGGCCTCGGCTACTTTGCAGCGCAGGCGGAGGAAACTCATCTTTTGTCCCTCGGCTTCGTGTCCTGAGGTTCCACTTTGAAACGCTGATTCTGTTTTGCAGCTGGGAAGTCAGGGCTGCCACGCTGCTGCCTTCACATCTTGGCTTGACGCCCTTTTTAGACAGTACGGTAAAATCAAAATCTTCTGGCTTAAGAGATGTCTCTCCGCTTTCATGAAGATAATTAGCAAGTGAACTTTTTGATCTGAACTTCAGTCCTTGTGGGCTAGGGAACGATATTAGAGGAAAACATTACGAGTAAATATAAGTGACTTTTTGGGGGGCAGGGAGGTACAGGAAATAACCCCACAACCTCATGCATGAGCACTCCACCACTGAGCTACACCTGTAGCTCTTTTGTAAAATTTCATTTTAAAGGCCGGGCGTGTGGCTCATGCTTATAATCCCAGCACTTCGGAGGCTGAAACAGGAGGATCGCGCAGGTTCGATGCCAGCCTCAGCTACTTAGTGAGGCTCTCAGCAACTCAGTTGGACCCTGTTTCCAAATAAAGTATAAAATAGGTAATGGGAGTATAGCCCAGAGGTAGAAAAGTCCCGGGGTTCCACCCCCAGTACGACACACACACACACACACACACACACACACACAAAATCATTTTAAGACAAAGTCTTGCTAAGTTTTTTTGTGTGTGTGTGCTGAGAATTTAACCTAGGGGAATTCTATTTCTCTTTCTTTCTTTCTTTCTTTCTTTCTTTCTTTCTTTCTTTCTTTCTTTCTTTCTTTCTTTCTATTTCTTGTGATACTAGGGATGAAACCCAGGGGCATTCTACCTCCAAGCTCCACCCCGAGTCCTATTCTTTTTATTTTTTTATTTTTTGCAGTATTGGGCATGGAACCCAGGGGCATTCTACCTCTGAGCTACACCCCCCGCCCTATTTTTTATTCTTTATTTGGAAACAGGGTCTCACTGAGTTGTGAAGGGCCTTGCTAAGTGACCAAGGGCCTTATTTAGTTGCTGAGGCTGTGACCCTCCTGTCTCAGTCTCCCAAGTACTGAGATTATAAGTATGTGCCACCACACCCAGCTACAAGTGATTTTAAAAATGAGCTGGAGTAGCCGAGCTAGACTAGCCAGGCATCGTGGTGCTGCCTCTAATCCTAGTACTTGAGTGGCTGAGACAGGAAGACCGCAGGTTTGAGGACAGCCTCAACAACCTAACAAGACTCTCAGCAATCTAGTAAGACCCTATTGCAAAATAAAAAAATAAAAAGCGTTGGAGATGTAGCTCAGAGGTAGAATGCTCCTGGGTTCAGTCCCCAGTATTCCCCCCCAAAAAACAAGACAAAAGAACTGGACCACATCTTAGATTTCTAATCAGACATCTCTGAATGTCACCAAGGGCATTTGTCATTTGGAGATAAAAGAGTCATGTGAGACACTTTTAGATGGTTCCTCTTGTGGGGAGCCATTAAGCACTTCCCCATGTCCTTGGCCATTGTGGGGAACCATTAAGGTCTTCCCCTTGTCTTTATTAAAAGAGTATTTCTGACTGTCCTCCCCCAGAGTCAACAAGGTTTGGAGTCACGGGGGTTTCAAAGTAATTAAGACTCTCTCAGAACAACTGATTCTATTGTTCTGTCTGCTAGACAAGATTAGGTTTGTGTTGCACCAGGGTATTGTTTGACTTGCCTGTGATGTATGTACTTTGGACTTGTCTTTCTTGCATTCCTGTGTAACCCAAAGCTAGAAATTGTATAAAAAAGGGCCATGAGAGAATAAACTTGGCTCTAGTAGTGACTAGCAGCCCTCCCATGCATGAATTCTTTTTTTTTTTTTTTTTTTTTTTTTTTTTTGGTGGTACTGGGGTTCCTGGAAGCCCTTCTACCTCCGGGCTACACTCCCAGACCTATTTTATATTTTTGAAACAGGGTCTCTTATGCCAGCGCGGCTGGCTTCGAACCTGCGCGATCCTCCTGTCTCCGCCTCCCAAGCGCGGGGATGACAAGCGTGCGCCACCACGCCCGGCGCTCCATGCATGAATTCTTTAATCCTCAATCCTCTTTGGAACCCGTACTTTTGCCGACTGGCTCCGGCATCCTCTATGACAATGTTATAAATATAACATAAGTACAGCTCCACATAATCATTCATAGTTGGAGAGACAAAACAGATGTAACTGTTGTTTAGTTGCTTGACATAGCTAGCCAAGGATACGGAGAGGAATAAAACCCACAATTGGTTTAATGGTGAAAATAGAAATAAGCCAAGATCCCCTCGATGTCATCTCACTTCTGGTCTAGACAAAATTTGGTCGCGCTGTCTTTACTTACACCTTGCATGCTTACCTGATGAAGTAGACGTCGAACCTTCCTGCCGTTTTCCCAGATCGCCTTTGTTTCACAATTCTGTCCCATCCACACGGGACATGCTTCAGGCCGTCCGTCATTGCTGTACCAGGAGACTGAGCAGAGGCAGTGGGTTCTTGCAGATCATGCTCACTGCTTCCTTTTATGGCCACTTGTTTCTCATCATCTCCTGCTCTTTCCAATCCCATGGTCTCTTCTTCCTCACTGGAAAAACAGAGAACAAGTGATTCACTCTAAAATTTCTTCTCAGCCGGGGCGTGGTGGCGCACGCTTGTTATCCCAGCACTGGGGAGGCTGAGACCGGAGGATCGCGGTTCGCGGACAGCCTCAGCTACTTAGCGAGGCCCTCTGCAACTCAGTGAGACCCTGTTTCCAAATAAAGAATAAAAAATAGGGCTGGGGGTGTAGCTCAGAGGTAGAATGCCCCTGGGTTCAATCTCCAGTACTGCAAAAAAATAAAATAAATAAAAATAAATAAATAAATAAATAAGAGTGTTGGAAATCTCTGCACAATGGAAAGTTCAAGATCTTTGTTAGAAACTTTTTGGGTTAAGCATTGAATTGGACTACTATAATACCTCTGGTGACATTTAGTATAAGTTTGAGAATAGGAACTGAGAGCTAAGCTCTTACTTAGCCTTAGGTCAACAGGGCTATTTAAAGGAGTATGTTGACCCCCTCCTTCTGCAAGTAAATGAGGTGAAAAATTTACATATATGTGCATCTCTTTTGAGGGAAGAGTGTCTATCACTTTCATCAGATGTTGTAATCCTTCAAAAAGTATGTGGGATAAGAATTTTCAAATATCCTTCATTCTTAATCCTCATGATAACTTTTGAGAAAGGAAGAGTAAGATTACTCATTTTATTGATAAAATTAAATGACAAAAGATCAAATAACTGGCAGAACTGACGCTAGAACCCAAGTCTACCAAATCGTGTTCTAATACATCTCCTTTGTACTAATATTGAATAACTTCAGTAAAGTATATCTTTGGCACTAATCCACACATTTCATTTAATTTTTTATTTTTCTGGTGGTACTGGGGTTCCTGGAAACTCTTCCGGGCCACACTCCCAGACCCATTTTTATATTTTTTAAAATTTGGAAACAGGGTCTCTTAAGCCAGCGCGATCCTCCTGTCTCCGCCTCCCAAGCGCCGGGGATTACAAGCGTGCGCCACCACGCCCGGCGCAAAAATGTATGAATTTAAAAAATAAAATAGCCAGGTTCGAAGCCAGCCGCACTGGCATAAGAGACCCTGTTTCCAAAAATAAATTAGGTCTGGGAGTGTAGCCCAGAGGTAGAAGGGCTTCCAGGAACCCCAGTACCACCAAAAAAAAAAAAAAAAAAAAAAAAAAAAAAAAATCATACATTTTAAAAGGTGGATAAGTCTAGAGAGATCATTTAATCCAAAATTGTGGTTTTTTGTTTTGTTTTGGGTGGTACTGAGGATGGAACCCAGGGGCCCTCTACCTCTGGGCTACACTCCCAGACCTATTTTTATATTTTATTTGGAGACGGGGGTCTCTTAAACCAGCTGAGGCTGGCTTCGAACCTGCATGATCCTCCTGTCTCAGCCTTCCAAGCGCGAGGATTACAAGCGTGCGCCACCACGCCCGGCTTAGAATTATGGTTTTCTGATGTCATTTAGGGTAAAGTAATTCGGGAGAGCTGTATGAATCTTATAAAATGATATAACTGAAACGTGGTGAACCTGATTCAAACTTTCTTTTTTCTTTGGTACTGTTGATTGAATCCAGAGGCATTCTACCTGTGAGCTACATACTCAGCCCTTTTTGTTCTTGTTGTTGTTGTTTTTTGTTTGAAACAGGGTCTCGCTAGGATGCTGAGAACCTCGCTAAATTGCTGAAGCTGGTCTGGATCTTGTCTCGGCCTCCCAAGTACTGGGATTACAGCCGACACCAATTTTGAAGTCAGCAGACTGGGCTCGAACCCCAGCTCCGCAGTTTACTAGCTGTGTGTAAACAACCTACTTAAGTTCTCAAAGACTCGATTCTTCTTTTGTGAAATAGGAAGTACTAACTCACGCAAGGTAGTTCTGGCAAATCATCTTGGCCTAATATCGCACACAAACAAGCATTCAACAAGTAACTGGCTTCCTCTGTTACTTTGCATAAGACCCGTTTCTGGGGCGCCCCTGTCTGTCGACCATGTCATCTCTTAAGTTTTTTTTAGGATCCTCCAACCCAAGCCAAACTTGCATCATAAAACCTCTATTCCTCCCAACTCTCCAGTCACTTGGAGAAAAGAAATCTGGGGCACCCCAGGACTGATGCTGCGGAGGAGAAATCTTGTGCCGGAGCCATTAATAATAAATCTGTGAGCCTCCAAGTCCCAGTCGACTCACTCACACCCTCTCCTCCCCAGTTCCCATTTTACAGGTGACGGAACTGAGGATCGAAAGCGGATAATAACTTGCCGGAGGTCACGTAGCCGGTCTGGTGCTCGGCGCTCAGTGGAGGTGACCGAGGGAGCAGGAGCAGGTCCACTGTCCCCCAAGCTCGCCATCTCCATCCCAGCTGTACCCCTCAAACAGTCCGGCTACAGCGACGGGCCGAGAGGTGCAGCACCCGGTGTGGCGCGGAGGAAGAAGTGAAAACCGCTGGGTAGAAATCAAAGCCTTAAGAGCGAGAAAGTCTTTCAGACTCCACCGCTCTTCTCCTGCCGCTTCCTGGACCACTACCGCCATTTCCAGAGCTCCACCAATCAAATCCTTGGCCGAGGAAGATGTACCGCCCCCAAGCGGCCTCAACCAATCGCTAGCACCCTAGCTACGTTTACGCCTCCTGAGCTCTGCGCTCTGGCTCCTCTGCGCACCCTCCCTTTCAGACATGCGCAGTCGGAGCTCTGCGCACTTGCGCGCAGCTCACTGCGCATGTGCGTTGTCAGGGGTAGCGCGGGTAGCCAAAGTGGCTAGCGCCGGGGAGCCTGTTGCTGAGACGGAGAGGAGGGGCCGGAGCTGTGAGGAAAGCTGCCATGAGGGCCGTGTTGACGTGGAGAGATAAAGATGAGCAGTGGTGAGGAGCGGTACCATCCGGGAGGAGCGGGAGGGCATGTTGGGAAACACGGGGGGGGGGGGCATTGCGGTTGCCAGGGGCAACGGGCCTGTGGGCGCCGAACCCGGCCCAGGAGCCCGGGGTTACTCTCTCAGGCTTGCTGGACGGAGAAATTGAGGCTTGGAGAAGGGGCAGAGGGGACCGCGAAGGTTAGTGGCCTTTTGAGGAGGGCCTATATCTAATTATCATCCAGTTTTTTCTCTTTGTCCAGGATCCTTCCAGGAGCGGGGCGTGGTGATGCTCGCCTGCAATCCCAGCTCTTGAGAGGCTGAGACAGGCAGGTCTGAGGCCAGCAATTTAGCGAAATCCTGTTTCAAAATGAGAAATAAATAAAAAGGGCGAGGGGTCGCCGGGCGTGGTGGCGCACGCTTGTAATCCCAGTACTTGGGAGGCTGAGACAGGAGGATCTCAGGTTCGCGGCCAGCCTCTGCCACTTATTGAGGCCCTCCACAACTTGGTGAGACTCTGTTTAAAAAGAAAAAAGAAAAAATAGGGATGGGGGTGTTTCTCGGAGGTAGAACGCTCCTGGGTTCAATCCCCAGTACTGCAAAAACAAATAGCCGGGTGTGGTGGTGCACGCTTGCAATCCCAGCATTCGGAGACAGCCTCAGCTTTTAGTGAGGCCCTCTGCAACTTAGACCCTGTTTCAAAATAAAGAATATAAAATAGGGAGGGGTGCAGCTCGGAGGTCGAATGCCCCTGGGTTCCATCCCCAGACTCACAAAGTAAACAAACAAACAAAAAGGGCTAGGGGTATATCTCAGAAGTAGAGGGTCCTTGGGTTCAACTCTCAGTACTTCTTCCCAAGGAAAAAAAGAACCCACCACAATGTTTATCAACTTTTTTTTTTGGCCACATGTATATATTATCCATATTCTTACTTCCTTAAAATTCTTCTCTAAATTGTTTTCTTTGACTTTCAGGAAACTAGCAAGATCCTATTTTAAAATAAAAAGAGCTGGGAGTATAGCTCAAAGATAGAATCCCTACAGGTTCAATTCCCAATAAAACACACACACACAGTCTTTTCATTTAAATATAATTTTAAGCCAGGCGTGGTGCACGCTTGTAATCCCCGTGCTTGGGAGGCTGAGACAGGAGGATCGCACAGGTTCGAAGCCAGCCTCAGCTACTTAGTGAGGCTCTCAGCAACTTAGTGAGACCCTGTTTCCAAATAAAATATAAAAATAAATAGGTCTGGGAGTATAGCCTGGAGGTAGAAGCCTCTGGGTTCCACCCCCACTACTACCACCATAATATATATATATATATATATATATATATATATATATATATATATATAATTTTATGTTTTACACAAAAAGTTAATTACTTCATGTATGAAATATCGATATCATGTGCTGTCGATGCCGCATAAAGACTTCAAGCAGGGAGAAAGAAAACAGTTAATAATGTGCACCTAGATATTGTTGCTAGAGAGACTTTAGGACTGACATCTCCTGTCTCTGAAACAAGATTCTCAAGTATGATCAGAGAGAGGCTTAGATGAGTAGCAAATCAAGACTTTCCTTGTGAGCAAGTTTGGGAAAAAAAGTGGAAAGAGAATGACTTTCTCATCTTATGATTCAGTTTTATTTAGTGCCTGCTAATCACCTGAATCCGTCTCTTAGCAGTACATTTGGGAAATGGTGACTTATTGGATAGTTCTCAGCCCGTCAATATCTTCCTAAATATCCTTTGCAGCTTCATTGTGCGATCTTTTTTGGCCACTAAGACAGGATATTTGCTTTTTGTGCTCTTTTTTTTTTTTTTTGTGGTACTGGGGTTGAACCCAGGGGCATTCTACCTTCAAGCTACACCCCCGGCCCTATTTTTTATTCTTTATTTTGAAACAGGGTCTTACTAAATTGTGGAGGGTCTCCCTAAGTAGCTGAGGCTGGCTGTGAACCTGTGATCCTTCTGTCTCAGCTTCCCAAGTACTAGGATTTCAGTGTGTGCTACCGTGCCCGGCTGTACTCTCTTTTCTTGAGGTCTTTCTCTGTTTTAAGCATACCTTATTTTCAGATTTCACACTGTCGTTTTGAAGGCACTCTTTTGGGATAGTTACGCACATTCTGTCTGTCTGTCTGTCTGTCTGTCTGTCTGTCTTTGCTTGGTGTCACTGGAAATTGAACCCAAGGGCATTCCTCCTCAGAGCTAGACCCCAGCCCTATTTTATTTTTATTTTGAAACAGCATCTCTTAGCTAGAAGGATAGCAGGTTCGAAGCCAGCTGCCAGCCATGGCAGTTTAGTGAGCAACCTACCTGTTTCCAAAATAAGAAATAAAGTTGAGCTAGGGGTATAATTTAGAGGTAGAATGCCTCTGGATTCAGTTCCCAGTACCAAAAAAAAAAAAAAAAAAAAAAAAAAAAAAAGGAAAGAAAGAAGCAGGGTCTTGCTAGGTTGCCGAAAGCCTCACTACCTGCAGAGTCTGTCTTTGAACCTGAGATCCTCCTGTCTCAGCCTCCCAAGTACTGGTATTACAGGTGTGTACCAACACGCCCAGCTTGTTCTCTCTTTTATCACTAGTACTTGGCACTAGTGATAGCTAATGCTGTGTGCCAGACCCTGGCTAAAAACTTCAGGTCCTGTATCTCATTGTCTCCTCCTAAGAGCCCTCTAAGTTAGGTGGTATAATAAAATCACGTCTGTTTCACATACAAGCAAACAAAAGCACAGTTTGCCAGGGTGGTAGAGCCAGCCTTCAAGCTCTCCGCCACTAATATTGATACCCCCTCCATTACAAAGTTGGGGAACACAAATGCCTGTAGGAGTTAGGCAGATACCATAAATGAATATGCTTATTTTCATCTTGTGTGTGTGTGTGTGTGGTACTAGATTGAGTCCAGAGGCATTCTACCTCCTAGCTACAACCCCTTCCCCCCACTTTTTGTGGAACTGAGGATTGAACTCAGGGGCATTCTACCTCTGAGCTACACCCCCAGCCTTTATTTATTTATTTATTTATTTATTTATTTATTTATTTATTTATTTATTTATTTATTTATTGGTACTAGGGATGGAACCCAGAGGCATTCTACCTCTGAGCTGCACCCCCAGCCCTAATTTTTAGTCTTTTTATTTTTGAAACTCTCAGTGAGTTGTGAAGTAGCTTAGGCAGTCCGCAAACCGTGATCCTCTGGTCTCAGCCTCCCGAATGCTGGGATTACAAGTGTACGCCACCATGCCTGGCCTCTGATTTTATTTTTTAATGTTGAAACAGGGTCTTGCTAAGTTGTTGAGACTGGCCTCAGACTTGTGATCCTTCTGTCTCAGCCTCCCAAGTATTGGGATTACAAGTGTGTGCCACCACTCCCAGCTTTCCGGCCCTATTTATTAATTTATGTATTCATTGTGGTCCTGGGGATTGAACCCAGATACACTCTACCTCCAAGCTACATCCCCAGCCCTATTTTTTATTCTTTGTTTTGAAACAGGGTCTCACTAAATTGTGGAGTGCCTCACTAAGTAGTTGAAGCTGGCCATGAACCTGCAATGCTCCTGTCTCAGCCTCCCAAGTCCTGGGATAACAGGTGTGTGACAACACACCTGCCTATTTGCATCTTAAATACAAGGAAGTATTTCTTTTTTCTAGGAATAGTGTTCTACTTGAAACGTAACCATACCAGTATACCTTTCATTTCTCTTTTAATTTTTTTGTGTATGTGATACTGGGGATGGAACTCAGGGGGCATTGCACCTTCAAACTACACTCCCAACCCTATTTTTTTTTTTAAGTTTTTTTTCCCCCCCGGGTCTAGGAATGGAACCCAGGGGCATTCAACCATTGAGCTCACCCCCCCCCCCGCCGCCCTATTATTTATTTATTTATTTTATTTTTATTTTTTTGGTGGTACTGGGGTTCCTGGAAGCCCTTCTACCTCTGGGCTATACTCCCAGGCCTATTTTTACATTTTTATTTGGAAACAGGGTCTCCTAAGCCAGCGTGCGCGGCTGGCTTCGAACCTGCGCGATCCTCCTGTCCTCCTGTCTCTGCCTCCCAAGCGCGGGGATTACAAGTGTGCGCCACCACGCCAGCCCTATTTTTTATTTTTTATTTTGAAACAGGGTCTCACTAAGTTGTGGAGGGCCTCACTAAGTAGCTGAGGCTGTCTGCAAACTGTGATCCTCCTGTCTGAGCCTCCCGAATGCTGGGATTACAAGTGTACACCACCACGCCCGGCCTCTTTTTTAGTTTTTGAAACAGGGTCTCCCTGAGTAGCAAAGGGCCTCACTAAGTAGCTGAGGCTGTCTGAGAACCACAGTCCTCCAGTCTCCACCTTCTGAATGCTGGGATCACAGCGTGCGCCACCACTCCTGGCCTACTTTAAATTTTTTATTTTAAGTTTTGCAGAACTGAGGATTTAGCTCAGGGTCTCCCACATGCTCGGTAAGTACTCTACCTTATATCACATCCTTGGTTCTTTAAAAGAAAAAAAATTATGCCGGGCGTGGTGGCACATGCTTGTAATCCCAGCGCTTGGGAGGCTGAGACAGGAGGATCGCGCAGGTTCGAAGCCAGCCTCAGCTAGTTAGTGAGGCCCTCTGCAACTTGGTGAGACCCTGTTACAAAATAAAGAATACAAAATATGGCAGGGGGTGTAGCTTGGAGGTAGAATGCCCTTGGGTTCCATCCCTAGGCCACAATAAATAAATAATAAATAAATAAATAAATATTAAAAAACAAAAAATAAAAAGACTAAAAACTAGGGCTGGGGGGGGGGTGTTGCTCAGAGGTAGAATGCCCCTGGGTTCCATCCCCAGTACCGCAAAAAAAAAAAAAAAAGTTTGACCACCTTCCTTAGTCTCCCACGTAGCTGGGATTACAGGCATGTGCCACCATACCTGGCTTAATTTTTAAAATTTTTTGCAGTGCTGGGAACTGAACCCAGGGTTTTGTGCGTGCCTGGCAAATATGCTAACACTGGACTACACTCCCAGCACTCAGGTTTTTTTTTTCTTTTTTGCAGAACTGGTGATTGAAACTATGGACATTCTACCTCTGAGCTATACCCCTAGCCCTATTTTTTATTCTTTATTTTGAAACACGGTCTCAGTAAGTTGTGGGGAGCCTCACTGAGTAGCTGAGGCTGGCTGCAAACCTGCCATCTTCCTGTCTCAGCTTCCCAAGTACTGGGATTACATGTGCCACTGTGGCCGGCCCCAGCACTCATTTCTGCTGTACATCTATAAGCTCAGTTCTTGGGAAGTAAGATGGGTGGATTGAAGGTTCCAGGACAACTTTAGTAGTAGTGAGACTCTTCTACCTGGCCGAGACCACGGGGACATAGCTCAGATGTAGAATGCCTCTGGGTTCCATTTCAGTACCACAAAAAACAAAACAACAACAAAAAAAACACTAAATAAAAAAGAAAATTCTTGCCAGGTACTCTGGTGCAAACCTATAGTTCCTTGTTTGGGGGCACACACTTGTAATTCTAGTACTTGGAAGGCTGAGGCAGGAGAATCTTGGGTTCCTGGCCAGGCTCAGCTACTCAGTAAGGTCATCTACAACTTAGTGATACCATATTTCAAAATAAAGAATAAATAGGCACGGTGGTGCTATAATCCCAGCATTTGGGAGGCTGAGACAGGAGGATCCGGGTTTGCAGACGGCCTCAGCTACTTAGTGAGGCCCTTTGCAACTCAGTGAGACCTGGTTTCAAAATAAAGAATAAAAAATAGGGTGGAAGTATAGCTCCGAAGTAGAATGCCTCTGGGTCCAATCTCCAGCGCACCCCCCCCCCAAAAAAAAATGGACTGGGAATGTAGCTCAGTGGTAATGTGACCCTGGGTTCAGTTCCCAGTATCCCTTCCCACACACACAGACAAATATTTTTACTTTCACTCTGCTACAGAAGTGTCCAAAGCACAAGCTAGTGATGACTGGCAGTTGAACATTTGTCAGCGAGTTCTAGGGGTGCCATGGACCATGGCAAACTGGAGAGCTTGCGCTTGGCTCGAAATGGGCAGCTGCTGTTCCGCTCCTGCCAGTTGCCACCGTGAAGAAGCTGGGCCTCCTGTACTCAGATCTTCTTATTTCTACCAGAAGCTTAGAATCTGGGTTTTTAATGTGAAATGTCCTAATTTTTAAATGTTGGCACCTAATAGGAAAAGACAAAGTAAAACACCATGTGGGCCAAACCAAACATTTGCTGGCCAACTGCAGCCTGATCCGCTCTGTTTTCTACCCTGGGTACTGGATCGCGTTCATTCCTCTCTTATGCCACTTGGAGTCTGTCGCGATCAAGAGTTGTTTCTAATCTGTTTATCTCAGGGTCCAGAAGCCCTTGAAAAGCAGTGGCAGTGTCTTAATTCATCTCCAGATGATTGTCCTGCTTGGTGGATAGATGTATCCACGAGAAATGGACAAGTGGGAGCGAGCGTGATGGATGAAGATGGGTTATCTGGGTTGGGCCCATTACAGGTTTGAAGTGACCTATCAGAGGTACAGTGGTTCTCTAGGCCAGCAGTCCTGATGGCAGCTAGGCCTACCAACCGAGAGTCCAGAACAAAACAAAAAACTGTTGAAAGTAGACAGTAGAACTAAAAGATCCCAGATGTCAGAAATTCACCCTCTCCAGTGGAGCCAGCTCTTCTCTTTGCCTGCCCTTTGCTTCCAGGCCGGCCTTCACATAGGAGCAGCGCGCTCTCTCAAGACCTGCTCCTGTTCCTCCACTTCTCCAGAGCTCAGTGTGACTCCTAACCATCTTCAGATGTCAAGGCGTGTGTTCCACTAGGTGGTCCTGTCCTCCTGACCCTCTTCCCTCCACACATTGCTAACATTTACATTTATGCTCAGGAGTTCAGCCAAGAACTTCATTTTCTACCTAAAGATCCTTCCCAAGTGCTTTCTTCCTCTCTCTTCTCTGAGCTAGCTCTCTCTCTCTCATCTCTTTTAGTACTGGGGAGGGAGCACAGGGGCATTCTACCTCCAAGCTACACACCAGCCCTATTTTTTATTCTTTATTTCAAAACAGGGTCTTACTAAGTCGTGGAGGGCCTCACAGGTTGTGAGGCTGGCTGTGAACCTGCGATCCTCCTGTCTCAGTACTGGGATTACAGGTTGCCCGGCTTTATTTTCGTCCCCACTGTGGTCTTTATTCTGCCACCTGCCTTCTAAGCAGGCTAGCTTTCACTCACTCTGCCTTCACACCAGCGAGTTTACTGAGTGCTTGTTGTAGGCCAGATGTGTTTGTGTTTATTGTCTTATTTAATCTCTACAACAGTCTGTGATGCTGGAATTGTCACCTTAGTTACAAATGCAGGAATAGCGATTTAATGAAGTGGCATACTTAGCCTTGATGACCAAGCAAGGAAGTTGGGCTGGGTCAGATTGTGCAGGCTTTGGAGAGGCACCTCGGGGCTTCGCTTTGCAGTGGGCTGGGTGTAAGTGTGGGCAGAGGATAATTTGCAGGGCTCGCCCTCTGTCTCTCTGCAGTGGAATCTGGGGAGGTCTCTCTCGACCGTTTCTCTTTTTCATTAAGGGAACAGGTGGGGAGAGAGCCAGCCTGTAGCAGAGCAGACTGCCTGTGTACCGGTGAGCTCCCAGCCCCGGAGTGTCCGAAGCTGGATGGATATCTAGAGGGAATTCTTGGCCTGGTGGGGGTGTCAGACTACACGGCAAAGTCTAGAGTCCTTCCCAACTGGGCTTCTGTGATCTCATGGAGTAATTGAAGTGCAAGGGATTTAAGGTAAAATCATGTTAGTCTGTCAGATGTGTTCATTATGTTTCTAGGACAGTGCCAAAATATAAATATAAAGTGTGAAACTAATGTACACTATAAAACATGGTCAGCCAGGCATAGTGGCACATGCCTGTGATCCCAGTACTTGGGAAACTGAGAAAGGGGGGGTCACGGGTCCAAGGGCAGCCTCAGCAACTTAATGAAGTTCCTCAGCAGTATAACAAGACTCTGTTTCAAAATAAAAAATAAAATAGGACTAGGGGTGTAGCTTGGAGGAGGTAGAATGCCTCTGGGGTCGATCTTCAGTATAAAAACAAACAAACAAACAAACATGGTCACTGATGTTGCATATTAGTATAAAGAAACAAGATGGTATCTGAAACAGTGAAAGTATAGACGACTATGTAAATGAGAGCTAAACTGTAGATTGTCAGTAAGAATTCAGATCGGGGCAAAGCGGCCATGCATATTCTAGGAAGGCAAATCAAAGAAAGTGAGTTTTCACGTCTGAAAGGAAGATAATTCAGGTTTAGCTCAACCGAGACACTAAAACTTGATCTGATAATTCAACCCAAAGTAAATCTTGTGAAGAAGAGGCCGCACAGGGATCATTTTGATGAGCTCAGGCTGTACCAGGCAGAAAGGGATGAGAGGTACAGACCCCTCTGGACGCCGATGGCCGGCATTGCACCCCGCAGGTGTCAGGGCTCTGTACAAGCCGGCGTGCCCACCCGTGAGGAGGGGGGGTTCTCACTCGCATTGCAGATGATGATGACCATGACGGAAGCTCAGATCTGGAAGGTCCCTCTACTTTTCACTCCACCCTGTTCTTAGAATGTGAAACAGCACCAGTTTGTAATCCCAGTACAGGAGGATCATGGTTTGCAGTCAGCTTCAGCTACTTAGTGAGGCCCTCTGCAACTTAGTGAGACCCTGATTCAAAATAAAGAGTAAAGCCGGGCATGGTGGTGCATGCTTGTAAGTCCCTGCGCTTGGGAGGCGGAGACAGGAGGATCGTGCTGGTTCGGAGCCAGCCTTGCTGGCTTAAGAGACCCTGTTTCCAAATAAAATATAAAATAGGTCTGGGAGTGTAGCCCGGAGGTAGAAGGGCTTCCAGGAACCCCAGTACCACCAAAAAAAAAAAAAAAAAAAGTAAAACATAGGGCTGGGGGTATAGCTTGGAGGTAGAATACCCATGGTTCCATACTCAGTACTGCCAAAAAAAAAAAAAAAAAAAAAAAGACAGAAAAGAAAGAGAAAGGAAAGAAAGAAAGGAAGAAAAAAGAAAGAATCAGTCAGTCAGTCTAGGGGTAGTTCAGAGGTAGAATGCCTCTGGGTTTAATTCCCAGTATCACAGAGAGAGAGACAGAGAGAGACAGACAGCTGGGTGTGGTGGCACACGCTTATAATCCCAGTACTTGGGAGAGTGAGAAAGGAGCATCCCAGGTTCTTGGACAGCCTCCGCGACTTAGTGAAGCCCTCTGCAACTTAGTGAGGCTCTGTTTCAAAATAAAGAATAAAAAATAGGGCTGGGGGTATAGCTCAGAGGTAGAGTGCCCCAGGGTTCAACCCCCAGTAACACACACACACACACACACACACACACACACACACACACACACACGAGAGTGTAACCAACAAGGAAGGCCCAGGTCTGCTAAGCACTGTAGCAGTAGGATCCTGAGGACACATGGCCTGACTCTGCTCCTATCCAGGAGATGCCTAGCTGGAAAAGGGTGTGGCAGTTGCCTGTTTCCCAGCTTCTCTACCAGTCAGCTGTCTCCCGATGCTCTGATTTCCTCCTCCCTGAGCACGGGCCAGTGTCACCTGCCTGTCTGCTCCGTTATCAGAAGGATCAGGTGCTGTCGATCCACAGGTTCATGGTCGCTATCACCTCTCAAGTGTTGAGCAAGAGTAAGGTGTTTTTATTCAGGGAAGCCTCGGGGTCATTGGAGCCTATGATGTATGGGACCTACAAGAAGTAGGAGTCACAAAAAGGGAGTAGAAAGGTGGCAGCCAGATGCTGGGGAGGGGAGAGGGAGGGGTGGGGAGACGGGGGGTGTTGATCGAAGGCCACCAAGGCTTAGTTAGACTGGAGGAGTAAGCCTTTTGCACTGCATGGGAGCTGCAGTTAATAATAATGCATGGTTTATTTCAAAATTGATAGGCTAGATTTTTCACATTTTCACCATGAACCCATAAGTTATTGAGGTGAAGGATATGATAATTAGCTTTCTGTAATATGTACATAGATCAGAACATCACCTTGTGCCCCACAGACGTACACAATTATTATTCGTCAGTTAACACTTTACTTTCTGCATGCTACATGCTTTGAGTAGGTGATAATTTTTTCCCTTTTTGCTTTTGATAAGGCATGAGACCGTTGTTAATGATCTCATCAGCTGCGGTGTACGCTAACAGTAAGGACAGTGAAGGCTGCAGCGTAATGGCTAGAGCCTGGGCGTTAGCGCCGGCCCGCCAGGGTGCAGATCCCAGCTCCACCTCCGCTTAGCTGCAGTTGATCTTCAGGCAGCTCGTTAAACTTCACTGTGCCTTAGTTTTCTCATCTGCAAAATAGGTAGAGGGTTGCGGTGAGGTTGAGTTATGCCTGGTATATTCAGCAAAAAATGTGCTCAACAGGTTTTTGCCACTGTTACCATTAAGGCATTAACAGCAACAGATTTGACCCGCTTGGCGTAGTCTGAGAGGAAGGTAGCAGAGCACAGTGGTGGCAAGTGGGGACCCCAGAGGCAGACGCGGGGTGCATTCGGGCTTCGCCTGCTGGCCATGTGACCCTGAATGAGGTGACTGATGTCTTCAAACCACGCTGGCCCCATCTGTGGGACAGAAATGGAATACGGCTGTCCCTCCCTGCCCGTGGGATTTGTCCACACGTGCCTCAGTCCCTTCTGTAAAGTGTTGTAGTGTTTGCATAGAACCTACACCACATATTAAATCATCTCTAGATGACTTATAATCCCTAATATGTAAACATTATAGAAATAGTTGTTCTACTGTATTGTTTAGAGAATAATGATTTTTTTTTTTTTTTTTTGGTGGTACTGGGGTTCCTGGAAGCCCTTCTACCTCCGGGCTACACTCCCAGACCTATTTTCTATTTCTGAAACAGGGTCTCTTACGCCAGCGCGGCTGGCTTCGAACCTGCACGATCCTCCTGTCTCCGACTCCCAAGCGCGGGGATTACAAGCGTGCGCCACCACGCCCGGTGAGAATAATGATTTAAAAAGCCTGTACATGTTCACTATAGCCACAGTTATTTTCTGCATTTTTTTTCCATACTGAGGATAGAGCCTAGGGGCATTCTACCTTCAAGTTACAACCCCAGCCCTATTTTTAAATTTTTATTTTATTTATTTATTTTTTGGTGGTACTGGGGGTGGAACCCAGAGGCTTTCTACCTCCGGGCTATACTCCCAGACCGTGTGTGTGTGTGTGTGTGTGTGTGTGTGTGTGTGTGTGTTTGAAACAGGGTCTCAATAAGTTGCTGAGGGCCTCATTCAGTAGCTCAGGCTGGCTTCGAACCTGTGCGATCCTCCTGTCTCAGCCTCCCAAGCGCGGGGATTACAAATGTGCGCCACCATGCTGGCTTTAATTTTTATTTTGAAACAGGGCCTCGCTAGGTTGATGAGAGTCTCACTACTTGCTGAGGCTGTCTTCGAACCTGTGATCCTCCTGTCTCAGCCTAAGTATTAGGATTACAGGTGTGTGCCGCCATGCCCAGCTTCTGCATATTTTTAACCAGTCTGTGGTTGGTTGCATCCACAGGTGCAGAGCCACCATTAGAGAGCTGCCTGTACTGATCTGAACCTCACAGAATTATTTTGAGGAGGAAATAAAATTGTACTTTTTTTGGTATGGTGCTCAGGATTGAATCCAGGGCCATTCTACCTCCCAGCTATGCCCCTGGCCCTATTTTTATTCTTTATTTTGAAACAAGGTCTCACTAAATTGCAGAGGGCCTCACTAAGTAGCTGAGGTTGGTTGCAAACCTGGGATCCTCTTGTCTCAGCCTCCCAAGTACTGGGATTACAGGTGTGTGCCGCCATACAGGGCTCAAAATTGTGCATTTGAAGAACCCAGCAAGCTGGGCATAGTGACACATGCTTGTAATCCCAGTACTTGGGAGGATGTGACAGGAGGATCCCAGGTTTACAACCAGCCTCAGCTACTTAGTGAGGCCTTCTGAAACTTAGACCTTGTTTCAAAATAATAAAAAATAGGGTCAGGGGTATAGCTGGGAGGTAGACTGCCCCTGGGTTCAATCCCCAGTATCGAGAGGGGAAAAAAAAAAAAAAGCCAGGCATGGTGGCACACACTTGTAATCCCCGTACTTGGGAGGCTGAGACAGGAGGATCGCGCAGGTTCGAAGGCAGCCTCAGCTGGCTTAAGAGACCCTGTTTCCAAATAAAATATAAAATAGGTCTCAGAGTGTAGCCTGGAGGTAGAAGGCCCCTGGGTTCTATCCCCAGTACCAACCAACAAACAAACAAACAAACACCAACCCAGCATAGGGCTGCCTGTGACAAAGGCTCCAAGTCCAGTCGCTGGGAGTGGGTATTTTTAGATTACTGACAAGTACCAGGATGTTAAGCGTCCACAGTAGGCTGACTGTCCTGTCTTGACACATTCTTGCCAGTTACCTGAGCAGTGAAACCCTCTGCCTGGGGCATGCAGGGATCTCTGTGCTAGGTCCCTGGCCTGGTTTCTAGCCTTAGGTCTCCCTCTCCGTCCTTAGCCAGAGGTTTCGCTCAGATGTGACTGTATTGCTTGCCGTCCTCATGTTCCTGCCTCTGCTCTTTCTCTCTTCTGTGCCTGAGAGATGTGCCTCCCCAGCCTCCTGCGCCTGTCCCAACACGCAGCCTTCGCCACACTGCCTTCTTGGTGAAGCAGCATCTCGACTTCTCACCAGATCAGAACGCCATGCCGGCCCCCTTTGAGCCCAGCAGTGCTGTGTACATCTCAGTGTATCCCCTGCAGTATTCCCATAGGACTCTGTATTTTACCTAATCTGGGGTGTGTTTGTGTGTGTGTGTGTGTGTGTGTGTGTGTGTGTGTGTGTGTGTGTGTGTTACTAAGGATTAAACCCAGGGCATTCTACCACTGAGCCTACACCCCATCCTTTTTTTTTAAAAACTTTCCATTTTGAAATGAGGTCTAGCTAGGTTGCTGAGGCTGTCCTCAAACCTGTGACCCTCTTGTCTCAGCCTCCCAGATACTGGGGTTACAGACCTGCAACACGCTGGGCCTAGGAGGTTCTTGATTATAAAATGCCATTATTTTGCATATCAAGAAGAAAGCAAAAAAAAAAAATGCTCTCAGTTAACCTGACCTGTCATCAATTATAAGACATATCCCTTTGGGTGCAGTGGTGCAAGCCTGTAATCCTAGTACCTGGGAGGTTGAGACAGGAGGACCAGAGGTTTGAGGACAGCCGAACAATGCAGGGAGACTTTCAGCACCCTAGTGAGACCCTGTTTTAAACATGAAATAGGGCTGGAGGTGGAGCTCGGAGGTCGAAAGTCCCTGTGAGTTCCATCCTTATTATCATCCCAAACCAGAAACATTTTCCAAACTCAGAGATGCTAAAATGTGAGAAAATATGGGCCTTGGGACGGATGATGTGAATGTGCTGGGTCTCCATTTCCTGTCCTACCAGATGGTAATTTCCTTGCGGGCAGGGAGGGACTGCAGCCTGCTCAGTTTACAATCCTTGGTACCTGGCACCGAAGAGGTGCTCAGTAAGTAGCCACATGGGTTTCCCAACCCTCACACTCTCCCTCTGTCTGTCTGAGCTTTATGGTATCAGTGCCCTCGCTGTCGACTCGGAGTCATTTCTGGCTTATGGCTTTGAGCAAGAGGAAACCGGGCCCAAGAGCTCATGATTGAATGGGCTGCCAAGGTGTGGTGGTTGAATGGAATTTGCAACCGAATGCAACTCCTAGCCATTATTTTTCTCTGCATACACACGCAGTTTCATAATGGAAACAAAGTCTAACTTCCTGGTCATTAGCAGACCTCATCATTTTGGTTTCTAATTGTCTTTTTGTCTTTTCTCCGATTTAGTATCTATGACCTTGCATTTAAGCCCGATGGAACTCAACTGATTCTGGCTGCAGGAAACAGATTACTGGTAGGATTTTGTCTGAGTTTCCTTTATAAGTGCTTTTTTTCCCTCCTCCCTCTTTTAAGTACTCTGAAATTTGACCCCACCCCCTCCCTTCTGAGATAAAAAAGGCTAGGGCGGAAAAACCAGTCATTACTTTTTAATAGGGAAGGAAATGGGCTATTTAAAACAGGTAAGTAAACTGCCTGTCAGATAGGAACTTGTGAACAATGCCTTCTTCGGAGTCATTCATCTTTCCCTTTTTGCTTTGAGACGCCCATGAGAGAGTCGAAGGCAGTTAATCAAAAGGCTCTGGAGCCTGGCAGGTGTCAGTTCTATTTTGTCCTCTTAAAAATCTCAAGCCACAGGCCAGAGGCGCTCCTCCCAGGAGAGTCTGGCGACCTAAACAGTCCCATATGGATGCTGTCATATTTTTCATGTTTTCAAAGGACATAAGCTCCTCTGGAACCTCTCCTGGTGTATAAAGTAATCTGCAGAGATCTTGTCCTGTTTGACCTAAAAACCTTTGTGATCTCCCTCCCTCCGCGATAGCCCGCCCGCTTCCTCTTCTCCCTTGTCTCCAGACGCGCACACTGACGAGGTCCATTCTCTGCACGGTAACTGCATAATCTAATAACCGTGGTTAAATTGTTCTGCAGACTTCTTCTCTCCAGGGTCAACAGTCCACATCCTTTCAGCTCTCCCCCATAGTTGATCTTCTGCAATATTCTGACCATTTTCAAGAGTTCTCGCCTGATTGCTCAGATGGCGTGTTTTTTACATCTCCACATATTTATACATGTTACACAGCTATAAATACCTTAAATCCACATTACAGCTGGATTCTGTAGCACTCCCTCCTTACTTACAGACTCAGGGTTCAGGGCTGCAATTTTCAAACTCTCAGTGGCAAGTATGAAACAGTTGTCAGTGATGTTGGGCTTAGGGGTCAGGGCTAGCACTGACATTTAGCCGTGAGCTGGCTTTATTTAAGTGCGCCTGCTTTAATTGGTCATTTGTCGAAATTCGTATTAATGAATGAAGTTTGTAGGGAAGTTCGGTGGAGTCTCCGACTGAGCTTTTGTTTCTCCAGGGTTCATGGTATGTTTATAAGCAAAGAATCAGAACCTCCACTTTCTGGTTTCCACATTAAGTCATTATTATTTCTGCTTTTATAGTGTGGTTTTAACTTGATACAAATTCATCATATTGACAGATGTTATGGTAGAAAAACAAGTCGCAGTGGCAACCCTGCAGAAATTCTGAGTAATAGTTACCACGTAGGTGATGGGTACTTTTGTCCTTTTCTGCCAGGTTTACGATACCTCCGATGGCACCTTGCTCCAAACCCTCAAGGGACACAAAGACATGGTGTACTGTGTGGCGTACGCAAAGGACGGTGAGAGGCCGCCCCGGGCGCCATCCCCGTAACAGCCTCATAGCAGCACTTGTGTGTGTGTGTGCAGTGCTGCGTCTGGAGCCCAGGGGCATTCTGCCTCCGAGCTACACCCCCAGCCCAACTTTTTATTTGGAAGCAGGGTCTCACTAAGTTGCTGAGAGCCTCACTAAGTAGCTGAGGCTGGCCACGAACCGCGGTCCTCCTTTCTTAGCCTCCCAAGCACTGGGACTATAAGCGTGGGCCACCCTGCCACTCTTTAATTATGGTTAAAATACAGCTTGCAGATTCAGAAGGTAGTGGAGTTGCTTAGACTTCTCTCCCGTAAGCAGTTCAACACACATTTATCGCAGGCCGTCTGTGTGCAAGGCAGGCCCCAAGGTGCCTCTGCCCTGTGGGACCTCTGTCCATGGGAGGGCCGGGTGGGGATGAGGGAAGACATCCAGGGATCAGAGGAGATGAGCAGATTGAGTGCTACCCTGGTCGGCCATAAGTGTTACAGAAGAAGAAAAGTAGGACAGGAAAAGGGAGATTGAGAGTGTCGCACCTGCAGGGACAGGTGCAGCACTGAAAAGGGTGGTGATGGTGGGCTCGTTCCATTGGGGACAGGTGGGCAAAGACTTGAAGGTCCCCGGTGGTGGGCAGTGGCGAGGAGGTCCCCACAGAGAGGGAAGAGCACTGCGAAGGCCTCCGGGGGCAGACGCTGCTGTAAATTCTAAATAAGTAGAAGCTGGTGGGTGTGTGTGTGTGTGTGTGTGTGTGTGTGTGTGTGTGTGTGTTACTGAGGACTGAACTCGGGCATTCTACCTCTGATCCACCCCCCCAGCCTATTTTATTTTTATTATTTATTTATTTATTTTTGGTGGTACTGGGGTTCCTGGAAGCCCTTCTACCTCCGAGCTACACTCCCAGACTTATTTTTATACTTTTTATTTGGAAACAGGGTCTCTTAAGCCAGTGCGGCTGGCTTCGAACCTGCGCCATCCTCCTGTCTCCGCCTCCCAAGTGCGGGGATTACAAGTGTGCGCCACCACGCCCGGCTCCTATTTTATTTTTTTATTTTCAAACAGGGTCTCTCTAAGTTGGGGAGGCCCTCGCTAAGTTGCTGAAGCTGTCCTTGAACCTGCGGCCCTCATGTCTCAGCCTCCCAAATACTGGGATTACAGATTTGTGTCACCACGCCCGGCTGATGCCAAGGTGTCTGACCTGAGCTACCGAAAGGATGCGGTTGCTTCCCACCGAGGTGGGAGGGGCTGCTGGCAGAGAAAGCGTACAGTGGAAGATCAAGAGTTCAATTTGGGACATTTGCATTTGAGAAAAACGGATGCTACCGGGGATGAGAGAACGCTGGAGCGGAGGTAGGGAGTGGGCCAGAGGCCGCGTAGCTGGAACTGAGGACGCGCTCATTTAGCCTCTACAGCAACTAGGAAGTAAATGGGATCACTGCATCCGTCCTTCAGACAGGGAGAGGCAAGCACAGAGGTATTCCGGGGCTGTTCCCAGCCATACGGCAGGTCGGGGACGTCCTAGCTCTGAGGCAGAGTCCGAGCCAGATGCAGACCTGCCGGTGTGAGGGAGGAGGGACGGAAATACAAAACGAGAGAAGTGCCTTTTACTTAGTATTTGCACCCGTGTCACACGGTGCAGCCTCAAGTCTTCTTGTTCCAGCTGCTGGGACAGTGCTGACAGATGGTTGACCCACAGGGAGCTTCTGAAGGGAGAAGACAGTGCGGTGAGAGGGCAGGGCCTGCTCAAGGTCGCCGTCTTCTCTGCCCTAAGAATGAAGTGCGAAGCCTGTACCAGGTGTACAAGCTGCTCCACACTGGCCTTGTACACGTACCTCGGACTCCTCATCCCTCACCAGAGTGGGGGAGGCTCCCTGTCGGTGGCTGTCCTGACACCCTGATCCTCCTCGGAACAGCACAGTTAATAAGGAATCGCTCGTTACGTGTTGCTTCTCCAGTCGGCTCTCTCATGAAGCCCACACAGTTTGAGAATGCCCGTTTCAGTGTCACTCTTCTTCTTGAAGCCTCTCTCTGGCTCCCCATCGCTCTGGGATAAAGGACCAGGTCTCTGCTGGGCCCTGAAGGCCCTAGGGATCACCCACTGTCCCTCTTACCCCTTGCTCCCGTGCCCAGCTAAGGAACTAGTTTTGTAGCAGATGCTGTGGCGCACACCTATAATCCCTGCTATTGGAGAAGCCGAGGCAGGAGAGTAGCAAGTTCAAAGCCAGCCTGGACAATGTAGCAAGACTGTCTCAAAATTAAAAAAAAAAAAGAGCTGGAGATGTAGCTCAGAGGTAGAACGCCCCTGAGTTCAACCCCCAGTACAGCAAAAAAGACACACACACACCAAAAAAAAAGAAACTAGTTTTCTAAGAAGTACCCCCTGGGAAATGCTGATTTGAAATAAATGTGAGACTTTTCGTTCCAAAACACTTTTAGGCAAACGCTTTGCTTCTGGGTCGGCTGACAAGAGTGTCATCATCTGGACGTCGAAGCTGGAAGGCATTCTGAAGTACACGTGAGTGGCCACTTAGGTCTGCGGTATTAGTCGGACTTGTACTGATCGAAGCAAAGGCCCCTCAGAAAAGACATAAGAAGACATTTGTTCTCTGAAATGAACTTGACATGCAGGTCCGGGGGCCCGGTGGTTGTGGGACGATCGGGTAGTGTGTGAGTACCTACGGTCCTGGCCAGCACTGGGCGGGGGGTTTTCATGTAACACAGTGTACCCAGCCTCGTATCACAGGTTGTCCCTGGCTTCCAGTGTCCCCGCTCAGGGGACGGCTGCACAGCCACCCAGTGTCAAAAGCCAGGAACGCGGGGCCCATGTGCTCCAGGCCCCCTCCCTCCAGGGCTCTGCTCATTCTCCCCACCCCACTCGCTAGGCCTTCCTTACCCTGCAGGCTCGCCGTCCCGGTGCGTCTGCAGTCTTTCAGGTCTCCGGCGGGGCATTTCTTACAGTTTTAACTTGATATTTACCCTGGTGATGGATCCGTATCCCCCAGCAGCCAGGCCGTTTTGGCTAGCTTTTGCGATCCTAGTGCCTAGCACAATGCCTGGTCCACAGTCAGTACTCCACAGTTTTCCCCTCCTTAATTGTAAAATACACACAGTGTGAAATGTGCCCTCTGAATCATATTTTAAATGTACAGTTCATTACTGTTAAGAACATTGATGCTGTTCTGCAGTCAGTATCCAGAATGCTTTCACCTTGGGAAACTTAAACCCTATGCCGAGCAACTCCCCTCTCCTCCCTTCAGCCCTGTCACCCACCGTTCAACTTTCTTGGCTTGTTTGGGGCTTTTTTTGTTGTCTTTTCTTTTTGGCACTGGCTGTGGAATGCAGAGCACTGCCCCTGCAAGGCGAGGGCTTAGCCACTGAGCTCCATCCTGGCCCTCTACTTTCTGCCTCTGAATTTGGTGGTTCTAGATTTCCGTATACGCGGAGCCATGTAGCACGTGTCCGTTGCACCTGAGTTACTCAGCACAGCGTCCTCGGGGTTCATCCACATTGTGGCATGTGTCAGGTTTCCTTCCTTTTTAAGGATGACTAATACGCCAGTGTACGTATATGCCACATTTTGTTGGCCTTTTCTTCTGTCGATGGACACTTGGAGTGCTTCCAACTCTTGCCTGTTGTGAGTCATGCTGCTCCTTTGAACATGGGCGCGCATCAACAATTTTCAGATGGAGGAATGGCTGAGGCTGGGCGTGGTGGTGCACGCCTGTAATCCTAGTCCTTAGGAGGCTGAGACAGGAGGATCACAGGTTGGAGGACAGCCTCAGAAGCTTGGCAACACTCTTAGCAACCTAGTGAGACGCTGGAGGGTGGAGCTTGGACGGAAAATGCGTTTGGGTGCAGTCGCTGCACCACAGAACACTAGGGCCGCGATGCCACGTGGCCTGACTCCTGATTTCGTATCTCCCCGAGGACTTGCCATGGCTCCAGATCCTGGTCTAGTGTCTTCATTTTCCAGCCGTCCGTCCTGCGTTTCTTTTCTTTTCTTTCTTTTTTTGTTTTTCAGTCCTGGGGATGGAGCCCAGGGGCCTTCTACCTCTGAGCTACACCCCCCGCCCTATTTTTTGTTCTTTATTTGGAAACAGGGTCTCACTGAGTTGCAGAGGGCCTCACTATGTAGCTGAGGCTGCCTGCGAACCACGATCCTCCTGTCTCAGCCTCCCAAAGGCTGGGATGACAAGCGTGCACCACCATGCCACCATGCCAGGCTTTTTTTTTTAATTTTATTTTTTTAATTATACTGTTTTTGGTTTTTGGTACTGGGGATTGAACCTAGGGGAATTCTATCTCTGAGCCACACTCCAAGCCCTATTTTATTTTATTTTTCCAGTTTGAAAACGGTCTCACTAGGTTGCTGAGCCTTGCTACATTGTTGAGGCTGTCCTTGAACCTGTGATCCTCCTGTCTCAGCCTCCCAAGTCCTGGGATTGCAAGCATGCACCAGGCCCGGCATTCCATCCTGTATCTGGAGGCCACCATGAACCAGTAACAACCACAGACTAAGCACGTAATTTGCTCCTGGCACCATGCAAGGTGCTTTACAGTATGATCACATCAGCCCTCAAACAAGGTGCCCGGCACCGATGTCCTGGAGGAGGTGGTTGGAGTTGGCCCAGAGTAGTGACGGGGGCACTTGTCCCTGTGCTTTGTGTGTGTGGTACTAGGGGATTGAACCTATGGGCTTTCTGCCTCTGAGCCATACCCCCAGCCATATTTTATTTTTAGTTTTGAAGCAGGGTCTCACTAGTTGCAGAGAGCCTCACTAAGTTGCTGAGGCTGGCCTTGAACCTGCCACCCTGTCTCAGCCACTTGTGTGTGCCACCACGCCTGGCTGTCCCTGTGCTTTTTGTTGGTTACTCGCAGAGAGGCTTGCCCCAGCCTCCAGGCTCGTGGTTGGAATCTTCAGCCGCAGCCACAGAGACATTTGTGGGTTGCTGCGTAACAACCTGTAGCTGGCCATCTTCCAGGCACAACGATTCGATCCAGTGTGTCTCCTACAACCCCGTTACCCATCAGCTGGCGTCGTGTTCCTCCAATGACTTCGGTAAGTTCTTATTCCCAGTGTCACAGTGTGGTGGTTTTTGTCCTAGAGAGCGCACACCACTTCTCTACCTGCTGCAGCTGAGGGAGGCTAACAGTTACTCTTTAAACTGTGTAGAAAACTGGGGACGGGTCCACCATAGGATCCAGCTATTGCACTCCTGGCATCTTTCCAAAGGGGCTGAAATCAGACTATTCTAGTACTATGTACACACATGTTTATAACAGTACAGTTCACAGCAGTACAATTATGGAGCCGGCTTAGGTGCCCATCTGCAGATAAATGGATTAAAAATTATGAGATATACACACAGTGGAATGCTACTCGGTAGAAAATTAATAGAACTGGAGGACAGTCTGTTAAGTGAGATGAGCCAGCCACAGAACGTGAAGGGCCATGTGCGTTTCCTCGTGTGGGAGCTCAGGCGTGATCTGGGTAGCAGAGGGGCTTCAGGTAACGGAGGAGCAAGCCCAGTGGAGCCCAGGAGGTGGTCCTGGGGAGGAGGCACCTACGTGCGAACACCAGTGCCAATCTCAGCATCATGTCTGGGGAGGGGGGAGCCGGGAAAGCCCGCCACGTGCTGTGGTCAAGTCTGTGCCCTTCGCTGGGGACTGTATTGTGACATGAGGCTACAACGCACCATGTCTATAATACATACAAAACACCTGTCGCAACCCAGCCGGTGAAGGATGATGCCCTTGTGTCTGGTGAGACATCTAGGTGACTGGAGAGCCCCCAGGAAAGAACTGGCAAGGAGGATGGGAGGGCACGGGCTTAACTTGCCGTTGCCAGCTGGGAGGCCTGCCCTGGCTCACCCTGGCAGGGGCAGTTCAGCCGTGCCACCCTTGTGCCATCCGCGGCCCCGTGAGTGAAGCTCTCTGCGTGTCAGGGGAACTTCTGCTGTGCGTGCCGTGGTGACCGTCAGGCGGCTGCACTCCCCGAGGGGCTCTGTGGCGTAGGCGCTGGCATGGCGGAGCTAAAGGTCTGTGGACAGTGGGAAGGAGGCGGGTTGGCTCTGTCCATTCAGTGGACTCTGCTGTCCAGCTCCCTCAACGGTGGCCCTTTGCTAAGAGAGAGTGGGACCAGTGGAGCCACCCTTGGATGAGGAGTCAGACACCGAACCCTCTCAGAATTCCAGAGTCCTCATCCAAAAGGGACATGTTACCTGCCCTGTCTCACTGATGAGGTCCTGAGGTCCACAGAGGATGTAAGTGAAAGCATATCATACAGTAGGGACTGTCTTTTTTTTTTTTTTTTTTGGCGGGTCTGAGGATGGAACCCAGGGGCATTCTACCTCCGAGCTACACCCCACCCCTTGCCGTATTTTTTTATTTTTTATTTTTTGGTGGTACTAGGGTTCCTGGGAACCCTTCTACCCTTCTACCTCTGGGCTACACTCCCAGACCTATTTTATACTTTTTTTTTTTTTTGAAACAGGGTCCCTTAAGCCAGCAAGGCTGGCTTCGAACCTGCACGATTCTCCTGTCTCCACCTCCCAAGCACAGGGATTACAAGCGTGAGTCACCATGCCCGGCTGCCCTATTTTTTTTTTTTATTCTTTATTTTGAAACAGGGTCACACTAAGTTGCAGAGGGCCTCACTAAGTGGCGTAGCAGAGGCTGTCTGCAAACTGTGATCTTCGGTCTCAGCCTCCCAAATGCTGGGGTTACAAGTGTGCGCCACCATGCCCGGCTCGCCTTTTTTTTTTTTTTTTGGTACTGGATGGAACCCAGGGGCCTTCTACCTTCGGGCTACACTCCCAGACCTATTTTATATTTTATTTGGAAACAGGGTCTCTTAAGCCAGTTGAGGCTGGCTTTGAACCTGCATGATCCTCCTGTCTCAGCCTCCCAAGTGCGGGAATTACAAGCATGCGCCACCATGCCTGGCTTCGCCATTTTGTTTGGTAATGTAGCATTTCTCCCTGTGAGGCCCTGGTCTCTTTGCTTACTTTGTGGGGATTAAAAAGAAAAAATAGGCCAGGTGTGGTGGCACACACTTATAATTCCAGCGCTTGGGAGGCTGAGACAGGAGGATCGCACAGGTTCAAAGCCGGCCTCGGCTACTGAGTGAGGCTCTCAGCAACTTAGTGAGACCCTGTTTCCAAATAAAGTATAAAATAGGTCTAAGAGTATAGCCCAGAAGTAGAAATGCCCCTGAGTTCCACCCCCAGTACCACAAAAAATAAAAATTTTAAAAATTTTAAAAATAAAAAGACAAATAGAATTCCTGTCCTCAAGCTCATGGTGTTGGAGGAAGGTAGGATTTGTGAAAACACCTTAAGTCAGAATAGTATTTGTTAAACTTGCAGTGGGGTATGTATTGTGCTCAAGGTTAAGAATGAATTCCTGGTTGAGCTCTGGGTCAACCCCCAAGTCAGTTAGGTACTATTCTCAGCCCCATCATACTGATGACAGAACTGGGCTGAGGGTGGCTCGGTGGTCACTGGCATTATTTAGCTGGTCCGTGGAGGAGCCAGGGCTTGGCCCCAGGCCAGGCGGCTGCATCCAGAGCCGGCCTGCTGGCACTGCAGAGGGCAGTCCCTCCATCCGGAGGCCCCCAGAGGCCCCAGGCAGGCGCAGTGGGGCCCAGATAACGTGCACAGCTGGAGCTGTCTGAGGGAAGCATCCTGGACTAGGGGAAAAGAGAAAAAATAACTCGCTTGACATGCACCTGGCTGTGTGAACACATCTGTGCACTCGATTTCCTTTCTTGATCGATCATGCTTCGCATCTCAGGCAAACAGCAGATTTTGCTTATTGAGCCTGGACGCACACCTGTGTGGTGGGCACTGAACCGGCATGCCTGGAGGCCAGAGGGGCAAGGTGACCACGTGCCGCAGCCAGGGCGCAGCTCAGACACGGCCATGTGCTGTGCTGGAGGCCCGGGGAGGGAGCTGGCTCCTCAGAAAGCATCATTCATTACTCGCAGTGCTAAGTGGTCCCCTGGTTGCGATGTCCTAGTTATGAACAGAGAAGTTGTTATTTCTTTGAGGCCTGAATCTCAGAGAAGTTGGCTAGAACCTCACTAATCGCTTTTTCTTTTTCTCTTGAAATAATTGTCGATTCTCAGTAAGTGCAAAGACAGCACAGGGCAGTCTCATGTATGTTTTGTCCAGTTTCCTCCTTTGGGAACATCTTATAACTATTGCACGTTACCCAAACCAGAAAACGGGCTGGACAATGTGTAAATATAGCCCTGTCAGGTTATCCTCAGCACCCGCGCCGCAGAACTATTCCAACACCACAGACACCTCCCGCCGTCAGCCCCTCTTACCCGTTACCCCACCCTCTGGGACCACGGATGTTTTCTCCAGTTCTAAAACTTTTTTCATTCAAGAACGTTATATAAAGCTGGGGATGGTGGTGTACGCCTGTAATCCCAGCACTTGGGAGGCTGAGACAGGAGAATCGCAGGTTCAAGGACACCCTCAGCAAGCTAGTGAGCTCCTGTTTCAAAACAAAAACATAAAAAGGGCTGGGGGTGTAGTTCAGAGGTAGAACGCCCCTGGGTTTGATTCCCAGTACCAAAAAAAAAAGAATATTATATAATTAGAGTCATATATAATATATGACCTTTTGACAGAACTCAGAGTCATTTTACTTCCAAGCTATATCCCAGCCCGATTTAATTTCTTATTTGGAAACAGGGTCTCACTAGGTTGCTTAGGGCTTCGCTAAATTGCCGAGGCTGGCTTTGAACCTGCGATCCTCCTGTCTCCGCCTCCCAGGCATTGGGACTGTCAGCATGCACCACCACACTCGGCTTGAGGTCGGCGCTTTTTACTCAGCATGAAACCAGGTGGTCCTTCAAGCCCTTGTATGTGGAAGAAGTTTGTTTCTTTTTCTTGCTGGCTAGTATTTCAAGCAGTGTGTCTTCTATGTTCTTGTTCATGGAAGGGCTGTGGTCTCCTGAGCAGAAGTCCATCTCCAAGCACAAGTCAAGCAGCAAGATCACCTGCTGCAGGTGAGTTGAGGCGTTTCTGAAGGCAGGCTTCGGGACAGACTCTGCAGACCCAGTCATTTCGCACAGTGGAGTTCCGTGTTAACTCGTTGGGGTGGACTGCTTTTCTTGATGGTCTCCTTGATGGGAAAGACTTCATGCTTTTTTGTTTTTTGTTTTGATGGTACTGGGGTTCCTGGAAGCCCTTCTACCTCCGGGCTACACTCCCAGGCCTATTTTTACATTTTTATTTGGAAACAGGGTCTCCTAAGCCAGCGCGCATGGCTGGCTTTGAACCTGCGCGATCCTCCTGTCTCCGCTTCCCAAGCGCGGGGATGACAGGCGTGCGCACCACGCCCGGCTGACTTCATGCTTTTGGTCATCAGCAAAAGAGATCCACAGACTGTCCTCGTGCAGTCAAGACAGGCTCTTTAAAAGCTCGTTTAGCTGGGCGTGGTGCAAGCCTTGTAAAACATGCACTACAGCACGTGGCAGATAGCAGGCACTCCAGACGGTAGCTGTTCTTGCTGTTGGGCTCTCGATAGCCCTTTCCTTGACATCTGTTGAGTGCCTGCTGCCTGGCACCCCGTGTTCCGGCTGAGACTACACCAGGACGCAGGGTGAGGCGCTCTGGAATTGGGAGGGGTGGAGTGGAGTGTGGGAAGTGGGGGCTGGCACAGCCCAGGGGTGTAGCCACAGCCAAGGGCCGTCACAGAGGCGTGAACAGAGGACCACGCAGCTCAGGAAACGGTGCCGTTGCCGTCACGTCTCGCCACTGACTCGAGGAAGGAGTGGGACCGCAAGCCCGGGCTCTGACCCCGAGTCAGGGAGAAGCCTCGCGCTGCCCTGCAGACGGCGCCTCGTCTCACTGGTCCCCTTTCGTGTGTTCCTTCCCCCTCCCGGTGCCCTCTGTGGTTGCGTGCACAGCTGGACGAATGATGGGCAGTACCTAGCTCTGGGGATGTTCAACGGCGTCATCAGCATACGGAACAAAAATGGCGATGAGAAAGTGAAGATCGAGCGTCCGGGGGGCTCCCTCTCCCCCATCTGGTCCATCTGCTGGAACCCTTCAAGGTACTCTACAGCGCCCTCCTCGGGCAGCTCCGTTAGCAGCGAGGGCTTTCTCGGCAGGCTCAGTTCTCTTCCTGAGGTCTCCATAGTTAGGGAGTCTTCTTACCCCACTTGACTGTTGACTGGTGTATTTGGAACTTTTTCCATTTAAATGGATTTTTTTTTTTTTGCAGTATTGGGGCTTGAACCCAGGGGCATTCACCTCCAAGCTCTATACCTAGCCCTATTTTTTATTTTTTATTTTTAGACAGGGTCTCACTAAGGTGCAGAGGGCCTCCCTAAGTAGCTGAGGCTAGCAGTGAACCTGCAGTCCTCCTGTCCCAGCCTCCCCAAGTTCTGGGATTACAAGCATGTGCCACCGTGGCTGGTTAAATAAAAACTTTATTTTTTATTTATTTATTTTTTTTGGTGGTACTGGGGTTCCTGGAAGCCCGTCTATCTCCGGGCTACACTCCCAGACCTATTTTGTTTTTGGAAACAGGGTCTCCTAAGCCAGCGCGGCTGGCTTCAAACCTGCGCGATCCTCCTGTCTCTGCCTCCCAAGCGCGGGGATTACAAGCGTGCACCACCACGCCCGGCTAAATAAAAACTTTAAAAAGCCTGTCTTAGCTGGATGTTGTGGTGCACACTTGTAATCACAGGTTTGAAGACAGCCTCAGCAAGTAGTGAGACTCTCATTAACCTAGCAAGGCCCTGTTTCCAAATAAAAATAAAATGGGGATGGGGTGTGTAGCTTGAAGGTAGAACACCCTTGGGTTCAATCCCCAGTCTCACTCACACACACACACACTCACACACACACACACACACACACACACACACACACCATCTTGATTTTGGAATGAATCCCAGAGATTTACCTAAGCATATAAGGCCAGCCTGAAGTGTGTGTGTGTGTGTGTGTGTGTGTGTGTGTGTGTGTGTGTGTGTACGTGTGTATACACCTTGTGTGCCTCGTGTGTGAGCAGCACAGGAAGGCCATTTTCTTATGAACTGATAGCCAAGATGTTCACTGTGGCTGCTTTTCTCTTTTCCCCTTTTGAGTCCTTCTATGTCTGGGCAGAATATGTTCCTATCTGTTAGTGAATATCTTTTTTCAAGAGCCTTTTTTATTGCCCTGACCCAAAACTCAAAATGAACTCTGTGCCCTCCGCTAAAGCACAAACAATCGGCATCTATCTTATCAAACCTTACACACACGTTCCTTTATAGGCCCATGCGACTTTGAGGTGCACTAATAGCTTTAGAGGCTCTTTGTATAATCCCATCGTATTATTAAACCATCAATATCCACCCCCAGCCCTCTGAAGGTAAATTAAAGGACTTAATTGTTTACCAGTCCAATGTCATTTTACAGGTGGCTGCCTGCTTGATTTAGGAGGCTATTTAATTCTGTTGCCGTTCCTATACCAGATTACTACACTTCTTCCTGAATAATTTTGTCCCGTCCAGGCAGTACTGTGCCTGTTTAATGCTGTCAACGGCCATTAGCCTACCCAAAGTTCCTGCTGTTTGATTTTGTGGCCACAGATGACTTTGTGGCTTCGGTCGACCATTTCTAATTCATGAGAAGCAGGATGCCCAGCATACCTGGTGGTCGTCCTCTTCCGGGTATGGTCCAGGGGCTCCTTGACAGGTTTGAAATTACAGCTTTAGTGTAGTTGTAGGTAATGTGATTGTGAACAACCACTTACTGTCTACAGCCGATGGGAGAATTTCTGGATGAACAGAGAGAACGAGGATGCTGAGGATGTCATTGTCAACAGATATTTTCAGGAAATCCCTTCCACTCTGAAGTCAACAATATACGGTAGTCAGGGTAGTGAGGCAGAGGAGGAAGAGCCAGAGGAAGACGACGACAGTCCCAGGGACGACAACTCGTGAGTGTGTCCCAAGGAGTGAGAACCCTCCTTGTAAGGGCCCAGGCCCCGTGCAGACCTGCTGGGGCAGATGCCGTTGTGAACCCCCTCGAAGAAGGGGAGCAGAGCAGGGCCCAGAATTGTTGGGGTGAGCTTCCCAACTCAGGGGAGCACACACTGAGAACCCGTGTGTGGCCTATAACATAATCCTCTGAGAAACTAGGAAATAGGAAACATACTCGACAGCGCAGAGGAGAGGGTTCAACTTCATGCCCATTGAAACCTCCGTTGGCATTGTGCATTTCCCTTCCGTCATTAGTGTGCGCAGACAGTTAGCTAGACCATAGCCTGCTTCTCGTTTTCCAGTTACTATCGTAGAGCGAACCTTTCCGGTAATGTTAGAAATCCTTTGAAAAGCATGACTTGGTGCCTGCGCGGCGTCCCTTGTGTGGGTGCCCACGGTTCACTTCACACTTCGTCCACGACTGGACACGCTCTCGGCCTGTTCTCGCCCTTTGCTCTCCCTGCATTGGCGAGAGCCTCCCACCGTCCTCACCCCCTCGTCCTGGCGGCCCGGGCGTTCTTTCTTCTTGTCAGTCGAGATCACTTGTAGGGAAAACACTGACGGAGAGAGGGAAAGTGGGCCCGGCAGGATACTCCAGTTGGGCAGACCCAGCGTGGGACTTGCCACACTGTGCTGCCGGAGGCTCCTGGGAGACTCTCAGGGGCCTGGAACAAAGAAAGGAAGGAGGGTGGGGTTCAGGTCCTTATCTGTTCTCAGCTAGAGCAGCCCTCTTGATTGTTCAACACAAGATTTGGTTTTGCCCTGGGAGGGGGCTTTGAAAGCCACCACTACAGCTCACAGCTGTAGGGCTATGCCAAGAGGGCTCCCTGCGGGCTGGCTCCTGGATTGCATTTGAATTTCAGTTCCAGACACACAAAGTTCCCCTGCAGACCCTTTCCTGCTGACATCCCCTCTCGACCTTTCCCTTTTTTTTCCTGTAGTTCTGAATTAGTGCCCATGACATTTTCCACTCTGCCACTGTTGGCTGGGTTTTACCAAGGCCTGCATATCTCATGGCGCTGCCAGGTACCGTCAGGCTCTGATCTCAGAGAAGCTGGGATTAATGGAGACATGCAGCCGTAGGTGGGTCAAGACCTGCCTCCACGGCTGGAAACCTCTCTTGAACTAGATTTCCGAGTAGCCTGCTTCCCGGCTCCGCTAACAGGGTTTCACCTGTGGCCGGGCAGGGCCACAGCTGTTGGCCTCGGTGAAGTTGTGTACCATTTGGCACCCTGACAGCCTGGTCAGGATGCTCGTTTCCCTGTTTGTTAAACGCTCTGAACTGCACTCATCAGAGTCCGTGGCCCTCATCACCTCTTTTGTCTTCTGTTGATTAGAGAGGGGCATAATGACATCCTGGCCGTAGCCGACTGGGGACAGAAACTTTCCTTCTACCAGCTGAGTGGAAAACAGGTATGGAGCCCCATAAAACCCATCTTTATCTTGTCCATTCTGCTATATTTTTACTTTCTGAGATTGCATTATTGTTAATTATCATGAGCTGGGTGCGGTGGCACATGCCTGTAATCCTGGCGCATGGGAGGCTGAGATAGGATCACAGGTTCGAGGACAGCCTCAGCAACCCAGTGAAACTCGGGTTCTTTTTCTTTTTTGTGGTGCTGGGGATGGAGCATAGGGGTCTTCTACCCCAGACCTACTTTTTAATTTTGTATTTGGAAACAGGCTCTCCCTAAGTTGCTGAGGCTGGCTTTGAACCTGCAGTCCTCCTGGCATAATCTCCCAAGTACTGGGATTACAAGCATGCACCACCAAGGCCGGCTGAATTCTATTTAAAAAAAAGACATAAAAAGGTCTGGGGGTATAGCCTGGAGGTAGCATGCCCCTGAGTTAAATAGTTAAATCCCCAGTAACACACACACACACACACACACACACACACACACAGAATAGACCAAGACCAGAACAGTATAATAGTATGCCCAGGGTCCCACCCAGCTGGGAAATAGGGGAGCCTGGCATTAAACCCAGATCGGATTGACTTTAAGTCTGCCCAAGCCAGGCGTGGTGGCACACGCTTGTAATCCCTGCGCTTGGGAGGCGGAGACAGGAGGATCGCGCAGGTTTGAAGCCAGCCGCACTGGCTTAAAAGACCCTGTTTCCAAAAATAAAATAGGTCTGGGAGTGTAGCCCGGAGGTAGAAGGGCTTCCAGGAACCCCAGTACCACCCCCCCCCAAAAAAAAAGTCTGGCCAAGCATGGTGGCACACACTTGTAATCCCAGTACTTGGGAGGCTGAGACAGGAGAATCACAGGTTCATGGCCAGCCTCAGCTACTTAGTGAGGCCCTCTGCAACTGTGTGAGACCTTGTTCAAAATAAAAGAATAAAATATGGCTAGGGGTGTAGCTCAGAGGTAGAATGCCCCTGGGTTCTATCCCCAGTACTCCCAACACACACACATGCATGCATGCATGCATGCACACATACATGCACACATACAGTCTAGGTCTTGGGGCTGGGGATAAAGCTTAGTGATGAGCGCTTGCCTAGTTTGTGTGAAGCCCTGGGTTCCATTCCCAGCAGCAGCGACAAAGTCTAGCTCGCAGTCAGGACTTCCTTCCTGTTTGCTTTTATTCATCCTGCCAGTGTTTCTGAGCATCCTCCTTAGCCAGCCTCAGCACGGAGGAGCTGCTGACGCAGAGGCGTAAGCGATAGCCTGCGCACCGTCAGCGCGCACGGCACGTCCTGGTGACACGCTCGAGAGCCAACAGTCCGGTGTGGTGCGATGCATGACATAGCAGGGACCACAGAGAGCCGCCGGGGGGACACAGAGGAAGGGGGCATCGCCCACCGCCTGGTGGGAAGGCGAGATCTTGTTCAGGTGACCCTGGAGCGAGCGGGAGCTTTCCAGGCAGAGGACGTTGGGAGTGGTGTTTCAGGCAGAGGATGAGGACAGTGAGTTCTTGAGGGGACCAGATACCAGAGTTTGTGGACTAAAGATGGAGCTGGAGAGGAAGATGGGACATGATTGCAAAGGACCAGAATGCGTGAACGAACTCGAGCGTCGCGTTCCATCAGTGTTCACATGGCAGGGACTGAGCGGCACCGTCAGATTTCTGTTTCAGAACTTTCTTTTTAAATTCCCATGAAGGGTAAAGTACAAAGCAATTGTTAATAGGCTGTCACGTCATTTGGAAGGAAATGTCAAGGGTTAAAGTGAGGTAGTGGGTATGGATTACGTACCACAGCCGTGCCGACAGAAATCCAGCGTGATGAGTGAGTGATCTCCTGCTTCACTGCCTCCGTGATCCTCAGAGCACTCATGCCAGAAGGCAGGGGAGGAAGGCTCAGGTGTGCAGACCCCAGCTTGGGCCATTTCTCCCAGCCCTGTCTTAGTGATATATCCATAGATATAAGGATATTGCTCAGGGACATTCTGCCTCTGAGCTGCACCCCATCCTTATTTTATTATTATTATTTTTAAACAGGGTCTAGCTAAGTTACAAAGGGCCTCGCCTAGTTGCTGAGGGTGCCTGTGAACCTGAGATTGTCCTGTCTCAGTCTCCTACGTCCTGGGATCACGGTGCACACCACCACACCTGCCTGTTCATTTGTTTTTAGAGTAAAGATAAGATAAAGGTGGTAGACTGCCGGAGCCAGCCGGCAAGAGTACGGGTTCTGAAGAGAGGCGTGAGGATGAAGAATTTTTAATTCTAACGTGGGGGAGCCGCCAGCTTACTCTTTCTACTGGTCGATCCTTGTCCATGGGTCAATATTTCCTATGGGTCGACGACTATGCCTGGGTCAGTATTCTCTATCGCGCCGACACTCCTGGCCAATGCAACTTCTGGGTCAATCTCATCTTTATTGCATTGACCCTGATGTTTTTCCAGAGGTATTTTATACACAGCTACAGGTCCATCAACATTCGCGTGCTACCACCACCAGAATACAATAAAGACCAACACAAAACACACACATTACAGATAGGCCTATCAGTGCCCTCGTGTCAGCACCACCTGATCCTCTCTCAGACCTCTCTGAACTTTCCATAACCCCAAACCTTGTTGACTCTGGGCGAAGGACAGTCAGCTGAGTCAGAGACACCGATCCAGGGGACGGCCTTAATGGCTCCCCACAGTAGACAATAAAGGGTTTTCTCAGTTTCCAGTGGCCAGTTTCCCAAAGCCCATACTTTACTGATGTGGGATCTAGTTTTCCAGGCCCTGTCTTTTCATATATCAGTGTATGTACATCATCATTCCACAGTACATATTGGTCCACCAATAAATGGTGTGGCTTTCGTATACCAGGAACTAGGTATACGAATGGCAAGTGGCATCTCCTATGAGCAAGTAACCACACTGAACTGAGGGAATGGAGTCTGGTTGCAATAGTGACCCTAAAATGGAGCTCAACAGGGTCGGACATGGAAATGTCCCACATATGCCGCTCCAGAGTTGTGTGTGTGTGTGTGTGTGTGTGTGTGTGTGTGTGTGTATGTGTGTGTATGCCGCTCCAGAGTTGTGTGTGTGTGTGTGTGGTACTGGGGATGGAACCATTCTACCTCCGAGCTACACCCCCAGCCCTATTTTTATTCTTTATTTGGAAACCGGGTCTCACTATGTTGCAGAGGACCTCGCTAAGTAGCTGAAGCTGGCTTCGAACCTGTGCTCCTCCTGTCTCAGCCTCTCAAGTACTGGGATGACAAGTGTGCGCCCCCACCTCCAGCTCCAGAGTTTTTGAATGATAAGTAACTGTAGTCTCCTGAGATCGGTAACTCCCAACTTGTTTGGGACAATAAAATTGTTTTCCTGGTAGGTAAGGGTCTTTTTACTTTGGGAAGGTTTAAAATTAAATATAGGATATTGAAGTAAATCAGATTCAAACTTTGTATTAAGCTAAGGTAAAATGTGTATGTTTTTTGGCCCTTAAAATGTTCCAGGCCATTGTGTGCACTCTTCATAGGATTAATTTTTTTTTCTAATCCTTGCACAAACCTGAGAGATTGATGTCATTAACATCACAAATTTGTATATATGGATATTAAGGCACAGAGAAGTTCAGAAATTTGCTCAAGGGCACAAGTCTGTGGTCAAGCCTGATTTGGAGCCCACAAAGGTTGGTGTCAGAATTTATATTAGAATATCAGATTAGTCTTTTTATGACCCCTTTAAAAGCTATAATTGAATAATGAATTTTGTACTTCTCATTTTAAATGGAAAAACATTTTTTTTTTTAAAAAAAAAACTGGGTATTGAACCCCAGGAGCATTCTACCTTTGAGCGGCGACACCCCCAGCCCTATTTTTTATTCTTTAATTTGAAACAGGGTCTCACTAAGTTGCGGAGGGCCTCATTAAGCAGCTGAGATTGTCCTCGAACCGTGATCCTTCGGTCTCAGCTTCCTGAATGCTGGGATCACAAGCGTGCGCCACCTCACCCGGCTCCCCCAGACCTATTTTATACTTTATTTGGAAACAGGGTCTCACTAAGTAGCTGAGGCTGCGATCCTCCTGTCTCAGCCTCCCGGGTGCTGGGATTACAAGCGTGCGCCACCACACCTGGCTCTCGCCTGCTAATTCTAACCTCTGGGTCACCTCGGGATAGTCTTCGCTAGTTGTCTTTTCTCTGAAATATGCTTCACATTTTCTTGCTACGTCGAAATGTGGATGGCATTCAGAACGTTGTGAACGCGCTTTGAGACTCGTCTCGTGTTTCTCTGGCGATAGCGGTGACGTACGTGTGGGTGAGCCGGGCGTTTACTCCGCTCCTCGACATTCAGAGTGCAAGCGTTCAGAGGCGGGCAGCCACCGCGGTCTCATGCAGCTCTTCAGCTTTATCTCGGTCTCTTGACACCTGCGCCGCGCGTGGCAGCGCGAGGCTTCTGGACGCGCAGCAGTTGTGTGCAGAATGTAGCCGCTCCCTCTGCTTCTCTTTTGTCTCTTTGCTCGGCTCTCCCACCTCACTCTCCGGCTGCTGTACTCCCCCTACCTCTTGTGCTCACCTCGCGTTGGTGATGTCAAGGGCTGTCCTCGAGCAGACTTCTTGTTCTTTTAATGCGACGCTCACCTAAGTGCAGCTCCTGCCTTCCACCTGCGCTTGTGCCTCCAATTTCTGCTGCTTTGGTCGCCCTCGGTGTCTTCAGGTGTTTGTTGTACGGTTGGTGCAGTTTCTGGCTGTCGCTGCAGGAGGACTGCTCCAGCGGGAGCACTCACATGGAGGCCTGAGGGCGCGAGCCACTTGGGAAACTGCAAGAGGTTTTGGCTGAGCAGAGGATCTTGAAGGCCGAGTTCAGGAGTTTGACCTTCATCCCAAAAGCTGAGGAGATACCACGAAGAGAGGAAAAAGACAGCCCACAGAAAGGGAGAGAAGTTTGCAAATTATATATTTTATTTTATTTTGCTTATTTATTTACTTATTTATTTATTTATTTATTTATTGCAGGCCTGGGGATGGAACCCAGGGACATTCGACCTCCGAGCTACACCCCCTGCCCAATTTTTTATTCTTTATTTTGAAACAGGGTCTCACTAAATTGCAGAGGGTTTAACTAAGTAGCTGAGGCTGTCCACGAACCATGATCCTCTGGTCTCAGCCTCCCAAATGCTGGGATTACAAGCATGTGCCACCATGCCCAGCTCAAATCATAGATTTTAAAGGGACATGTCAGCAGGGTGTGGTGGTGCACACTTGTAATCCCCATACCTAGGAGTCTGAGACAGGAGGATCACGGGTTTATGGTCAGCCTCAGGTACATAGGCCCTCTGCAACTTAGTGAGACTCTCTTTCAAGATAAAGAATAAAAACAGGACTGGGGGTGTAGCTCGGAGATAGAATGCCCCTGGATTCAACTCCCAGTACTGCAAAGAAAAGGACATATATTTAGAATATACAAAGAACTATTACAACTCAGTTATGAAAAGACAAATAGCCCAGCTGAAAAATGGGTGAAGGATCTGTGGTCAGTAAACACAGGAAATGATGCTCAACATCTTTAGCTGTCAGAGACATAAAAGTCAAAACCACAGTGAGCTGCCACTTTATGGCCACTAGGATGGAGAAATTAGAATCATTAATACCCTACAAGTGCAAATATAAAATGGTGCGGTCGCTTTGAAAAAGTATGGTAGTTCCTCAAAAGGCTAAGCATAAAGTCATGTGGCTCAGCAATTCATAATGAAAAAGAATAAAACATGCACATCTATATATACAGTGGAATGGAAGAAACCAGACATTCAAAGTCACCTGTTGTATGATTCCATATAGATGAAAAGTCCGGAATCGGCAATTGATACACCGAGAAAGTAGGTTAGCAGATACCAGGAGTGAAGAGAGGAAGGGATGAGGATTGAATACTAGTCTGGTATTTCTTTTTGGGGTGATGGGAATGTTCTGGAATTAGGCGGTGGTGATGATTGCCCAGCTACGTAACTACATTGAAAGTCATCGAGAGCTGGGTAACATAGTGCACACTTGTAATCCCAGTACCTGGGAGGCTGAGACAGGAGGGTTGCAGGTTTGTGGCCAGCCTCAGCAACTTGTGAGGCCCTCGGCAACTTAGCACCAGTTTCCAAATAAAGAGTAAAATAGGGCTCGGAATGTAGCTCAGAGGTAGAATGGCCCTAGGTTCTATCCCCAGTAACACACACACACACACACACACACACACACACACACACACACACACACACAGTTGAATTGTCCACTCTACATGAGTGAATTGTATGGTATATCAATTATATCTCAAAAGAATTATTATAAACAGAAGTAGGACAGTCTTTTTTTTTTTTTTTTTTCAGTTCTGGGGATGGAACCCAGGAGCATTCAACCTCTGAGCTACAATCCGTGCCCTATTTTTTATTCTTTCTTTCTTTCTTTCTTTCTTTCTTTCTTTTCTTTTCTTTTCTTTTCTTTCTTTTTTTTTGGGGGGGTGGTACTGGGGTTCCTGGAAGCCCTTCTACCTCCAGGCTACACTCCCAGACCTATTTTATATTTTTATATTTGAAAACAGGGTCTCCTAAGCCAGCGAGGCTGGCTCCGAACCAGCGCGATCCTCCTGTCTCCGCCTCCCAAGCGCGGGGATGACAAGCGTGCCGCCACGCCCGGCTCGAGGACAGTCTTCTAGACTGAATAAGCCCAGCTTTCTCTCAGGGAGAAAGCCCACCCAGCCTCCGGGCCGGGTGAGGAGCTAAGGCCCACTTCTGGACAGTTAGGTCGCCTGCAGGAAATGCTGCTGACTCTAGGAGTCCAGGATGTGGCTGGGAGGAGTAGGGTGGTCTGGGTGCAGAGAGCACCGTGTTCGTAGTGGAAGGCAAGAGGCAGCCGACTCTCCCCTCTCTTCCAGGCTTCCCCTGGTCAGAAGGCTGAGTGAGACAGGAGGATTACAGGTTCAAGGCTAGCCTCAGCAACTTAGCAAGGTCCCTCAGCAACTCACCGAGACCTTGTTTCAAAAATAAAAATAGGGCTGGAGGTGTAGCTCAGAGGTAGCGTGCCTCTGGAGTTCAACCTCCACTACTAAATAAAAAAGTAAAAGCTTGTAGGAGAAGCCCTTGGTGGTGGTTTGATTATGATGGAGTCAGTCACAGTTTTCCCTTGGCTCGTGTTCTCTTTCCTCAGATCGGGAAGGATCGCTCACTGAACTTTGACCCCTGCTGTATCAGCTATTTTACTAAAGGGGAGTACATTTTGCTGGGGGGCTCAGACAAGCAAGTGTCCCTTTTCACCAAGGATGGCGTGCGGCTCGGGACTGTGGGGGAGCAGAACTCGTGGGTGTGGACGTGTAAAGTGAAGCCTGACTCCAACTATGTGGTAAGGAGGAGAGGCTGGCCGTGCAGGGCCGCAGCCACGTCAGCCACGTAGATGACTGGTGTTCGCTCTGGACACTTGGGAGGTGCCCTGTTTCCCTGCAGAGCTGGCAGTTGACGGCACTCTCTCCCCGCAGGTGGTAGGCTGCCAGGATGGCACTGTTTCCTTCTATCAGCTTATTTTCAGCACGGTCCATGGGCTGTACAAGGATCGGTATGCCTACAGGGATAGCATGACGGACGTCATCGTGCAGCACCTGATCACTGAGCAGAAAGGTACGGGAGAGGTGCCGCCTCTGCCCCAGCACACGGGAGGAGGGACAGGCCGAGAGAGCCGTGACAGCGGCAGGAGTGGCAAGGAAATGTTTCTCCTTGGCTATGTCTGGGGGGGTGGTAAGGGGATTGAAACCAGGGGCGTTCTGCCTCTGAGCTTCAACCCCAGCACTATTTATTTTCTATTTCTTATTTTATTTTATTTTATTTGTGGGTCTGAAGATGGAACCCAGGGGCATTCCACCTCCGAGCTACACCCCCTGCCCCCTATCTTTTTATTCGTTTTTTGGAAACAGGGTCTTATCCCTAAGTTGCAGAGGGCCTCACTAAGTAGCTGAGGCTGTCCGCGAACCGCAATCCTCCGGTTTCAGCCTCCCGAATGCTGGGATCACAATAATGCGCCACCACGCTCGCTTATTTTTTATTTTAAAACCAGGTCTCACTAAGTTGCGGAGACCTCACTGAATAGCTGAGGCTGGCTGTAAACCTGTGACCTCCCAAGTACTGGGATTACAGGCATGTGCCACCACACTGAGCTTTCTCCTTGGCTTTTGTGTGCATGGGGGGGAGTACTGGGGATTGAACCCAGAGGCTTTTTATCTTTGAGCTACACCCTAGCATGATTTTATTTCTTATTTGGAAACAGGGTCTCGCTGGGTTGATAAGAGTCTCATCACAACTTGCTGAGGCTGTCCTTGAAACTGCAACTATCTTGTCTCAGCCTCCCAACCAAGTACTGGGATTACATACTTGAAAGCATGTTCGTCCAGCTATGGTGGCATAAGCACCTTTAATTGCAGTCATTGAGAGGCTGAGGCAGGAGGATTGCAGTTTGAGGCCAGCCTTAGCAACTTAGTAAGGCCCTCAGCAACTTAGGGAGACCCTGTTTCAAAATAAAAAATAAGGCTGGGGCTGTAGCTCAGAGGTAGAATGCCCCTGGATTCAATCCCCAGCACCAGTGAAAGAAAGATATGAAAGATATATGTGCGCATGCTCGTGCTCTCTTTCCCTTTCTCTCTCTCTCTCTCTCTCTCTCTCTCTCTCTCTCTCTCTCTCTCTCTCTCTCCCCCCCCCCCATCTTCTGTGTTCACACCCAGAAGTGTGAGCCACAGCACACTGTGAGCGCTTTGCCCAGGGACTGGGATTGGGCGTCGTCTTGAGGTTCACACTGGCTTCGGTCAGCCCACTTGAGAGTGGCTGCCTGTGTGGAAGACACCAGCTGTGAGGGTGTGTGGCGCCTCGGCAGCTCGGCAGTGGCCCTTCAGGGACAGTTTTTCCTGTTGACCTGTAGCCAGGCAGAGCCCAGTGTGTCCCAGGAACGGCATGTGCTCCCTGTTGTTCAGGTCTAGGGTGGGCAGTGGCCGGAGGAGAGACCGGCCGCGCAGGTGCGAGGCTGGTCCTCGGGCCACTGATGCTGCGTGGGAGTTGAGATCCATACTGACCAGTGCTGGGAGCAGCACTGTTGTGAGCTTCGGACCACAAAGACTGTATTGTGTACAACTTTGGATCCAGTGCTCAGCAGAGCTGATTGTACATATTAAGCACTCCATAAAGAATTTTTAATGAGAGTATCTCACTTTAATTGCCAGTAGCATTAAGTAAATGATAGCTTTTAATTTCTCTGCCTTCTACCTTACTTAACAACCTTTTGCTAGAGCCTGATTTTTTTTTTTCCCTTTGACAGTTCGGATTAAATGCAAAGAGCTTGTCAAGAAAATTGCCATCTACAAAAATCGATTAGCGATCCAGCTGCCAGAGAAAATTCTCATCTATGAGTTGTATTCGGATGACTCCTCAGACATGCATTACCGGGTGAAGGAGAAGATTGCCAAGAAGTTTGAGTGCAACCTTCTGGTGGTGTGTGCCGACCACATCATCCTCTGCCAGGTGGGCAGCAGACTGTGCAGAGGTCAGGCAGACCTGCTTCATGCTCACCCCGGGGATACGGTTAGATCTATGGTTTTAAAACTGGTTGGTAGATAAGCCAGGTGTGGTGGCCCACGCTTGTAATCCCAGCATTTGGGAGGCTAAGACAGGGGGATCGCGGTTCAAGGATAGCCTCAGCTACTTAGTGAGGCTCTTTGCAACTCAGTGAGACCCTATTTCAAAATGAAAAATAAAATTAGGGCTGGGGGTATAACTAAAAGGTAGAATGCCCCCTGGGTTCCATCCCCAGTAACACACACACACACACACACACACACACACACACACACACAGACACAGAAAAATTAATCAGTAGAAAACATGTCCTTTCCACTAAACTCAGTGGCTGATCATTGGCTTCCACTGTACTGGTAACTAGATGAATTAGTCGCTACTAGAAAGACATGGTGTATGAACTAAAGAATACTTTTTTTTTTTTTTTTGCAGAAGCATTTTGTCATACTAGGATTAGATACATTTTAACCACTGAAATCATAACTTGGGCCCAGCATGGTGGCACATGCCTGTAATTCCAATACTTGGGAAGCTGAGACAGGAGGATCAAAGGTTCAAAGCCAGCCTCAGCAACTTAGACTCTTAGTAACTTAGTGAGACCCTGTTTCAAAATAAAAGAGCTGAGTAGGTAGCTCCTGGGTTCAACCTCTAGTACCCCCCAAAAAAACTTGGTGCCCCAGAAACAAACAATTTTTTGATAATCACATACTATAAAATGGGCATCAACTTGGTAATTAAGGACGTTTTACTTTCTGAGGGATTTTTTTTTTTTTCACAGAAAAGGATTTCTCAATTTATCCAGAAAGTATCTAGGTCAGTGCCAAGAGAAGTTTGGAAAGACTTAGAGAGAAACCTAGTAGAGGTGGATTAGGTTCCCACTCAGGCCTGTTGCAAGTGATACAATCAAAGAAGTCCTCTGAGAATCACCATTGTGCAAAGCAGTTTGATCAGTCTTATGCGTCTAGAACCTCCGGCTGTTTAGAAGGGCCACAAATCATAGGCGAGGCTGTGCTTGGGTTCTGGCTCTGGCTATGGAGGTCCAGGTTGAAGACGGGAGACCAAGTGGCGCTCCAGGGGGCGGGTGTGCAAGGATTCACGTCCTCTCGAGGGCCAGGTGGGGCTGGGTGGATGCCGAATGTGTAGTGTAGGTGCGCGTGTTGCCGGTGGGGAAGATGCCTTGGGGGCGGGGAGCACTCCTGCCTTGGGCTGCTCGTGTAACGCCGGGGGGTTTGCTTTCCAGGAGAAGAGGCTGCAGTGCCTGTCGTTCAGCGGAGTGAAGGAGCGGGAGTGGCAGATGGAGTCTCTCATTCGCTACATCAAGGTGATCGGTGGCCCTTCCGGCCGGGAAGGTCTGCTAGTAGGCCTGAAGAATGGGCAGGTGAGTGTCCCTCTTGTCTCCTGTGGGCTGCTCATCTGCTTGCAGACACAGGGAGCTGGTCTTCAGTGACCTAGGTGGGCAGGGAAGGGCGCGCTGCACTGGAGGGCCACTGGGAATGTTTTGCAAGGACAGCCTGGGGCCAGAGGTGCAGGGCCCTCAAACTCATGGCACGCTTGTGCTCTGCAGAGTTGGCACCACGGCCCGGTCCCTGGGCCGCACGTACAGTGGATTAGTGGGCTTAAGGTCACCCAGAAGCTGGGAGATTTGTTAGGACGCAGCTTTAGTGGATTGCTGGGGAGGGAGGCAGGGGCAGGTACTCGGGTCAGAGCCCTATTAGGGCAGTGGATGGATTATCAGTGTGCACCAGCCTGTGTCCTAGACAGTGCTGGCTCCTCGGGACTTTACTAGGTGCTATGAGCACATTGGCCCTTTGGGAAAAGTTGTGGGAACATAGTTACAGACCGTTGAGATTTGGGGGTGTGTGGTATGTATTCTTTGCTCAAAATAAAAGTTCTATGTGGGCTACATAGAAATTTGAAAGTGAAAATATAACTGCATTAGCCCGAGAGCCAAGCTGTGTAGCAGATGGCCGTGGCTGAGGCTTGTCAGGTCTTTGCTGGGGACGGAAGTTACAGAGCATGGGATTGGTGGGAGCTGTCAAAGAGCAAAAGCAAAGTGGGGGCCTAGCCCTGCTGGTCAGCCGTCGCCTGGGAGGCTGAGCGTGGCCTGCCGGGTCAAGTTAACCTGGGGTCATGTTCTTTCTTAGCTGCTTTTGAGCCACGTGACCCTGGCTAAGTCACTTCACCTGAGGCTCAGGATTTCCATATGAGAATAACCCTGCATTTTTCACAGGGCTCTTAAAAGCAGGGAGGTCAGTAAATGGTAACTGCCATCACTAGCACCGTCATTACTTTATGCCAGCTGTCTTGTGAGTGTTTATAGTAGCCTCTTCTGTGTTCGTTTGGGACTCACATCTTTGCAAAACAGTCTCCCCTGCCCCGGCAGTCTGAGTAATGTCATTAACAAATCCAGTCCAAGCAGACACTGAAGTGGGTTTGGCGTTTCTCAGGCCTGTCATTACCTCAGTGACCTCCGCTGAACCACATTTCTGGTCTCCTGAGGATAAGCCACCCCCTTTTCTTTCTTCTAATGAGTCCTTTTCTCCACACAGAGCTTCTGTGGAGTTAGTGGGAGTTGTTCTTGTAGAACACATGGGACTCCAAAAGCCTGGCAGTGTTCCAGGGTCTGGTTGCCATGGTGACTCACACTTTCTCTCTGCAATTTCGCCAGATCCTGAAGATCTTTGTGGACAATCTCTTCCCCATTGTCCTGCTGAAGCAGGCCACGGCCGTGCGCTGCTTGGACATGAGTGCCTCCCGGAACAAGCTGGCCGTGGTGGACGAGAACGACACGTGCCTGGTGTATGACATACACACCAAGGAGCTTCTCTTTCAGGTGAAGTCCCCAGGCGGGTCCTTTGATGAGTGCTTCCGTCCAGCTGCCCGGCCTGCAGGCCGCTCCCCCTCTGGCCCAGGCCGGGAAGTATACAGGGCCCGGCCCCAGCCGCCCCTCCTGGACCTCAGGCCTGGACAGCCTCAGCTGGCTGGTTTCCTTGCCAGGGAGGCGGGCAGCTAACGCCTCCTCACATGTCCACTGTGAGGCCTGCCTGCTTGGACGCGCCACCCAAGGCACAGTGAAAAAGCAGGATCAGGAGGGGAGGATGGGCGGGGACACCCCCTACTACGTCACAGGGTGCCCTGCGAGCCAACAGAATGGGAACGGTTTGGAGCGCTGGGGCACTAGGCGCTGTTTATGCAGGGTTGGTGCCGTGGCTAGGGAAGTGTGTCCCTGGAGAAGAAAGCCCGAAGGCTGCGTGCCCCGCTTCTGCTGGGTCCAGGCCACTCTGCCTCTCCCTCTGGCACTTTGCTAGAGTGAATACCCCAAGGTCAGATCAGCTCCTGGCTGGCTCCTCCTCCCTGCAGGCTTCCCAGTGACACGCAGAGCCCGTGCCCTCCCAGTGCCCTCCTCCGCCTTCACAGCAGCTAGGAGCTGCTGTCAGTCACACGGGGTTCCAGCTGCCCCGAGCCCGTAGGTGACCCCAGCTACCGTCAGCCCATCACGGAGGAAGCAGAGTGGTTTAGGGGAGGGACAGTGGACAGCCCTCGCCTTCGTGACCTGTGGAGCCTGCTCACCGCACTTGCTGGGTGATCTCGAGCAACAGTGAGCCTCTCTGAGCCTCAGCTCTCCTCGTCTCTAAATGGAACTCGTGGCCCCTCCCTCACACCATTGCCACAGGCGCCTGGCTCAGGGAGGCAGAGTGGCCCTTGTCGCCACCCCTGCCCGCACTCCGCCAGTGGCTCCTACAGAGCCCGCACTGGTGCTTGGTGGAAGCCGGATGTGGGCCCCGCCCTGCCAGGGGCCTGGCCAGTCCCGGTCTCACTGCACCTTCTACATGAAAACAGCTGTGTTTTTTAATCATTATAGTAATTCATGGACCTTGGGGCTCCAGGGCTGAGTAGAACAGGAATGGGGCAGGGTACCCCCCAGGGTGACTGTGTTTTTACACTGTGAATCGTAAACGCAGAGACAGTGTATTATTTTCTAATTTGCAAAAGAACTCACTGTGCCTTTCTTCTCCTAAAAAATAATAGTCAGTCATGACAAAAAAATTTCAGGCAAACAAAATGAAAAGCACCCACAGTTGCACCCACCCAGAGACAGTCACTGTTAATCCTTAGGAATAAATATATCCTACTCAGTCCTCTTCCTTAGGAATAAATATATCCTACTCGGTCCTCTTCATATCTATCCCCCCACCCTCCCGTGATACTGGGGAAACCCAGGGGCATTCTACCTCTGAGCTAGACCCCAGCCCTAGTTTTTGTTTTTATTTTGAAACAGGGCCTTACTAAGTTGCTGAGGCTGGCCTTGAACTTGTGATCCTCCTGTCTCAACCTCCCAAGTACTGGGAGTAGAAACACGTGCCACATACCTGGCTCTGATCTGTTCTTCAACAGAAGTGAAATCCTGCTTTTCTGCTTTTCTGTTTATGATGAAATTATTAACATATGGGGGGAAATAATTTTTTCACAAGTTCTGCTTATTCAAAAATTCCCATAGTGTGCCAGTGCATAGAGGAGTTTGCCTTTGTATTTTATTTATTTATTTTTATTTTTATTTTTTTTTTGTGGTACTGGGGGTGGAACCCAGGAGTTTTCTACCTCCAGGATACTTTATATTTTTCTGACTATATAACCTCAGCCCTATTTTTTTATTTGGAAACAAGGTCTCATTAAGTTGCTGAGAGCTGCTGGGCATGGTGGTGCACACTTGTAATCCCAGCATTTGTGAGGCTGAGACAGGAGGTTCGCGGACAGCCTCAGCTATTTAGGCCCTCTGCAACTCAGTGAGGCCCTGTTTCAAAAAATAAAGAATAAAAATAGGGCTGGAAGCTGGGCGCGGTGGCGCACGCATGTAATCCCAGCATTTGTGAGGCTGAGACCGGAGGATCGTGGTTTGCAGACAGCTTCAGCTACTTAGTGAGGCCTCTGCAACTCAGTGAGACCCTGTTTCAAAATAAAGAATAAAAAATTGGGCAGGGGGTGTAGCTTGGAGGTCAAATGCCTCTGGGTTCCATCCCCAGACCCCCCCACACACACACAAAAAAAAATAGGGCTGGGAGTGTAGCTTGGAGGTAGAATGCTCTTGTGTTCCATCCCCAGTACTGCAGAAAGAAAAAAAGAAAGAAAGGAAGGAAGGAAGGAAGGAAGGAAGAAAGAAAGAAAGAAAGAAAGAAAGAAAGAAAGAAAGAAAGAAAGAAAATTGCTAAGCCTCACTAAGTTGCTGAGGCTGACTTTGAACCTGTGATCCTCCTATCTCAGCCTCCCAAGTTACCAGGATTACAGGCCTGCACTGCTGCATCCAGCTTCCTATGCCTCTTTTTTCTTTCTTTCTTTCTCTCTCTCTTTCTTTCTTTCTTTCTTTCTTTTGCGGGTCTGGGGATGGAACCCATGGGCATTTGACCTCCAAGCTATGCCCCCTCCCTATTTTTTATTCTTTATTTTGAAACAGGGTCTCCCCAAGTTACAGAGAGCCTCACTGAGTAGCTGAGGCTGTCCGCAAACACCGCGATCCTCCTGTCTCAGCCTCCCGAATGCTGGGATTACAAGCGTGCGCCACCACACCCGGCTTTGCCCATTTCTTTCTGGTCCGCCTTCCTCCCGTTGTGTCCTTCCTGCTGGTAGCAGTTCAGGGTGATTTAGTCTTTAGGGTGGTGCATCACTTCATGAAGGGTGACCCAAGGTGCAGGGTGGTTCTCATCGGTCCCTCCCCGCACTGCTCTCAGGAACCCAACGCCAACAGTGTGGCCTGGAACACCCAGTGTGAGGACATGCTCTGCTTCTCGGGGGGAGGCTACCTCAACATCAAGGCCAGCACGTTCCCCGTGCACCAGCAGAAGCTGCAGGGTTTCGTGGTCGGCTACAACGGCTCCAAGATCTTCTGCCTTCACGTCTTTTCCATGTCTGCCATCGAGGTGCCACAGGTAGGCTGGGTGCCTCTCCGCTCAGTGTGGACGGGGCAGGAAAGCCAGGCCCCGCTGGTTCTGGGGGGCGGGGCAGGGAGGGAAGAGTGGCAGCTGTGATACCACAGAAGGCACTCTGGACTTGGAATCGGAATTTTAGTTCCTGCCCCTTGCAACTTGTGTGTCTCTGTCTCTGGGCAACCAGCTCAACTTCACCATGTGTCTTTCTAGTCCCTTTCTAGTAGACAGGGAAGGGCATGCACTGGATCAGCAGACAGGGGTTAATGAGAGCCAGGGAGCTGGGAGTCCACAGTGGGGTGCGTGAGCCCACGTCTGGAGTGTGTGAGATAGTGAGTGTGTGGGGCTCAGCTCCATGAGCCCAAAGGACAGCCGAGGCCAAGAATGGTGAGCATACCTGTAATCCCAGCCCCCTGGGAGGCTGAGGCAGGGAGCTGGCAAGCTGAAGGCTAGGCTGGGCAACTCAGTGAGACTCTGCCTCAAAATAAAAAATAAAAAGGGCTGGAGGTCGCCAAACATTGGTGGCACACACTTGTAATCCCAGCATTCAGGTGGCCGAGACAGGAGGATCATGGTTTACGTTCAACCTCAGCTACTTAGGTCCTCTGCAACTCAGTGGGACCCTGTTTCAAAATAAAGAATAAAAAATAGGGCAGGGGTGTAGCTCGGAGGTAGAATGCCCCTGAGTTCCATCCCCAGACCTGCAAAAAAACACAAAAAAGGCTGGAGGTTAGCTCAGGGTAAAGTGCCCTCTGCATTCAATCTCCAGTACTGCAAAAAAGAAAAATAAAAACCGGGCGTGGTGGCACATGCTTGTAATTCCAGTACTTGGGAGGCTGAAACAAGAGGATCGCACAGGTTCGAAGCCAACCTCAGCAGCTTAGTGAGGCTCTCTGCAACTTAGTGAGACCCTGTTTCCAAATGAAATATAAAGTAGCTCTGGGAGTTTATTCGTGTAGTCTAGAGGGAGAAGGCTCCTGGGTTCCATCCCCAATTACACACACACACACACACACACACACACACACACACACACACACACTCTTAGGATCCTGAAGGAGGCCGAGAAGAACAGTAGGGTCTAGAGTATGGAGTCACAGGATGTAGGAGGTCAGAGACAGACAGGAGAATGCAGACTGACAGCTCACGTGGCGGCTGGCCTGGTCGCACCTGCCCCGCCGCCCCCTTCTCCCGTAGTGAATGATGCTCACTGCAGAGCTGTCGCAAAGCACTCAAACACCAGGGAAACACCGGAGCCCCACAACCCCATCCTCATAGAGAATCTTTTGTCTGTGGTGTGTGTGTGTGTGTGTGTGTGTGTGTGTGTGTGTGTGTGTAGTATCAGAGATTGAACCCATGGGTGTTCTACCTCTGAGCTACACCCCCAGCTCTATTCTATGTTTTATTTGGAAACAGAATCTCACTGATTTGCAGAGAACCTCGCTAAATGGCTGAGGCTGACCACAAACCTGCACTCCTCCTGTCTCAGCCTCCCAAGTACTAGAATTACAAGTGTGCGTCACCACGCCTGGCAGAATCATAGTTTAGTGTTTTAGAATGTATCCACACTGCCGGGCGTGGTGGCGCACGCTTGTAATCCCCGCGCTTGGGAGGCGGAGACAGGAGGATCGCGCAGGTTCGAAGCCAGCCGCCCTGGCGTAAGAGACCCTGTTTCAAAAATATAAAATAGGTCTGGGAGTGTAGCCCGGAGGTAAAAGGGCTTCCAGGAACCCCTGTACCACCAAAAAAAAAAAAAAAAAAAGAATGTATCCACACAGACTTTTTATATGTGTCTATAATACACGTATGATATATGATTATGAGTATATGATTTTATGTGAACTTTTTTAATTTGATTTTTGATCCTGGTGACCCAACCCCGATCTCTGTACATGTTTGGCAAGCATTCTACCATTAAGCTATGTCCCGGCCCCTAGATAAACATTTTTAAACAAAAGTGAAATCATACTCTAAGGATTGTTTTGTGACTTTGTCTATATATGATTTTTTACCTAAAGATGAAACCTTACATTTGTTGTGCTTGCTCTACCGAGTGGACCATAATAAGAGATTGAGAGTTTTAGTTATCGCCCCGTATGTCATCTGCTGATATAGCCTAACACTGAGATATTATAGACTCATCCCTTTTTGTGAATTATTGACTCTAAACAAGTTAACCTGGCTTTTTCACGCAGTCTACAGGAAACATGATCCATGTCAATAAAGGTCCTTCCTTAGCATAGAGCTGGGCGTAATCCCAGTACTTGGGAGGCTGAAACGGGAGAAGTGCAGGTTTGCAGCCGCCTCAGCAACTTAGTGAGGCCCTCTGCAACTTAGTGAGACCCTGTTTCAAAAAATAAAATAGGGCTGGTAGCGTAGCTCAGGGGTAGAACACCTCTGGGTTCAACCCCCAGCACCAAAAAAAAACCAACCCAAAAACCAAAAAATAAAGATGATTATAGACACATTTATTTGTAAGAAATAATAGAGACTTCCTGCTCACTCTGCTTGTTTTCCCTTGGGTAACAGACTACGGAGCTGGGATGTAGCTGTTTGTGTGGTCTTCCAGCACAGGGCTGGCTGGCACGACCCCTGTCCCAAGATCCCTGCTGGCGAATTGCCTAGTTATGACCACACCTGCTCGCTCCAGTCCATACCCAGCTTTGTTTTTGTTTGTTTTATCGTGATACTGGAGGTTGAACCCAGGGGCCATTTTCTATCTCCAAGCTATACCCCTAGCCCTATTTTATTTCTTATTTTGAAACAAGGTCTCACTAAGTACGGGAGGGCCACGCTAAGTTGCTGAACTTGGCCACAACCCTGCAAGCCTCCTGTGTCAGCCTCCAAATCCTGGGACTGCAGGCTGCACTACCATGTCCAGCTCCCAGCGATGTGGGGTTTTTAAAAAAATTTTTTTTTTCAGTACTGAGGATGAAACCCAGGGGCATTGTACCTCCGAGCCACACCCCCAGCCCTATTTTTTAGGCCTTTTATTTTTAAAACAGGGTCTCACTGAGTTGTGAATTGCCTCGCTAAGTAATGAGGCTGTCTGCAAACCCCGATCCTCCTGTCTCAGCCTCCCGAATGCTGAGATGATGCGCGCGCCACCGCGCCCGGCCTCCTGCTTTGTTTTTTTTTTTTTTTTTGTTTGTTTGTTTGTTTGTTTTTTGCGGGTCTGGGGATGGAACCCAGGGGCATTTGACCTCTGAGCTACACCTCCTGCCCTAGTTTTTATTCTTTATTTTGAAACTGGGTCTCACTGAGTTGCCGAGGGCCTCACTGAGTAGCTGAGGCTGTCCGCGAACCGCGATCCTCCAGGTCTCAGCCTCCCGAATGCTGGGATGACAAGCGTGCCCACTGCGCCCGGCTCCAGCTTTGTTTTTAATGGCTGCTTTGGATCCCGTCAGTGGGTGTTCCACAGATTCCTTGATCCTGCCTTGTCCAGTGTTGTTGGGCGTTATGCTGTTCACAGCCCTTTTGCCCTTGTAAACAGCGAGCGTCCTCTACCTAAGTCTCTGTGTCAATCCCAGCGTAACTCATTGGCATACATTCTTGGAATGAAACTGCTGGGCCCAGGGCTGTTCACACATATTTCCAGATCGCCCCTCTGCGAGGCTCAGTCCACCCGCCCTCCAGTGGCCGGCCTCCAGGCTGGACCCACTTCTTCCCCTGAGCCGGTCAGGCCCCCGTGGCTGTGGCTGCAGGAATCTGAAGCCTTGTCTCCTCCACGTGCGACGGGTGTGTCTCTGGGCAAACGGCTCAGCCCCACTGCCCCCGAGATTCCCTTCTTCCTATTCAAGAAACAGTAGTGAATCCAGAGCTGAGAACATGGAAAGAAAACCAGGGAGGAGGTGGGAGTGTGGCGTGAGGCGGGGCAGGCGTAGCTCCTGGGCTCTTCCTTGCTGCCCTCATCTGCTCCCATCCACGTCCTGAGCCAGTACCACATCCGCCTGGAGCCCGCGCTGCCTCAGCTGCGCCACACAGGCTCTGCTTTAGAGAAAGGTTGGCTCCTAGGATGGCTGTCCTGACCTCAAAAATAAGTGCAGCTTGCTGCTCCCTGGCTTCAGCGGCCAGGGAGTGAAGGTGCCCCCAGGCCTCCCTCCGCCAGGACCACAGTCTGCAGAGCTGATCAGCAGCCCAGGACTGCCAAGGGTCGGGAAAGGCGCTTCCAGGACAAAGGCCGCTTATCTGTCGGCTGCCTCCCGCCTCCCGTTCTGCGCTCAGGCCTCCAGAGGGGGAGAAAGCCCCAGACCTGCTCTTGGGAGTTTTGGTTTCCTTTCGCAATTTGCATCATCTTGTGCAAGAACTTTTGTCAGAGCTGCCAAGCAGGGCGGCAGGCTGCTCGGGGAGGGTGGCTTCATTTGAGCTGGAAGTGTGGCTTGGGGTACTCATTCAGTTAACTTATCTTGAAAACTCCCGTTCAGACCGCTTCCCAAGCAAGTGCATGCAGGTAACTGTCCCGCGTATGCTCCGTCAGGACATTTCATTCCCATACCTGTCCCTCTGCGGAGGCAGCCAGCAAGACAGAGTCCTGCAGTTGAGGAGGAGCCCTGGCTTTGAGGATTGACTCTCCATCTAAACCAGCTGTGTCCTGAGTGCCTCCTTCATTATTTAGGGCGTGTGTGTGTGTGTGTGTGTGTGTGTGTGTGTGTGTGTGTGTGAGATACTGGGGCTGGGACCCAGAGGCATTCTACCTCCAAGCTCTGCCCCCAGCCCTATTTTTTATTCTTTGTTTTGAAACAGGGTCTCACTGAGTTGCAGAGGGCCTCACTAAGTAGCTGAGGCCGGCTGCGAACCAAGATCTTCCTGTCTCAGCCTCCTGAATGCTGGGATTACAAGCGTGTGCCACCACGCCTGGCTTCTTGGTTCTTTTTTTTTTTTTTTTTTTTAATTTAATATTGGAGATTGAACTCAGGAGTATTCTACCTCTGAGCCACACCCCTTTTTGTTAGAAAAAAGTCATCCCCTCCCTTTTTGTTTTGAAACAGGGCCTAGCTAAGTAGCTAAGGCTGGCCTTGAACCTGTGATTCTCCTGTCTCAGCCTCAGGCATGTACCACCAGTCCTGGCTGAGGGAGTGTGTGTGTGTGCGTGTGTGTGTGTGTGTTTGTGTGTGTGGTGTGTGTTACTGTGGATGGAACCCAGGGACATTCTACCTCAGAGATAAACTCTCACCCTTTTAACTTTTTTTTTTTTTTTTTTTTTCAAAACAGGGTCTAGCTGAGCTGCTGAGGCTGGCCTTTAACCTGCAATCCTCCCAGCTCAGCTTGCCAAGAACTGGGATTACAGGCATATACCACCAAGCCTGGGTAGCTGAGGTCCTTTTTCTTTTTCTCCTGGGTCTGAACCCAGGAGCATTTTGCCACTAAGATATACCTATAGTTCTTTTTATTTTTTATCTTGAGTCAGGGTCTTGCCAAGTTACCATGCACTGATCTCAAATCTATGATCCTTCTGTTTCAACCTCCCAAATACTGGGATTACAGCCATCTGCCACCATGCCCAGCTTCTTTTTTGAAATGGTGGTACACACCTGTAATCCTAGTACCTGAGAGGCTGAGACACAAGGATCACAGGTTCGAGGACAGCCTTAGCAAGTAGTGAGACTCACTAACCTAGCAAGACTCCGTTTCAAAATAAAAATAGGACTGGCAGTGTAGCTTGGAGGTAGAATGCCCCTGGGTTCAATCCCTAGTACCACCAAGAGAAAAAAAAACCAAGGGGTTCTCACCATGCTGCTCAGGATAGTCTTGCAGTTGGGGGTGGGGGTCAAGCAATCTTCTTGCCTTAGTTTCCCGAGTAGCTGGGACTGCAGGCTCGCGCCTCTACGGCTAGCTTGAAATGGGTTTAATGATACCCATCTTTGGGTTTTGTCTGGCTACATTCCTATTATTATTTCTTCTTATTACAGACAGAGAAAACCACAAAACAGATCTAAATTGGAATGGAGGGTACTCACTGAGGGCGTTTAGAAAGGAAAGTTCATTGTGTGTGTTGGGGGGGCAGGGGGGGGGAGTGAGGCAGAGATCTTCCAGGAGCTGGTGAAACCTGAGCCTAGGAGCTGGGAGGAGCGGCTGTGAGAACACAGAGGAGGATGGTGGTGCCTGCTTTTGCCCAGGGCTTTATCACTTCCAAAGCCTTGCTTGTTGGCCCATGGCAGCCCAGGACATCTAAACACAGTGACGGCTAATACCCCACAGGAGGCAGCAGGCTGTGGCAGAGCCAGGCCTGGGCTCCAGCGCAGTGACTCCCCACCCGCTGGTGGTGGGTGAGAGGACGGTGGCAGTCTGTTAGAAAGCACAGGCCCTCGGGGGCACCGTGTCTTGCTGTCGGAGGGCAGGCGGGCTTAAAAGGGAAAAGGTTTCCTTTCACTGGAAAACTAAAAAAATAGGACCGGAAGTTTCAAAGATAAAGGCCCCAAATGGAGAAAACAGCACTTGCAGCCCCACATTTGGGAACCATTAGCGCAGAGGTACCGGCTGATTGATCTGCGCTGCCTGGGAATCCAGGAGGGGCGCCGCCTGCCCTGGAGCCCGTTGACGGCTGACACAAGGACAGGGCCTTTTGTTAAGGGTGTCTAGGCCCAGCCCCCACTCATTCTGGTGTGCACATGCGTGGCCACGCACACACGCACGCACGCACATGCATGCACACACAGGACATGAGGCAGGAGGGAGGAGCACAGGACCTGGAGGCCGGCAGCCTCCTACTCCAGCCTCAGCTTTTTCATTTGCCAGGTCTGTGTCCTCTGAGTCTGTGTCCCCTGGGCCCCGACAAGGAGTAAGGTCACTTACTTACACAGAGCTGTTAGGACGGGCAAAAGCACTTTGTAAACCTAAAAAGCCATTAGGACCTGTTCACAGGTACTTAGAATAAGGCAGCTCCACCGCGTAGGCGGGGTTGGTCCTACAACCAGGGGACTTGTCTAGAGCCTTCCTGGTAGCCAGGAATAAAACACTTCCCTTCCTCAGGCTCAGCCCCTCGGATCAGTCAGATACTCCTCCTCCCAGTAATGTCGGCTATTCCTTTGGCAAACAGACTGGGGCTTGTGGAGGAGGCCAGGGTGCCCCGCAGGAGGGAAAGAGGTGTGTTGTTAGGGCATCATCAAGGTGAGCACAGCTCCTTCCGCCGGGGTGGGATGGCAGCTTGAGGGGTCCAGGGAGCTTCCAGAAGAGGCGGCATTTGAATAGGTATTCTCCATAGGGTGGGGAGGCACAGCCTTTCCAGGTGACATCTTTTGGTGAGGCAGGTCTGCATAGCAAAGAGGAAGGGAGGATGGGCAGGAAGTTCATGCGCAGAGCAGCGTGGCTCACCTCCCGAAGGGGTAAGGGGATGGCCGAATGGACGGGCTGAGGACAGGGTGCCGACTGATGACCGCAACTGCCCTGCACACATCTGGAAGCGGGCTTTGTTGGAATCCGACTCTTGCGATTGCTCGGAAAGTCATCTTCTTTTTCTCCTTTTGATGAAACCCTGCAGTCAGCTCCAATGTACCAGTACCTGGATAGAAAACTGTTTAAAGAAGCCTACCAGATCGCTTGCTTGGGCGTGACGGATGCTGATTGGCGCGAGCTGGCCATGGAAGCTCTAGAAGGATTAGAGTTTGAAACGGCCAAGAAGGTAAGACTAACCAGCTAGTGCTGGAATTGGGCCCTCTGGAGGATCCGTTGGGGACGTGGGAGGAGTCAGGCCCGTGGAGGGGCAGAAGCAGATGGTAGCGGGCTCTGGAGTTAGGCTGGCCTGGGCCTGCTCTCAGCCGAGCCCCTTCCTAACTTTGAGCCTGTGCAAATAACTTTTCTCAGGTTGCTTCCCTGGAGGCTTCTGGTATTACTGGTCTCTGTCCTTACAAAGTTGTAAAGCTCTACACACTGTAAAGTCACACACAGGAGAAGCGTCTAGTAGATTCTGGCTATATCACTCTTATTAGCTGTTATTCGTGGAATGCACCTAGCTAACCTCCTGGCACATAATAGGCACTCAATAAATGGAAGCTTTTATTATTGGTGTAAGCGCCAGGCTGTTCATTATTCAGTGCTGTTATTAGGACCGTGCCAGGCGGGTGGGGTATGGCAGCAGGCTCTCAGTCCTGCCAGCAGTGAGGTCACTTTGCACATACCTCCACGGCATGTTTCATGGGCTTGGATGCATTGTGTCGTTTTCTGGTTTAGTCAATTAAAGTTAGAGAAATGGTCGAAAACTTTCAGCCCCTTTCTGGATATTGGAAAAAGCTGAAGTATGTTTCTGAGTTGGGTCTCCATCTAGGACACGGGATGGAGAGGGGAATGACTTCCAACCCGCTCTCCTCCTCCGCCAGCCCCTCTTTTTTTCCTCCCCAGGTCAAGTAGGAGATTCTGCCAAGGTTCTGGGACAGGGACATGGGCGTGAAAAGGGAGTAGCCTGGACCGGAGCAGACCCCTTTTCTCTGCAAGCCCTTCCATTTCCAAAATGGGGACGGTGGAAGCACTGAGTGCCCTGCCTGTCTTGAGCCTTTCAAGGCATTAGAAGGTGGAATTTCAAACTAGGAATGGTTAAAACAGGGGGCTGGACAAGCTCGGCAGTTGAACACCTGTGAGATCCTGGATTTAGTCCTCACCAAAAAAAAAAAAAAAAGGAAAGTCATTGTTATGTAATAATTATTTTAGATCTTCTAAGTATCAGGAAAGTGGTAACAGAGGAGGCTTTAGGAATTGAGAGGAAAGCCAGGCGTGGTGGCGCACACTTGTCACCCCAGCATTCGAGAGGCTGAGATAGGAGGATTGCAGTTCCTGGACAGCCTCAGCTACTTAGGCCCTTTGCAACTCAGTGAGACCCTGTTTCAAAATAAAAAGAATAAAAATCAGGGCAGGGAGTGTAGCTCGGAGATCAAATGCCCCCCCTGGGTTCCATCCCCAGACCCTCAAAAAAAAGAATAAAAAATAGGGCTGGGGGTGGAGCTCAGAGGTAGAATGCCCCTGGGTTCCATCCTCAGTACCTGAAAAAAAACCACAAAAACGACTACAAAAAATCGCAAGGAATTGAAAGGACTGGAAGCATCTCCCCAGCGCGATCTTCCTTCTGCCCCACCCAGAAATGCCAGGAAGGATGAATAACAAAGGATTCCTAAGATGTGTGTGTTTTGTTTGTTTTAGCTGGGAATAAAACTTAAAGAGTCTTCCCTCTAGACCATCACCTAACACTTAGAAACCAAACGCTGCCTCCTGGTCGTGTCAGCGTGGCGCTGCCTAGCTCCGTGCCTGCGGTGGGATAGGCGCTCGCTCAGCAGATTGGAGCCCCCATCCTGCGTCCCCAGAACACTCCCTGGGAATAAAAGGGATGGTTTTAAAGCATACGATTTTTTAGAACACCGTTTATTTAGTTATTTTCATTGACAAAAAATTGTATATATAGTTACTGTGGGCAACATGATGTTTAGAAAAGCCTCAGGATTTTGGCCATAGACTCGGACTTGGTATTTTATCCAAACCTGACTCCCCAACCTTTCCGCTTCCACCGCACCAGCCGCTCTGCGCACAGGCTGTGAGGGTGGCTCCCGGCATAGACGGGCGCCCCGCTAGGTGGCAGGGGAGAGCTGCTCAGGGCCTGCCGGGAGCGCCGCGGCGCGCTTCCCTCTGCTGTGGTTATTCACAGACCTTGTGACTCTGACCGCTCCGACCAGGCACCCTGACTCTGCAGATGTGTCATGGCTGGGGGCACTCAGGAACGGATTTCTCACGGGATTTCTCAAATTTAAAACCCAGTGTGGCAGAACCACAAGATCCTAGGAGAGGGTGTTGCCAGCTGGTCCATTTCCCAGAGAAGAGGGCTGTGGCCCAGAAGTGGGACAGGGGCGCAAGCCCCACCCCCGGCTGAAAAGCCCCAGAAGCCGGATGACTGCTGCTTTTCTCTGGCGCTTGCCAGCGCTGGCCTAAAGGAAACCCAAATCTAGAAGGTGACTCACACGACCTCCAGTGAGTGTGGCCTTGATCCTTCGCCCATGTGATATCTGCCGTGTGTGTGTGTGTGTGTGTGTGTGTGTGTGTGTGTGTGTGTGTGTTTTACTGGGGATGGAACCCAGGGATGTTTTACCTCTAAGCTATACCTCCAGCCCTATTTTATTTTATTTTGAAACAGGGTCTCACTAAGTTGCTGAGGCTAGCCGTGAGCCTGTGATCCTCCTGTCTCAGCCTCCCAAGAGCTGGGATTCCAGGTGTGGCCCCCACACCTGGCTTGTCTTGCCTTCTTTTTTTTTTTTTTTTTTTTGTGGTGTTGGGGATGGAACCCAGGGGCATTCTACTTCCGAGCTACACCCCCAGCCCAGTTTTTTATTCCTTATCTTGAAACAGGTCTCACTCAGTTGCAAAGGGCCTCACTATGTAGCTGAGTCTGGCCGTGACCCCGGATCCTCCTGTCTCAGCCTCCCAAGAGCTGGGATTCCAGGCGTGTGCCCCAGGCCTTGCCCTCCCTGTGAACTCCTTTTCAAGAAAACCCTTTTGGCAGCCGAGGTGGTGTGTGCCTGCAGGGCCTGTGATTCCAGCCATTCAGGAGGATCATTTGAGCCTATGAGTTCAAGACCAGCCTGGGCAGTACAGTGAGACTCTGTCTCCAAATGAAACAAAACAATCAAGAAGAAACCCCGGTGCCCGCCTGGTGGTGGTGTGCCTAATCCTGCCGCCTGCCTGTGCTCAGGGAACCTGTTTCCCAAGGATATGTGGCTCGCACTCGGATAGCTCTCGGCTCAGGGAGGGTTAGTGCTGTTTCATCTGCCTGCCTCCCTTCTCTGAATGTGGGCTACTGAACGGGGGAGGGGGACAGGCCCACTTGCATTCATCTCTGGTCCTGGTCTCTGACAGGATGCCTGGCCGTGCGGGATAAAGGGTGAAGTCACCTCGTGGTCATCTGTGTAGCAGTGTGGCCGGACGACGATCACTTCCCTGTCTTTTTAGGAGGGAGGATGTCCTGTAGCTAAGCAGAGGCCCTCAGTGGTCAGGCTTGTTTAGCATTTTTAATTATAAAGGCCTCTAGGCCTGGGGTGGCCCGTTTCAAATGGGACAATGTAAAAAGGCACAGCAGGGCGGAGATACTGGCAGCACAGCCACACACGTGAAGGGCTGGCATTCCTCTAAACCCCTCGCAGAATCTGAGAGCCGCAAAGGGGGCTTGGCTGACACCAGTTTGCCCGTTCCTCAGAAACTTGTAGCAGCCCATGGGTTAAAGTCCCTAGCTTTACTGTGAGTCCGAGGCGAGGATGTGCTTTCGAGATTTACGTTAAGAGTTCGCCTTCCAGACGCTCAGAGTGACTCATTCCCTGCCTCCCCTCCTTTCAGAAACCATCTTTATTCCTTCTCAGCTTCCCCTCCTCCTCTCCCTCTGTGCCACACCGTGGGCTCTGGGTGCCCTGTGTTTATGGCACCGTTGGGTAAGCAGAGCTGTCTCCTGCTTTCCATCCAAGTCATCAACAGGCGCGTGCATCTCTTGTCAGCGCATCTTAGCCCGCGGGCTCTGCCGCAGTGTCCTCCCTGGGGATGGAGTCTCCGGACGGACGCAGTATCAGAGTTGTGTTTTACCTAATCCCAACATGATTGACGCCAGGGCCACCACAGGGACTTCTCTGAACGGACTAATCCTCGGGATAAGGCCGTGCCTCTGTGGGTGGCGAGCCCCCCTGAGCAGGCGATGATTAATCAATGCTTGCTTTCCCTCCGTCCTGCCTCCCTTTCCAGAGCTCCACTTCCCTCCCCCCCCCCCCCCCCGGCCAATCCGGAGAAGGCGGCTGACTTCACTCTTTGTTTCTTCCCCATAGGCCTTCACGCGAGTACAAGACCTGCGATACCTAGAGCTCATCAGCAGCATTGAGGTAAAGGGTGAGGCCACCTTCCTCCTCCACAAAGCGCAGGCTCTGCCCGCCCTCCCAGCAGGCGTCGCCCAGGGGACACGGGGACAGCCCTCTGGCACGTAGCCATCCAGGCCTCAGTCTTAACACAGGGGAGATGGTGCCCGGAGTCGGGTGCAGTCCGTCACTTGCTAGCTGGACAAGGCGGGCAGCTTCCTCATTTCGCTGAGCTTTGGTTTCCTGTCTGTGACACGGGATCAGCCCTGTCTCCCAGGATTTCTGTGAGGAGGAAATTGTTCTTAGTACCTGGTTAGCACCCTGGAGAGGCGGTTAGCTCACTCCAGGAGTCTGCCAGTATGGGAATCAGTTCCCAAAGGCACATACTGGATGCCCCAGCCCCAGAAATGAGCCTGAGAAGAGGCCTGCAGGCGGAACTGAGCGCCCAGCGCTTGGAGCCCAGCCCCGCTGGTCCTGGATGAGGCCGGCCTTGGCAACCAAAGCCAGCCGGCCTGGGGCGGGCTAAAAGAGCTGACTCTGAATGCACCATTTGCTGGGTGACGGAAGACACTATTCTTAATCCCTGTGTATCGCAGTGCTGTCTGACTGTCTGTAAAAAGGCATACATATTTTTTCTCCTGAACAGATTTATTGTGAGGCTAAGGGAATGTGAGATACATTTGAATTCCCAGATGGAAGCTGAGGAAATCGGCAAGTGTCTTGTCCCCCCGATTCAGTTCAGCAGAGTAAGCCCCTGTCGTGGAGAGCTCCGGGCCAAGCCCGGTGGGCAGAGGGCTGGGAGGCGGCAGAGCTCAGCTCCATCCGTGGAGTCAGCCTGTGCCCCTCAGAGTCTCCCCGCCTCCTGAGCAGGTGCCACTGTTGCCCCTACCTGATGCATGAAGCAGCTACAGCCTAGAGAGCCCCGTCTGTCCCCACGCCGGGTTTCACGCCCGTCTGGCCTTGCTCCCAAGCGCGTGCTGCCGTTCCTACCCCGGCATGGCCTTGTGGCGCCTCCAAGCCTCCTGCGCTCGCCCCCTGGGTGGCGAAGGGCTTGTCAGGGCCATCTATCTCCCAGTGCTGCCACCTCTCAGGGCGGCTTGGAGTCACTGCCCTGGATCTGCGTGTCTCAGTCCGAAGCCACGGGACCTAAGATTTCTCTACACAAAAGAACCTGGTCTCTCAGAACCAGCTCCCTTATTTGTGATGTTTCACTGAGTTCAAAGTACCTGCCTCTCCTAGTGGGATGGGAGCTGGAAGGCTGGTGAGCCTCGTAAGATTGTCTCTTGTCAAAAGAAAGGTGCTTGCATGATCCCGTCTGACTGCGCTGAGACCTTAAGGGCCCCTCTTGGTGTTAAGCACTATTCCAGAGAATGGAGGTTCCTGTTGGATAGGTGAGCTGTCATGGCACTGACCGTAAGAAGAAATGGATCTGTCTTTCTGTCCTAGGATTTTAAACAGTCTACCTATCAGCCGTGCCCGGGGGCGTGGAGCAGACCCAGTGAGTGGCAGCCGTCATGGGCTGCCCAGGCTGTGGGCTCCTGCCGGCCTCTCCTCTCCTCGGCGCTCTGCCCGTTGGGCTCAGCACAAGGCTTGTCACACGATGGGTGTTTGTTGTGCCGAATAATAAATGTGCACAGGTCCTTTTTTTTTGTCCTGGTGATCATCTGTGGCCTAAATTCATCATGCTGAAGCCTCCTTGTTACCTCACTGCAAGATTTAATTAATTTCTAACTTAGGAGTCCGTCTCTTTGGCTGACTAGCCTGGACTATATCAAGGCTTTCTTAAAAAGTCACTCCGTGGCCGGGGAAGCATCTTGCTTCCAGCTGTTGAGACTTTCACCAGCCTGTGGAAGTTTGATTCCACGGCTCGTCTTCCTCCAGTGTGCTACGCTTGCTAGAAGACAAGCAAGAGGCCACCGTGGGGGCGAGGGGCTGAGTGCTGTCGAGTGTTTGCAGATACTTGAGCATTAGGCTAATGAGCGTTCGCTAACACCGGAGGAGCGGTGTGCAGGGAACTCCTCTTCATCCTCGGCGCTGCTAGGTGTGTGCGCGGGCGTGTGTGTAGGTGCACACGGGTGTGTCGTTGGGGACCATCACTTCTGAAGGTGGTAGCGTGGGGCACAAAGGCCGGAACCAGGTTTAGTCCTCACCGTGTGACCGTGTGACCAGTCCTCACCGTGTGCCTGCCGCTCGGGTGGCAGTACTCGGGTCACAGTGAGCAGTAAAGCGGGGGTGTTGTATAAAGCGTGTAGCTAGCATGTCGTGGGTGTTTAGCACGTGGTATTTCTTACCTTCTCTTTAGAATCAAGGACGTGGTAAGGCTCTCTTGCCGCTCCTCTGGCCTCCATCTTGGATAGAGGCCCTAAACTTTCTCCGGTGTGTCTTCATCCCGGGCTCCGCTCCACCAGCCAGGCCCGGCAGTTTGAGGGCTCTTGGGAGCATAGGGCCATAATTGAGTCGGTAGCGCACACTGCACACTGCCCGGCCGCTCCCTGAGAAGGACAGACAGGAAAGTCGCCCTGAGGAATTTCCATTAAACAAAGGTTTGCATCCTTTTTGATCTTGACTGATCTGGAAAAAGAGTCAGCTTTTCTTGTCAGGAGTTCCCACCAGTCAGGTAGGTGCGAGACACAACAGCCCAGGAGCCGCAGGGCTTCCAGTGGGGAGGCCCAGGGGCTTGAAATAGCAGCGTCCGACCTTTGTAAAGGCTGCTTCCTGCCCGCAGCTGTGGAGGCCATTTCCTGTGCTTCTAATTTTTCCAGGAGAGGAAGAAGCGAGGAGAGACCAACAATGACCTGTTTCTGGCAGATGTGTTTTCCTACCAGGGGAAGTTTCACGAGGCCGCCAAACTGTACAAGAGGAGCGGGCACGAGAACCTCGCGCTCGACATGTACACCGACCTGCGCATGTTCGAGCACGCCAAGGTAATCCACCCCCCGTCCTGGGGCCAGGCTGCCCCTGAGCCCCCAGACCCTCACCTCTGGTGTCCGAGGGCTGTGTCCAGGAGGCAGTGCGGACGGAAACCGGAGGGCACGGGAGATCCTGAAACAAAGGGACTGTCTGTGGCTGCTGGTTGAACGTGACCTAAAGCCGACCTCGAAGCCTCACATCAGAGGCACAGACACGGCAGCTCAGGCTTCAGCAGCAGCAGCTGAATGGGCTGTGCGTCCGTCCAGTGCGTGTGCCCTCGTCGAGTGGCTTCAGGGCTTCCCCGTACGCATTCTCTCAGACCTTCATCGGAGCCACCAAGAATGAGTGCGCTCTCATCCACGCCAGCTTCACCAACCACACGGGACAGTGTGCCCAGGTTCCCAGCGCTGAGGAGCTGCCAGCAGGGAGCCTCACCCGCCTGGCAGGCGTGGCCGCGCCTGATGGGCAGCGGTGGAGCTCGGGAGCAGAGCAGTGCAGCTGAAGCGGGGTGGGAGAGCCTGGGTGCAGGGAGCTCCCAGGAGGCTCTTGGTGTTTCAAAATGAGTCGACAGCCACAGCCAGTTAGCCGTTGTTAATGCAACTGTTTAGCCCACAAGTTCAAGGTGGGAACATTGGCCCATCTTTTTTTTTCCTGCTTGGCCATTCCCAAAGATGGCTGTGTTCTTGTATCTCACACCATCTGTAGATGCTGGGGCTGAAGGTTGTGCTCGACTCAACCCAGTCATGATGTGGCCCAGGAGTTATGTCCACCTGTGCCTGGGCCAGCCCCAGGTCTCCACCTTGCTGACCCTTCACTCAGACCTTAGCCCCGAGGGCATCAGAGCCCCTGCCTTTTCCTCTGCGTCTTACTTCCCCACCACCTCGTTCCCACCACACACACACACACACAAGATTTCATAAAACATTTGTACCGAGAACACTTCAGTCAGTGTATCTCTCCTTCTGGGGATAACAAAATCTCAACTGGGAATGAAACCTTAAACGAAAGGATCCAATGAGCTGGGCATGGTGGCGCACACCTGTAATCCTAGGACTCGGGAGGCTGAAACGGGAGGGTCACGGGCATGTGGTCAAGCCTCAGCATCTCAGTGAGACCCTGTTACCAAATAAAAATATAAAATAGAGATGGGGCTGTAGCTCAGAGGTACAGCGCCCCTGGGTTCCATCCCAGCATCCCTGCCCCCAGCACGCACAGGTTCTGATGCCTAGAGGAAGATTTAGGAATCAGGAGTGGCCGGACCAAGTGGCGTTGGGGACCGATGCCCTTCCTGGAATGTTCCCCGGTTGGCAGCTATGGAGCAGTGGAAAAGGCCTTGCTCGGCATGCAGAGAGCAGGGCATGGGCGGGGCTGGAGTAAAGGCTCTGCTTGTAGCTAAGCCTCCACCTCCTCCGGGGGTAAAAGAGCCGGAGCTCGCTTCAGCTCCAGAATTGCCCTGAATCAGGTCTAAAGCCCTGTACCAATCCCGGCTGTAGAAAGGTTAGGAAATTGAGGACCACGCAGCAGATGCCCTTAGACCTCGCCCTGCCCGGCCCCTCCTGCCTCTGCTTGGCCCGCCTCATGCCTCTGCTGCTTCTGTGCCCATTGTCTCCCCCCCGAAATGCGGCCCATTTACACACTCCATCTGGTCTGTCTCTCTAGGAAGGTAAATACCCGGGCTTGTTTTGGGTTTTAGTTTTTGGTCACGGTTCCAAGTAGGTTGGTTCCGTTTCAAGCCCCCCCCCCATGGTAGTCTGAATTTGAGAAAATGTGTACGTACACATTATGTTGGGGGTGGGGAATAGAGTACTTATTAACATGGCATGTTTGTGTTTACTTGAAAATTGCTTCCCAAGATTCAATCTGGTTTTCGGAAAATTTTTAAATTACATTCCCACGTACAAATAAATTGTATGCTTTCCGGATAAGTGACATGTTTATATGGTGATAGAGGGAATTATAATGCTCTTGACTCTTATGTAGTAGGTTCTTATCAAAATCACCAAGCATGAGGACACTGTTTAGTCTCATTCATCACTCAGCACGGCCTCTCTCTGTCCACTTGAGGACAAAGTCTTTGCCGCAGTCCCCAGGTAACGTGTACATTAACTTCATGGAAGCAGAAGGCCTTTGAAAACCCAGTTTGCCAAGCCTTGGAGGAGCCGTTTAGACTCAGCTTCAGTTAGTCACGGCCCCCTGCGCCGGGCTGCTGGGCTGGAGGAGGCGGCGCGGTGCCTCCCCTCACAGCCCAAACTCGTGGCCCCCTCTGACCCTTCTCCCTGGCCCCCTGAGGCCGCTGAGCACTCGCTGCAGTCCTCTTGGACCAGCAGGTAGGCAGGGTCCGCAGCTTTGTGGGGCACGAAGGGCAGACGTTGGTCGGAGTAGCCGGCAGAGCACGGTGTCTCGCAGCACACTAGGCACAGGCGGGGCTCGCCCAGCCCTCCCGGGTGCTCAGAGGATGGCCCGATGGCCCTGTCATCGACTGGGACCTCAGCATCCGTAAACGATGCCCTTCCTCAACCCTCCCCAAACATTTGGTTGCCTTAGGCCAGCCTGATAGATGACTTTAGGGGCCACATAATTATTCTAAAAGCAAATGGGAAAATAAATGAGCTAATTGTTCCCGGGAGTTTTTAGCGTACAGTTGACTGTATTTTTCTGACAGATGAGTGCTAGTCCTGGGGAAGTTGTTTTGTTTTTGTTTCTAATACTCTGTGAGGCTGATGCAGGGCACTCTCTGCGGGCCACAGCACTCCCAACCAGGCTGCGGCTCCTCGTGATGCAGCTCTGGGCGGTGAGCACGCTCATTCTCTCCTCCTTTGTTCCCTTCGTACTGGGGTTTGGACCCAGGGCATTTTATCTCTAGGCTATACTCCCAAGTCCTTTTTTAAAGTTTTTATTTATTTATTTATTTATTTATTTATTTTATGGTACAGGGGATTGAACCCCAGAAGCAGTCTACCTCCAAGCTACACCCCCAGCCCTATTTTGTTCTTTATTTTGAAACGGCATTACTAAGTTGTGGAGGGCCTCACTAAATTGCTGAGGCTGGCCATGAACCTGTGATCCTCCTGTCGAGCCTCCTAACTACTGGGATTATGAGTGCATACTACTATACCCAGCTCTTTATTTTGAAACAGGATCTTGCTAAGTTGCTGAGGCTGGCCTTGAACCTGCCATCTTCCTATTTTAGCCTCCCAATACTCCCAATACAGGCAAGGGCTACCACACCCACCTTCAGTCTCCCCTTTTTGTGTGTGCATGTGGTACTAGGAATTGAAGCTAAGGGCATTCAACCTCTGAGCCAATCCCCTAGCCCTATTTTATCTTTTATTTTTTGAAACAGAGGGCCTTACTAAGTGGCTGATGCTGGCCAAAACCTACAATCCTCCCATCTCCGCCTTCCAAGGACTGGCATTGCAGGTGCAAGCCACTAGCCCGGCTCTCAGTCTCCCTTTTTGAAAACCCCACCTTTAAAAATGTTGCACCCAGCCGGGCGTGGTGGCACACGCTTGTAACCCTAGCACTTGACAGGCTGAGACAAGAGGATCAAAGGTTCACTTGCCATCCTCCTCAACTTAGTGAGACCCTGTTTCAAAATATAGAATAAAAAATTGGGCTGGGGTGTAGCTCAGAGGTAGAATGCCCTTGGGTTCCATCCCCAGTACTGCCCCCCCCCAAAAAAAAAAGAGGTTGCACCCATGCTGCCTCAACTATGGCAATTGCACTCTGAAAAGAGATTTTCTGAAGTCACTTCTCACACTCCTAGTGTGAACCCAGGGGAGCTGGTACAGCCTGCCCAGGCCCACCGTTGGGTTGAAGGACCACAGGCCTCTCTTCCTCCTGGTTCTCTCAGGCCCCTCCCCTGCTGCAGGTCACCCGTGGCTTCCTTCCAGCCTGTCTTGGACCAGGTCCCCTCCTGCAGGCCTGGCCGCAGGACAGAGCTCCGTGCCATTCCGTTGAGGAGTGATTCGCCTAAGACCGTTTTGCTTCTCCTCTGTCCCAGGCAGAGCCCTGGAGACAGAGCCAGTGGGAAGACGCCCCGAATTCAGGCGCCTGTCCTAATGCAGTGGCGGAACACGCCACAGTGCGGCGGCAAGGGAGGCCCTAACCCAGCTCACCTTGTCTCAGCTGAGGGCGCCCCGTGCCCAGCCCCACTCTGAGGCGTGTGGTGTCGCCCACGTTAGGTGAGTAAAGATCACGGGCCTGAGTATTTGAAACGGTGCGGCCAGGTGGTCCAGCCACTCTGCGAGACAAGCCACACACGTGTCAAACCCAGGGAGAGAGGCGTGAGGTGACCTCCTCACAGCCCCCACTCTGCAGAGTTTACCCAAGGACGTCAGGGAGTCAGGAAGGTGCTGTTTAGCTGAAGAAAAATGTCCCCAAGTGCGAAAGGAAGGAAACGCGAGGGCCAGAGTCCTTGGGCGGGCCCACCCCAGGAGCACCCGGGCAGCCGGGCTCTGCTCCCGCACACCTGGGGCTGGCCCCCCGGCCCACACGCCGCATCCTGAGGGCCCGCCTGGCGTGCGGCCGCCTGACGTAATGCTGGCACGGGAAGTCCTCACCCGGGTGTTTTGTTTGCTGTGCTTCCTCAGGATTTCCTTGGGTCTGGAGACCCAAAGGAGACAAAGATGCTAATCGCCAAGCAGGCCGACTGGGCCAGGAACACCAACGAGCCCAGGGCCGCGGTGGAGATGTACATCTCGGCGGGGGAGCACGGCAAGGCCATCGAGATCAGCGGCGCCCACGGCTGGGTGGACATGTAGGCTCCAGCCCCGCCCCGGGAGCGTTCGGCACCGTGTCGTCACGTCAGCTCTGGGCTTTGACTGGCAGCGGGGAAAAGTGTGCTTCTAAGTATCTAAGCCAAACGGAAGCAAGTAGGCTCTCTGGGGGACCGAGGTGAACAGGGCAGTAAGCCTGTGAGGAGCCTGTGGGGCCCCGGGGGCGGGTGACACCCACGGCAGAGCTGCCCCCACCTGGCAGGCCTCGGATTCTCCCACAGGCCAGGGCTGGTGCTTCTGCACCCGGCTTGCAAATGGGGAAACTGATCCTCCAGGGACACTGTGATCCCAGAAGGCCGAGCAGCTGGGGAGTGAGGGCGGAGCTTAAGACTCCATCCGGGCCACTATAGTGCCCACCGCTCCTGTGCTGGTAGGAACCCAACAGAACAGGAGCAGTTCAGAGCCCCCGGGACAGGACAGGCCACCAGAGGCGCCTCTTGGGCGGAGCTCTGCATGAAGGGGCCGTGGAGGAATTTCAAGTGGTAGAGATGGCAGGGAGCGGAAGGAATGTGGGCAGGAGGACGCAGGGGCACAGGAGCCCTGGGTGGAGCGAGAGGTGTGGAGTTGGGGGGGGGGGCTTGCTGCAGCCGGAATGGGCCGGCTGCCTGCTCAGAGCCAGGCTGAGGTGTTTGTTAGCCCTCAGGGCTGTGCTGCGGGAAGCCCCCGGGCAGTGGAGTAGGGTGGAGGGGACACTAGAGTGTGGCCCTCACAGAGGGACCTTTGAATGACCCAGCACCTCATCCTTCTCTTGTCTAAAAACAAAGTGTTCCAGACAGGCCTGGTGGCCCATGCCTGTCACCCCAATACTTGGGAGGCTGAGACAGGAGGATTGCAGATTCACAGCCAGCCTTGGCAACTTAGTGAGGCCTTCTGCAACATAAGGAGACACCCTGCTTTAAAATAAAAAATAATACCCAGGTGTGGTGGTTCACGCTTGTAATCCCAGCATTTGGGAGGCTGAGACCAGAGGATCACGGTTCACAGACAGCCTCAGCTACTGAGTGAGGCCCTCTGCAAATTCGACCCTGTTTCAAGATAAAGCATAAAAAATAGGACAGGGGGTATAGCTCAGAGGTTAAGTGCCCCTGGGTTTCATCCCCAGGCGCCCCCCCCCAAAAATAAAAAATAATGAAATAGGACTGGGGTAAAGCTTGGAGGTAAAATGCCCCTGAGTTCAGTAAATAACTGATATGCATAATATAAATAGTGTGTTATGAAGACAGAGGTACAGATTTTGCCCCGTAACAATTCTTTTGTGTGTGTTGGGGGGATGGGTACTGGGGATTGAGCCCAGGGGCATTCTGCCTCTGAGCTACGTCTCAGCCCTATTTTATTTTTTATTTTGAGGGAGGGACTCACAAGGTTTCTGAGAATCTCACTCCTTGCTGAGGTTGTCCTCGAGAATCTCGGCCTCCCGAGTACTAGGATTACAGGTGTGTGCCACCGTGCCGGCTCCCGCAAGTACTCTTTTTTTATAAAAGGGATGCTAGAGACAAGAGCCAGGCAGATGGAGGGCCCCTCTCCCTCTGGTTTTTCATGTCTCTCTCACTTGTAAGTGCAGTGTCAGGTTACCCTGGGGACACTTCACTCGTTCAAGAATGACACATTAAGCCCGTTCTGTCCCTTCGCCAACTCCGGCTGTAAAAGGTGCCTCCCCTCCAGGGACATCCGGTTTGGTGGGTGGGGGCTCGAAGCGTTAAGAGGCTGCCCGTGCCACCTTCCCGAAAAATGTGTCCTTTCTCTGCCGAGCAGTGTTATTTTTAGATGCTATTATGATTCTCAGTGCAGACTGACAGGCTCCCGAGCTTGCCTGTCTCTGAGGCAGGGATCTGCTGCAGCCGCTCCCCTTCCCTTCTCACAGAGAGCGGGCTGGGCAGAGCCCTGGCCCGGAGAGAGCTGCTCTCGCTCCAGCCCTGGCCTGGCCAAGAAGCACGTCCCAGCCAGCCGGGCCCAGGCGCAGCGGGCGCTACCGCTGAGAAGACGTGGTGAGCGGGTCCCCGCGGTCCCTCCCTGTGGTCGGCACCGGGGCAGGCGAGGACCCAGCCAGGACTTCCCGCAGCCTTCCTCCCAGGCCGGAGCTGCCCACACAGGCTCCTCCTCCCGCGAGCCAGGCTCTGAGTGCTCACCCTCCAGCCTCTGCTGTCCTGTGGGAATTTCGAAAATGTTGGTAGAATAGAAAGAGTACTCTGCCTCTTCCTGGCTGTGGGCTCTGGGCAGAGCGCTTCACCTCTGCCCTAGACTGACACCAGAACTCACCCCTTAGGGTGGGGCGAATTCAGCGCGGCCACACATGGGGAAGAAAGCTCATGGCGCCGTCCTGCTACCTGGGAGCGGACCGCCAGGCGCTCGTCTCTGTGCCCAGATCCTGCTGGACAGAGTCGTGACTCCTGTCAAGGCCATCTCACGTGCAGACCGTGTCCCACAGGGGCAGGGCGGCCTTTCCTAGTCCTGGCCGTGTTTCTGGAATGTATTCCAGAAAATGTGTGTGCGCGTGGGGTACTGGGAATTGAATCCAGAGGCATTCTACCTCTGTGTTATACCTCCAGCCCAATTTTCTCTTTTATTTTGAAAGAGGATCTCACTGAGTGGCAGAGGGCCTCACTGAGTTCCTGGGTCTGGCCGTGAACCTGTCATCTTCCTGGCTCAGCCTCCCAAGGGCTGGGGATTCCAAGCATATGCCAGCGGGCCTGGCTGTACTCACTCACTTATTGATTGGTTGTGTGGTACTAGGGATGGAACCCAGAAGTATTCTACCTTCGGGCTACATGTCCAGCCCAATTTTATTTCTTATTTGGAAACAGGGTCTTGCTAGGTTGATGAGAGTCTCACTACTACTTGTTGAGGCTGGCCTCAAACCTGCAGTCCTCCTGTCTTAGCCTCCCAAGCACCGAGATTCCAGGCGTGCATCACCATGCCCCGTTGTATTCACTCAGTTAATAGTCACACATTGAGCACCTCCCAGGGCCACGACACTGAGTTTAGAAGACTGAGCGACACAGGCCTGCTGAGGAGACACAGCCCCGCACCTGCTTCCCTCGGGCCCCTCACGGCATCCCTCTCGCCTGCCCTCCCCGCGTCTCCAGGTTGATCGACATCGCCCGGAAGCTGGACAAGGCTGAGCGCGAGCCCCTGCTGATGTGCGCCCGCTACTTCAGGAAGCTGGACAACCCGGGCTATGCCGCCGAGACCTACCTGAAGATCGGCGACTTGAAGTCCCTGGTGCAGCTGCACGTGGAGACCCAGCGCTGGGACGAGGTGAGGCGCGGCCCCTGGGCCTGGGCCCAGGCTGGCGGACGGATGGGGGGGAGCGCCCCGGTGCCGGAGGAGCGTCGCCCTCCAATTTTCCGAGCCCTCAGGTCTCTGAGGGCCTCCCCATAAGACAACTCTGTCTGTTCATTCATTTACTTGTTCAGGAAGCCATTCTTGCCCCCAGGCCAGGCCAGCCCATGGCAGGCAGGCAGGCACTGGATCCGAGTGTGAGGACAGCTTCAGCGTCTGCTGCCAGTCCAGGCCGCCTCTGACCCCCGCTGCAGGCTCACGTGCAGACACACCTGCGTGATATTTAAAACCTGCCGAGTGGTATTTTCGCAGAAAATGCCATCCGTATTTTCCAAGCACAGGATGCCAGAGTCGTTTCAGGGGCAGCTCTCCCCTCCCCACTTGCCCCCAACCTCAATGCCTCTGGGATGCTGGGCAGGTGCGAAGTACTAGCCTGGCCGAGGCAGGTGGGGCAGTGAGGACAGCCCCCTCCAGCTCCACCGTGCCTGGAGGCAGGCCCCGCCTGCTGCTCGGCTTCCTGGAGTGCTGGCAAGGCCCTTCTGGGTGAGAGAGTCTGACTTTCATCTGCCCTCTGGGCACCTGCATTTGGGGAGGTGACAGGTCACTGATAAAAGTGGGGCGGGCACAGAAGCAATGATGGCTTCTCCAGATACATTTATCAGGAGCTTCTGCAGGCAGCATGACTGACAGCACCTTAAAACCACTGAGTCCTCCGGCCTCAGGCCGACTTTCTCCCTCGCCCGGTTCCCACTCCTGGCTGGACGGGTGGCTGGGGCGGTACAGCACCACATCAGCAGTCATCTTCGACAGCTAATAAGCAGTGACGATGATAATGTCAATCCTGTTTCCTTAGGTGTCGCCTGCAATTAAAAGAAATCTGTTTGCAGCGCTACAGGAGCCCACGCAAACTCTCAAAATAAAATGTTTCCGATTCTGTGCTGCTTCTGTGGTCCAGAAACAGACTGTGTTGTTATTGAATCCAGTCGCTTGCATATTGCTGTTAATTGCCTTTTGTTTTCAAAGAGCTGGTTTGTTTTTGTGTTGTTGGGGGTGGCTGGGGGGAGGCGCTCTCCCCCTCTGAGTTGTCAGGCTGGCAAAATATGACATCCCTAATGGATTCAGCCAAGTGCCATGTTTTCCCGGGGGCTGCGGGGGCTGCTTCATTAGCAATGCATGTGCTCCTCCCTCAGGCCTTCGCTTTGGGCGAGAAGCACCCCGAATTTAAGGATGACATCTATGTGCCCTATGCTCAGTGGCTGGCAGAGAACGATCGTTTTGAAGAAGCCCAGAAAGGTAGGCCACATAGACCGGCGCCATGCAGGTCCCACGACAGGTAGCTGCTTCTGGGATGGGATGTGGTCGCTGGTGACACGCCAGAGCGGTGGGGGGACTGGGCCTTGGAGTCACCTGGGCCCGTCACTCGCCTGCTGCTGGGCCTCAGGCAGGCCCCGCCTTCTCTCTGGGCCTCTGTGGTTACCGAGCACCGAGCACTCCAGCGCACTTCCCCTTTGGTCTCGAAGCCCTGGGATCGCGTACTGTTGGGATTATTCCCATTTCGCAGTTAAAGGAGGTAAAGGCGTTTGCCTGGAGTGTCACAGCTGGGGAGTGGCAGCGAGGTCACCGGAGCCAGGGTGCTCGAGGACAAGACAGAGAACCGCACGCAGCGCCCGGCACGTCTCACTCCACCAGAGCAGCTGTGTAGACAGCTGTATAGACAGTGGGGCGGCCCCCGCTCCTCGGCCTTTGTGCCCGTGGATGGGCGGCGCACCGACCAAGGCGGCTTCGGAAGCAGGAGCCAAAGCTAACGTGGTGCTCTAACTGGTGCCGTTAATCATAATTCACGAGCGTGACTGCCTGCTCTGTGCGGCCCCTGGCTGGGCACTTAACCTGCATAACCTTGAGTCTTGCCAACAGCCCTGCAGAGCTGCCGGGGCGAGATGCGCCGTCAAGTCACCGTCCTCAGGAGCAGCAGAGCCGGCCTTGGAGCGGGGCGAGCCCGCTGCGGAGCCCGTGCCGCGCTGTCTGGCTGCCGGGTAGGACGGCTCCTAATTGAAGCTGGGCGTGTCGTATTCCATAGGCTCTCGTTCACGCTTCCATACAGTAACGGTTGCCACCTCCGGACACATTGCGGAACAAATGTCTGCCTGCTGGAGCGCCTCGCTCGAGAGCCCCATTAAAGGACAGCGTGTTCTCTACCACTTCAGCACTTCCAGCGCGCCCAGTTGCTGAAGTATCTGCATGTTTGGGCAAAACACATCAACCTATCCATCTGTCTGTGTCGCCCTTCCAAGAATCCATTGCCATAGTAACTTGGTACGCACACGAGGGGCTGGAGACGAGACAGGAACAAAGGCCAGACCTTTTCCTTCTGGAAAGGCGGAGGACTCAGGTCACTGAGCGCCCACATGTGTGCAGGGTCACAGCTGCAGGGGCTTCACTGGCGGCCCCCACATCCCAGGGGTTGGCCAGGTGGTAGGTACCCAGGAAATTTCTGCTATATAGTTGGAGAAATGATGAAGACATTTTTCGCTTGCTTTCCCAAGTGTCTGGCTTTGAGAATGAAGCCAGATCTTTTGGAGGACCTCAAAAAGCACTCTGTTGAAGACAGACCCCTGGAGCTGGGCCCTGTCCATTCCTTGATCTCAGTGTGACACTTTGGCCTCTACCTGCTGAAGGCCATTTCATTGTCTACCAAAATGGGGGCTGACTTCCCTTCTGCACAAATCAGAAGTGAGGTAACTAGCGTTGAAAGTGTCCAGTAAGCAGGGCGCGGTGGCGCACGCTTGTCATCCCAGCATTTGGGAGGCCGAGACAGGAGGATCACAGTTCACAGACAGCCTCAGCTACTTAGTGAGGCCCTCTGCAACTCGGTGAGACCCTGCTTCAAAATAAAGAATAAAAAATAGGGCTGGAGGTGTAGAACGGGTTGGAACCCCATGACCCTGGATTCCATCCCCAATACCACAAAAAAAAAAAAAGCCGGGCGTGGTGGGCACGCTTGTAATCCCCGTGCTTGGGAGGCAGAGACAGGAGGATCGCGCAGGTTCGAAGCCAGCCGCCCGCGCTGGCTTAGGAGACCCTGTTTCCAAATAAAAAAAATGTAAAAAATAGGTCTGGGAGTGTAGCCCGGAGGTAGAAGGGCTTCCAGGAACCCCAGTACCACCAAAAAAAAAAAAAAAAAAAAGGAGAAGAAGAAAGTACCCTGTGAACCACTGAGCTCCATCGGGCGTCAGGCCCCGCCAATGCGCCCTTGGGAGTCACAGCTTCGCCCTGGGTGGGAGCGAGGACGGAGCCTGCGAGGGTGAGCAGCTTCCCCCACGCGCCCCGAGTCTTGGCTGCGCGGGTTTCTCTCTGCCGTGCCTTCCTAAAGTAGGCTGCCACTTCCCAGCCAGAAAGGAGTGCATCTCACTGTGCTTTTTTCAGGATGTAGCCTTGGTTATTTATAGCCTTCGGCCTGAGCCGCGCATCCCAGCAACCAGGCGCTGCAGATGCTCCGTGCGCGTCTTACTTCCAAAGCAGCCCCTCGCCAGCCCCGCAGCCCCTCCTGCCTCCTCGCCTCCCTCCCGAGTGACATGTCCTTTCGTGGCCCCCAGCGTTCCACAAGGCCGGGCGGCAAGGAGAGGCGGTGAGGGTGCTGGAGCAGCTCACACACAACGCGGTGGTGGAGAGCAGGTTCAGCGACGCCGCCTATTATTACTGGATGCTGTCCCTGCAGTGCCTCAGCATAGCCCAAGGTAAGCAGCGTCCCAGCCCACTCCGCACCAAGATAGAATCAGAGGAGGGACATTTTAATTAAAGCCCCAGGCGTGTTTGCCGGCTGTATTGTCCCGTCCGCCTGTCTGGCAGGGGCACAATCTGATGTGTCATCTTCTAGTTTGCCCATAAACAGGATGGTCGAGGCACCTGGGGTTTACGGTCGGAGGGGCATTGCTAATTCAGAATCTCTCTCTCCTGCTCCCTGGGAACCTGTAGCTGGACCTGGGTGAGCACTGGCTTAAGAAACATTTCTTTTAATTAAATGAGAAGATGAAGAAGGGATGGCTTTATAGCAACACTCTCCAGAGTCTCACCCGAGATGGGAAACGGCTTCCATGTCGCTTTCGTTCCTAAGACTTCCCACGATGCACCGAGGGTGCTCTCTGCTGGAGCTGGCCCACGTGCGGGAGTGGGAAGACCAGACACAGAGGCCGCGGGTGGCTTGCGGCAGGCCACAGGTCTTTCTTAGCTCCGCGTGCGCTCTGTAACGCGGAGGGGGCCCTGGCTCACTTCACCGTGCGGCTAGCTGGACAGCCGCGAAGCCTGGAGTCAGGTGGCATTCTTCTGTCGTGGCCAGTGACGCCCCCCTCAGTAGCTGGTCCCCAGCCACAGTCACCATGTGACAGGTCTCCCTCCCGCCACACAGCAGATCCCACCCAGAAGGACTCCATGCTGGGCAAGTTCCATCACTTTCAGCACCTGGCAGAGCTGTACCACGGCTATCACTCCATCCATCGCTACACGGTAAGGTGGCCGGCGGGGCAGGCACTCGGGGCCCCACCTGCTCAGCTCAACCACGGAGACAGCGACAGGCCTCAGTTTTTCCTTTATACGGTACTGGGGACTGAACTTCCCAGAGGCATCCTACCTTAGAGCTACAGGGTTTGGGGTTTTTAGTGTGTATGTGGTACTGGATATTGAACCCAGGACCATTCTACCTCCAAGCTACACGTACCCCAGCTCTATTTTTTTATTTATTTTTGAAACAGGGTCTCACTAGGTTGCAGAGGACCTCACTAAGTAGCCGAGAACCTGTAATCCTCCTGTCTCAGCCTCTCAAGTACCGGGATTACGAGCATGTGCCATCATGCCTGGCCCAATTTTATTTATTTGGAAACAAGGTCTCGCTAGGTTGATGAGAGTCTCACTGCTTGCTAAGGCTGTCCTCAAACCTGTGATCCTCCTGGCTCAGCCTCCCAGGTACTGGGATTCCAGGCATGTACCACCATGCCCCGCTCAGCAGCAGGCCTCTGGATGGGAAGGGGACTCCCTGGGGCAGGACGAGCTGCGGGAAGTCCTGGTCTCCTCCGGGAGAAAGCTCCATTTTCTTAGATCTGCCCGTCGTGATGTGCAATAGCTAGGGGCTTCTGAATTCCAGCCCAGGCGGTAGTGGGCCTTTCTTATTGCTTGTCTCAGGCCTTGATGACTTGGGCAGAGTCTGAAGGCGCCAGATGAGGGCTGTCTCTCAGAAGGGCCCGGGTACTTACGGAAGCCGCGGCTCGTGCTGCTTCCCCAGGTTCCACCACAACCTGCCATGTGTCCTCGAGTGATCGCGCCCCTCTCTGGCCCTGAGTTTCCTTCTCTGTAAAACCAGAGCATCGGCGTCATCTCCAGAGAGCCATGTCTTCCGTGACTGTTCTGATGAAGGCACTTTCGATCAGTCCGCGGCAGTGGGGAGAAGGTGCCGGGTGTCAACCCCTGCTTCAGCCTGGGCTCCTCCCCAGTCACTCCACCAACGCCGGCTGAGCTGTGGCACCGCGAGCGCGAGCTCACACTGTGGCGCCAGGCTGGACAGCCCCAGTGCCAGCCTTTACTGAGCACCTGCCGCACAGAGGGCAGCGTGCGAAGGGCTTTGCCGTGTCAGCTCGTTCCCTCCCTCAGCCCCTGTGAGATACGCACCGGCCTCCCCATTCTACATAGGAGGAGACTGAGGCGCAGCGCGGCTGGACCCAGAGCCTGTGCCCTCACCCTTGGAGGAGACACGGCTGCTGTGTTGGGCAGAGGGCCACTGTGGAGGCCCCATGCTGCAGCCACACTGTGTGGCCACGGACAAGCCCTCTACCTACTCGGTGCCTTGGTCCCTTCTCTTCAAAACGCTGAAACGGCAGTGAGGACTCAGTGCGTTCATGATGGAAGAGTCCTTGGAAGAGTACCCGGGGTAGCCCCGGCGGCCGCGGGCTGCTCCTGCTCCCCCGGCAGCAGTGGTGCTCGGGCTTCCATAGGCCGCCCCCCAGGCCACCCCAAAAGCCTGTGCTCACCTTTTTGCACATTTTTGGCCTCTTAGGAAAGTCAGGCAAGAAGGAAGACTCCACCAGCCCTGCAGCTCAGCGACAGTGCCGTGTCTCGTCTCTCCCCAGCAGGGGCCTCGTCTTTCTTTCCTAACCCTTGCTTTCCCTGGAGGAGGCCCCTCAGCCCGGTCCAGCCTGGGCAGAGGCCTGCCGGCTGGGTACACTGAAGCTGAGCATGGCAGCCTCAGAGCAGCACTGATTGCCAGCACACTGAGAGCCTGGAGGGGACGTGTTCATTCTTCTTCCCAGGGAAGAGGCGCTAGTCTTGAGTGCCCCCCTCTCTGGGCCGCTTCCGAGTGTCCTCACCTAGAGCGGCAGAACCAGGATTCGGCTTCTTCCTGGCTCGCACCCAGGGAAGGATGCCTCTCGGTTTTCTTAGGCTCTTGGAGCTGACGGAAGCTCTGGAAATGGAAGCGAAACCCAAAGAGAAGGTGCTGGGCTCCCAGCCAAACAGAGTGCCGCGGGTCCTCACAACTGCACCACTAGGGCTAAGGCCTGGCGGTCCTGGGGAGAGCAGGGCCAGAGGGTCCCTCGGGAGCGTCAGTTAAGTGGGGGGTACCGCGATCGTCAGTTCAGCTACAGGCTGCAGCCGCACTGGAGGGTGGCGAGTTCGAGGCTGACCTGGGCAACGTGGTGAGAAACTGTCTCAAAACAAAAAGTGAAAGGGGCTGGGGGTGCGGCTCCCTGGGCTCAGTCCCCGGAGCCGCACAAAGAAAGCCAAGAACTGCAGCCTCGGTTTGCCCAGCGTGCCGGTTCCCCACACTGGGGTCGACCTTCTGCAGACCCCGCGCAGATCCCCTGTGGTCACGCCGCTCCTGCAGCCTAGGCGCAGAGGCCTATTCATGGAGCCGTGTCTCCTGTCAGGGCCCGTGCCAGGTGCCGCACGCAGGGATCCGCGCTTGAGGAACCGCAAGGGCGGCTGCTTTGGCTGCACATGGCCCGGCAGCTAGCTGTTGGAGAGCAAGGAAGAGGCACAGGAGTTAAATGGCTCTGCTGGGAGACGCTGAAGTCCTTCCACGAGGCTGTGTCCTTGACTGCATAAAAGATCTTTTCTAGAGCTAACTGAAGAGAGTTGAGGTCAGGGAAGTGGAATCATGCCCACCCTGGGGCAGTGCAGCTGGGGAGCTGGGGAGGAAGACTGTCCGCTCCCATCAGCCCGGGGTTTGAATCCCAGCTCTGCCCGTCTGGCCGGTGACGTGGGCGACTCCCCGGCGTCACTGTCCTCCCCTACACGGGACGGCCCCAAAGAGCAGATGAGCCGCAGTGGCGGAGTTGCTCGGAACCCGGATCCAGCCCGGGCGGGCGGGCAGCAGCGTGCTCAGGGTCCTCTCTCCACAGGAGGAGCCCTTCAGCTTCCATCGGCCCGAAACCCTCTTCAACATCTCCCGGTTCCTGCTGCACAGCCTGACCAAGGACACCCCCTCGGGCATCTCTAAAGTGTATCCTTCTCCCACCCGTTCATCCCGCCCTCTCTCTAATGGCCCCAAGTTCTTTGCAGAGCACTTAACAGGCAGAAGCCGCTGCCCTCCCTCCCGCAGCCCTTAGGGAAGAGCCGGCTCGCCCTCCCTCTGCTGTTTTGCTGCAGAAGAGGCTCAGCCGGGGAGGCGAAGGGCCAGTGCCAAGACAAGATTAGTTTTCAGAGCTCCCTGGACCGAGCCCAGCGCGGGTCTCTGACCAACACATGTCCCCAGACCTCCGAGGAGCCACCGAGGGAGGCGCGGCTACAGCCTCGACTTGGGCTTGGAGCCGTGGGCCCGTCCCGGGGACCGGAGGGCGCTGCTTGTCTGCCAGGCGTACGGAGCGCCAGGCTAGCTGGACAGCAGCGGCAAGGCCTGCAGCCTGGGCCGTGTGCTGCGCCTGGTCAGGGACCGTCGGGAGAGGGCGGCAGGGCAGTGTCCTAGGAGCACCTGGCAAGAAGGGCACCAGTCGGCACTGTGCCAGAAGCCGAGCCATCTAGGTGAGGAGCGGGTCCGCCCGGAGCCCTGGAAGCTACTGCTCACTAGCCAGGCCCACTGGGCTGTAAGCAGAGCCGGTCCGAAGGGTCTGCGAGGCAGATACCACCAGGAAATGGCCAGTGTCTTTACTGTTCTGAGAGTCATAAAAGCCACGGCTGTGCCGGGTTTGGTGGCGCACGCTTGTAATCCCAGTACATGGGAGGCCGAGGCAGGAAGATTGCAGGTTTGAGGCCAGCCTCAGCTTAGTGAGACTCTTAGCATCTTAGTGAGACTCTGTGAGAAAAATCAAATAGGGCTATGGGTATAGCTGAAAAGTAGAATGCCCCTGGGTTCAATCCCCAGCACCAGGAAAAAATATAATAAGCCACAGTTGTCCCTCCTGGGTCTTGTGTGGTCTCCTCAGTCCTACCCCAAGGGACCTTCCTTCTGCAAGGAGCCTCCCAGGGAGGGCCTGGAGCAGCTCCACAGCTGGGCATAGCCACTCTACCTTCAGGGGACCTCCCCAAACCTAGGGCTATGGTCACTGGTGGACCCTCACCCTGGAGAAGGGACCGTCTCCAACCTGCTGGCCTCAGCACTTGTGTTCAGCCTTGCCAACGAGTTCTGCTGAAGTCACCGGAGTTGGATTAGACCCCCGCCTGCAGCCTCACGCTGTGACCCAGAGGAGGCTCCTGACAGCCCCCAACTTAGAGGAGTTGTAGAGAGTCACAGGGACTGCTGGGCTGGCGACGGGCCTGGATTGGCTCCGGGGATGAGCCGAGGCTGCCAGAGAAGGACCGGGCTGGGGAGGGAGACGGCAGGCAGGGCCTGGCACGCCCAGCATCAGAGAGGCCTGATACGGGGGGCTCAGAGGGACCCCAGGGAACAGGGGTCCTGCTCGGGGTATCAGGCGGCCCTAGGGCGCCCAGAAAACCTCAGCCAGGCTAAATGCTGATAGAAATGACGCCTTCTTTATATCTGGAAAGAACCGGGGACCTTATCCACGAGGCACACCTTTGCCGCCCAGCTGAGCAGAGCACTGGCCGGAGCCTGCCTGTCCCCTCCTGGCCCAGCAAGAGCCGTGCGCCGGCACAGTGCTTGGGGGGGGGGGCAGCGCCAGCTTCAGTCCCGCCGTGGCCTCTGCCGTCCTTAACCCTGTGGCCGTCAGGAACACGCTCTTCACGCTGGCCAAGCAGAGCAAGGCCCTGGGCGCCTACAAGCTGGCCCGACACGCCTACGACAAGCTCCAGGGCCTGCGGTGCCCCGCCAGGTTCCAGAAGTCCATCGAGCTGGGCAGCCTGACCATCCGCTCCAAGCCCTTCCATGACAGCGAGGTGAGAACGCGGCCCCTCCCAGCCTACTGCTCTGCCCTGGCCTGGCTTCCCGATCTCCAGCCCTGCCCCGGGCTCCCCACAGCCCCGTGCCTGTGGCTGTGCCCTCCGCAGGGCCCGTCTCATCCTAGGCGCCCTTCCATACCCGCCGGCCTGGAGCCTGCTCTGGGCTCAGCAGCTCCCTCCTGCAGCCCTGGGCTCCACGGCCACCTCCCTCCAACCTAGCCAGCGCTGTCTCCCACAGCCCCTTGCTTGGGGCTCGGGCAGCAGGTCCGGTCCCATGCCCCATCTCCTGACAGTGTCGGCTGGAGACGGAACATTCTACCTAAGCTTCACCCCAGCCCTATTTTATGGTTTTTCTTTAAAACAGAATCTCACTAAGTAGCTGAGGCTGGCTGTGAAACTGTGACCCTCTTGTCTCAGCTTCCCAAGTACAGGGATCACAGGCAGGCGCCATCATTCCCGCCGTGTCTCTGGCTCTCTGGGGGTCCTGTCCCTTCCCACAGGGACTGTGAGGATAAATGTGCCAGCCCAGGGAGCGCTCAGCACTGAGCCTGGAGCCTGCTGGATGGCAGCACGTGGCGGGAGGCGGCGGGAGGCGGTGGTCAGCTGGGGGCCTGTGTCCCCACGCAGCACCGGCCCAGGCTGGAGGCCGAGGCGGGCGGTGGAATCAGCGTGCCCTCTGTGCTTCCTTCGCAGGAGCTTGTCCCCCTGTGCTACCGGTGCTCCACCAGCAACCCCCTGCTCAACAACCTGGGCAACGTGTGCGTCAACTGCCGCCAGCCCTTCGTCTTCTCCGCCTCCTCCTACGGTGAGTCCCCTGTGCAGACGCCCGCACAAAGCTGCCTCTGGCCAGGGCAAGCGGGACGCCCACCCTGCCCGACACACGTGGGTCCATGGAGACAGCCCCAGTGCGGCCTGACCAGAAAGTGCCACTGCCATCACCGGGGCCTGGCTTGGGCTCAGCAGGACGAAACCGCTGAGTGGAGACTGGGAGGCTGAGATGGCACCCTGTCCCGGCTCCTCCCACCCTGACAAGCTCCAGCCCTTGCCGGAGCTGGCGCAGAACCCGGGCCCGGCTCCACAGCCCAGCCCCTGTGCCCTCTCCCCAGAGGTACTGCACCTGGTGGAGTTCTACCTGGAGGAGGGCATCACCGACGAGGAGGCCGTCGCCCTCATCAACCTGGAGGCGCCCAGGCACAAGCGGGAGAGCAGGTGGCAGGAGGTCACCAGTGGCAGCATCCTTTGCGCAGCAGGCGGGGTTGGGGGCCCCAGAAAAGCTGGTGATGGTTCAGATGCAGCCACGTGTGGCACCCGGGTCCCTGCGCACTTCATCCCATGAGGGCCCTAGCTGTCGGCGGCACTGGACGTGCTGTGGGCCACGCCGCTGACCTGTGGCCAGCCCTGGTGTCTGTGGTGGGGGTCCCAGGCTCTCATTAGGTCCCCTTACATGCAAGTGACAGGAACCACCGGTCAGAGAGAAGCGGAGCCCATGGAAGGGGACTCGGCAGCCAGGTGCCTGCTGGCTCTGGGCCTCCTGGCCTGCTGCCCTTGTGGCTTCACTGATGGCAGCTCTGCCCTAGGCCCACAGCTAGGTCGGGAACGGCCAGGCCACCGCAGGAGCCCACACCCCAGGAGCAGCCAGCCGACGGCCCTCGGCTGTCCTCAATTATCCCTCCGGGGCAAGTGTGAGTCCAGGCCCAGCCCTGCGCTCTGGCTTTGGGTGGAACACACAGACAACACAGGCATTGCCTGGAGCCTTGTTATCTCTGATAACAAGCCCAGTCCCCAGGGCAGGGGCAGCAGCAGTCTGTTTCTAGCAAGACCCCAGGCAATACAGCTGGTCTGCTCGCCAGGCTTTGAGGGGTGGAGGCAGCAGGGAGACCCAGAAGGAGGCGAAGCCTGTGGCTGGCACAGCGGTCGTCAGATGCCCAGGCTGGGTGATACCACATCTACTCCTGACTTGGCTCCAGCAGCCTCTGTTCCCAGGGCTTCCTCACATGCCCCGCTGCCTCGCCAGCCTCGGCCTCAGCTCTGCCCCTCAGCCTTGGCAGACAGGAGGCTGCGGGTGCCTGCAGGCTGGTCTGCAGGAGGCCTCTTTCCGCACCTGCCGTGTGTTCCTCCAGGGCTGCCGGGCTTGCTGTCCCTTTTCCAGCTGGGCCGTCATGTCCACTCCCCCGTGCGCTGGTCCCCAGGCCCCAGCCCCACAGTGTTTGCAGCGGCCGCACAGCGCTGTCTGCTGGGCAGGCAGGTGAGGACAGCTGAGCATACCTCTGCCGCCCTCCCTGCCTGTGCCCTGGGCCCAGTCCCACCCCTTGGCCAGGGCTGGCGTCCCCGGTCCCTCATCAGGGCGTGGAGCCTGGGCCTGGACAGGCCTCCACTTCTAACATGGCGCAGGTGGCGCCTGTGTCCTGCTCGGCCTTGTCTTTCTCCTTGACCAGCTGCTCCAGGCTCCCAGACGCTGAGGCTGGACGAGACCTTGGACTCGGTGGGGGATGAAGACCCCTTCACGGCCAAGCTGAGCTTTGAGGTAGGGGCCTCCTGAGTGCCGACAGCCCACGCTGCGATGCCCGCTGGGAGGGCAGCCCACGTCCTTCCCTGAGACTCAGGGGCCCTGAGGTAGTGGACGTGGCCTAGGAGGGTTGTCCACAGCTGCTGGAGCAGCAGCCAGAGGGAGGCAGACCCAGGCATGCATGTCTGCTGGGAGGGAGGACCTGCCGCCCTCAGGGCCCGGGGTTGGGGTCCAGGGTCTGGCCAGGACCCCTGCGCGTGGCTGAGGGCCGTGTCCCGGCCCCCGCAGCAGGGTGGCTCGGAGTTCGTGCCCGTGGTGGTGAACCGCTTGGTGCTGCGCGCCATGAGCCGCCGGGACGTCCTCATCAAGCGCTGGCCCCCGCCCCTGCAGTGGCAGTACTTCCGCTCACTGCTGCCCGACGCCCCCATCACCATGTGCCCCTCCTGCTTCCAGGTGCGCTGCCTCTGCTCTCCCCTTCCCCTGGGGCGGTCCCCCCTCTCCTGGCCCATCCCCGCTGACCCTGCCTCTGGCCTCAAAGGCGGGCTGGCTGGTCTTGGGCTCTCAGGAGCCAGCTCCGACCTTGACTGCCAGCCCGTCCCGGGGCTGGGCGCTTGCTCACGGCCTCTCCCCCCAGATGTTCCACTCGGAGGACTACGAGCTGTTGGTGCTTCAGCACGGCTGCTGCCCCTACTGCCGGAGGCGCCTGGACGACCGCGCCTGACCGCCAAGGGAAGGAAGGGTTAAGCTGCCAGCGCCTGTCTGCCCAGATGAAGTTTGCACTTCAGGGAGGGGCCTGTGGAACCAAGGAATCCCTATTTATGGCATTTCGTGCTTTGTAAATAGCACCAGGAGATGGGAAGAGAATGTACATATATTTTCTAAGAAAAAAATATCTGTTACTTTGAGAGCGGCTCGAGTTGTTGGTGGCAGCCTGCTGGAGTCCACAGATCTGTCAGACCGCTAACGTGTACACTTTGCCAACAGATTGCCTCAATAATGACAAATAAAAGGGCTACTTATTTTCATCAGTGTCTGCATTTTAGCAAATCTTCATATTGTCTGCAACTTAATTTCCTTATGCAAAAGTGCACCTGTTTCTAATTTGATCCGAAAGGAACATTGTGTTTGCGTGCTCTTCAAATTTAATCTAATCCAAGTGGCAATGTGGGCAGGGGTAAGGAGTGGGTATTTTTCTGTTTATTTATTTTGGTTTAATGGGGATCTGTCTTGACAAGAAAATACCTGGCTCCAAGGAAGATGGCAGAGAGGCTACAGTCAAGGCTTCCCCCAGCCAGAGCCCCCAGAGCCGCGGCTGCACCCCACCCCAGGCCCACGGAGCTTCCAGGCCCCGAAGCAGGTGCGTTCCACTTGAGAGTCCCAGCCGCACCTGCCGCACCGTGTGCTGCCTCTGTCCTTGCAGAACCTCGCAGAAGGGCCACAGTCTCCATGGGGAGCAGAGGAGCTGGCCCCAGGGAGCCCTGGGGGAAGGGCGTCACTGCCCCCCCCAGGCCCAGGAGCAGAGCAGCTGAGTGTGGGCAGAGGGGGTGGGGCCTCCGGAGCCCTGTGGAAGAAGACGCCCCTCACAGCCACATCTTGACACCTTCTAGAGACCATTTCGCCCTCTGGAGGGGTGAAGAGCAGGCTGGAGTGGGGGCCTGCAGAGGCCCCCCAGTGCCAGAGCCTGGCCCCAGGCTCCCCACCCCCGCCAGGCCAGCCCGCTCCGCCTCTCTCTCTGGAGATGATGGAGGAAATAAAGAAAGGGAGCCAGACAGTTGTGCCAACAGAACTCCTCCGTCGAGTGTCTAATTACTTACGCGCATGCATGCTCTCTCTCTCGCTAAACATTTATTAATGTGTTAGGATTTCCATTAGCACGTTACTTGAACTGAAATCATTTGCATATGGCGGTGGTGGGGGGAACAGTTCCAGCTACCCAACAGGCGTCAATCACAGCGACAGATCAGATGGTCCCTGGGCAGAGCCAGGCGGGGGAGGGGGTCGTGAGGGAGCGCTCTGCCGGGGGAGGCTGGGCTCCGGAGGCCCATGCTCCCTCCCGTGAGCTATGGCTGTCTCTGATCCTCACCACCTCCCAGGCTGCCCCTTATACAGATGGTAAGTCGAGGACTCCGTGACGCTTTCCTTTTGTTCTACAAACGCGTGTATGGAGCCATGGCGCATCCTTTGCACGTGAGCACCGGGTTCGCTCTAGTCTCCATCCGCCCCGGGTCTTGGGTACGCCCAGGCTCACCCCCCAAGACCCTCCTCCAGCTCAGACCCTGAGAACCCCTCCAGGGCTTACGGACGACCATGATGACACAGAGGGAGACGGGACCGGAATCGGGAGATGCTCGTTTAACCAAGAGGCCGCCGGGGCCCAGAGGGGCGCAGCGGCCGCAGGCTGCACAGCTCGGGTCATGCCTCCAACACCCTGCTCTCGGGTGGCCACATGGTCCACATCTTGGAAGGAGGAAGTGAGGAAGAGGATTGGACCAGACTCCAGGGAGCCTCAGCCCACTGTGTGTCCCCACACCCCGGTTTCCCATCTCTTCCCCAGCTTAAGCCAGGCGCCAAGCAGGCTGGAGCTTCCACACGAAGGCTCTGCACCACCAGGCAGGATTTACCCAGCATTCCTCCACCCGGGCTCTGAAGCGTCTTCCCACCTGACCTTGCTCCTCCCTGCCTGGGACCGCAGTGGCTCCCCAGTGCTAGCTGGCCAGCACCTAGACTGCGGGCTGCCTGCCCCCACACCTGGGTGGGCCCTGCCTGCCCCCCCCCCGGCCTCTTCTGCAGGACCAGCCACTTGGGAGCCCCAGGGCCCTTCCAAGAGTGAATTCCCATCTGTCCTGGTTAATAGCTTCCCCCCAGGGACTAGGAGACTCCTGGAAGGCAGGATTCAGATCAGCGTACTTGGCACCCTGCGAGCCGGGGCCCACATGGAGGGTGTTTGGCAAATGAGGGTGGGTCTGTCTTGTCTCCTCTTCCCTTGACATTTCAGCTCAGTCTGAGGTCTCCCAGTGGCCTTGGCGACCCATGGGAGGGGGAGAAGGAGGTGCTGACCCAGCAGACCTCTCCTGAGGAGGTTTAAGAACTATCATTGCGCTGGTAGCTAAGTCGCTAATCCTCCTAACAGAGGCAGGGCTCTTCACCCAGCTCCCAGAGGGGCCCTGGGTGCCTGTGGCATCTCCAGAGACACCAACCCAGGGCCCCGCCCCTGGCAGCTTCCCCCAGTCCGGCTCAGAAAACCACCTGCACTCTGGCTTGGCTTGGGCCTGCTCATGGGGCCACCGAGGGCTGCCTGACCACAGAGGAATAGAACTCGGGCTGCGGGGCTGACTCCAGCTCTGCTGAGGAATCTTAGCCCTCCGAGCCCCAGGTTCTTTAGTGGCCAGAGGGAATGAGATGCTCTCTGCCCGGGTCAGGAGGACCCAGTATTAACTGAGCACCTACTGTTGCGGGTTGTGAACTCACAAGCAGCAGTGAGCGGGACCCGCTGGCCCTGTGTTCTAGAGACAAGAGCGGCAGGTCAGTGAGGGGACGGATGACCTGTTGGCGATAAGTATCCATTAGAAAATAGAAGCCGGGCGTGGTGGCGCACACCTGTAATCCCAATGCTTGGGAGTCTGACACAGGAGGATCACAGGTTCAAGGCCAGCCTCGGCAACATAGCAAGGCTCTCAGCAACCTAGTGAGATCCTGTTTCCAAATAAATAAAATCAAGCTGGGGGCGTAGCTTGTGGGTAGAATGCCTCTAAATTCAATCCCCAGTACGAGAGAGAGAGAGAGAGAGAGAGAGAGAGAGAGAAAGGGAGAGAGAGAAAAGAAAAAAAGAAAAAGAAAAAGAAAAAAGAAAGGAAAGAAAGAGCCGGGCGTGGTGGCGCACGCTTGTAATCCCCGCACTTGGGAGGCGGAGACAGGAGGATCATGCTGGTTAGAAGCCAGCCTTGCTGGCTTAAGAGACCCTGTTTTCAAATAAAAATATAAAAATAGGTCTGGGAGTGTAGCTCGGAGGTAGAAGGGCTTACAGAAACCCCAGTACCACCAAAAACAATAAAAGGAAGAAAGAAAGAAGAAAGCAAGCAAGCTAGGTGCAGTAACTAGGCATGGAGGCACACATCTGGAATCCCAGTACTTGGGAGGCTGAGACAGAAGGATTGCAAGTTCGTGGCCAGCCTCAGCAACTGAGCGAAGCCTTCTGCAACTTAGTGAGACCTTGTTAACAAATAAAAATAAAATAGACTGGGCATGGTGGCGCACGCTTGTAATCCCAGTACTTGGGAGGCTGAGGACAGCCTTAGCTACTTAGGCCTCTGCAACTTAGTGAGACCCTGTTTCAAAATAAAGAATAAAAAATAGGGCTGAGAGGGTAGCTTGGAGGTAGAATGCCCCTGGGTTCCACCCTCAGTACCACACACAAAAATAAATTAATTAATTAATCAAAATAAAATAGGGCAAGCCAGGCGTGGTGGCGCATGCTTGTAATCCCAGCATTCGGGAAGCTGAGACAGGAGGATCACAGTTCACGGACAGCCTCAGCTACTTAGTGAGGCCCTCTGCAACTCAGTGAGACCCTGTTTCAAAATAAATAATAAAAATAGAGCCGGGCGTGGTGGCGCACGCTTGTAATCCCCGCGTTTAGGAGGCTGAGACAGGAGGATCACGTAGGTTCGAAGCCAGCCTCAGCTACTTAGTGAGGCTCTTAGCAACTTAGTGAGACCCTGTTTCCAAATAAAATATAAAATAGGTCTGGGAATGTAGCCCGGAGGTAGAAAGCCCCTGGGTTCCACTCCCAGTACCACCAAAAAGAAAGAAAGAATAAAAATAGGGCTGGGGGTGTAGCTCAGAGGTAGAATGCCCCTGGGTTCTATCCCCAGGACCATAACAAAAGAGAGAGAGAGAGAGGAAGAAAGAAAGAAAGAAGAAGAAAGGAAGGAGGAGGAAGAGGAAAGGAAGGGAGGAAGGAAGGAAGGGAGGAAGGAAGGAAGGAAGAAGGAAAATGGGCAGAGAGGGGTGGCATGGGGTTCAGGTGTGCTCTCCAAGGACCCCCAAGACCTGAGGAGGGAATCAGTGAAAGACAAGAGAGACCGGCCCTGGGCTCAGCGAGCCGGGTAGGTGCAGAAGGATCGCTCCCATTTTATAGAGAAAGCAACCAAGGCTCACGAGGGAGGGAGCTGGCTGCTCCGGGCTGGGGGGCCATGAAGGGGTGAGAGTAGGCAGCTGTACCCTGAAGAGGGGTGTGGTCCCCCGAGATCTCCCAGCCCAGGGAAACTGAGGCGGGAAGCAGGACCTCCCAGAGGCCCTCAGGGACTCAGAGACGCAGGCTCGAGCCCGCCCCTCCGCTGGGCACCCCAGGCCAGTGAGATTTCAGTCCCCTGGTGTGAAGGACTGACAGATGTTTCCGGAGGGAAGCCCAGCCAGGAGGACAGTAGAGGCCCCACGAAGCCTGGGCCTCCTCCGTCCCTCTCCACCCCCAAAATGGCTACAGCAAGGAAAGTCAGAGCAGAGGGCTCCGCTGGGGACCCTTTCAGCTCGCTCGGATCCGGCCTTGCTGAAGGAAGAGCGCTTTCTGTTGGTTCGGGTTTTTTTCTTTTCTTTCTTATTTTTTTAATGTCATATTTTACAGACTCCAGAGCACCCGTCACCTTGGTGATGGCCTTTAATTCCCTGGGAAGTGGAGATTAAACTCTCTCCAGGGCGAGCTCGGGACTGAGGGCCGGGGCTTCCCGCCCTAGACCCACCCCTTCACTCATTAGGATCACAAATACTGACTACCTACTATGCGCAGGGTCCTGCGTCTCCATTAGTGACCAGAATAGAAGCCCCCACTCTTTCCAGGGCTGGGAGAACGATTCCCAAAGCTCCTACTGTGCGCCAGCCACCACGCTGAGCGGGCCCAGGCCCACCCCTGGAGGTTTCACATCCCATCCTCAGAGATGGGCTTAAGGTGTCCTGAACAGGTGCATCCAGAAGCTTCCAGGCCTGTGGTCTAAAACACTAGGTGATAAGGGGTCAGCCTGTACAGGGTGGGGCCGGGCACACCCCAGTCCTGACCCAGGGAGCCCACGCTCTCCCCGTCTGGTTCCCAGAGTTCATGTTAAAACCAAACCCTCCACCTTGACCTCATTAACCCGGGCCTAATCACCCAGCCAAGCGCCTTACAAGGCCAGAGGCCACATCCCACTGCCTGCCACCTTCTGGGCTTCTTTCCTGCCCTCCCTGTGTCCAGCCCTGTTCCACCCCAACACCACCGGGGTCAGGCAGGGCCTGGAGCCCAGGCAGGCTGGAAGGAAGGGGACACTTTTCTGAGGACACAGATCTAGAAATCCCCTCTAGGAAGAGAGACAGAGCAAGGGAAAGATTAGGGACCCTGCGTCTCAGAGATGGGGGTACTTCCCCAGCGACCTCCCCCCAGCCGCAGGGTCTTTGCAGGTGCTGTTTCTCTAGTAGAAGCCCCACAGGCCGGTGCGGCCGGTTCCTCCTATCAGTCAGCAGAAGGGTCTTCCTGGGCCACTCCCGTTTATATTGATACACCGGTTGGGAGTCACGGCTCCGATCTTTCTCTCTTGTTATTTGCCTGATGAATTGTGTGTAACCCCCACCCTCACTCCATAGAAATTCTGGGTTTTTGCAGCAAAGACCTGGCCTTTCTCATCCTCAGTGTGACACACGAGGCACCCCTTATGTGAATCACCAGGTTTCTCATGCACTGGGAGACGGGATGCCCAGGACATTTTGGGGAGTACTGGGGATTGACCCCAGAGGCATCTTACCTCCAAGGTATACCCCAGCCCTATTTATTTATTTATTTATTTATTTATTTATTTTTGCAGTACTGAAAATTAAACTTAGGGGCATTCTACCTCTGCACTTAACCTTAACCCCCAACCCGATTTTTTATTTATTATTATTATTTTTTTTTTTTGCAGTACCAAGGATGGAACCCAGGGGCATTGTACTTCCGAGCTACACCCCTAACTCTATTTTTTAGTCTTTTTAGTTTGAAACAGGCTCTCACTGAGTTGCAGAGGGCCTCACTATGTAGCTGAAGCTGTCCATGAACTGTGATCCTCCTGTCTCAGCTTCCCAAATGCTGGGATTACAAGTGTGCACCACCACGCCTGGCTATTATTCTTTATTTTGAAACAGTGTCCCACTAAGTTGCGGAGGTCCTCACTAAGTACCTGAGGCTGGCCAGGAATCCATGATCCTTCTGTCCCAGCCTCCCAAGGACCGGGATAACAAGCATATGCCACCACGCCTGGCTTGTTTTTATTTTTGAGACAAGATCTCTCTAAGTAGCTGAGAGGCTGGTCTCGAACCTACGATCCTCCTGCCTCAGTCTCCCAAGTAGTGGGATGACAGGCGTGCACCACCAGGCCTGGTCTGGAGGACATTTGAATGGCTTTTCTGGTGCCACAAGCCTGAACCTTCGCCCAGTGTCCTCTGGATAAAGCCAGGCTCGTCAGACCCACCCCGTGGCCCCCCAGCCTCTACTTTGGCTGCCTCCCCAGGCCTAACATCCACCCCCTCCCTGACCTGGAGTCGGCCTCCTCCCCCATCTGCGTCCTCCACGGCCCAGAAGCTCCTTTGGGCTGGGCCTTTTCCTTCTGAATCTCTGTGTCCCTGTGGGCCTGCTTATAAATGTTTAATAAATCCATGAAGAAGCGAATTCCAATTCACCGCAACAGATCGTTACTGAACTCCTGGGCTTCGCCAGGCCCCTGACTGGCGTGGGAAGAGCCTGAGCCCGCTGGACGCGGCCTCTGTTCTCAGAAGGTCAGAGACTCTGCACAGGATGAGCCAGGAGGCGCCTTCAAGGATAGGCGAGGGCCCGGCATGGTGGCTCACACTTGTAATCCCAGCATTCGGGAGGCTGAGACAGGAGATGGCGGTTCACAGACAGCCTCAGCTACTTAGTGACGGCCTTTGCAACTCAGTGAGACCCTGTTTCAAGATAAAGAATTTAAAAAATAGGGCTGGGAGTGGAGCTCGGAGGTAGAATGCCCTTGGTTTCCATCCTCAGTACCACAAAAAAGAAAGAAAGAAAAGAAAGAAGAAAGAAAGAAAGAAAGAAAGAAAGAAAGAAAGAAAGAAAGGAAGGAAGGAGGGAGGGAGGGAGGGAGGGAGGGAGGGAGGAAGGAAGGAAGGAAGGAAGGAAGGAAGGAAGGAAGGAAGAAGAAAGAGAAAGCAGGCAGGCAGGTGTGGTGGCGCACGCTTGTAATCTCCGCGCTTGGGAGGCAGAGACAGGAGGATCACACAGTTTCGAAGCCAGCCTTGCTGGCTTAAGAGACCCTGTTTCCAAATAAAAAATTATAAAAATAGGTCTGGGAGTGTAGGCCAGAGGTAGAAAGGTTCCATCCCCAGTACCACCAAAAAAATAAAAATAAATTTAAAAGAAGAAGAAGAAGAAGAAGAAGAAGAAGAAGAAGAAGAAGAAGAAGAAGAAGAAGAAGGAAGGAACAAATAAAAGAATACATTTGTAAATCCTAATTCTTGAGAGGCTGGGACAGGAGGATTGCGGTTCGCGGACAGCCTCAGCTACTTAGTGAGGCCCTTTGGAACTCAGTGAGACCCTGTTTCTAAATAAAAAATAAAAAATAGGGCTGGGGTTGTAGTTTGAAGGTAGAATGCCCCTGGGTTCCACCCCCAGTGCGGCAAAAAAAGAAAAAGAAAAAAAAAGAATAGGTTGGGGCTGGGTGTGGTGGCACACACTTGTAATCCCAGCGCTTAGGAGGTGGAGACAGGAGGATCGCACAGGTTTGAAGCCAGCCTCAGCTACTGAGTGAGGCTCTAAGCAACTTAGTGAGACCCTGTTTCCAAATAAAACATAAAATAGGTTCTGGGAGTATAGCCCAGAAGTAGAAAGCCCCTGGGTTCCACCCCCAGTATCACACACACACACACACACACACACACACACACACACACACACTATAAATAAAATAGGGCTGGAGGTCTAGCAGAGGTAGAATGCCCCCCGGGTATTCCCCAGTACCAAAAAAAAAAAAAAAAAAAAAAAACAAACCCAGCTGGGGGTGGTGGCACATGCTTGTAATCCCAGCATTTGGGAGGCTGAGACTGGAGGATCGTGGTTTGCAGCCAGCCTCAGCTACTCAGTGAGGCCCTTTACAACTCAGTGAGGCCCTGTTTCAAAAGAAAGAATAAAAAATAGGGCTAGGGTATAGCTCAGAGGTAGAATGCCCCTGGGTTCCATTCCCAGTACCGCAAAAAAAAAAAAAAAAGAAAGAAAGAAAGAAGGAAAGAAAGAAAGGAGTGAAAAGAAAGAAAGAAAGAAAGAAAGAAAGAAAGAAAGAAAGAAGGAAAGAAGGAAAGAAAGAAAGAAAGAAAGAGAAGGCTGGAGGTGTAGTTTGGAGATAGAATGCCCCAGGTTCAATCCTAAGTACTGCAAAAAAAAATTATATATATATATACATATGACTGAGATTATATCTTAGAGTTTGAATGCCCCTGGGTTCAATCCCAGCAACACACACACACACACACACTCACACACACACACACACACGACTTGTCCCCAGGTCCCTGGCCCAGGCCCAGGCCCGCCAGTAGCCTGAGATGGGCAGCCGTCCCTGGGGGAGGGGGAGCTGGGGGCCCCTCTCCTCTCCCAGGGCCCCCTCCCCGGCCCGTGTCACCTTGACCAATCTCGCAAGCCCCTCAGGCCCCTGTCGCACGCCGTGGATTAGTATGAACGATTACGGCGCCCAAGCTTCGCGGTGCTGACTCAGCCCGGCTTAGCCAGGGAAGGTCACTTTATAAGGGTCTGGGGGGGGTCGGGGCCGGGAGTCGTGCAGCCGGAGCCCCGGGTGGCCGAGCTTGGCAGCAGTCTTGGGTCGGAGCAGCCCGAGGGGCAGCCGCGAGGGCCGCAGCCATGAACGGAACGGAGGGCCCCAACTTCTACGTCCCCTTCTCCAACGCCACGGGCGTGGTGCGCAGCCCCTTCGAGCAGCCCCAGTACTACCTGGCCGAGCCGTGGCAGTTCTCCATGCTGGCGGCCTACATGTTCCTGCTGATCGTGCTGGGCTTCCCCATCAACTTCCTCACGCTCTACGTCACGGTGCAGCACAAAAAGCTCCGCACGCCCCTCAACTACATCCTGCTCAACCTGGCCGTGGCCGACCTCTTCATGGTCTTCGGGGGCTTCACCACCACCCTCTACACCTCGCTGCACGGATACTTCGTCTTCGGGCCCACGGGATGCAACCTGGAGGGCTTCTTTGCCACCCTGGGCGGTAGGTAGCCCGCGCTGAGTCGATCCACTAAACGCAGCCAGCGATGCGGGCCCTGGGCTGCCGTCTGCGGAGGGCGGGTGCTGGTCGCCGTGTTTTTCTCTCTTTTTTTTTTTTGGTGGTACCGAAGGTGGAACCCAGGGGCCTTTCTACTCCGGGCTATACTCCCAGACCTATTTTATATTTTATTTGGAAACAGGGTCTCACTAAGTTGCCGAGAGCCTCACTAAGTAGCTGAGGCTGGCTTCGAACCTGTGCGATCCTCCTGTCTCAGCCTCCCAAGCGCGGGTATTGCAAGCGTGCGCCACCACGCCCGGCTTTGAATTTATCTCTTGTTGCCATTGATGGCAAGGAACCAGGAGGGGGTTCAGAGGAGACAAGGGCCTTGCTGGGGGTCACACACTAGGCCGGGAGCAAAGCTGGGTAGGGAGCCCGCGTGGATGAGGCCCTCAGGCCGGGCTCTGAACACCGCGGCCAAGCTGGTGTGCAGACTAGTGCTAGACAGTGGGTCGGCAGGCCCCCGCTCTCCGGGAATGTCCCGGGCCCAGGCAAGGAGCCCGCTCGAGTCCTCCAGCAGTGACTCCTCTCTGGTATCTGTTGGATTCCCTTCCCAGACCCTCCAACCTCTCTGCTGGGCTTCAATGGTCTTTGTGATCTCCTAGTGACCCCACAGCTCTGGTCCGGAGGTGTCAACTTTAAAAGATGCTATTTGTTTGTTTATTTATTTATTTATTTTTGGTACTAAGGATTCAACCCAGGGACAGTCTACCTCCAAGATATAGCCCCAGTCCTATTTTAATTATTATTATTAGTTTTTGTACTGTGGATGGAACCCAGGGGCATTCTACCTCTGGAATGCACCCACCCCCAGCCCTATTTCTTTTTTATTTTTTAAATTTTAATTTATTTATTTTTTGCAGTACTGGGGATGGAACCCGGGGGCATTCTACCTCTGAGCTACAGCCTCGGTCCTATTTTTCATTCTTTATTTTGAAACAGGGTCTCACTGAGTTGCAGAGGGCCTCACTAAGTAGCTGAGGCTATCTAAGAACCACGATCCTCCGGTCTCAGCCTCCCAAATGCTGGGATTACAAGTGTGCTCCAACATGCCCAGCCTTTATTTTTATTTATTTATTTATTTATTTTTGGTACTAAGGATTCAACCCAGGGGCACCCTACCTCCGAACTACACCCTCCCCCCAGCCCTATTTTTTATTCTTTTTTTGGAAACAGGGTCTCACTGAGTAGAGGAGGGCCTCACTAGGTAGCTGAGGCTGGCCATGGACTTGCGATCCTCCTGGGATTACAAGCATGAGCCACCATGCCTGGCTTTCATTTTTATTTTAAAACAAGGTCTCACTAAATTGCTAAGGCTGGCCTCAAATCTGTGATCTTCCTGTCTCAGCCTCCTAAGTACTGGGATTACAGGAGTGCACCACCATGCCCAGCTGAAAGAGTCTTTTCTTTCTTTTTTCTTTCTTTCTTCCTTTCTTTTTTTCTTTCTTTCTTTCTCATGTGGTACTGGGGATTAAATCCAGGGACATTTTACCTCTGAGCTATACCCCCAGCCCTATTTTATTCTTAATTTGGAAACAGATTTTCATTAAATTGCCGAGAGTCTCACTAAGTTGCTGATGCTGAGGCTGACTGAAAACCTACAATCTTCTTGTCTCAGCCTCCCAAGTACTCGGATTTCAGGCGGAGGTCACCATGCTGGGCTGAAATATGCTTTCAAACATTGTCTTTCAGCCGAGCATGGTGGCGCACACTTGTCATCCCCGTACTTGGGAGGCTGGGACAGGAAGATCACAGTTTCTTTTCTTTTCTTCCTTCCTTCTTTCTTTTCTTTTTTATTCTCTCTCTCTCTCTCTCTCTCTCTCTCTCTCTCTCTCTCTTGCAGAAGTAGATGGAACCCAGGGACACTCTACCTCTGAACCTATTTATACCCCCAGCCCTATTTTTTATTCTTTATTTTGAAACAGGGTCTCACTGAGTTGCAAAGGGCCTCACTAAGTAGCCGAGGCTGTCCTTCAACCGTGATCCTCCAGTCTCAGCCTCCCGAATGCTGAGATTACAAGCGTGCACCATCACGCCCGGCTAGGATCACAGTTTAAAGCCCGTCTTGATAATTTAGCTGGGCCCTCCGCAACTTAGTGAAACCCGGTTTCCAAATTAGAAATAAAACTGGGCTGGGAGTATAACTTGGAAGCAGAATGCCCCTGAGTCCAAGCCCCAGTATCAAAAACAACAACATTGTCTTCCATCTGCCCTCAGAATGGAGCAGAGTGCTATAGGGATAATGGAGCCCCTTTACAAAGGAGGAAACTGAGGCAGGGAGTGGAGAAGAGGCTCATCTAAGGATGTGCCAGGGCGGGGACCACACTTAGGTCTCCTGATTCAAAGCCAGGACGAAACCAGGCAGCGGAGCACAGCGCCCTCACGGCTCTGTCTTTTCTGGGCCTCTCATATTTAGGGTGCTGCCCCGGTAGCATTCCCAGGGAGCCTCAGCTTCTCACAAAGTGTTTGTGCCAAGTGGCCACAGATCTCCCTTAGAAGGTGAAACGAACCCTTCTCTGCAGGGTGGGCCAGGCATAATTCTTCAGAGCGTCCTTTCTGCTCCCTGAAATGTCCTGGTTTGGCTGATACATTGCCTGGCCATTCTCTGTCGTGCACGTTTTGGAGTGATGTGCAACGCTGAGGTTGGGGGTTCTGCCATGATTTTCTTCTTTCTCTTCTGGGCCAAGTTCTATGCAACAATCCTTCCTGACCCCGAGGAAATAATGGTCCCACCTGCCCCTGATTTTATTTCTCCAGAGGAGAGGGTGCAGGAAGGACGCAGCTTTGGGTTCTCAAAGGTCCTGCATATCCTTAAAAAAAAAAAAAAAAAAAAAAGTCTGCCAGCGGCCCTGGAAGCCTGAGTCCTATAAATCTCCCGAACCGGGCGTATTGGCGCATGCCTGTAATCCCCGCCTATAGGGAGCTGAGACAGGAGGATCGCAGATTCGAGGACAGCCTCAGCAAATAGCAAGACCCTCATCAACCTTGCGAGACCCTGTTTTCAAATAAACAAAATCAGGCTCGGGTGTAGCTCAGGGTAGAATGTCCCTGGGTTCAATCGCCGGTACCACAAATAAAATGTCCCATAGGGCTCGCCATCCGATTGGGCCCACTCACCAAGCTAAACTGTCCGTTTCTTGCAATTTCTCTGCTCATCCTTTTAGCTTATTGGTCCCCGAGTCCCCGTCCCTCCTCAAACCCGCTCCTGGTGTCCCTTCTCCTATGGCGGGCAGCTGGAGCGCTGACTGATCGATGCCCCTTTGCCTTGCAGGTGAAATCGCCCTGTGGTCGCTGGTGGTCTTGGCCATTGAGCGTTACGTGGTGGTGTGTAAGCCCATGAGCAACTTCCGCTTTGGGGAGAACCATGCCATCATGGGTGTCGCGTTCACCTGGGTCATGGCGCTGGCCTGCGCCGCCCCACCCCTCGTCGGCTGGTCCAGGTAACAGCATTGGGCAGAGGAGGAGGGTCTGCCGTGAGGGGCCCCCAGTCGGGACCCAAAGCTTAGTACCCACTTTGATGCCCCAAAGCCCACTCTGGCAGGTCTCCTGGGCAGGAGTTCAGGGGAACAGGCCATAAAGGGGCTACGGGGGCTGGTTCCACCTTCTGAGCTGTCAAGGAGAAGCCCGGGCACCCCTCAGCATCACCTTGTCTCATCCCTAATCCTCGACTAAGCCAAGGCCAAACTCCAATCCTCTTTGGTCCAGTGCCCTGTGGGCCGCTCCCTCTGACCTTGGGAAACCAAGCCTTCCCAGTATAGACAGACAGTGACCCCGGGGCCCCTGGGCTCTGGGCCACTGTCTCCAGATGAGAGAAGGCGGGGACAGTGGTTTGGACAACCGGACCAGTGACTGGTGCCCAGAGACTGCATGGGCCTCTGCTCCTTGGAAGTTCCCATCCCTCCTTTTTTTGTGTGTCGCTGGGAATGATACCCAGGTGCATTCTATCTCCAAGCTACAGCCTCTGCCCTGTTTTTTATTCTTTATTTTGAAACCAGGTCTCACTGAGTTGCAGAGGGCCTCACTAAGTAGCTGAGGCTGTCCGCGAACCATGATCCTCCGGTCTCAGCCACCCCAATGCTGGGATCACCACGCCCAGCTCTCCCCTCCCCTTCTTACCCTTCCACTTTCTATGCTCCGGGGTCCGTCTCTCCCATCTTGCTGAGTTCAAGCCCACCCCGCCATGGGTCTCTCCCCATGTCTTCTCCAAATTGGCTCTTACATCCTTTATAAGGGCAGACAGCGGGCCTGGGCGCTCCAGATTTCCTGAACTCCATCTAACATCATCCCCACTCAGAAACCACTGAAAACAGCCTAAGCACATACCCCGGGGGCCTCCCACTTCCATAATCTGCACAAAGACCCCTTAAGCCCGGCGTGGTGGCGCACGCTCGTCATCCCAGCATTTGGGAGGCTGAAACGGGAGGATCGTGGTTCGCGGACAGCCTCAGCTACTTTGTGAGGCCCTCTGCAACTCAGTGAGACCCTGTTTCAAAATAAAGAATAAAGCCAGGCATGGTGGCGCACGCTTGTAATCCCTTCTCTTGGGAGGCTGAGACAGGAGGATCTCACAGGTTTGAAGCCAGCCTCAACTACTTAGTGAGGCTCTCAGCAATTTAGTGAGACCCAGTTTCCAAATAAAGTATAAAGAATAGGTCTGGGAGTATAGCCAGAGGCAGAAAAGCCTCTGGGTTCCACCCCCAGTATCACACACACACACACACACACACACACACACACACACACACAGAATAAAAAACAGGGCTCGGGGTATAGCTTGGAGGTACAATGTCTCTGGGTTCCATCCCCAGTACCACAAAAAAAATAAAATAAAGCCGGGCATGGTGGCACACGGTTGTAATCCCAGCATTTGGGAGACTGAGACTGGTGGTGGATCGTGGTTGGCCAACAGCCTCAGCTACTTAGTGAGGCCCTCTGCAATTTAGCGAGACCCTGTTTCAAAAATAAAGTATAAAAAATAGGGCAGAGTGTGTAGCTCGGAGGTCAAATGCCCCTGTGTCCATCCCCAGACTCGCAAAAATAAATAAATAAATAAATAAATAAATAGATAGATAAGAATAAATGATAAAATAAAATAAAAATAGAAAGACTAAAAAATAGGGGCTGGGGGTGTAGCTCGGAGGTACAGTGCCCCTGAGTTCCATCCCCAGTACCACCAAAAAAAAAAGGGGGGGGGAGGTATGCTGGTGGCACAGGCGCAGGCGCAGACGGGCCTGCCTCACCCTCTGCCCGGCCACCCCGTGCCCAGGTACATCCCCGAGGGCATGCAGTGCTCGTGCGGGATCGACTACTACACACTCAAGCCCGAGGTCAACAACGAATCGTTCGTCATCTACATGTTCGTGGTCCACTTCACCATTCCGATGATCGTCATCTTCTTCTGCTATGGTCAGCTGGTGTTCACCGTCAAGGAGGTACGGGCCGGGCGGGTCTCCCCGTCCCCAAGGCTGCGGCCGCGGGTGCAGGTGCAGAGGTCTGACCACCAGCCCCGCGTCCTCGCAGGCGGCCGCCCAGCAGCAAGAGTCCGCCACCACCCAGAAGGCCGAGAAAGAAGTGACCCGCATGGTCATCATCATGGTCATCGCGTTCCTCATCTGCTGGGTGCCCTACGCCAGCGTCGCCTTCTACATCTTCACCCACCAGGGCTCCAACTTCGGCCCCATCTTCATGACCCTCCCGGCGTTCTTCGCCAAAACCTCGTCCATCTACAACCCGGTCATCTACATTATGATGAACAAACAGGTGCCTGCGCGGGCCGCGAGGGGCCGGGGACCACCGGGTCTGCGGGGAGGGGGCTCCCAGCCGGCAGCCTCGCCCGGGAGCTCGTGCAAATTCCCACGCCCAGGCCTCTCCCTGGCTCGGGATCTCAGGGCGGCCCGGGAACCTGAGTTTCTATTTTATGTTATTATTTTATTTACTTATTATTTATTTATTGTTTAATGTAATTTATTTATTTATTTATTTATTTATTATTTTGCAGTACTGGGGATGGGACCCAGGGGCATTCTACTTCCAAATGCTACACCCCCAGCCCGATTTTTTATTCTTTATTTTTATGATTTTTAAATTATTTTTTTCCATTTATTTATTTATTTATTTATTTATTATTTATTTTGTGTGTGTGTGTGTGGTACTGGGGATGGAAACCCAGACGCCTTCTACCTCTGGGCTAGACTCCCAGACCATTTTGTTTGGAAACAGGGTCTCACTAAGTTGCTGAGAGTCTAAGTAGCTGAGGCTGGCTTCGAACCCGTGCGATCCTCCTGTCTCAGACTCCCAAGTACTGGGATTACAAGTGTGCGCCACCACGCCCGGCTGATTCTTTATTTTTGAAACAGGGTCTCATTGAGTTGCAAAGGGCCTCGCTAAGTAGCTGAGTCTGTCCACGAACCACCATGCTCCTGTTTCAGCCTCCCGAATGCTGGAATTACAAATGTGTGCCACCATGCCCAGTGCATTTATTTATTTTATCTATCTATCATCCATCTATCTATCATCTATCTATCTATCTATCTATCTATCATCTATCTATCTATTTTGCAGTACTGGTGATGGAACCCAGGGGCATTCGACCTCCAAGCCGCAGCCCCCTCATCCCGGCCCAATTCTTTATTCTTTATTTTCAAAAAGGGTCTCACTAAGTTGCGGAGGGCCTCACTAAGTAGCTGAGGCTGGCTTCGAACCTGTGATCCTCCTGTCTCAGCCTCCCCAAGTATTGGGATCACAAGTGTGCGCTACCACGCCCAGCCTATTTTTTTATTTTATTTTATCTTATGTTATGTTACTTTTTTGGTACTAGGGATTGAACCCAGAGGCTTTCTACCTCCCAGGTACACCCCAGCCCTATTTTATTTTTATTTGGAAGCAGGATCACCATTAGGTTGATGAGAGTCTCACTACTTGCTGAGGCTGGCCTCCAACCTGCAATCCTCCTATATGAGCCCTCTCAAGGACTGGGATTGTAGGCACACACCCCACACCCAGCTAGGAACCTGCATTTCTAAGAGACCCTCCAGGTGGCTCTGACAATCACTTAACAGTAAGCACCGGTGCACCTGGTTCTAGAAATATGCTTAAAAAGTCAAAGTCTGTGTGGTGGCACACACCTGTGATTCCAGTACTTGGTAGGACCACAGGTTTGAGCCCAGCCTCTGCAACTTAGCAAGACCCTGTTTCAAAATAAAAAATTGAAAGGGGTTGTGGGTTGGGGATGTGCCTCAGGGATAGAATGACCTAGGTATCAATCCCCAGTACAAAAAAAAAAAAAAGTCAAGCAGAGCCGGGTGTGGTGGCCACAGGCCTTTAACCCCATTACTTGGGAGGCTGAGACAGAAGGATCACAGGATCAAGACCAGCCTCAGCCACTTGGCAAGAACCTATCAAACCTATCAAAGCCATATTTCAAAATTTAAAAAAAATAATAAAACAAGCCTCAGAGTGTAGCTTGAAGATAGAATGGCCCTGAGTTCAACCCCTAATACCACACACACACACACACACACGCGCGCACACACACACACACACACACACACACACACATACACACACACACACACAGAGTGCTCTTGGCAGCAAAGCTAGGCGTTCTCTGCAGAACCCACGGCAGGGCCTGGTCTCAGGAGTTAGGGTCTTGGGTTCAAATGATGGTGCTGTCATTTTCTGGCTGTGTGACCTTGGGGAGATCAATTTCTTCTCTGGCCCTCTATTCCCTCATCCACCCAAAGGGCCAAATCCTGTATTCTCAAATTAAAGGAGATCGTTTACAGATTGCCCCTAGCACACAGAGGACCGCGGGGGGCTGTCAGGTCCCTGCGTCTGCGAGCAAGGCGACACTATCTGTCAGGCACGCTCTGCGGATAGTTACACTTGAGAGGGGGAAGGGGCTGAAGCCGGTCGGAGGGTTGGGGACCCCCAGCCCTGACCCTTGGCTTTCTTCCCAGTTCCGGAACTGTATGATCACCACCCTCTGCTGCGGCAAGAACCCGCTGGGCGACGACGAGGCCTCCGCCACCGCCTCCAAGACGGAGACCAGCCAGGTGGCGCCGGCCTAAGCCCTGCCGAGGACTCTGCGGCCACCGTAGGAGTCTCCCCTCCCCACCCACCCCCAGCCACAGCCACCCACCCGGAGGCCTGTCGGAAGGAGGTCACGCCGGCTCCCTGGGTTTGTTTATTTTTAAAGAATTAATGAGAGAGAGAATGAGGCCCCCCACTCGTGGGGGACGGCCTAAGAAGGACATCCACCAAGAGCCCCCTGATCTGGAAGACCCCCCAGTTTCCAGGGGCCAGCGGGATCTGCACCCCTCCTCCCCCTTAATGCACTGCTCAGGAACACCAGAACTCTTCTGCTCTCTGGAAACGTGTCCCAGCTTAGGGCTAAGTGTCTAGCGCAATATGGGGCATACAGTAGGTGCTTATTAAATGCTGGATGGATGAAGGAATGATTGCAGGAATGAATGAATCAAGGATGAGGGGGAGAAATGTCTGACCCTCTGAGAGCCCTCCCCTTGCCCCCGGGTAGAAGCTACTCACATCGAAGTGGTTTATACTATCTCTCTGGGCCCCAGAAACTGGAGACCCCAAATCCCTGGTCCTGACAACACACAGCTGCTGCGAAGATCCGGTGAGATTGCACGTGTGTGTCTGCGCGCGTGTGTGTGTGTGTGTGTGTGTGTGCGCGCGCATGTGTGTAAGCACTTTGTAAATAGCACATAATCAGGAAACCCTACAGAAAGCCTACAGATTGTAGTTCACATCCTGAACAATATCAGTTAATGGAACTAATTCACTGCAGTGGTCCTCTCTGCTTTCATAGTGACAGTCTGGAGACTGGGCGAGGCCCCGAGCATTCAGACAAAGGGGTTTTCCCTAGGCTCCATAGTTTTTTAAAAATTAGCCAGGCATCAAGTCCACTAGGGCCGGGAGGGTGGGCTGCGTCGGGACAGTTACGGGAAATCGGGGTGCAGGAACTAGAATGACAAGAAAATACCAGGGTCTGGGGTCTGGGGTCCAAGGCCCAGCGCCGCCACCCTCTCCCCATGTGGCTTATGGAAGCGCCATCCTTTCTCTTGGCTTCTGGAAGCTTCTTGCTCTTCTACCCAGAGCCAGTAGGAAGCATCCAGAAGCCATGCCAACCTGCCCACACTTACTGAAGAGCCGGGTTCCTGAGGTCACCCTCGCCTCGAGGAGTTTTAGAAACAAGCACCAGGAAATCGAGCCGGGGCACCTCCTTGGGAAACCAGGTCCACGGGGTCCTGGTTTTTGGCTCCCTGGCGGGACAGACCCCATGTCAGCAGCTCTGAGGGAGACGGTGCTCCAAAGCTGGCCTGAACTTGGGGGCGTCAGCATCAAGCTGCCTCCGCGCCATCGTCCTCTACGTAGCCCAGGCCGGAAGCTCTGGGTCTCTCCCGGAAGCCAGGGAGACTAGGTATTAGAAGCTTGGCTCCTATGCCTGGCATTAATGGTGGTACTTTGTGGCTCTCAAGCCCTTTCCCCGCAGGATGGACTGAAACGGGGCAGAATCCATGATCCCGGGCCTGAGGGACAGGGTTGGCCAATGGGCAGAGACAGGCAGCCAGAGCCTCCCGGAGTGCGGGAGTCACCACGAGCCACAGACACCAGGCAACCTAAGGACCCCCAGCGAGCCTGTGGGCGCCTCGAAACTTCCGTAGCCGCAAGAGGGACGCTTAAACTTGCCCTTGGGGGGATTAGATGAGATTGTAGCCTTGAAGGGCTGGCCCGCTTTCTGGCTTGCTGCAGATGTGAGAGCTTTGGGCATTACCGGCTCGGAGCTGGACTTCCTGGAGACCTGATGCCCGAGGAGAAGGGCTGAGCGCGGCCCCTTCCTCCGAGGCGCTGAGCGGGAAGGTTCTGGGCGCCACGAAGCCTGGGCAGGAGATAGTCGGGGACTCTGTTATATCTCCTCTTGGCTGCCTCCCTAGGCAATATCAGCCACCCGAGATAGGAGATCCAGCTCACATAAATGAAAAGTGCAGGGCTCCAGGCACGGCTGGATGTGGGGGCGCTGAGGACGCAGAGGGTCCTGCAGAGAGCCAGGCCGGATCACCCGGTCACCCCTAAACCCAGCGCCCTGCCTGGGGATGGGGACGCAGCCTCTGGTTGGGTCTGGGTCACTTTATCACCCCTAGAGTCCAAGATGAGCCAACTTCACATAAGCCAGGCCATCTGAGGGGGGCGGGAAGGATCCCCAAAAGAAACCCAGGGAAAATCCAGGCATAATGGCACATGCCTATAATCCCAGTACTTGGGAGGCTGAGACAGGAGGATTGCTGGTTCGAGGCCAACCTCAGCGACTTAGACCCTGTTTCGAAATAAAAAATTTTAAAAAGGGGCTGGAGGTGTAGCATGGAGGTAGAAATTCTGTCCCCGAGGAGGGAATGGTTTTAAGATTTCTTGCTTACGCTGCTGTTATTTTGGAGTTATAGCTGATTTAACTAACATGGAAGGCATCAAGGTTACAAACCAGGGTTTGAATTTAGGAAGGTGTAAGTGCAGGTCCCCTGTGAACACCAGCCTTGTCATGTATAAATAAAATAATATGAGAATGAATGGATAAATAAAGTCAAATAAATGAAATGAAGGTAAAATATTTCCATGGACATCAAATGTGGTGGCTGTCACTATTTCTACCCTGTCTTTAATACATTTGCTGACCTAAAACCAGGAAATAAAGGTCAAAAATAGCCAAGGGGGTGGCGCACACTTGTCATCCCCATATTGAAGAGGCTGAGACAGGAGGATCGGAGATTTGAGGACAGCCTCAGCAAGTAGTGAGACTCTCACCAACCTAGCAAGACCTGGTTTCAAAACAAAAAATACCAAGCCAGGTGTGGTGGCGCACACCTGTAATCCTAGCTTTTGGGAGGCTGAGACCAGAGGATCATGGTTCATGGACAGCCTCAGCTACTTAGTGAGGCCCTCTGCAACTCAGTGAGACCCTGTTTCAAAATAAAGAATAAAAAATAGGGCAGGGGGTATAGCTTGGAGGTCAAATGCCCCTGGGTTCCATACCCAATCCCGCAAAAAATAAATAAATAAATAAAATAGGGCTGGGGGTGTAGCTCAGAGGTAAAATGCCTCTGGGTTCCATCCCTGGTATTGCAAATAAATTAAAAATAAATAAATAAATAAATAAATAAATAAATAAATAAATAAATAAGGCTGGGAGTGTAGCTTGGAGGTAGAATGCCCCTGGGTTCCATCCCCAGTACTGCAAAAACAAACAAACAAAAATAAAGAATAAAAAATAGGGCTGAGGGTGTAGCTCAGAATTCGAACGCCCATGGGTTTCATGCCCAGTACTGAAAAAAAAAAAAAACCCTCAAAAAAACTGAGGGTTTAGCTAGGAGAGAGAATGCCCCTGGGTTCTATCCCCAGCACCAAAACAAAACAAACAAATTTAAAAAAAACAGAGGCACAAATGCCATGATGTCACTGGGACTGGGGTCTAGACACCATAATTGTTTCAAACTTCAACCTTTAGAATAAACAAGTCCATAGGTAGGAAGCCCCCATTCCCTGTTCCAGGATGGAAACTGAGTTGGGAGCAGAAGTTCTCCTCCGTTCAGGTCTCAGGGAACAAGCCGGAAAAATCCACCACGCGCCCGTGATACCCTGAATTACCATTTCCCTGGAAAATGGCAATCCTCTATGGGAATTTTTAGATCGCACAGCACATTTTAGAACTCCTTGCCTTCCCATGCAAAGCTCTCTCCTGGCACAGCCCGGGAACGGGGTTTCAGCTGGCGCTCGTGGGAATATTTAGATGGTTCAGTATTTCTGTATTTCTCAACTCTTGGAGATGCCCCCACAAGAGAATCGCTGCCCCCGCTGGCACCAGCCAGATGGCGCCTCTCTCCTCACATCTCAGCAGCAGTACAGAAGAGACACCGCCAACAACCTCGCCGACCTGGCCCTCCTCGACCCCCGGAGATCAAGCGGGAGTGACAGGTAAGGCAGAGTTGTCATTCAGAGCACTGGGGCTTCGCAGGGAGTGAGTCCGGCACCCTAACCTTCTAAGGTTCAGGGAAGGCCTTTCAGAGGAAGTCATATTATACTGAGGCCAAAAGGGAGAGTGGGAAAAAGTTAGGTGGGGTTAGTAAAGGAGGCTTTCTGGGTTAAGGGTATCAGTTTGTCGGTGCTGCATGACAAACAACCCCAGAATTCATGGCTTAAAACAACAAACTAGCCGGGCGTGGTGGCGCACGTTTGAAATCCCCACGCTTGGGAGGCGGAGACAGGAGGACCGCGCAGGTTCGAAGCCAGCTGCGCGCGCTGGCTTAGGAGACCCTGTTTCCAAATAAAAATGTAAAAGTAGGTCTGGGAGTGTAGCCCGGAGGTAGAAGGGCTTCCAGGAACCCCAGTACCACCAAAAACAAACAAACAAACAAACAAAAAAACTAACTACATATTGTGGCTAGCGACCCTGTGGGTAAGCTGGGTGGTTCTGCTGATCTGGATCTGGCTTGCATGATCTCTCTCCTGGGGATCATTCAAGTGTCTAGAGTCAACTGGAAGGTGGGCTGGGGGCTGGTTGGTTGGGGCGACTGGGTCATGGGCCTTTCAGCACCCGACAGGCTAAGCAGTGCTTTCTTTTCGTGGCTGTGGGCCAGCCTAACATGGCTCCCACCATATTCTGTCTCAAGGCCAGCTCAAATCTAAGGAATATGGGAACGGCTACAAAGTTACATGGTAAATCAGCATGGATCTGGGCAGGGGTGAAAAGTGGGGCCATTTTGCATTAATTTGTCACACGTAGAGGAAGCATAAAGAGTAATGTTCAATCCGGGCATGGTGGCCCATGTCTGTAATCCCAGTACGTGGTAGGCTAAGACCGTAGGATTCCAAGTTTGAGGATAGCCTCTGTTAACTTAGTAAGGCCTCCAGCAACTTAGTGAAGCCCTCTTTCTCTCTCCCTTCCTTCCTTTCTTTTTTTTTCTTTATTTCTGCTGGGAATTGAACCCAGGACCTGGTGGATGCTTAAGCACACACTCTACCAGTGAGCTCCACCCCTGGGTGCCACAGTATGGTGGAATTGTGGAGTTCAAGGTGGGGAGAGACACCATAAGCCAGCCTGAAGAATACAAACTCCGGCTCAAGGGCAGTAGGGAGCCGTGGTGGGGATACTGGGCAGAGTGATGTCTGGTTTCACTTCATTACTTTTATGGAGACGGTGGAGCCACGGATCGAACCCAGGGTCATTCTATCTCCGAGCTACACCCTCAGCCCTAAGTTTTTATTTTTATTTTTATTTATTTATTTTTTATTTATTTATTTATTTTTTTGGTGGTACTGGGAGTGGAACCCAGAGGCCTTCTACCTCCGGGCTATACTCCAAGACCTATTTTCTATTTTATTTGGAAACAGGGTCTCACTAAGTTGCTGAGAGCCTCACTCAGTAGCTGAGGCTGGCTTCGAACCTGCGTGATCCTCCTGTCTCAGCCTCCCAAGCGCGGGGATTACAAGCGTGCGCCACCACGCCCGGCTTAATTTTTTATTCTTTATTTGGAAACGGGGGTCTCACTAAGTTATTGAACGCCTCACTGGGTTGCTGAGGCTGGCCGCAAACCTGTGATCCTTCTGTCTCAGCCTTCCAAGGACTGGGATTACAAACTTACACCACCACGCCCAGCTTCACCGTGTCATGTATAATGGCTGCAGAGTATTCTATAGATATAAAGTAATTTAGCCAGGGTCTGTGTGATTCACTTGGAAGCTACTTCTAATTTTTTTCCCCTTTTCCAAATACCATAGTACAACTAGAGAGACAAGTGTTCCTGGCCTCAAGGAAGCCCCTCCCGGTGCGGGCTGGGCTCCAGCTCACTCCCGGCAGGGCTGCCCGGGCCTGGCTCCGGCCTTCTGGCCAACATTTCAATTTCTGTCAGTGTGATGGGAAAATTGTTTCCTACTGCTGTCTCGATGTGGATTTCCTTGAATACCAGCAAGGATGAGCATCTCTTTTCCCGTCAGCTTGGCTTGTGAATGGACTACTCGTGCTCTGTGTCCGTCTTCTCAATGGACATAGTTCTTATTTATGAAGACTTCGCCAACCAATTGCATTTCCGAATTTTTCCTCCACCCCTTAACAATGTGTGTGTGTGTGTGTGTGTGTGTGTGTGTGTGTGTGTGTGTGTGTGTGTGTATGGTACTGGGGATGGAACCCAAGGGCATTCTACCTCTGAGCTACACCCCAGCCTAATTTTTAATTCTTTATTTTATTTTTTGGTGGTTCTGGGGTTCCTGGAAGCCCTTCTACCTCCGGGCTACACTCCCAGACCTATTTTTGCATTTTTATTTGGAAACAGGGTCTCCTAAGCCAGCGTGCGCGGCTGGCTTCGAAACTGCAGGATCCTCCTGTCTCTGCCTCCCAAGCGCGGGGATTACGGGCGTGCGCCACCACGCCCGGCCTTAATTCTTTATTTGGAAACAGGTCTCACTAAGTTGCGGAGGGCCTCACTAAGTAGCTAAGGCTGGCCGTGAACTTGGCGATCCTCCTATCTCAGCCTCACAAGTACTGAGATTACAAGCATGTGCCACTATGTCCGGCTAATAATTTCTTTTTGTGTGTGTGGTGCTGGGGGCTAAACCGGAGGCACTCTAACTCTGAACTACACATCCAGCCCTTTTTATTTTACTTATATTTACTTACTTATTTATTTATTTAATTTATATTTAGTGGGTCTGGGGATGGAACCCAGGGGCATTTGACCTCCGAGCTACACCCCTGCCCTATTTTTTATTCTTTATTTTGAAACAGGGTCTCACTGAGTTGCAGAGGGCCTCACTCACTAAGTAGCTGAGGCTGTCTGTGAACCGCAATCCTCCGGTCTCAGCCTCCCAAATACTGGGATTACAATCGGGTGCCTCTACACCTGGTTCTTATTTTTTTATTTGAAATAGAGTCTTGCTAAGTTGCTGAGAGCCTTCCTGAGTTGCTAAGGCTGGCCACGAACTTGTGATCCTCCTGCCTCAGTCTCCCAAGCAATGATTTCTTTCTTTCTTTACTTTTCTCTCTTTCTTTTTTCTTTTTGGTACTAAGATTGAACCCAGGAGCATCTTACCTCTGACCTACACCCCAGCCGTATTTATTTATTGATTTTGCGACTAGGAATTGAACCCAGAGTTTCAAAATAAAAATACTTGGGGGCTCTGCGGTCACCTTGACAATCCAGAGCCCTTCAATCCAGCCCTGGGTGAACAGAGGGCATCGGAGGGATGAACTGTCTCAGCTTTGAAATTCAGAAAAGTCAAGCAATTCACCTAAGGTCGCACAGGTGTGGGCGGCCAACCTGGGCCGCAGGTGCAGCCAGTAGGGCTGCAGTGCTCTGTCGCACCCCCCAGTCAGCAGTCCCAGAGCGCGTCCTGTCCAATCAGGGCTAATTGGAGGGGCGGGGCCTGTTGAGGGTATATAAGCCGAGCCAGCGGGCTTGGAGGTTCACATGGGGAAGCGCGCTGATTCCCTGACTGCTGGCTCATGGCTTCCAAGAGGGCCACCCATGCGAAGCCTGCTTCGTCCACCCACAAAGCAGGGTCGTCTGGGCCTCCTGAGTCTGGAAAGCCAGGTGAACAAGAGAGAGGGGAGGAAGCGCTTCGTGGGAGTGCTACCCTGGGCTGGGCCCTCTTCCCCACTCCCAGTCTGGCCTCAGCATCCACCTTGAAGCTATTGAGTTCCGTGGGCCATTTGAGGGAGTAGCAGAAGCCAGTTAGGGCCAGGGCACTGAGGCTGGCCCCGCTCAGGGGACCTCCGCAGCTGGAACTCCTTCCAGTCTGCCCGGAGCTGGCCTACAGCTGCGGGGCATCGCGTGGGATCAGCGGGCACAAGCTGCCCCGGATGTGAGGCAGTCCGATTTCCAATTTACAAAACCACTCAAGGTGTGTGTGTGTGTGCCTGTGAGGGTACACGGAAGAAACAAACCAGACCCTGCTCACCCCCTCAAGAGGTTCCCAAGCCGGGCGTAGTGGGCATGCTTGTCATCCCGGTACTTGGGAAGCTGAGACAGGAGGATCGCACAGGTTCGAAGCCAGCCTCAGCAGCTGAGCGAGGCTCTCAGCAACTGAGTGAGACCCTGTTTCCAAATAAAATATAAAATAGGGCTAGGGGTGTAGCTCGGAGGTAGAAGGCCCTGGGTTCCATCCCTAGTACTGCAATAAATAAATAAATAAATTAATTAATTTAAAAAATAGGGCTGGAGGTTTAGCTCGGAGATAGGATGCTTCTGTATTCAATCCTCAGCGCCACAAAAAAGTGTGTGTGGGGCGTCTTGCTAAGTTGCTAACACTGGATGTACGTGTGCATGTCTGTGTGCTTTGCTAGGGATTGAACTGAACTTTGGGGCATTCTGCCTCCGAACTATCCCCCCAGCCCCTTTTATTGTTTTTTAGATAGTTTTCCTAGGTTTTTGAGGGTCTCGCTAAATTGCTGAGGCTGGACTTGAACCGGAGATCCTCCTGTCTCAGCCTTCCAAGTCCTGGGACCACGGGCATGCGCCACCACACCTGGCCTGTTTCAGGCTTATATCACACTCCTCGTGGTGACAACTTCTCGCACTTTTCCTCCCACACGAGCGAGCCTGGCCGCCACCTGGCGCCCCGCGGCCAGCACTTGGGCCGGCCTGGAGGGCGTCCCGGGTAATGTCCTGCTGCGTGTTCCACAGGTCCAGGCCACAGCAGGGTCCTGGTGAAGCGGCGCCACCCCTCGATGCTGCACATGGTGCTGGAGGCGCTGCAGACGCGGGAGCAGAAACGGGGCCTGTCGGTGGTGGCCATCAAGGTCTACATCCTACAAACCTACCCATTGGTGGACCTCACCCGCTTCAAGTACCTGCTGAAACAGGCCCTGGACACCGGCATGCGCCGCGGGCTCCTCACCAGGCCGGTCAACTCTAAGGCCAAGGGGGCCACCGGCAGCTTTAAGGTGAGTCTGTGGGGAGGAGGGGAGGCTGCAGGTGGGGAGGACTCACTCTGTGGTCTAGACATCAGACCTGGCTGGCTCCTTCCTTCCTTCTTTTTTTTTTTCTTTCTCCTCCAAGCTATTCCCCCGGCCCTATTTTTTAGGCTTTTTATTATTTATTTATTTATTTTGCAGTACTGGGGGTGGAACCCCAAGGGCATTCTACCTCCAAGCTCCACCCCCAGCCCTATTTTTTATTCTTTATTTGGAAACAGGGTCTCATTGAGTTGCAGATGGTCTCCCTAAGTAGCTGAGGCTGGCTGCAATCCTGTGACCATCCTGTATCGGCCTCCCAAGTACTAGGATTATAAGTGTGTGCCACCACCAAGCCCAGACCCACCTAATTTTTTTTTTTAAAGAGTCTTTCTAGGTTGCTTAGTTGCTGAGCCTGGTGTTGAACCTGAGATCCTCCTGTCTCAACATCCCAAGTCCTTGGATTACAGGTGTGCACCACTATGCCTGGTATTGCAGATATCTGTAATACATGTATGTATAATGTATCCCAGTACCAAATATATATAACATACATAATATATAATACATATATTATACAATACGTATAATTATATATGATATATATTATAATTTGGTACTGGGGCTTGAACCCAAGGGCATTCTACCTCCAAACTAAATCCCTAACGCTCTTTTTTTTTTTTTTTTTTTTTTTTTTTGGTGGTACTGGGGATAGAAATAGAACTCAGGGCCATTCTACCCCCAAGCTCCATCCCAGCCCTGTATTTTTTAAAGGAGATAATTTATTTTTTTATTTTTGGTGGTACTGGGGGTGGAACCCAGGGGCTTTCTACCTCCGGGCTATACTCCCAGACCTATTTTATACTTTATTTGGAAACAGGGTCTCACTAAGTTGCTGAGAGCCTCACTAAGTAGCTGAGGCCAGCTTCGAACCTGTGCGTTCCTCCTGTCTCAGCCTCCCAAGCACGGGGATTGCAACGTGCGCCACCACGCCCGGCTTTCCAGCCCTGTTTTTTAATTCTTTATTTTGAAACAGGGTCTCACTGAGTTGCAAAGAGCCTCACTAAGTAGCCAAGGCTGTCTGCAAACCGGAATCCTCTAGTCTCAGCCTCCTGAATGCTGGGATTACAAGCATACGCCACCACACCTGGCCTGCTTTTTTATTCTCTATTTGGAAACAGGGCCTCACTGAGTTGCAAAGGGCCTCACTAAGTAGCTGAGGCTGTCTGCGAACCACGATCCTCAGGTCTCAGCCTCCAGAATGCTGGGATGACAAGCGTGCGCCACCACGCCCGGCATCTATTTTTTTGTTTTGAAACTGGGTCTCACTAGAGTTGCTGAGAGTATTTCTACTTGCTGAGGTTGTCCTTGAATCTGTGTCCATCTCCCAAGCACTAGGATTACAGGCGGTACCCCTGCACCCAGAACTGCGTATTTTATGTTCCAACAGTCATGGACGTCTCTCTTCTGAGACTTGGTGCTCTAGGACCCCAAATCCCTATCTCATTTCTTCTCACCCCCAGAGACGTGGGTCTCTCTTCTTAAGGGGTTGTAGAAAAAAGGGTCCCACCATGGCCTGCCTCCTTACTGACCGTGGAGGACAAATATTGGCTCTCCTCCCGGTCCTTGGCTTTGGTCCCCAAGCCTCAGCAGTTGGACCACCCAGAAGGCCAGATCCATCAGTCTTGAAGGGGAGCAACGAGTTTTAATGTTCACTTCTGAAATGTGACAGTCACCCCTTCCACCGAATTGGAGTCAGGATTAGTGTCATGTCTGCCTTATAGGTAAGAGGCTTATCATCTCAAAATTTGGCTTAGTTCATTCTGTTACAAGTTGTACTTCTGTCTGAGCCCAATCCTAATACTTGGGAGGCTGAGCAGGAAGAGCACAACTTAGCAAGACTCTGTCTCAGTAGGCTAGAGGCGTAGCTCAGTGGTACAGCACCCCCGTTTCAATCCCCAATACATTGCAGAGGGGTTTTGGAAAATAGTCGTACTTCAGCAAGACACTAATGGGCCACAGTTGTAAAAGTTTTCCCAAGAAAATAGAAAACAAAATTAACAAGAGAAAAAGCATATCCACTTTGTATGATAATTCCAAACCAAGAAACATCTGTTGGCATATAGGGAAAGGTCCAGGGAGTCCTTGGGGTAGGGCAGAGGGAGGGAGAGCTGGCCAGGCCGTCCGTGACTTAGACCCCGTTTCCAAATAAAAAAATAAGAGCCAGGCATAGTGGCACACGCCTGTATTCCCAGTTCTTAAGAAGCTGAGACTGGAGGATCACAGGTTTGAGAACTTCAGCAAAGTAGGAAGACTCTCATCTACGTAGCGAGACCCTGTTTCCAAATAAGAAATAAAATTAGGCTGGAGGTTTAGCTCAGAGGTAGAAACTCCCACCCAGGTTCAAACCCCAGTAATGTGAGTGCATACATGCAAGACACTTCTGTAAGATAACATGGGGAGTTCCAACATAGTGTGGTGATCCTAGGAGAACCAAAAGCCAGCTGTGGTGGCACACACTTGTAATCCCAGCATTCGGGAAGCTGAGCCTGGTGGTTCTCGGACAGCCTCAGCTACTTAGGCTCTTTGCAACTCAGTGAGAGCCTGTTTCAGAATAAAGAAAAAATAGGGCAGGGGGTGTAGCTCGGAGGCCCAATACCCCTGGGTTCCATCCCTAGACCTGAAAAAAGAAAAAAAAAAGCCAGATATGGTGGCGCATGCTTGTAATCCCAGCATTTGGGAGGCTGAGACAGGAGGATCGTGGTTTGTGGACAGCCTCAGCTACTTAGGGTCTCACTAAAAGTTGCTGAGAGCCTATTTCCAAATGAAATATAAAATAGGTCTGGGAGTATAGCCCGGAGGTAGAAAAGCCCCTGGGTTCCACCCCCAGTACCACACACACACACACACAAAGAATAAAATAGAGTTGGGGGTATAGCTCAGAGGAAGAATGTCCCTGGGTTCCATCCCCAGTACTGCAAAAATAAAAGAATAAAAAAATCAGGCTGGGGGTGTAGGTCAGAGGTAGGATGCTCCTGGTTTCCATCCCCAGCACCCCCCACACACACACAAGAGACCCACAGAGAACCTCAGGGGACAGGGTAGGAAGTGATCGGGCCTGAGGACATGGCTGTGTGTCTCAGCTCACCCTGACCACCTCTCTTCCCCCAGTTAGTGCCCGAGAAGAAGCGGCCAGCACAGCTCAGGAAGACAGCGGCCCCGGAGGGCCCCGGGAAGGCTGGGGAAGCACAGGAGAAGGCCCCCAATAAACCAAGACGAGCAAATAAGACCCCTGGCAACTCCGGCCAGGTGGACAAGGCGGCCAGGAACCTGGCTGAGGTGGAGGAAGCTCTTTGGGGGCCTGGTACAGGCAGGCCGAGGGCCCCCAAGAAAGGCCACCGGACTGAGGATGTCCAGGCAAAGCCGGGCCAGGCCAAGAAGGTGCCCCCCAAACCGGGCAAGGCTGCTCAGACCCCTTCCGGTGCCAGTGGAGGAGGCGGGGCAGAGTCAAAAGTGAAAGTGAATAAGAGCAGACAAGGTGGGTATGGAAATAGGGTGGTGGGCGCGGGGCGGGGCAGTTCCAAGAGGAAGAGTAAGTGGCCCCTGATTGGCCCTGCTCAAGGGGAGGATGGTTATGAAGACAGTTCAAGGGTTATGGAAGGGGGAACAGAGAGGTACCAGGGAAGGCTTCCCATAGGAGGTGTCCCAGGATCACCTCTGCAGAGGTCCAGAGGCACCGAGCTCGGATGGAACCCAGGGGCATTCTACCCCAGAGCTCTACCCCCAGCCCTATTTTTTTCTTTTTCCTTTATGTGTGTGTGTGTGTGTGTGTGTGTGTGTGTGTGTGTGTGTGTGTGTGTTACTGGGGGTGAAACTCAGGGGCTTACTTTCCAGGCTACACTCGCAGACCTATTTTCTATTTTATTTGGAAACAGGGTCTCACTAAGTTGCTGAGAGCCTCACTAAGTAGCTGAGGCTGTGCACGAACGGCAGTCCTCCTGTCTCAGTCTCCCGAATGCTGGGATTACAAGTGTGTGCCACCATTGGGCCTGGCAGCGAGACCCTGTTTTCAAAAGAAGAAAAGAGGGGGGGGGGGCTGGGAGTGTACCTTGTAGGGAGAATGCTACTGGGTTCAGTCCCCAGTACCAAATAAATAAAAGACTAGGGAGTGATATACCTGCTAGAAACCTTTGGTGGGGGAAGGGTCTTCCTGGGGAGCCTTGGATGGAGTAGCTGGTCCATTAATGCTCGGACCACCAAGGAGGGGGATTCTCTAATCCCAAGCCAAGGTCCAGGTCTCAGAGCAGCTAAAAGGCTGGCCCGGGTCACACGCCTATAGTTGTCCAAGTGGAGGATCAGGAGGCGTGGAGCACTCCAGGACCCCTCTAGATCCCTGCTCACACAATGCCCACAAACTTCCAGGCAATGCAGAGACTCATGGGAAAACAGAAGCTGACATCCAGAGTCCCAAACCTGCGGCCAACCAGGTAGGTGCCTGCGGGCTTTGGGTCCAGTGGGCAGTCCTGAGCTGCTATGGCCCTCTTCTGCTTTGTTTGGGGGGGGGGTTACTGGGGATGGAACTCAAGGGTATTCACCTCCAAGCTGCAACAGCCCTATTTTTAATTTTAAATTTTTATTTATTTATTTATTGTGGTACCGGGGATGGAACTAAGGAGCATTTACTCCTAGCTATATCCCCCAGCCCTATTTTTCATTCTTTATTTTGAAACAGGGTCTCACTGAGTTGCAGAGGGCCTCACTCAGTAGCTGAGGCTGTCCACGAACCATGATCCTTCTGTCTCAGCCCGAATGCTAGGATTATAAGCGTGCGCCCCCCACGCCCAGCATTTTGATTTTTTAAAAAATCTTATTTTGAGACAGGGTCACACTGAGTTGCAAAGGGCCTCACTAAGTAAGTAGGTGAGGCTGGCCGCGACCCGCGATCATCCGGTCTCAGCTTCCCAAATGCTGGGATGACAAGTGTGCGCCATCACACCTGGCTCTGACCCAGCTTTCTTATAGGTCGAGAATGGAACTGCTTCCCCACCCAAAAGGAAGTTGGCAGCCAAGCCCCTTAAAGGGAAAGCTGCTGCCCAGGGGACCAGGGAAGGACCGAGAGCGGAAGCAGTTGCTCCTGCTAAGGGTGAGAAGGCCCAGCCCGTGCCCGCCCACCTGGCCGGGAAGACAGAGGCCCCAAAGAAGTCCACTGCACCAGCCAAGACCCCACCTAACAGGTCTAACAAGACGAAGGCCAGGACCTAGAGTGTGGGCGGAGAGAAGAAATTTGCTGGAATCTTTATTCCCCCAACCACCATCATTCTATTTTATCATACCCTATTTATCAATAAAGTATACTGAGATTCAGGGATTTGGCTGCTCGGTCTCCATAAACATCCATTGGGCACCTACTGCTTACATGGCTAGCGCTAGAGACAAGATAGGATTGATCTCTGCCCTGGGGAGGAGATAGATTGAATCAAGAGAGGGGTTATCAAGACACACAGGCTTGTGATCTTAAAGGTGTGGTGGCCTTAGCCCAACTTGGTGGCGCACGCTTGTAATTCCCGCGCTTGGGAGACTGAGACAGGAGGATCGCACAGGTTCGAAGCCAGTCTCAGCTACTGAGTGAGGCTCTCAGTAATTTAGTAAGACCCTGTTTCCAAATAAAATAGAAAATAGGTCTGGGAATAGAGCCCGGAGGTAGAAAAGCCCCTGGGTTCCACCCCTAGTAACAAAAAAAAAGTGTGGCGGTGTACACCTAAAATCCCAGTGCTTGGGAGGCTGAGACAGGAGCACAAGAGGACAGTCACAGCGACTTAAGAGAAACCCTATTGTAATCCCAGTACTCGGGAGGCTGAGACAAGAGGATCACAGGTTCGCAGCCAGCCTCAGCTACTTAGGCTCTCTGCAACTTGGTGAGACCCTGTTTCAAAATAAAGAATAAAAACGCCGGGCGTGGTGGCGCACGCTTGTAATCCCTGCGCTTGGGAGGCAGAGACAGGGGGATCACGCAGGTTCAAAGCCAGCCTCACTGGCTTAAGAGACCCTGTTTCCAAATAAAAATATAAAATAGGTCTAGGAGTGTAGCCCGGAGTTGGAAGGGTTTCCAGGAACCCCAGTACAACACACACACACACACACACACACACACACACACACACACACACACGGCTAGGGGTATAGTTTGGGTTTTCTTTTATTTTTTGGTGGTACTGGGGTTCCTGGAAGCCCTTCTACCTCCAGGCTACACTCCCAGACCTATTTTATATTTTTATTTGGAAACAGGGTCTCCTAAGCCAGCACGTACAGCTGGCTTCGAACCTGCACGATCTTCCTGCCTCTTCCTCCCAATAGTTTGGGGGGTTGAATGCCCCTGGGTTCTATCCCCAGTACCAAAAAAAAAAAAAAAGAAAAGAAAAAAGAAATGACCCAGGAAACTAGACAGCACCTCCATTTGCTGATGCGTTTCTAAATTTCAACCAGGAACTGCATGTTAATCAGACATTAAGACAGACTGTGGAATATTTAATGACAGAAAGAAAAGATGTTACGGAGATATTGTTGCCTGGTGGGGAAGCCAGGTTGCTAAGAGGTGTATATTCTCTGGTCCCGATTTTAACTCCCCGGTCCCCACCCCATCCAAGCATGGGTTTGTTAGAACCTCTTCTGAAATATTAACCCTGGGAGGAGGAGGGCTGCTTTTATTTTTTGTGCATTCTGTGTTTCTCTAGAAAATGTGTGTTTATTCTAGAATCATGCCTTCTGCCTCAGGGGGGGAAAAATCCCTATCAAATATGCCAATAACTCAAATTAGAAAATCTGTTGCTTAATAAGAAAAAAAACCAATGCTCAGAATAGAATATCTGAAAGATAAGAACTAGATTTTTTTTTTCCATAGTGGCTTTAGGGTAGAAGGATATTTTTAAAGCCAATGATTATTTACTTATATTCTTGCCTTTCTGTTTTCATAAACTTTAGAACTGGTATCTGAAATTTTGCTTTCAGAATACAGATTCCTAGTTCTTATTCTGTGTGTATAACTGGGGATTGAATCAAGGGGCAGACTGCCTCCTAACCATACCACTGCCCCTATTTTTATTTTTTATTTGGAAATAGGTTCTCATTACATTGCTGAAGCTGAAGCCGGGCGTGATGGCACAGGCTTGTAATCCCCATGCTTGGGAGGCTGAGACAGGAGGATCACACAGGTTCAAAGCCAGCCTCAGCTACTTAGTGAGGCTCTCGGCAACTTAGTTGAGACCCTGTTTCTGAATAAATTATAAAAAATAGGGTTGGGGTATAGCCCAGAGGTGAAAGCCCCTGGGTTCCACTCCCTAGTACCACAAAAAAGTAAAAATAAAAAATAGGGCTTAGGGTGTAGCTGTCTCGGAGGTAGGATGCCCCTGGGTTCCAACCCAAGTACTGCAAAAAGATAAACAAGCTTAAAGACACACAGAATTTCAAACCAATGAGAAATCCACAGTTAAGTGTATAAATGTCAGTTCCTTTGCTAAAGAGGTGGCCTTTGACCTTCTCACACATTCTGGAAGGGACTCCAGTCTAGGGGAAACACGGAATCAGTCAAGGACCCAGGGCATCAGGCCCCTAGTTAGCCCCTCCCCAGCTGCTCAACCTTGGCCCACCCAAGGGATCAGTAGCAAGAGACGGTGACATTTTTCTCAAGTCTCCAAGGGGGGCTCCAGAGTCCAAAGGAGTCGGGCTCCTGCAACAGGCGGCGTTTGGCAGCTCTCCGATTTTTGCTGCCTGGCTCCTTTCTGTAGTCAACCAGGTGAAGACACAGCCCCCATTTCCCCCCTTGGCCATCTCAGGACAAAGGCTAGTGCCCACAGTACGTTTTCCCGGCAGGCTTTTTATTATAAAGAAGGTTCCAGAGAGTCCCAGCCCTCCCCCCTCCAGCCCAGCCCAGTCCCCTTGGGCTCCTAGCCAGTACCAGCACTGGCTGGCACTGCTCCGAGGGGGGCTGGCCCTGGGCTCAGCCACCCAGCGGCACTTCTCCAGGGGACAGAAGGGGTGATTTTCCCAGGGTGCCGAGGGCGTCTCGGCCAGGCCTGCCTGTTCTCTGGAACAGTCATTTCCAGTGTTGCGTTGGGAGCCCCTGGGGACCCTTCCCCGGGTCCTCTGCAGAAGCGGCAGCTAGTCACAGTTGGCGCGTGATAAGTTTTTTTTTTTTTAATATATAAAAGCTTTTTTTCTTAAAAAAAAAAAAAAACACACCCCCAAAAAAAAAAAAAAAAAAGTGGTGCTATCTTTAGAAACACTTCCAGAAAGATCGAGTAGCCCTCAGCTACAGCCTTGAGGCATCCTAATGCAGCTCTCTTCCCTGGACACGAGGAGCTCCCAGCCCTTTGCCTCTTCCTCTGCTTTCGCCGGCCCGAAACCCGCAGCAAATCCCTTCGGGCAGCAGGCACCGCCCGAGCCACCGTAGAGCCGCACAGCCCTGGCCTTGCTTGCTGTCATCTGTGGCCAGGGTCTTTGGGGGTAAAAAGAAACAGAGACCGCCTTTCTTGGTGCTTGAAGCAGAAACCAATCTGGGGCTCCCATCCGTCCGTCCGTCTGCATGAGGTAGTGTTTCTATGGTTCCAAGCTGTGGCCTTTGGGCCCGGCTGCTTCTTCTCCCCCCATTTGCGCGGGGCCGCCGGGGTGGAGCAGGGCTCTCTTAGCCACTATAAAGCAAGGGGCTGCAGAATCGAGGTTGAGCTGGATGGGCTGGGGCAGCCTTACCAGGGGCGGGCTGTGGCATTCGAGGCCCCCATCCCAGAGTTGGCTTTGGAGGCTGGCAGAGGAGACAGAGGTGCCCCAGGGCCCGGGGCTCCACCACCTGGCTCCAAGAACCCCTCATCCTTACTCCCGGCCCCGAGCCATCTCTGTCCAGTCATTTCCAGCCTGAGTCAGAGGCCCAGGGAAGAAAGAGCGGAGACGCAGGCCCGGCAGCGCACCCTGGCTCTCCGGCGCCCTCACGCCTCGCTGTAGCACTCGTAGATATTGTTCTCCATCAACGCCACCACCTGCTCGAACTTGTGCTGCAGCTGAGTCCTCCGAGCCGTGGGGTTGGCCTCCAGAGCCATCATGATCTGCACAGGAGGCAGTCGGGTGAGCGGGGCCAGAGCTAGGGCCCTAGATCTTGGGCGAAAACATGCTGCCCGCGCCCAACTACTAGCCGTAAGCGCCAACAGCCCGCGATGTGCAGCCCAGAGTCGGATCCCGCCTGAGTCTGTCTCAGCAGAACGGGCGGGGAGGCACGAAACGGGAGGAGCAGGGATGCAGCCAGGGCAGGTGTGCCTGGGTACTCACCTGCGGGCGATACCTCTTGGCGTATTTATAAATCTCTGCCATGGCCACGTTGGTATTGAACTCATTCTGATATTTCTACAAGAACAGGACACGCCGGCAGAGAGTAAGGGAAGGTCTTAAGTAAGGGAAGAGGCTGACGCCCCCGGTCTGCAGTCAGGGAGTCGGGCAACCTGCAGGGGAACCTGATTTTCTGGACCCAGAGTTCAGGTCTCCTCTCCCCTCTTTTGCAGCCCCAGGGTCTGAGCTACTATGGGACCAGCGGGTAAATTAAGAGGGAAAACCCCCAAAATGCACCGGGTCCCCCCTCTAACAGCAATTCCAGGGTCCCGTGTTCTGCCTGCGTGCGCACCCGTGACTCCTCGGCCAGGTGCGCGTTCATCTCCTGCTCGCTGAGCGGAGTCATGTCCTGAATCTGCTTGTAGTAGCGTTGCACGATTTTTCGGTACTCGGGAATTTCCTTGGCGTAGAGGAGTTTGTTGGTTGGTGAATCCTGGACAGAGGACGGAGGGAATTAACTGGCCTATAGAAGATGGAAACTGAGGCTTTTTTTGTGGGGTGGGGCACTGGAGAATAAACCCAGGGGCATTCTACCTCCACACTATGTCCCAGCCCATTTATTTATTTATTTATAGTATTGGGGATGGAACCCAGGGGCATTCTACCTCTGAGCTACACTCCCAGCCCTATTTTTTATCCTCTATTTTGAAAAAGGGTCTCACTGAGTTGCAAAGGGCCTAAGTAGCCGAGGCTGTACACAAACTGCAGTCCTCCTGCCTCAGCCTCCCGAGTGCTGGGATTACAAGTGTGCGCCACCACGCCCAGCTTTATTTTTTTGTTTTGAAACAGTCTTGCTAAGTTTCTTTCTTTTTGTTTTTTTTTTTTTTGGGGGGGGTGGTACTAGGGGTGGAACCCAAAGGCTTTCTACCTCCGGGCTATACTCCCAGACCCATTTTATATTTTATTTGGAAACAGGGTCTCACTAAGTAGCAGAGGCTGGCTTGGAACCTGTGCGATCCTCCCGTCTCAGCCTCCCAAGCGCAAGGATTACAAGCATGCGCCACCATGACCGGCTTCCTGGAAACCCTTCTACATCCGGGCTATACTCCCAGACCCATTTTTATACTTTTTTTATTTGGAAACAGGGTCTCTTAAGCCAGCACAGCTGGCCTCGAACCTGAGCGATCCTCCTGTCTCCGCCTCCCAAGCGTGGGGATTACAAGTGTGCACCACCACGCCCGGCTGAGTCTTGCTAAGTTTCTGAAGCTGGTCTTGAATCTGCACTCGTCCTGTCTCAGTCTCCCAAGTACTGGGATTACTGGCGTGTACCACCGCGCCTGGCCGAGTGGGACTTCTAATGAGATCTCACTCCCACTCCAACATAAAAGGCCTTGCTGGCCCTTGAGACCTGAGGAATCAGTCTGTGGCGTCACTGTCTCCGCGGTGCTGGAAGTGGAGCAGAGGCTCCCCCCTCCCCTCCCTCTGCTGCTGCCTATGGCATGGGACCTGCCCTGCTCCCCCGGGAGCTGTCAAAATGATGACCTGCAAAGGGACCTACATATTTTAGAGAAAAAAGTACATGGGCCTTGTGGCAGCCTGCATTGTTCCCATCCTGACTAGAGTTCTGCGTGTTGGTGGCTGAATTTTCCGGAAGCCCAATTGCCGACCCGGCAGAATATTTCCTACCATATGATTCCAAAAAGCGACCCTGTTCAGTAACGCTCTGGGCTCTTTGCCACGTGCGCCCTGCCTTCCGAGGAAGTGTGCACAGAGATGACTCTTCCTCATGATCTATCTCTAAAATTCAGCGGCTAAGCCAGACGCGGTGGCGCACACTTGTAATCCCAGCTTTCGGGAGGCTGAGACAGGAGGATCATGGTTCGGGGACAGCCTCGGCAACTTAGGTCCTCTGCAACTCAGTGAGACCCTGTTTCAAAATAAAGAATAAAAAATAGGGCTGAGGGTGCAGCTCAGAGGTAGAATGTCCCTGGGTTCCATCCCTAGTACTGCAAAATAAATAAATAAATAAATAAATTTCAGGGGCTAAATTCAGGACCAGACACCCACCTCCCCTAAACCTGCAGAGCCAGTTCTAATTACACTGTTTTACTGATGCTTGTGGTGGTACGACTCCCAGATAACACTGTGTGTGACCAAGTGGGTCGATTCCATTCACACTGGCTTCTCTGTGGGCTGCTCTATGGCTGGGGCAAGCACCAACGATGACCAGTGCTGAGGTTTTTTGGTCCAGATGTCCATGCCTGGGTGTCTTCCCCAGCTAAATGACTATTCACCCATATCCTCCAGACCTGGGCTCCCTCGGTTTGCCTCCCAGAGAGGGTCCCTGAGGGTCCATCTTGTCCCGGGCCCCAGACTGCCCCCTGGGGAGCGGCCCACCTTGCCCAGCTGCAGATCCGAGATGGAGCAGGCATCAATGAAGGCCTGCGCGATCACCGAGAGGCAGGCGTCGATGTGGTCCGTCTTCTCGATGTCGAAGACAAACTGGGGGTTTTTCAGGATGTTCACCCAGAATCGGAGAGGAAGGCTGGGGGGATGGGGGCGACGGAGGCAGTGTGAGCCCACAAAAGGCTTGAGGGGAAGAGGCAGGCAGACTGACCTCCAGGACGGAACCCAGGGATGGGGCACGAGTGTTGGGAATTAGGGTCGTTCCTCCAAAACCAGCAGAGGGGCTCAGAGCTGGTTTTCCCCTAGAACAGGGCAGGGCTGCGGGACCGGGCTGGTCCACCCGGGTTTCCGCCCCACTGTCCCCCACAGAGCCCCACAACCCCACCCCAGCTCTTGTACTGGAGCCTTAAGCCAGGTCCTGGTTCTCATTAGGAGCACCCCCCCCCCCCCCCAGCCAGCCCTGGCGCCTCCTGAAATCCTTGCACGCAGCAGGAAGTCCCCGGAGCACAGCCACAGAAGGAGGTGGGAGGAGGGATCCTGAGCCCTGTCCTCAGGAGGCCAGAGAGGGTTAGTGACACTCTCCAACCCCAACCCAGGGCTACCCTACCCGGCGAGGGCAGCAGGGGGCGAATGGGCCCCTGCAAAACGCCCAGAAACTCCTGCAGCCTCTGCTCAGAAACTGCTGGGCAGCTGGCATTTTTTTCCCCCCCTGAGGATTTTGGCAACTTGGGGGAGTGTGTGTGACACCCTGCCCCCTCCCACCCCAGCGCTCAGACGTACATGCTGGGCATGGGAGCCGGAACACGCAGGGAAAAGCCTGCTCTGCCAAGCACGCCAGGGCTGCGGCTCAGGGTGCCTTGTGTAAGCGGAGCTGATGCTGCCCACTAGCTGGGGCGGAGGAGGGGTGACACACAGCGCTTCCACAGTGCCCTCTCACTCAGAGACCTTCTAGTAAATTCTTACAGCGAAGGCGGGTTACTACTAGCGCTCTGGTTTCATGACTGGAGAAGCCGGAGCACAGAGAGGCTGAGTCGCTCACCAGAGATCTCACGGTGGGAGGTGGCAGAGTGGCATCTGAACCCACCCAGGCAGGTGGCATCAGAGGCTGGGCTCTGAAGGGCAGAACCACAGCTGCCTGGTAATCGGGTGAGGGGTGCGTAGCCCTCCCCCACCCCACCCCCGCCGGCCACCTGTTGGTCTTCCAGATGTGCAGGGTGTCTGGGTCTGAGATCCCCCTCTTCTCAGCCTGCTCCTCTAGGAAGTCGAAAAAGTACTTAACAGCCAATGGGGGCTTGTCTTCGCGGATACTCAGGATGGCCTTGAACAAGTCATCCAGAAACTTCTGCAGCGTGCCCTGCGGGAGAGCCGGGTGGCCACCATCAGCCGGGGCCACGTGTGAAGAGTGAATGGGCACACCTGTAGCTCTAGGGACCCCACATTGCTTGGGCTGACAAAGAAAAGGGGGAGCCATGTGACATCCAGCCAGCCCCCCTCACCTCTGAGGGCTACACAAGAGATTGGAGTACCCAGCTAGAAAGTGGTGCCCAGCCGGGTGTGGTGGCGCACACTTGTAATCCCAGCACTCGGGAGGCTGAGACAGGAGGATTGTGGTTCACGCACAGCCTCAGCTACTTAGTGAGGCCCTTTGCAACTCAGTGAGACTCTGTTTCAAAATAAAGAATTAAAAATAGGGCTAGGAGTGTGTAGCTCGGAGGTAGAATGCCCCTGGGGTTCCATCCCCAGACCCCCCCCAAAAAAAAGAAAGAAAATGGGGCCAAAATGTGGGTACCCAAGCTGGTCTCCTGGGTCCCTGCTGTCCTCTGTATTGGCTAATGGAGGAACAGGAAGAGCACACTCAACCCTCTACCGGCCAGCTGTGTACTCAGCTAGGACGGGGCCCCGCACCCACTGCAGAGAAGGGAAACGGAGGCTGCTCCCACCTTGGTGGACAGCAGGCGGGTCAGGTAGATCTCCGGGAGCACCTTCTTCCTATGGCTCTGCCGGTGGGACTTTTTGGGTTCCGCCAGCTCGTCTGTGGGCAGCACCTGGGAAGCCAGGCACGGTTAATGCTTGTGCCACGAACAGCGTGTGGCCACCCCCCGGGAGGCTGCCCGGCACCTGGGGACCCCCCCACACACTCCATCCATGCTGCTCTGCACAGGCAGGCTCCCCGGTGTCCCGGATTCCGGCCCCTCCCCGCTCCCTCGCCCCAGCCATTCCCAGGGCCTGGGAGCACTTTCCCAGAGGCCCAGGGCGGCAGTGAGCCAAGGTGCCGCCCAACGAGGGGCAGGCTCCCCGGGGCTGAGGCCGGGCACTCACCAAATGGAAATACTTCTCTGTGTCCAAGTCTTTCACTGCGGGAGGAACCAAAAAAAAAAAAAAAAAAAACCAAACACACCACGATAAATAAACAAGGGAGAAGAGGGGAGAAGGGAACAGAAAAGGAGACCCACGAGCCCGAGCAGGGATAGGCAGAGCGAGCTGGAGATGCCCAGAGAAAACGGAGGGAGGGATGGGAGAGAAACGGAATGCTGCAGTCACGCACAACCCAGACCCCACGGGCTTCGAGGGGAGCCACAAGACCCTGCTCTCCACCTCGGAAGGGACCCCGAGACCCGCAGGAGCCCGGGCTCCCCGCAGGCGCTGGAGCAGGGGCATCCGAGGGTGCAAAAGGGGTGAGACAGAACGGGGCCCAGAGCCCAGATGGGCAGGCTGCCTCCCCTCCAGCCTGGCAGCCGCCCAGCCCGCGCTCCCAGGGCCTCCCTCCAGCTGCCCGTAGAAAATTGGCTCAAGGAGGCTTGGCGATTGGCTCTGCCCCGGTCAGAGGAGGCCACAACCCAGCCCTGCCCGCTCTGAGCCTATTTCCCCGCCAGGTGCCACGATCGCACCAGCCCCCCTCCCCACGTGCACTGGTACTACCTCGGCCCAGCGTGTTGTCTTTCTTGTCTGTGAGGCTCATGGCCAGAGAGGCACCTTCAGGGATCTGATGACCGAGAGAGGCTGAGGTCAGGGGTCAGAGGGCAAGGTCAGAGGGCAGGGCAGAGGTGGGGGCCGCACCTTGTAGTGGGCCAGCGTGTTGAGTTTCTTACGGCCGTCTTCCACCACCGAGGTGTCGTCGAGGTCCCGCAGGATATAGCTCTGTGTGCTGGAGGCGAACCATTCTGTGGGCAGAGAGGCGAGCGTTCAGAGCCTGTCTGCACAGGAGAGGCCGAGAGAGCGGAGGGAGACGGTGCTAGTGGTATCGAGGCAGCAGTTCTGGAAAGTTCCTTACCCACAGAGGTTGTTAATGTCACAACTGCCTATGAAATAAGAAAGGGTATACCCCGTACCAAAAGAGGCCCCAGGCCTTTCAGATGGGATAAAATCAAAGACCTAAAGGCCTTTGCATGTTCCAAGTGATTAAGCCCCTGCTCAGCCTCCTGTCCCCGGGCCTCAGCGGGCCACAGTGTCCTGCTGTCCACACAATCGCTGTGGTGTCTGCAATGGAACAGCCCAGAGCTTACAATAGGGCCTGGCACGTGGGCGTGATCGGGAACCAATGGTCTCAGCGGTGGGGCCAGACCAAGACTCCTAGCCATCCTTCAAAACCCACTATGGAAAGCCTTTCCTGAAACCTTTTTTAAAAGATTTTTTGGTCCTGGGGATTAAACCCAGGGGCATTATACCTCCCAGCTGCACCTCCAGTCCTTTTTTAAAAATTATCATTATTTATCTTGAAACGGGTCTCACTAAGTTATGGAGGGCCTAAGTAGCTGAGGCTGGCTACGAACCCGCAATCCTCCTGTCTGTACCACCACGCCCAGCTCCTGGAGGCTAGCAAGAGTTCCTTGCTGGTGGGAGCTGGTCTGACCATCTCAGCGTCCCCGGAGCAAGTTCTAGCCAAGGTTAACACCGCCAGACAAGGGTTTCTGTGCCCTCCCCTGCCCCAACCCCTGCGCACCAAGGTCGACATCCTCTGCCCGGGGCCACTGAGAATAGGGCACATTCTTGCAGAAAGCTTCCAGAATCTTCTCCTTCACTTGCGTCAGCGTGTCGGTGTCCATGGCTCGAACGCTCAGCGAGTCCATGCCGCATCCCTGGAAGGACACGTTCAGGTTCTGCAGGAGAGAGGGCACGAGGGAGAGTCAGCAAAGCGCCATCCTCCTTCCAGGGTACCCTCCCAGCCTCAGAAAGGCCCAGCTCTCCTCGGCCCCACCCACCAGTGCCCCGCCCCTTCCCAGGCGGGCCTACCACAAACCTGGGCCTTCATGGCCCCGCCCACGGCATGGAAAACCACGCCCACCGCGGGTCCGCCCCGCCCACCACGTGGTCTGTTCCTCCCACCTCGAGGCCACGCCCACCACGACTGACCCTGGGCTTAGCCTCGATGTTCTCTCGAAGCAGCCACTCCTCGTTGAGGGTGTAGCGGGCCTTGCCGGTGATGGCGTCTATGGACCCCTTGTTGATCTGCTGCTTGATGGCGCACAGGAGCAGGAAGAACGGCTCCCCGACCGTCTCCTGGGTGGACACAGGGCTGTCAGGGGCCAGTCCAGCCCGCCCGTCCCATTCCAGCCTTGACTTCCCCTGGCAATGCCCCAGGAGGGACAAGCCGGCGTCCTCCCTGCGCAGCTAGCACCACCAAGGCTCAGAGAGGGCCACCACCTGCCCAGCGCCACCCAGCTGGAATTGGGGCAGCTGGCTCCATGACTCCTAAGTCTGGGACTGATCCTCCCTGCCAAGTTGGAGCTCCCAAGGCTAGGCAGAACCCGAACCCTGGTGAAGCCTCAAGCTGCCCACACCCCAGCTGGACCCCTGTGGGGTCAAGAGCGCCCAGCCAGGAAGGACCCTTCTGCCACCCACAGCCTGATCCTCACGGCCCCTCGCAGGGCAAGCCACCCCGCCGTTGCATTCACGGCGGAGAGGGAAATGAAAGCGGTAAATAACTTGAAGCAAAACTTAAGGATGTAATCGCATTAGGCAGATTTGGCAAAGAGGCAGAGGCAGCGTGCCAGCCCATATTCCTGATCCAATTCTCTGGGTCTAGGGTAGAAGCCACCGATATCCTGTTTTCTAGAGGAGAGAAGAGGCTGGAGAACAAGGCTAGCTGGAGCCGCATGAAGAGGCCGGGGACTAGGGCTGGAGCCAGTGGCCTCTCCCCCACGAGGACCTACAGAACTCCAGAGGCCAGCAGCAGGGGCCCCCATTTGGCAAAAAGACACTAAGGCCCAGAGAGTGCAATGACTTACCCAGGGGCCACACAACTGGCTTCCGAAGGCCAGACCCAGGTTCAGGGCTATTTCCAGGCCTTTCTCCCGTGAACCCTGGCCGCCCCTTTGGCCTCTACCCCGTCTCATTCCTACCAAGCCCTCCGGAAGCTCCAGGAAGCTACCAGGCCAAGAGCTAGATAATCCATTACTGGAGGTGAATTTCTGCGGCGCCTCTCTCCCCTAAGGGCCAGGCCTTTTCTGGATAATGGCTTTCCTGGGGCCGGCGGGGGCGGCCTCACCCGCAGACAGCTGTACATGCAGATGGACATCCAGTTGGTGAGCATCTTCTCTACCACGGACTCGGTGCGCCGCAGCATGAGCTTGGGGTTCTTGGCGGCCGAGGCATCGATGAGGTCCACGAGCAGCTCCTTCATGATGCTGGTGTAGTACTCCAGCTTGCCGTGCAGCGCGATGGTGAGCAGGGAGGCCAGGCTGCACCTGCAGGGGCCGCCGCGTCAGCGCTGCCCCGCGGCCCAAGTCCTGGGGTCCCAGGGTGGCCTGCGGGGCGGCGCCTGGAGCCATCCTCTCAGGCATCAGGCCCGGGATGGGAGGAAAATGCAAGCAGCTCAGGGCTTGACACAGGAGGACGGGCCTTGGCTCTGGCTGGGGACAGGGGGTCTGTGACCTGGCCCCCGACCACCCCTCATCTCTGGCAGCCTGACCTGTCACGCACTGCAAAGTCCTTCTGCTGCTCCAGCGCGTGTACGAAAATGATGAGGAAGTGTTTATTGTTTAGCAGCGAGGAGAAGAGGCTGATGCCTTCTTCCATGTTGGGCCGGCAGTTCTCAGGGATCTGCAGATATGATTGGTGATACGGCGGGCCCTTAGGATGCCGGAATGGCTGCTTGGGCTTCCTGGGATGGAGAGCTCACTGCCTTTCAGTGGGGGATGACTCCTTAGGAGTCGCCCAGTGGGGCCCAGAGAAGGGCAAGGGTGCCCAGAGGTAACCCAGCATCCCAGTGTTGGGTGATTTTCTCTCGTTTTCCATTGCCTAGGCAACAGGTAGATGGCGATATGGGGGGGGGTGAGTAGTTGGGGCTAATTCTCTGTCTTCTACTTGGACTAAGGAGTTAGCACTTATAACACTCTGATGGCTGTCTGAATGCCTCCTGGGATGGAGGGCTCACCCCTTCCCATAAACTGCAAAGCGGGACCGAGATGGGCAGGATTGCCAGTGGGGCGCTCGGGATACTCACGTTCCACTCTCCCAGCAGTGGGTGGGTCTCCTGCACCGGGGAGTTGCCCTGGGAGTTGAGAGTCTGGGAGGGCAGTACGTAGCGCTCTTCGTACAGGGAGGAGCACTGTGAGGAAGAGCCAGGCACATCAGAGGGCTGGAGAGCCCTGGCCGGTGTGCGAGGGTCACTCAACAAACGGGAAGGGGACTGGCCTGAGCTACCTGGTGGGCCTCTGCTGCGGAGAAATGACAGGGAAATAACCCCCCAGAAAGGAGTGAAAGGGGCCGGGCGCGGTGGCGAACGCTTGTAATCCCAGCGCTTGGGAGGCTGAGACAGGAGGATCGCGGTTCGCAGACAGACTCAGCTACTTAGTGAGGCCCTCTGCAACTCAGTGAGACCTTGATTCAAAGTCAAGAATAAAAAATAGGGCTAGGAGCGGGGCATGGTGACGCATGCTTGTAATCCCCGCGCTTGGGAGGCTGAGACAGGAGGATCGCACAGGTTCGAAGCCAGCCTCAGCTACTTAGTGAGGCTCTCAGCAACTTAGTGAGACCCTATTTCCAAATAAAATATATAATAGGTCTGGGAGTATAGCCCGGAGGTAGAAAAGCCCCTGGGTTCTACCCCCAGGACCACCCCCCCCCCAAAAAAAAGTAGGGCTAGGGTGTAGCTCAGAGGTAAAATGACCCTGGGTTCCATCCCCAGTACCTGGGGGGGGGGGATTAATGGGCCTAGCCTGGGGCTGGGGGACTCCTGGGTGTTGGGAGCACTTCCTGAGGACTCTCTAGAGGGATTAACAAGCTGAGGAGCTAGAGCAAGCCAGGGAGCACCAAAGCTGCTAGGCGGCGTGCAGTAGGGGAGACTGAGGTGGAGGGGCCCACGTGAGCTGCGGCAGCGTCCATGAATTGTGATGTCGTCAGACATGGGTTTTCTTGGGGACGATGAGGATAGGGTAAGAACCAGCGTCTGCACAGACCCTGAGCCTCCAGTCAGGGAGGAACCGGCCCACCTTGGGCGTGGACAGGAGTGCAGACTTGGGAATCTCTGCTGCCCGGAGCAAGCTGCAGAGGGCCCCGTGGGCTCAGACTGACCTTGGGGAAGAAGGTGCGTGTCACAAAGTGCTTATACTCCAGGAAGGGGATGCCCTGGCTGCGGTTCAGCTCCTTGGTCAGATCCGTCATGTCCGTCTGCAGCTCGGCAAAACCTGGACGCCATCGGGCAGCCGTGAGCAGGTGGGGGGGTCCCCTGGTGGGAAAGCCCAGGCCGGTCCACCAGCCCTCGGCCCACTACCTTTGCGAATCTCCTCCCGGATCTGCGATTCCATCTCTTCCATTTGCAACAGAGTCTTCTGCCAGTAGCGCTCAGCGCGGCGGCTTTTGGTGCAGAAAACGAACAGGGCTGTGGACAGCAGCAGAGAGGCGGGTCAGGCTGAGGAGGCCTCGTGGAAAGCGTTTATTGACATCTGCTGTATACAGGTACATGGTTTCAGCTCTAGCTCCTGTGAACTGAAGCCTCCCGCTCCTCCCTGGGAGCCAAATTCTTCTTTTGTTTGTTTTTTGTGATACTGAGATTGAACCCAAGAGCATTCTACCTCTGAGCTATACCTACCTACACTCTCTCTCTCTCTCTCTCTCCCTCCCTCCCTCCCTCCCTCCCTCTCTCTCTCTTTCTGCTGTACCAGGGATGGAACCCAGAGACATTCTACCTCTGAGCTCCAACCCAGCCCTATATTTTAGTCTTCATTTGGAAACAGGGACTCACTGAGTTGCAAAGGGCCTCACTAAGTAGCTGAGGCTGTCCACGAACTGGGATCCTCCTGTCTCAGCCTCCCAAATGCTGGGATTACAAGTGTGCGCCACCATACCCGGCTCATGTTAAATTTTTTTCCCCCTGTGATACTGGGGATGAAACCCAGGAGCATTTTGTCTCTGAGCTACACCCCCAGCCTGATTTTATTTTATTATTTTATTTTTTGTGGTACTGGGGATTGAACCCAGAGGCATTTAACCTCCGTGCTATACTCTCTGCCCTATTTTTTTAGTCTTTATTTTGAAACAGGGTCTCACTAAGTTGTGGAGGGCCTCACTGAGTAGCTGAGGCTGTCTGCAAACCGCGATCCTCCTGACTCAGCCTCCCAAATGTTGGGTTGGGATTACAAGTGTGCACCACCACGCCCAGCCACTTTTACTTTTATAATCATATTTGAGCCGGGTGTGGTGGTGCATGGTTATAATCCTAGTCCTTGGGAGGCCGAGACTGGAGGATCGCAGGTTCAAGGATCAGCCTCAGCAATTTATTGAGTTTCTCAGCAACCTAGTGAGACTCATTTCCAAATAAGAAATAAAATCAGCCTGTGGGCCGGGCGTGGTGGCGCACGCTTGTAATCCCAGCACTCGGGAGGCTGAGACAGGAGGATCGCGGTTTGCAGACAGCCTCAGCTACTTGGCGAGGCCCTCTGCAACTCAGTAAGACCCTGTTTCAAAATAAAGAATAAGAAATATAGGGCAGGGGGTGTAGCTTGGAGGTCGAATGCCCCTGGGTTCCATCTCCAGTACCGAAGAAAGAAAGGAAGGAAGGAAGGAAGGAGGAAGGAAAATAAATCAGTCTGGGGATGTGGTGCGGAGGTAGAATGTCTCTGGATTCAATCCCCAGTACCATAAAAAGAAAACCATAATTTCAATGTGTAGACTCATCTTTCCTGAACCTTCAGCACTCTCTTCAGGACCTTCGACAGCTCTTTATTGACTGGAGAAGAAGGTTCCAAATTCTTCTGTCTGGCATTTGAGGCCAAAGGTCCGGGCGCAGCAGCTCCAACACCTACTGTCCACCGTGCGTGCACAGCGGGGTGCACCTCTCGCCACCCCTGGGCGCCTAACCTATTCCCACGCCTGTGTCCAGCGGCGCACATCCTGGTGTCCCCGGGAGAGGGCTACTTACCGACCACGGAGAGCAGCAGCAGGACGCTGCAGATGACAATGGACACGACGATGGCCGTCTCGCTGCCCCCCAGCTGCAGCGTGGCGATGGTCTGGTTGAAGTTCCCCACCCGGATCTGCACAGAGGCGGGGAAAAGGGTCGTGGGCTTCCTGGAATCACGCCTTGCCTCTTCTCCTCACTGGCTGTGTGGCACTGGGCAGGTCACCTGCACTCTCCGAGCCTCGGTGATAACCCAGAGCTCACCACAGCTGGGGATCCTGACAGCTCAGTGAGACGATGCTGGTCAAATCCTTAGTCCTGGACCTGACTGCTGTATCTGAAGGGCTGTCCTGGGACTAGGGGAGCAGATCGGGGTGTCAGTGAAGGGGCGCTATCCCAGCCAGAGCTGTCTTAGGATGGTGCGTGCTCCCTGGGAGGGAGTGAGCTCCCCATCCTAGGAGGCATGAAAGAGGTAGTGTGCAGAAGAGCCCCACTATCTGGTCTTTCTCTCTGCTCCTCCTCTGTGGCTCTGCGTGGTAATTAGTGGTCCCATTCTCAGTGGCCTACCAGAGGGGTACGGACAACTGCTTAGAACTTCTGAAAGTCCAGCCCCCTCAGAAGCTCTTGGGGCTCAGTTTCCCTGTCTGTCAAACAAGGAGGTAAAGCTCTATTCTGCTGGCCTAAGCTATAGGACGTGGAAATGTTTGCTGAATTTTTTTTTTTTTTTTTTTTTTTTTTTTGCAGTACTAGGAATGGAACCCAGGGGCATACTACCTCCGAGCTACACGCCCAGCCCTATTTTTTATTCTTTATTTTGAAACAGGATCTCACTAAGTTGCAGAGAGCCTCACTAAGTAGCCAAGGGTGGCCATGAACCCAGATCCTCCTGTCTCAGCCTCCCGAATGCTGGGATTACAAGCGTGCGCCACCACGCCTGGCTATGTTTGCTGACTTTGAACTGCCTCCTCCATCCCCGGTTCCCGATGCCCTGTGCCCTCACCGTGATGGGCAGCTGCCCCTCGGCTGTGCCCAGGGACTCGTTGACAGAGCAGTGGATGACTCTGTCCGAGACGATCTGGATGTCACAGGCCACCTGGCCTATCTTGACCCGATACTCGTGGCTCTCAAGACCCAAGCTGTCCTGTTCCTTCTGTGGGTACAGAAGGGGAGAAGGGGGTGCTGGCGAGGTCCGCGCTGGGCTGGGCCGCTCCCCCACCTGGCCTGGGCACTCACGTGGATCACGAGGGTGAGCGGCTCCCCAGGGTGGTGCCTGATCCATTTCTCCCTCTTGGCCGTGGAGAACTGCGGGTCGGGCAGGTAGTCCAAGTGGAACCGGCTGCCCCGCTGCGCCTCTCCCGGGTCTAGCAGCTCCTCGGCCATGGCCGCCTCGTCGGCATAGACGCGGCCATTGATGAAGAAATCCACGGGCGCAGACGCGTTGCTCAGGGCCCCGGGGGATGGGCAGGTGATGAGGGTAGAGTTGAGGACCTTGCACAGCTGATCCAGGAGGGCCAGAGGAAGAGGAAGGAGAGTGTACAGTTGAGATTGAAGATTTAAGAGCCGGGCGTGGGGGCGCACGCTTGTAATTCCCGCGCTTGGGAGGCTGAGACAGTGCCAAGACATCCTGCTCAGTCGGTAACAAGACAGGAGGATCACTCAGGTTGGAAGCCAGCCTCAGCTACTGAGTGAGGCTCTCAGCAACTTAATGAGACCCTGTTTCCAAATAAAATATAAAAATGAGGTCTGCAGGTGTAGCCCGGAGATAGAAAGGCCCTGGGTTGCATCCCCAGTACCACAAAAAAAGAAATTAAAGCGATAAGAGAGGCAGAGACGCGGAGATGCCGCAGGGCTGGCCCCCCAGCTTGCTGGCCCCTCACCGTGGGCTCCCGGCCAATGTGGTTGACGGCCATGGACACATTCTGCACCATGTGAAAGCGCTCGCCGGCCACCGTGATGGTCCTGCCGCCGCTGTGGGGACAGAGAGGCCCGTGAGTGCACGTGCAACCCCGCAGGCCCAGCCCTGGGAGTGGGGGGACCTGCCCTGGAACGGATCTCACCTGACAGGGCTGCGCCGGGGGCTGATGGCTGTGATCACCGGGTTCTGCATGTAGCTGAAGGTGAGGTTGCCGCGCACGCAGCCCCGGCGCTCGAAGCGCACACACACGGGCACCGGCGCTGGCAGGGCGCCCCCGGGCACAGTGCAGGCGATGCTGGTGTCCGTGCGCCTAGGGAGGGGGACAGTGGGTGATCCCCTGCCCAGCCGGGAGCTCAGCCTGAGCCTGAGCCCAGCTTCTTCTCCCACCCTTAGAAGCCGAGAGGACCCGGCTGCTATTTCCATCACCACGCCCTTGCATGGATGGTCCTTCCGTTCTCTTTCCAGCTCTGGGCACCCCACCTCTGCCAGGAAGACCCCCCAGATCTCTGGTCCCAACTTCCGCTCCCCAGCCCCGCCGGCGCCCACTGGAGCTTTCGATGGATGCGTCTGCCTTTCCCTTGAGGGAAAAGTACAGCAGATACTGGTGTCCCTGTGCCTGGGGCCAGACACAGCAGAATCCCCTCTGGTACATTCATCTTTGTGTCCTCAGAAACACCTATCAGTGATGCTTGGTATACAGCAAGTGCATAAGGACAGAAGGTGGAGGTTTTTCTGTTTCTTTACTTTTTTTTTTTTTCACCCAAAGGCTCCAAACTACACCCCTACCACTGGCCACACCCCTGGGCCTGCAGGAGGAGCCCAGTGCATGCAATTCTATTATTTATTTATTTACTTTGCAGTAGTGGGGATGAAACCCAGGGGCATTCTACCTCCAAGCTACACGCCCAGCCCTATTTTTATTTATTTATTTATTTATTTATTTGTTGGTACTGGGGTTCTTGGAAACCCTTCTACTTCTGGGTTATACTCCCAGACCTATTTTATATTTTTTTATTTGGAAACAGGGTCTCTTAAACCAGCACGGCTGGCTACGAACCTGCGCAATCCTCCTGTCTCCGCCTCCCACCATGCCCGGCTTTATTTTGAAACAGGGTCTCACTGAGTTGCAAAGGGCCTCACTAAGTAGCTGAGGCTGTTTACGAACCTCAATCCTCCTGTCTCTGCCTCCCAAATGCTGGGATTACAAGCATGCACCACCACACCCAGCTATTTATCTATATATGTATGTATGTATGTATTTGCTTATTTTGGTGGGACTGGGGACTGAATCCAATGGCATTCTACCCCCAGCCCTTTTGATTTTTTTTTTTTTTTTTTTTTTGGTGGTACTGAGGATTGAACTCAGGGGCATTCTACCTCTGAACTATACCCCCAGCCTGATTTTATTTTTTACTTTGAAACAGGGTCTCACCAAGTTGCAGAAAGCCTCACAAGATTGCTGAAGCTGGCTGCAAAACTGTGATCCTCCTATCTCAGCTTCCCAAGTACTGGGATTACAAGCATGCCACCACCATGCCTGGATCTATTTTGTTATTTGAAACATGGCCTGGCTAGGTTGCTGAGGCTAGTCTTGAACCTGTGATCTTTCTGTCTCAGCCTCCAAAGTGTTGGGATTACTAGTTGGGCGTGGTGGTGCATGCTTGTAATCCCAGCATTCGGGAAGCTGAGACAGGAGGATCGTGGTTCGTGGACAGCCTCTGCTACTTAGCGAGGCCCTTTACAACTCACTGAGACCCTGTTTCAAAATAAAGAATAAAAAACAGGGCTAGGGGTGTGGCTTAGAGGTAGAATGCCCCTGGGTTCCATCCCCAGTACCGCAAAAAAAAAAAAGTATTGGGATTACAGATATGTGTACCACTGTGCCTGGCTACAGCTGCCACTTAGAGAACACCTACTATATGCTGCCGCTTCCAGAGGGCCTACTGTGTGCCGGCACAGGGTACAACTCATTGTCCTTACTAGATGAAAAAACTGAAAGTCAATGAAGGGAAGGGCTTAGCTAAGGGGACCCAGCAGTACAGGCCCCGGCGAGGTCCAGTGCAGAATCTACCCTCCCATTGGTCCCCCAAGCCCATGTTTCTTGGGGCCGAGGGGCAGATCCAGCAGGGGGGCTTACACGAGCTCCGTGCAGGGCTCCGTGTCATTCAGCAGGACCTGGAGCTCAGAGCCCACGTGGAGGTCGCTACCGTGGATGGTGATCCGGGTGCCCCCCGCCTTGGGGCCTGCAGCCGGCTCCAGGGAGTGGACCAGGGGCAGCTGCGGGGAGAGAGGCAGGCAGTCAGGCCGCGGGCCGGCCCTGGGCCGTGGGGTGCAGGCGCCGCACTGTGGGCCGGGCCCTTACCACATATGAGAAGCGCTCGCGTGACTTTCCTTCCTTAGAGACGTTCACGGTCACCACGTCTGAGAAGGGCCCCGGGGCTGGCCCCGTGGCACACACGATCCTAAGAAAAGGCAGCTGGGGTCACAGGCGTGCCCAGTCCCATTCCACACGTGGCCACCAGCCGCCCACTCACAGCCAGAAGAGCTGGCGTTCAGCAGGCGACACGCAATGGCGTCACCCGCTTCAAAATAATGAGCAATCCTGTCAGCTGGTGAACAGCCGTCCCCGAGCCTCAGGGGCCACCCTGGGGACGGCCACGCTCGGGGACCACTCTGAGACGAGGAGGAGGGACAGATGGGCTCTGAACGTGCTGGTCCCGATAGTCTTACCAGCAAGCCTGACTCAGGGCCTCCCCAGAGGAAATCCAGCTCAGTCATCTCCCAGGGCCCCATGGGAAAGGACCCATGGGAAAGGACCCATGGAGCACACCCAGATTTGTGTGTGTGTGTGGCGTGGTAACTGGAGGTTGAAACCAGGGACGTTCTACCTCGGAGCTTCAACCCCAGCCCCTTTGATTTCTCTCTCTCTCTCTCTCTCTCTCTCTCTCTCTCTCTCTCTCTCTCTCTCTCTCCCTTCCTTCCTCCCTCCCTCCCTCCCTCCCTCCCTTCCTTCCTTCCTTTCTTTTTTTTTGTGGTACTAGGGATGGAACCCAGAGGCTTTCTGCCTCCAGGTTACACTCCCAGACCTATTTTATATTTTATTTGGAAACAGGGTCTCACTAAGTAGCTGAGGCTGGCTTCAAACCTACACGATCCTCCTGTCTCAGCCTCCCAAGTACTGACTGGGATTATAAGCGTGCACCACCACGCCCAGCTCGAACCCCTTTGATTTAAAAAAAAAAAAGTATTTATTTGTGTGGTACTGGGGATGGAACCCAAGACATTCTACCTTCGAGCTATACCCCCAGCCCTATTTTTGATTCTCAGTGAAGCAGGGTCTCACTGAGTTGGCAAAGGGCCTCACTAAGTAGCTGAGGCTGTTTGTGAACCGCCGTCTTCCTGTCTCAGCCTCCCAAATGCTGGGATTACAAGCGTGCACCACCACACCCGGCTCTATCTATTTATTTATTTTTGCCATACTGGGGATGGAACCCAGAGGCAGTCTACCTCTGAGCTACACCACCAGCCTGATTTTTTTATTCTTTATTTTGAAACAGGGTCTCACTGAATTGCAAAGAGCCTCACTAAGTAGCTGAGGCTGGCTGCGAAGAATGCTGGGGTTACAAGTGTGCGCCACCACGCCTGGGTTCTACATATTGTTTTCATCAGAGCAAAGCAGAAGGGCTGGGGAGCAGGGGAGTGGCCGAGATGGGACAGGCAAGACACTAGGATGTATCTCAAGCAGAAACAGGTAGGACTCCTGGCGGGACATTGGGCAGCAGGGTGCTGGACACAGGGTGCTGGGGAGGACAGGAAAGAGGACTGGGCTATGTAGGCACTGCTGGGTTGGATCGGGCAACACTCACTCCTCTGACACGGTGTATCTGTCCGCCAACAGCTCACAGGCCACGCTACCAACCCATACGCGGTGCACCACGTCACTGAGCCGCCGGCCCAAGTTCCTGCCGCGGATGGTCAGCAGGGTCCCGCCATCCAAGGGGCCACTCAGGGGCTCAATCTGCCAGGAGACCAGAAAGAGAGGTAAGTGGGGCTCCAAGGCAGGGTGCTGACAAATTCCTTCTTTCCGCACCCTTGGGGAGGCAGGGCCACCCAGACCTACTGCTCAGAGGAAGATACAGAGGCTCAGAGAGGGCCAGGGTGAGCCGTCACTTGGCAGGTTGCTGGGCTGCCGAGATGTGTGTGCGGCTTTTTTTTTTTTTTTTTTTTTTTTTTGGTACTGGGGGTGGAACCCAGAGGCTTTCTACCTCCAGGCTATACTCCCAGACCTGTTTTTGGAAACAGGGTCTCACTAAGTTACTGAGAGCCTCACTAAGTAGCTGAGGCTGGCTTCGAACCTGTGCGATCCTCCTGTCTCAGCCTCCCAAATGCTAGAATTACAAGCATGCACCACCATGCCCAGCTTGAGATTTTTGTGTGTCTGTGTATATGGTACTGGAGATTAAACTCAGAGGCATTCTACCTCCAAGCTACATCCCAGCCCTTTTTACTTATTTTATTTGTGTTTTTATTTTTTGTGGTACTGAAGATGGAACCTAGAGACATTCTACCTCTGAGCTACACCCCCGCCTGATTTTTTATTCTTTATTTTGTTTTTCTTTTGTGTGTTTGTGTGTGTATGTGTGTGGTACTGGGGATTAAACCTAGGGGCATTCTACCTCCAAGGTACACACCCAGCCCTTTTTACTTATTTTATTTATTTTTTATTTTTTGTGATACTGGGGATTGAACCTAGGGGCATTCTATCTCCAAGGTACAAGCCCAGCCCTATTTTTTTTTTTTTTTTGGTGGTACTGGGGTTCCTGGAAGCCCTCCTTCCTCCGGGCTACACTCCCAGACCTATTTTATATTTTTGAAACAGGGTCTCTTACGCCAGCACGGCTGGCTTTGAACCTGCGCGATCCTCCTGTCTCCGCCTCCCAAGCGCGGGGATTACAAGCGTGCGCCACCACGCCCGGCTCCAGCCCTATTTTTTTATTCTTTATTTTTTGCAAAGAACCTCACTAAGTAGCCGAGGCTGTCTGTGAACCACGATCCTCCTGTCTCAGCCTCCCAAATGGTGGGATTACAAACCTGTGCCACCATGCCCGGCTTATTCTTTATTTTTGAAGCAGGATCTCAAACTGAGTTGCAAAGGGCCTGCCTCACTAAGCAGTAGCTGAGGCTGTCCTCGAACCGTGATCCTCCTGTCTCAGCATCCCAAATACTGGGATTACAAGCATGCACTACCACACCTGACTCCCTTTTTATTTATTTTATTTTTTCCCTTTTTATTTTTTATTTTGAAACGGTCTCGTTAAGAGGCTGGCTTTGTGACCCTGCTGCTGTCTCAGCCTCCCAAGAACTAGGATTACAGGCACGAGCCACCAAGCCCAGCTATTTCTTTCTTTTAAATAAAACCAGAAGTTCAGGAGTCATCTGAGGCCTCAATTATCACCAGATCAGCCAGGTTTGTCAACCTCCTCCAAAACCTAGTGACATGTAGCCCCTGGCATCTCTCCATAGCACTTAGCACCTTCTATGTCTAATTGATTTCCTTATTCTTGACTATTTCCCTCCCCCTCTAAACAGCCCTGCAAGGCAGGCATCTGCTGACAGGTGATGCTGCGTACATGGCTGGGTGTACTCAGCCGGTCCGCGAGCCCAAAGGCTAGGGAATGGCAAGGGCGCATGCGCAGCAGGTGGGCGTGCTTACCGCACGGATCTCGGGAGCCGGGCAGGTGCCAGGCTGCAGGTGCTGGGGTCCCCGCAGGCGGCAGCTGTCGGTCCACACACACAGGTGACCTAGGTCCTCGCGGCCCAGGCACTGGGAGCAGTCGGGGCTGCCCATAGCACAGTTATAGACTGCAACTGGGGTAGACACGGGGGTCAGGGGTCAGCCATAGGCAGCTCGGTGAGGTTCTCAGCACCTTCTCCAAACCCCCTGGGCTGTGCTAAGCTCAGAGGCTCCTCACAGTGACCCTATGGGCTACGGGTAACCACTTGGCCCCACATGTCAATTTAAGCCCTATTTTTATTCTTTTATTTTGAAACAGGGTCTCACAGAGTTGCAAAGAGCCTCATTAAGTAGCGGAGGGTGTCTGTGAATCCAGATCCACCTGTCTCAGCCTCCCAAATGCTGGGATTACAAGCGTGCGCCACCACACCCAGCTCCTAATTTTGATTCTTTATTTTGAAACAGGGTCTCTGAGTTGCAAAGGGCCTCACTAGGTAGCTGAGGCTGTGCGCGAACCCCAATCCTCCTGTCTCAGCCTCCCAAATGCAAGGATCACAAGTGTGTGCCACTATGCCTGGCTCTCAATTTTATTTATTTGGAAACAATATAAGAAAAACAATCAAAGCAGGGCTGGGGTGCAGGAGGCTGACTCTGTGTTGGAAAGGTGGGGCAGCAGAATCTGTGTGTGGCCAGCACTGGAACCAGCCCCAAAGGCTGAATCCCTCCCGCTTTGTCTTTAAGTCCCTGGTGGCCATGTGGAGTGGGTGGGGCACCCACCTGTTATAGGGTCAGGGCTGTCCAGGAAACGGGATGGACGCCCCTTCAGTTGGAGACTGAGTGGAAACACCTGGCTCTTCTGGGCCGTGTGCAGCTGCAAAGGGACAGGAAACAGGGTGTGAAAGCAGGGATGGGGAAGGGTTGTCATGGAGACAGATGAGGGCAGGGCTCTTGGGGATGGGGACCGAAAGGTAGATGAGGGTAAGGGGACGAGGAAAGGACGCAGCACCTGAACTTACCCAGGTCTCCCCCACCCCCACCTGTCCCCATCAGGGGGCCACACCCCTTACCACCACGTGGTTGCAGCGTACAGCTGATTCATTCACCCACAGGGTCTCGAAGCTTTCCTCCAGCCCAAAACTACACTCTAGGGCTGCACCCTGTGGAAAACAGGTATGGAGGGGGTTAAGCCAGTCTCCATTCCCTCCAACTCCACCATATTGCTGCCCTGAAAAGTGGGCATGGACCTACCAACAACCCAGAGATCCTATATCTTAGTGATTTGCACACATATTAGCTGCCTAATATGTGGTTGCCATGACTGGTATGTAGTAAGTGCTCAATAAATGTTCATTGAAGCCGGGTATGGTGGCATACGGTTGTAATCCCAGTACTTGGGAGACTGAGACATGAGGTTCATGGTTCACAGACAGCCTCATCTACTTAGTGAGGCCCTCCACAATTTAGTGAGACCCTGTGTCAAAAAAAAAAAAAATTTTTTTTTCAATACTGGGGATGGAACCCAGGGGCATTCTACCTCCTAGCTACAACCAAGCTCTATTTTTTATTCTTTATTTTGAAACAAGGTCTCACTGAGTTGTGAAAGGCCTCACCAAGCAGCTGAGGCTGTCCATGAACCACGATCCTTCTGTCTCAGTCTCCCAAATGCTGGGATTACAAGTGTGCGCCACCATGTCTGGCTTTAAGAAAAAAACAAAAAAAGAATAAAATAGGGCTGGGGGTGTAGCTCAGAGGTAGAATTCCCCTGGGTTCTATCCCCAAGTACCACAAAAAAAAAAAAAAAAAAAAAAAAAAGAGATGTGTGTGGTCATTTGTATTCCCAGTACTTGGGAGGTTGAGATAGGAGGATTGCAGGATTGAATTTAGCCGTTTAGTGGGGCTCTCGGCAACCTAGTGAGACCCTGTTTCCAAATATAAATAAAACCAATCTGGGGATGTAGCTTGGTAAAATGCCTCTGGATTCAACCCCCAGTTTTTCTTTCTTTTTTTTCCCCTGTATTGAGGACGGAACCTGGGGGCATTCTACCTCCAAGCTGTACCCCCAACTCTATTTTTATTCTTTTTTTTGAAACAGGGTCTCACTGAGTTGCAGAGGGCCTCACTAAATAGCTGAGGCTGTCTGCAACCCTGTGATCCTCCTGTCTCAGCCTCCCAAATGCTGGGATTACAAGCATGTGCCACGATGCCCGGCTCCCCAGTTCTTTTTTTTCTTTTTGGCAGGTCTGGGGATGGAGCCCAGGGGCATTTGACCTCCGAGCTACAGCCCCTGCCCTATTTTTTTATTCTTTATCTTGAAACCAGGTCTCACTGAGTTGCAGAGGGCCTCACTAAGTAGCTGAGGCTGTCTGCGAACCGCGGTCCTCCTCTCTCAGCCTCCCGAACGCTGGGATTACAAGCGTGTGCCACCACACCCAGCTTTCCCAGTTCTTAAAAAAAAAAAAAAAAAAAATTCACTGAATGAATAAACAGGGCCTAACTCCCCAGCCTTCTCTTGTTCTCTGTGGAGCAGTATCAGTGAATATCTGCTGAGCGAACCAAACTCAGGTTTTGTGTGTTCAGGCAAGCCCCCAGCCAGCTGCGTGGCAGGACTTCCTGTTTATGTCCTTATTGGCAGAGAAAACAGGTCCATCTCCCACTTTGGGGGTTCCCAGGCTGGAAGCTAACACAAAAATGATTGCCGGCCAGGCCCAAGCCCCTGTCCCCAGGTCTGCCCGGAGTGTTCTAGAACAGGCCTGGGAGTCCCGGGGCAGGGATGCCCGCCACCCAGTGAAAGCAGAGACCTGCCCCTTTGCTCTGCAGGGATGAATCAGGCAGGACTCAAGTTTGGCGAGTCCCTGTGCCTCACACTCCTGGCTTCTGTAGCCCAGGGGGACAGAGCGCCCTTCCCACCAGCCCGGGGGCCCTCTGGTGCCTGTTTATGCTCCGGCGGGCTGGGGCTGAGGGCCACGGGCCAGGCCTGGCCCTCACAGAGCTCCAGCCCAGCCACCAGGCATCTTGACAAAGCCCAGATGCCCGGCACGTGGCCCCCACGTGTGACAGCCGTCACGGGCCTCGGCTCCTCCGTGAAAACGACAGATGGTGAGTCCCAGGGAGATGGGGAGAGGGGAGGCTGGCACACTTCCAAGACTTGTCAACGCTCCTCCAAGAGGGGCCCAGGAAGGGCTGCAGCCCCTCCCCCGGCCCAGACTGGGTGGTGGGGCTGGCTGTAGGGAGGAGCACTGGTCTAGGAGTCCAGAGTGAGGCCACGGGAATGGGGTACCCGGCCCGACACTGGGTGACCTGGTACCATCTAAGCACGCATTCCTACCCTCATCATTCCCTTCTGGAGAAACGTGGCAAAGAGTTCCCTGGCCATTTTCCAGGGAAGATATGGAGGCTACCAAACGGGGAAGCAGCTCAGCCACGATGGGTGTGACCAGGGTGACAATGCGGCCAGGGTGCAGGCGGGGCGGGGTGCAATGGAGCCAGGCAGGCTACCGGGGCCCTGGCCAGGGCTTCCCCCGCAGCTGCTAGCCACCTGTGGTCCCATTGGCCTGGCCCTCGCCACCCCTTCCTTTTCTCCCAAGTCTCGTGCAACCAGGGTGGGGCTCTCTCAGATGAACCCAGAACCAGAGAGAAAGGGAAGCAAGGCCCACGCCGGCGCCAGAGCTTCTCCGCCGCCACCCCAGCGGCCTGCGCAGTCCCCAGCAGCAGGCAGCCTGGCGTCTACTTACGTGAAAGAAGCCCGCATTGGCCAGAGGCACCAGGATGTCCTGGGAGCCGCCAGTGGGCACAGGGGCCAGGGACAATGGCAGAATCTGGGGACAGTCCTGGGGGCTCTGGGGACAAAGCAGAAAAAGTGGGTTATGCAGGGAAATTCCTTTTTTTTTTTTCTTAAATTTTTTTTACAGTCCTGAGGATAGAGAGCCCAAGGGCATTCTACCTCTGAGCTACACCCCAGCCCTATTTTTTAAATTTGTTTGTTTATTTATTGCGGGTCTGGGGATGGAACCCAGGGGCATTTGACCTCCAAGCTACACCCCCTGCCCTATTTTTTATTCTTTATTTTGAAACAGGGTCTCACTGGGTTGCAGAGGGCCTCACTAAGTAGCTGAGGCTATCCGTGAACCGCGATCCTCCTGTCTCAGCCTCCCAAGTACTGAGACTGCAAGCCATACCTGGCTCATTACACCCCTTTTTTTGGGGGGGTGGTACTGGGGATGGAACCCTTCTACCTCCAGGCTACACTCCCAGACCTATTTTATATTTTATTTGGAAACAGGGTCTCTTAAGCCAGCAATCCTCCTGTCTCCACTAAGCCTGTGATACCAGCACTTGGGAGGGTCTTCTCAATACCCAAGCTATCCAGGCTAGGGTAAGGGAACACGGGACAGGGCATGGCTTGTAGGAGGCTGGGCTCAGAAGGCAGGAGAATGAGCCCAGGCAGGAGCCACAACCGGCCCAGATGCATTCCAGCACACACCGGCTCATAAGGGCCGCCTGCCACCTGGCTGGTCCAAGCCTGTGCAGAGCCCAGCTGTGTGGTGGCCACAGATGCTCACGAGCCAGCTGGGGCCCCCGCAGGGCAGCTCTACGACTCTCCTGCTGGTTCTTCCTGGCTCAAGGGACCTGGTGTCCTGACCCAGCAGAGCACGAAGGGGCCCAGGGACCTGGTCCTTGGACCTCTCTGTTCCCGATTCCTACCGTGTCACCGTATCTGCTGTATCTTCATGGCAGCCCACCCCGGGCCCGACTCCCTATCCGGTGCTTCCCACCCTAGGGATGTTCCCCAGTGTGGCATCCCAGTTCCTTCATATGGGGACCACTAGGATACGACAGGAGACAGCCCCCACACCTGCTCTTTCCCAAGGACACCTCTCCTCCCAGCTCCCCAGGGTCCCACGTGGAGGTGCAGGTCCCACAGCCCCGTCTGCCCAGAGAGGCTGGCGCCTCCCCGACTAACTGGCACTTAATTAAAGGCCAAATTAAGCACTGGTTCAGAGCTTCGTGCAGGCCTGGGGTGAGGCTGCATCTTCTCCAGCTAGATTACAGTAATCCTGCAAGACAGCACTCCTCGGCACGCGCCCAATCCCAACTCCTGCCTAGGGGCAGCAAGCTGATGGATCGATTTTGTGGAAACACCTATCCTATATATCTGTTGAGACCTGACACAAAAATCCCCTCTCAGAAGTCTTCCCCAGCCAACCGTGGTGGCACATGCTTGCAATCCCAGCATTTGGGAGGCTGAGAACAAAGGATCGTGGTTCTAAGACAGCCTCAGCTACTTAGTGAGGCCCTCTGCAACTCAATGAGATCCTGTTTCAAAATAAAGAATAAAAAATAGGGCTAGGTGTGTAGCTCAGAGGTAGAAAGTCCCAGGCTCCATCCCGACACTGCAAAAAAAAAAAAAAAAAGAATAAAAAAATAGAGCTGGGGGTGTAACTCGAAGGTAGAATGCCACTGGGTTCCATCCACAGTACCACAAAAAAAAAAAAAAAAAAAAAGAAAGAAGAAAGAGAGAAAAAGAAAAGAAAAAAAATGTTTCTCTTGTGAGTAACAGAATGCCCCTGAGTTCCATTTTTGGTACCTCAAAAAAATAAATAAGCTGGGCGTGGTGGCGCACACTTGTAATCCCCGCGCTTGGGAGGCGGAGACAAGAGGATCGCGCAGGTTCGAAGCCAGCCACACTGGCTTAAGAGACCCTGTTTCCAAATTTAAAAAAATATAAAATAGGTCTGGGAGTGTAGCCCTAAGGTAGAAGGGCTTCCAGGAACCCCAGTACCACCAAAAAAAATAAAATAATAATAATAATAATAATAAATAAAAAAGTCTTCCCCTCCGTGTGGAGGTTATCAGTTCACAAAACACATTTGAGCAAACGCCTGCTCTGTGCCAAGGATGGAGTTGGTACCTTACAGGTGTGATTCTAGATCTCCACCCCAACCCTTGAGGTAGGTCCCATTTTCAGCAGCTTGCCCAGGGTCACACAGCCACATGTCACATCTAAGGCTTTTTCGGCTTGTGACGGAGAAGGCGGGACTACCTCTAACTGGGTTCTTTTGAGTGCCTAGTCGAGTTTCAGGTATACAACAGGCACTCAATACATCCTGAGTCAGTGGCAGGAGGCCAGGTCCCCCTCACACCAAGGAATCCTCTAAGGGGAACTGGGTCTGACCCCCGGGCTGCAGCGAGCGCCAACTGCAGGGAGCTGGGGTACCAGGGGTCAGGTTGGCCCCTTGGTGGTGCCATCTAGCAGAGGGGGCAGGAGCATCCCTTATCTGGAGAGATGAACTCAAGAAGGCGCCTGGTGCCTCACTGGGAGACCAGGCACCCCCAGCCCAGACGTCCGCCTGGCTGTGCATCCAGCTGGGCATTAGCGTCTAGCCAGAGTCCCAGGAACCCCGTCTGGCCCTCCCTGCACGAGGCCCGCTTACCGTGGGATTTGGCGAGGCCTCGCACCGAGACTGATTGGAGACACAGGTGTGCTGCTGGGTACACCAGAAACAGGGCCACTGTGCTGACAAGCAGCTGGTGCAGCTGGAAAAAGGGGGGTGAGCCTCTCAGATGCTGGGCTCCTTCTGTTATCTTGTCCCTGCCCCCAGGGAACAGGGCCCAGAAAGCCAATCCCAGTACAGGTCTTTCTCTTCCTCAGAGACATTTTGGAGAGGCAGTGGGGAACTCCCCACTGTAAGAAGGAGACAGAGGGGGCCTTTAGGAAATTGTTTAGTGTAGTCACAAGTCCTCCCTGCCTCCACCAGCCCCGTATTTGCGGAGGCCTGAGTGCTAAGATCTACTCATTAATATATAAGCTGGCTACCCGGATGTGGTGACACACGCTTGCAATCCCAGCATTCGGGAGGCTGAGACAGGAGGATCTGGATTCCCAGCCAGCCTCAGCTACTTAGTGAAACTCTTTGCAACTCAGTGAAACCCTGTTTCCAAATAAAGAATAAAAACTAGGGCTGGGGGTGCAGCTCGGAGGTAGAAGGCCCTTGAGTTCCATCCACTGAGTGTGTGTCTGTCTATCTGTCTGTCTGTCTCTCTCTCTCTCTCTCTCACACACACACACACACACACACACACACACACACACACACACACACAGAGCCAGGCATGGTGGCTCATGCTTGTAATCCCAGCATTTGCGAGGCTGAGACAGGAAGATAGTGGTTCTTGGACAGACTCAGCTACTTAGACTGTTTCAAAATAAAGAATGAAAACTAGGGCTGAGGGTGTAGCTCGGAGGTAGAATGCCCCTGGGATCCATCCCCAGACACACACACACACACACACACACACACACACACTCTCTCTCTCTCTCTCTCTCTCTCTCTCTCTCTCTCTCCACAAGCTGGTGAGGGAGGACGGGTCCTATAGTCCTATCTGCTGCTATGATTTTTCTTGGGACCGTCTCCTTGGGAACACAGACCCTCCCTCCCCTGGGGCCCTAGCTCCTCCCACCACTGAGGGCAGCCCTGCCCACTCACGCCGTGTGGGGGTACACCTGTCCAATGCGGCTGCAGTCATAGATGGAGAAGTTGGCGGTGACGATGTTGCGTCCGTTGACCATCACAGATATGGCCACCATCACGTGGTCTGGAAGGTATGGGGGAGCCAGGGAGGTGGGCATGGGGGTGGGGGTCACCACCAACCTTGTGGTAGCAAGACCCCCTGCCTCCCCCTCCCCAGCCCTGAGACCCCAGGGCTGGCATCCAAGCGCCCAGCTTACCCTGGTGGGAAGGGAAAGGCGGGAAACGTTCCCTGGGCAGGAGGTTGCAATAGGCGATCTGGTGGCCATAGTAGGCAGGGCCGGGGACCCGGGCCACAGTGCGGATGTCATCCCCGTAGCCACAGGTCACCTCCATACCAATGAGACTGGGCAGGCTGCCTGAGATCTGCAGGATCATGCCCTGAGGGGAGAGGGGCACTCAGCTAGGCCGCTTGCCTTACAACCCCGCCCCCACCCAAGGACCGAGACCACGCCTGCCTCATCCTGCCTGATGGTCCCCAGCAGGAAGGGATGGAAAAGGCCCCTGAAGCCAGAGGACTGAACCCACCCTACATACGACCCTCTGGGTCTGTCTCTCCATCTGCAAATCACTGTGTTTTTTGTTGTTGTTGTTGTCGGGTTTTCTTTTGGTGGTACTGGGGGTGGAGCCCAGGGGCTTTTCTACCTCCGGGCTACACTCTCAGACCTATTTTTATATTTTATTTGGAAACAGAGTCTCACTAAGTTGCTGAGAGCCTCACTAAGTAGCTGAGGCTGGCTGTGAACCTGTGCGATCCTCCTGTCTCAGCCTCCCAAGTGCAGGGCTTACGAGTGTGCGCCACCACGCCCAGCTGCAACTCACTGTGACCTCTTCATCCCCTAATCTCACAAACACTGGCCCCTGTTCCTGTCTCCGGGCCTTTGCACTGGCAGCTCCCACTGCCTGGACCGCTCTTCCCCACCCAGGCACCTTGGCCCTCTGGGTACCTTGGTTCAAAGGTCACTTGTGCAGCGCACAGCCTCGCCCACCCTCCCTTCTCAGTCCCACTCACGGTGTACTCCTGGTGCACGTCGATCTCCGCAGGCAGGACAGTCATGGCGGGGCAGCGGCCCGGCCCCTCGCTGGCACTGATCCAGAAATACGGCTGGCTGGAGTTGGCGCAGTCCTGCTGCAAGGTGCACCTGGGCCGGCATCGCAGGGTCAGGTCCCCAGCGGGCTCGGAGGTGGCCGCCCCCACCCCCGCCCCTGGGGGGCCTCACCTGGTCTCCAGGGTGCACCAGCCGCAGTAGGCGTCGGCCGCACCCACACAGTCCCCGCAGGTGGAGTAGGCCTCGCACACCGCCACCTTCACCCGGACCATCTGGAAGGCAGAGGGCAGCTGGGGAAACTGAGGCTCGCCACTGGGATGGAGAGCAAAGGGGGGAGGGCCCCTGGGGTGTACAGAGCAGTCTCCTGGACCAGTTCCCCGCTTGGCCTTACCTGGTGAGAGGTCATCAGATAAAGGTAGCCAGGGTCCACTGGGTCGAACTGCATGATGTGATGCACTGGCTCCCCATAGGCCACCGTCACCACCCGGCTGCTCACCACCTGCATGCTCTCATTGAGGCTGAGCTGCGGGGAGGTGGGCGTCAGGGAGGATGCCCTGGGGCATCCAATCGCAGGGGCCACCTGACCGGCGCTCAGGGCCTGGGTGCCCCCATTCCTAACACGGGGCCTTCTAGTTATTTTTGTAATACTGGGGATAGAACCCAGGGGCGTTTACCTCCAAGCTAAACTTTTAAAATAAAGCTTATTCTTTATTTTGAAACAGGGTCTCACTGAGTTGCAGAGGGCCTCACTAAGTAGCTGAGGCTGCCTTTGAACCTGCGCCATCCTCCGGTGTCAGCCTCTCAAGAACTGGGATTACAAGCATGAGTCACCACACCTGGCTAATTAATTCTTTCTTTCTTTCTTTCTTTCTTTCTTTCTTTCTTTCTTTCTTTCCTTTTTTTTTTTTTTTTTGAAACAGGGTCTAAGTTGCAGAGGGCCTCACTGAGTAGCTGAGGCTGGCCACAAACCTGCGATCTTCCTGTCTCGGGCTTCCCAAGTACTGGGATTACAAGCGTGCACCACTACACCCGGCTGGCCTCAGTTTCTTGAACTAACCAAGTGAATGAGGCCGAGCAGTGCCTGGAAGCGTTGCTGGGCTACACTTCTTAGTGTCCCTTTACATACTCATTTTATAGATGAGGAAACTGAGGCCCGAGGAGGCCGGGGAATGTGGTAAATATTTTGGAATAAAAATTTCTCAGGGTCCTGAGGCAATCTCAGGTCAGGCCTGTCAGACCCCAGGGTCCAAGGCATGCTGGGAGATGGAGACCTGGCGCCTGATATTGCTAGCTAATACTGGAAGAGCGGAAGCCAGGTGTGTGGACTGACCCCATCCCAGAATCTCCCCACCTTGAGGAGCCGTCCATTGACGGTGCCCAGGAAGACTGCCGTGTAGTTATTAACACTGGCCACGGCCACCGACGTGAGGCCCGGGGCCTGGAACACGGGTGAGGCCTTCAAGGGCTGCAGGATAGACAGCGGGTGCTGCAGGTGGGCGGCGCCACAGTCCAACTGCTCCGGCTGCAGCTGGAAGAAAACACTGGGTCAGACGTCAGCTCTGGAACCTTCTGGGACTCCCCCCTCACACAGCTGCATGGTATCTTAGGCCTCCGCATATCGCTTTTGAGTGTTTAGTATTTTATTTTTTTGTGGTACTGGGGATGGAAGCCAGGGGCATTCTACCTCTGAGCTATGACCCCAGCCCCTGTTTTTTATTCTTTATTTTAAAACAAGGTCTCACTGAGTTGCAGAGGGCCTCACTCAGTAGCTGAGGCTGTCCTCGAACGGCCATCCTCTGGTCTCAGTCTCCCAAATGCTGGGATTACAAGCGTGCGCCACCACGCCTGGTCCCACTTTTGAGTCTTATGCTTTGAGGAGACTTGGAAGCCCAGACTCCAGGCCTGACTTTGCCCTTGGCCGGTGACAGGGAGCCGCTCCAAAAAGTGATGTTTATGGTAGATAGGAACCAGACAGGAGGAGGCCTGCGAGGGAGGCCAGAAGGATTGGCAAGAGACAAGGTCAGCCTGGGGTATTTTTTTTTTTTTTTTTTGGTTTGTTTGTGGTACTGGGGATGGAACCCAGGGACATTCTACCTCTGAGCTACATCCCCAGCCCTATTTTTTATTCCTTATTTTGAAACAGTGTCTCACTGAGTTGCAAAGGGCTTCACTAAGTAGCTGAGGCTGGCCCCAAACCACTATTCTCCTGTCTCAGCCTCCCAAATGCTGGGATGACAAGCGTGCGCCACCACGCCTGGCTCAATTTTTTTTATTTCGAAACAGGGTCTGGCCAAGTTGCCAGAGGCTGGCCTTGAACTTGCACTCCTCCCGTCTCAGTCTCCCAAGTCCCGGGATGGCAAGTCTTACACCAACCATTCCGGAGTTTTGTGTTTTTAATTTCTTGTCTGTGGTTTTTGCAAGTCTAAGTCATTGATGATGTGTCCATGTGGTTTTCGTGCAAAGACTCAGCTAATTTTCAAAAGAAAACAATAGTGAGTTCTCCTGTCCTGGAGTGAATAAACAGTCAAGGTCCCACAGGATTCCACACTGGGCTGTTCCTAGTGTGTATGTCTCTGAGCCCCCTGCACAGAGATGGGGGAGGTGGGGCTTACACAGGTCCCTCTGCCTGTGGGGAACCAAAGCTCACAAGTGAATGATCTTCTGGAAGAGGGCTCTGAGGGACCCGGGCAAGTCACTGGGCCTCAGTTATGAGTTATAAAACAGGGTTATCTGTAGTCCCTCCCTCACTGGGGCAGGGATGATGAGATTTTTTTCATTATAAACTACTTCCACAGCATGATTATTCCTGGACAGCATTAGCTGACTTGACTGTGTTTCAGACATGATTGCGGCTAATATGATTATTGTAAAATAGAGCCAAGCGTGGTGACGCAAGCCTGCAACCCCAGAGACTTGGGAGACTGAGGCAGGAGGATTTGAAAGTTCAAGGCCAGCCTCAGCAATATAGTGAGACCCGGTTTCAAAATAAAAACTGGGCCAGACATGGCGGCGCACGCTTATAATCCCAGCATTTGGGAGGCTGAGACAGGAGGATTGAGACAGGAGGATCGTGGTTCAAGGACAGCCTCAGCTACTACTTAGACCCTTTGCAACTCAGTGAGACCCTGTTTAAAAATAAAGAATAAGAATTAGGCGCCAGGTGTGGTGGTGCATGCGTATAGTCACAGCATTTGGGAGGCTGAGACAGGAGGATCGCGGTTCAAGGATAGGACAGCCTCAGCTACTACTTAGGCCCTTTACAACTCAGTGAGACCCTGTTTAAAAATAAAGAATAGCCGGGCGTGGTAGTGCACGCTTGTAATCCCAGCGTTCGGGAGGCTGAGACAGGAGGATCGCGGTTCGTGGACATCTTCAGCTACTTAGTGAGGCCCTCTGCAACTCAGTGAGAGCCTGTTTCAAAATAAAGAATAGCCAGGCGTGGTGGCGCACGCTTGTAATCCCCGCACTTGGGCAGCTGAGACAGGAGGATCGCGCAGGTTCAAAGCCAGCCTCAGCTACTTAGTGAGGTTCTCAGCAACTTAGTGAGACCCTGTTTCCAAATAAAGTATAAAATAGGTCTGGGAGTAGAGTCTGGAGGTAGAAAGCCACTGGGTTCCACCCCTAGTACCACACAAAAAAATAAAAAAAAATAAAAAAGAATAAAAAGAATAGGGCTGGGGGTGTAGTTCGGAGGTAGAATGTCCCTGGGTTCCATCCGGACTGGCAAAAAAACCCAAAAACAAAACAAAAAAATAAAAATAAAGAATAAGCAGGTGTGGTGGCTGAGACAGGAGGATTGCACAGGTTCGAAGCCAGCCTCAGCTACTGAGTGAGGCTCTCAGCAACTTAGTGAGATTCTGTTTCCAAATAAAATATAAAGTAGGTCTGAGAGTATAGTCCAGCGGTAGAAGGCCCCTGGGTTCCACCCCCAGTACCACCAAAAAATAATAATAAATAATAATAATAATAATAATAATAATAAATAAATAAAATAAAGAATAAAAATAGGGCTAACTCAGAGGTAGAATACTTTTGGGTTCAATCCCCAGTACCAAAAAAAAAAAAAAGAAAGGAAAAGAGAATAAAATAAAATATGTGGATGTGTGTTCTTGTATGCATGTGTGCATTTCTCTCACACACAAAAGATCTCATTGTACTGTAGATCTTAACCTCAGCATATGCTTTCTTTCCTTATTAAGAACTTTTACTGTTTCACTTAAAGGAAGCATTTGAAAGCTTCAGTTCTCTTAAGCATAACCAAGTTGCCAGTATTGCTACTGTTGTGTTTTGGGGCCCTTATTAAGTAAATTAAGGGTTATATGAACCCCAAAACTATGAAACTTGGCCTGTTAACCGAGATGTCTACTCTGTGACTAACGGACAGATAGTGTATACAACGTGGATACGCTGGGCAAAGCGATATTTTATATGGGGGCATTAGTAGGAGGGACAGAGAGAAATAGCCCAAGATTTCATCACAGTACTTAGGACAGCAAGCAATTTAAAACTTATGAATTGTTTCTTTCTGGAATTTTTCCATTTACTATTTTTGAGCCTTAACTGACCAAAGATAACTGAAACTGTGGAAAATCAAAAAACAGCTAAGAGGAGACAGCTTTTTTTTTTTTTTTCCCAGTACTGGGGATGGAACCCAGAGGCATTCTACTTCTGAGCGACATCCCCGGCCCTATTTTTTATTCTTTATTTTGAAACAGGGTCTCACCGGGTTGCAAAGGGCCTCGCTAAGTAGCTGAGGCTGGCTGTGAACTGTGATCCTTCCATCTCAGCCTCCCGAATGCTGGGATTGCAAGCGTGCGCCTCCACGCCCGGCTGGGAGACTGCTATATACTCGGCTCCTTCTGGGCCTTCAGCTTTGGCCCTAAACTGCCCGGCTTTGGCCTGTGTGAGTCCAAGTGGGGATCCCACCCCCCACCAGTGTGTGGGGCAAGAGAACAGTCGCCTGGGCCCCAGACCCACTCGGAGAAATGCTCTGTCTCCGAGTTATATAACTTTTCTTCCCTGAATATGAATTACTTGCATCATTAAAAACAATAAGTCGTTGGAAAATTCAGACTAAAATCTGGCCCCGGGAGGACAGAGCTACAGAAGGGACATCTGGAAGACCCCAGAGGATACCTTCAGGGTGTTCTGCAGGGACTCGGGGGGGGGGGGGGGGGCTGCCCAGCCAGGGGGGGGGACCTGGGAGAAGCGCAGTGGGGGGGGGGGGCTGGGAGAAGCCAGCCCAGGCTGCCTGCTCGGGGTGATTTGTGGGCCACAGAGAGGGAGGAGGTGGGGGGAGCACTCTGGGAACCGGGCTCTCGCCTGCCCGCCCTCCCGTTCACAAGCCATTAATTCTGCACTGAAGGAATTTTCTAAAAAGCCTTTTCCCCCAACTTTTTTTTTTCTTATCCTAAAAATAAAATCTGAAAAAAAAAATTTTTTTTAAAGGAGAAGTAAGCCGTCGGCTGCTCTGAATGATATGTTCTGGGGGTTGGGGGCGTGGGGGCGTCAAGCTGATCGCCCTGCTGCCAGGGGAAATGTCAAAATTGCACCACTGGCTCAGAAGCTGGAGCTGGGATGGAGGTCCCTTAGGCAGGGTTAGGGTTCGAGTCAGCCCTCTGGAGCAGGGGCTGCAGGCCCAGGAAGGGGGGCAGGGGGCGGCCATCCTGAATGCGGCCTCAGATGAACTTAGTCTCCAGGGTCAGTTAGCTCTGCAAGCCCCCAATACACCCTGACCCTATCACACCCCCGAAATTCCTCCACAAGTTCGCCCCTCCTCCCAATGGCACTCGGGGTATCTTTGAAAACACAAATCCCCTGAGAGCAAGGCCGACAGATCGCACCCGATAGGCCCAGCCCTCCCCAAGGCTGCTGGCCCGCCCCTCCCGGACGCCCAGTGTCCTCCCATCAGCCCTCGGCCTGGCTTTGGAGATTGAGTCCTGCCAAGGGCTCCGGCTGCGGTCTCAGTTTCTCAGTTCCTTTCTCTCCCAGCGTCCCACCCCCCAGACCATGCCGATCTCTGCAGTTTCTCAGACCTGCTCAAATTTTCCAACCCAAGCTTCTCGTGTGTGTGTGTGTGTGTGTGTGTGTGTGTGTGTGTGTGTGTGTGTGTTGCTGAGGATTAAATCCAGGGGCCTCCTACCTCTGAGCTCCACCCCCAGGCCTATTTTATTTATTTTTTGATTGTGAAGCAAGGTCTCGCTAAGTTGCCGAGGAGAGGAGCTCACGAAGTTGCCCGGGCTGGCAGGGAATCTGCGATCCGCCTGTCTCAGTCTCTCAAGTACGGAGATGACAAGCATGCATCCGCCACCACAGCCCGCTTCCTGCACTTTGTAAATGTCCCTCAGCACCCAGGGTCTTTTCTGTACCTCTCAGCTGCTAATCCTTTTCCCCTTCATACTTCAGTCTATCTTCCTGTCTTGTGTGTGTGTGTGTGTGTGTGTGTGTGTGTGTGTGGTACTGGGGATGGAACCCAGGGGCATTCTACCTCCAAGCTACACCCCAGCCCAATTTTTTTATTCTTTTTTTTTTTTTTTTTTGCGAGCCTGGGGGTGGAACCCAGGGGCATTCGACCCCCGAGCTACACCCCCTGCCCTATTTTTTATTCATTATTTTGAAACCGGGTATCACTGAGTTGCAGAGGGCCTCACTAGGTAACTGAGGCTGTCCGTGAACCACGATCCTCTGGTCTCAGCCTCCTGAATGCTGGGATTACAAACGTGCGCCACCACGCCCTGCTTCAGTCTGCCTGCCTTGACCCACGCTGTTCCCTTCCCAGATGTATCCAGGGAGCAAGTTTTTAGCCAGCCTTCAAGATGGGACTTGCAGCCAGGCGAGGGGCTGTACGCCTGTAATCCCAGTCCTTGGGATTTGAAACAAGAGCACCACAGGTTCAAGGACGGCCTCAGCAAGTAATGAGACTCGCAGCAACTTAATGACCCCGTGTCCAGCAAAAATAAATAAATAATAAACAAACAAATAAATATAGAATTGGGCTAAATGGGGTGTAGTTCAGAGATAGAATGCTCCTGGGTTTGATGTCAGCATCATCAAAAAATTGTGATTTATATTAAAAAAAAAAAAGTCTCTCCCTTGGGACAGTACTCTGGGGTCTACCGCTTCCATATTGACCCCGGTGGCCCATGCATGAGTTTCTGCCGGGTGGAGACGGTGCTCTGCGTGTTTATTCAAGGGCTTAAAAAAAAAAAAACCTAATTTTGATTAGTGTGAATGACCACTTTCAGCTGCTTCCTATCCAGAGTGACCGGGAGCAATGCAGCCATGCAGGGTGCTAGAGAATGGGGCGGGGGGAGCGCAAGTGGGACAACAGGGTGCACACTGTAGTCCCGGTACTTGGGAGGCTGAGACAGGAGGATCGCACAGGTTCGAAGCCAGCCTCAGCTACTTAAGTGAAGTTCTCAGCAACTTAGTGAGACCCTGTTTTTAAATAAAATATAGAACTGGGCGTGGTGGCGCACGCTTGTAATCCCAGCATTCGGGAGGCTGAGACAGGAGGATTGCGATTCACGGCCAGCCTCAGCTACTTAGTGAGGCCCTCTGCAACTCAGTGAGACCCAGTTTCAAAATAAAGAATAAAAAATAGGACAGGGGTGTCGCTCAGAGGTAGAAAGCCCCTGGGTTCCATCCCTAGGGATTTATAAAATCCCTGTACCACAAAATAAAATAAAATAGGACTGGGAGTATAGCTCAAAAATAGAATGCCCCTGGGTTTAATCCCTAGTAACTCAGGGAGGCGGTACCCTGGCCCAGACAATTCATAGCAGCTACTTTTGTTTTGTTTGTTTGTTTTCTTTTGTTACTGGGAATTAAGCTACATTCCCAGCCCTATTTTACTTTTTCTTTTGAAACAGAGTCTCACTAAATTGTAGAGGGCCTGGCTAAATTGCTACAATTGGCCTAGAACCTACAATCCTATTGTCTCAGCCTCTCAATACAGGGATTACAGGAGTGTGCCCCAAGCTGGCTGGCTGGCTGGCTGGCGGCTAGTTTTGGTTCCTCTGAACAGCTCCGTTTATCTCTCTCTAAAATGGGAAGAGCAGCCAGGCATGGTGGCGCACGCTTGTAATCCCAGCACTTGGGAGGCTAAAAACGAGAGGATGGCAATTCAAGGACAGCCTCAGCTACTACTTAGCGAGGCCCTTCGCAAGTCAATGAGACCCTGTCTCCAAATAAAGAATAAAAAATCGGTCTGGGGATGTAGCTCTGAGGTAGAATGTCCCTGGATTCCATCCCCAGTACCACCAAAAAAAAAAAAAAAAAAAAAAAAAAAAGGAAGAGTAGCTGGGCGTGGTGACGCATGCCTGTAATCCCAGCACTTGGGAGGCTGAGACAGGAGGACCGCAGTTTGAGAACAACCTCAGCTCTTACTTAGTGAGACCTTTTGCAACTCAGTGAGACCCTGTTTCAAAATAAAGAAAAAAAATAGGGCTGGAGGTGTAGCTTGGAGGTAGAATGCCCCTGGGTTCCATCCCCAGGACCGCTAAATAAATAAATAAGAATAAAAATATAAAATATAAAATGGGAAGCGCAGTAGCCACTGGCCTCAACCCTTTTCTGAGAGCAGCATGGCCCTCCCCCCTCCAGCTTGCTGCCTCTTGGGGCCAAAGCTCCGCACTGCCCGCTCGTCCATTAAAACTCGGCCCCTCTCCCATTAAAACTCCGCTGTATTGATTTCACTCTCAACTGTAATTGTGTTGATTTTCTCTCCCCAGGAAGCGAGCTGCAGGGAGAGCGCCCAGCCTTTCTGGCCTCACATCCTGCCCGTGGACCCTGCTGAGCCTCAGTCCCAGCATACAAGGAAGATGTCCCAGGGCTCTATCTACCCCAGGCACGGGCCCAGGCCTGCGACCAGACTGGCATGACGCAGGAACAGTGCACTCTCCAGACTGGACACTTTGACTGGTATTCGATCAGTGAGCCTGGGAAAGTCAGCGTTCCTTGCAGGACCTGAAAGTGCACAATTTCTTTGGGAGATGAAGCAGGGGGTCTCAGGGCTGGGCTGCCTATAGCCTCCAAGTATTCTCAAACCTCAGCCCTTGCTGGAGGTGTAGTTCAGTGGTGGAACACCTGCCTAGCATCTGGGAGGCCCTGGGTTCAATCCTCAGTCCCCAAACAAAAATGCAAACCTGAAGGTTAAATGAGAAATAAATACGTATTGAAACGTAGCGCCGGGCGTGGTGGCGCACGCTTGTAATCCCCATGCTTGGGAGGCGGAGACAGGAGGATCACGCTGGTTCGAAGCCAGCTGCGCTGGCTTAAGAGACCCTGTTTCCAAAAATAAAAAGAAGATAGGTCTGGGAGTGTAGCCTGGAGAAGGGCTTCCAGGAACCCCAGTACCACCAAAAAAAAAAAAAAAAAAAAAAAAAAAAAAAAAAGCCAGGCGTGGTGGCGCATGCTTGTAATCCCAGCATTTGGGAGGCTGAGACAGGAGGATCACGGTTCGCGGACAGCCTCAGCTACTTAGTGAGGCCCTTCACAACTCGGTGAGACCCTGTTTCAAAATAAAGAATAAAAAAAAATGGGCAGGGGGTATAACTCGGAGGTCAAATGCCCCTGGGTTCCATCCCCGGAACCCAGGGGCATCCTACCTCCAAGCTACACCCCTAGTCCTATTTTTTAGTCTTTATTTTGAAACAGGGTCTCACTGAGTCCCAAAGGGGACTGGGGATAGAAAATAAATAAATAAATAAATAAATAAATAAATAAATAAATAAATGAATGTAGTGCATAGCTGGGTGTGGTGCCACACACATCTGTAATCCCAATATTTGGGAAGCTGAGACAGAGGTTCAAGACCAGCCTCAGAAACTCAGTGAAATCCTATTTCAAAATAAAAAAATAAGCCAGACAGGGTGGCACACGCTTGTAATCCCAGCATTCAGGAGGCTGAGACAGGAGGACCACAGGTTCATGGCCAGCCTCGGCTACTTAGTGAAGCCCTCTGCAACTTAGTGAAACCCTGCTTCAAAATAAAGAATAAAAAATCAGGCTGGGGTATAGCTTGGAGGTAGAATACCCCTGGGTTCCATCCCCAGACCCGCAAAAATAAATAAATATTAAAAAAATAAAGCTGTGCTGGGGGTGTAGCTCAGAGGTAGAACGCCCCTGGGTTCAATCTCCAGTAACACACACACACACACACACACACACCTGCAGTTGAGTCAAGACTAATGTTTCGGGGCTGATTTCTAAGTTTTGACAAATGTACCATGGTAATGTAATATGTTAGCCACGGGGCAGCTGGGGGCAGGGTAGACAGGAACTCGCTAGGCTATAGTGACTTCCCTGTAAATGGAAATTATTTCATAATTTAAAGTTTACTTAAAGACAGCAAAAACTAGCCGGGCGTGGTGGCGCACGTGTGTAATCCCAGCATCCGGGAGGCTGAGACAGGAGGATCACAGTTCACGGACAGCCTCAGCTACTTAGCGAGGCCCTCTGCAACTCAGTGAGACCCAGTTTCAAAATAAAGAATAAAAAATAGGGCAGGGGTGTAGCTCGGAGGTAGAATGCCCCTGGGTTCCATCCCCAGTATAGCCCCCCCAAAAAAAAAACAAAACAGCAAAAAATACAAAGTAGGTCACGGCCCCTCTGGGGCTCAACAGCCTTCAGTGGTTCCCTAGTTCTCTCAAGAGCAACTCAGACTTGATTTCTGGCCCTCAAGGTCGGCTCCATTTGGCCCTGACCTCTGTGGCCTCTTTCAGTCTTTCGTCACGGGCAAAGCCTCCCTCAGCTTGGACTCAGTTCAGATGGGGCCCAAACCTCCCGGGCTGTCCTGACACGAACAATCAGTGTCAGGACCAAGACCCTAGTGAACACCAGCCCTGTTTCTATGGTCCTGCAGTTTGAGCGTTGGAGTGCTCTTATCTTTGAGCAACACCCCCAGCCCTTTTATAGTTTATTTTGAAACAGTCTCGCTAAGTTGTCGAGGGTCTCACCAAGTTGTCGAGGGTCTCGCTAAGTTGCTGAGGCTGGCAGTGAACCTGCGAGCCTCCTGTCTCAGCCTCCCAGGTACTGGGATTCTAGGTGTGCACCACCACGCCCGGCTCAGGTCAGGATTTGAAGCTACCCTCCTCTCCCCTGACCCTACGCTCCTGCCTACCATTCGGCGTGAGCTGCCTCCTGGAACATCAAGGCTCCACTGAGCTAATACCTCTGCTGAGGGTAAACTGAGGCACCAGAAGAACTAGGGGATATTGTAAGCCAGCCCCAGGATGGGACAGGGCAAACTGAATCCTAAAGGCCTCTGGAAGCAGCCCCATCTTGGAGGAAATTTGCTATTGTAAATACATGTGGCTAGAAGCGGGCGACCCGCAAGCCTCCTGGACAGTCATAGATACCCAGGCACAGAGAGAGACAGAGGTTTCCTCAGAACACACAGCAGAGCCATTCCAGGCCTGATGTCAGGCTGCCTAAACTGAGAATATCAAGTATTCCGTATTAGCCGTGCGGGCTGCGGGCAGAGGCTTGGGGGCACCCGAGGACAGGGCCCCCACAGGCGGCCCGCTGCAGACCTGGCAGGGGAGAAGCTGTGTTGCTGCCCAGGGCGGTGGGTGTGGAGCTGCCTGGGAATGGCGGCCACAGCCTCCACTCCAGCAGCAGCCGCTGTTTGATCAGCTGGACGCGGCCCCCAGTCGCCCAGCTCCCCCTTCTAGAAGCTGTTTCTCATTCTGGCCCAGCCTGGCCCTGTTTCCAGAGCCCCCTTCCCCCGGTCCCTGAGGAGCAGAGTGGGCCGGGCCTGGCCTTCCGTCCCCAGCAGGAGCAGGCCAGCACAGAGGGCCTGTCTCACCCTGTCCCTGCTTCCTCCCCCGAAGGGGACTCCCGGCCCAGGGACAAAGCTACTTGTCCCAGGAACATTGAAACGTTCAGCAAGGGGCTTGAGCCGGGTGTGGTGGCACACGCCTGTAATCCCCGTATTTGGGAGGCTAATACAGGAAGATCACAGGTTTGAGGCCAGCCTCAGCAAGTAGTGAGACGCTCATCAACTTGGTGAGGCCCTCCGCAACTCAGTGAGACCCTTTTTCAAAATAAAGAATAAAAAGTAGGGCTGGGGGTGTAGCTCAGGGGTAGAAGGCCCCTGGGTTCCATCCCCAGTACTAAAAAAAGAAGAAGAAAGAAAGGAAGGAAGGAAGGAAGGAAGGAAGGAAGGAAGGAAGGAAGGGAGGGCTCGTCCCTGCCTTTAACCCCAGCCTTGTGAAAATGTTGGGATCACCAACAGCTTCCAGGAATTGAGCCAGGTGGAGCTGGACAGGCTCGGTTTGTAAGCTAGAGAAACTGAGGCCCATGGAGAGTGAGGTCCCCTTCCGGAGAGCTCCTGAGGTCATTGGGTGGCTGGCTAACCACTGAACCCTCTTCTCTGTTGCTGGGCCTGGCCTTGAGGAGGCTCCAGCTGCTCCTCCATTATATTATTATTATTAGTATTAGTATTAGTAGTAGTAGTAGTAGTATTGTGCAGTACTAGGGATGCAACCCAGGGGCATTCTACCTCCGAGCTACACCCCCAGCCGATTATTTATTTATTTATTTATTTATTTATTTATTTATTTTTATTTTTTGGTGGTACTAGGGGTGGAACCCAGAGGCTTTCTACCTCTGGGCTATACTCCCAGACCTTTTTAAAAATATTTTATTTGGAAACAGGGTCTCACTAAGTTGCTGAAAGGTCTCACTAAGTTGCTGAAAGCCTCACTAAGTAGCTGAGGCTGGCTTCGAACCCGTGCAATCCTCCTGTCTCAGCCTCCCAAGCGCGGGGATTGCAAGCGTGCACCACCACGCCTGGCTTGATTTTTTATTTTATTTTGAAATAGGGTCTCACTGAGTTGCAAAGGGCCTCACTAAGTAACTGAAGCTGTCCTCAAACTGCGATCCTCCTGTCTCAGCCTCCCAAATGCTGGGATTATAAGCGTGTGCCACCACGCCCGGCTCAGCTGCTCCTCTATTAATTACCCCTTAGAGCCTCCTGGCCTGGTAATGGCGCTGCGCCTCTGCCAGCACATGGACTGGACTGGCCTGGATCTTGGTGGCACCGATCATGAGAAGATTGGGCAGTGTGGGGACCTGTCCATTCAATGCTGCCGTGGGTTCGGCGCCAGCCCAAACGCAGGCTTTGGAAAGATGGGAACAGCTACACCCTGGAGGATCCAACCCCGGTGCCTGGCGCTCGGGCACTTTCCAGGCCTGTCCCCACTTGGGGACAGCTGGTTTCCATGGAAATACCCACACCACTGTCAGAGCTGGGAAGGCCCGAGGGAGTCACCTGGGCCAGCCACAGTGGGGACTCTGGGCGAAAGCCCCGGCTCAGCTCTTGCTGGCAGCCAGCAGGACGGATACGAGGACAGCTGGTGCAGGTTCCTGCCACAATCAGATCGCCTGCCCGAAAGCCTCGCGGGCTCCCTGTAGCCCACAGGACCGGGTCCGGATCCCCAGCCCACAGGCACAGCCCCTCTGCCCGAGTTGCTTTCCTCAGCCGTACCTGTCAAGGAGCTGCCCCAAAGTCTCCTCCTGCAAGAAGCCTTCCAGGAGGCTGGGCGCGGTGGCGCACGCTTGTAAACCCGGCATTCAGGAGGCTGAGACAGGAGGATCATGGTTCGCGGCCAGCCTCAGCTACTACTTAGTGAGGCCCTTTGCCACTCAGTGAGACCCTGTTTCAAAATAAATAGGGCTGGGGGTGTAGCTCGGAGGTAGAATGCCCTTGGGTTCCATCCCCGGTGCCACAAGAAGACAGACAGAAAGGTAGGAAGGAAGGAAGGAAGGAAGGAAGGAAGGAGAAGGAAAGAAAGAAAGAAAGAAAGAAAGAAAGAAAGAAAGAAAGAAAGAAAGAAAGAAGGAAGAAAAAGAAAAGAAAGAAAACCATCCCTCCCGGCTTCCTCCAATGAGGCTGTCAGCCTGCGGCATTAGGCATTAGGTACAGCGTATCCCTGGCTCTTCTGGGAGCTACTGGAGTATGGAGCAGGCCATAATATGCCCCTTTTTGGGGAGCCAAGCTCTCATATACCCTCAAGCCTCAAAAGACCCAGCCAGCCAGCCCCCGTTAGAAGCCTGGGTAGTGCGAGATGCGGTGGGGATATGCCAAGATTAGAGACACCTTCAAGAACTGGAGCCCGCTCCTACCTGCAGGGTGGGTCCCGACCAGGACGCTTAGGGACTCCTGGGATGGGCTGCTTTGAAGGGCTCCCTGAGAAGCCCTCCTGCCTCCCCCCATGGAAGCCCCAGCAGGGGCACAACACCTACTCCATGTGCTCCCCTCCTCCAGGGCTCAAGATTTCCCACCTTTATTTAGAAAGGTGCCTTTTTTCTTTTCTTTTTTTGTCTTTTTGGACTGGGGATTGAACCCAGGGTGGTACACTTGTCAGGCAAGCGCTCTGCCACTGAGCTACATCCCAGCCCGTCTCACCTTATTTTTATTTCTTTATTTTTGGTACTAGAGGGAGGAGCCCAGGGACATTCTATTTTTGAGCTACGCCCCCCCCAGCCCTATTTTATTCTTTAGTTTGACACAGGATCTCGCTAAATAGCTGAGGCTGGCCTCACACCTGCCATCCTCTTATCTCAACCTCCCAAGTACTGAGATTACAGGCGTGTAAGATTGTATTTATTTATTTATTTATTTATTTATTTATTTGTTTATTTTGGTGGCATGAGGGATGGAACCCAGGGGCATTCTACCTCTGAGCTATACCCCCAGGCCTGTTTTATTATTTAATTTTATTTTTGCAGTACTGGGGATGGAACCTAGGGGTATTCTACCTCTGAACTACATCCCAGCCCTATTATTTATTTATTTATTTATTTATTTAACAGTATTGGGGATGGAACCCAGGGACATTCTACCTCTGAGCTATACCCCAGTCCTATTTTTGAAACAGTGTCTCACTGAGTTGCAAAGGACCTCACTAAGTAGCTGAGGCTGTCCAAAAACCGTGATCCTCCTGTCTCTGCCTCCCAAATGCTGGGATTACAAGCATGCACCACCACACCTGGCTATTATTTTGTTTTGAAACAGAGTCTCACTAAGGTGGGGAGGGCCTCACTAAGTTGCTGAGGCTGGCCACAAATCCGTGATCCTCCTTGTCTCAGCCTCCCAAGTACTGGGATTGCAAGAGTATGCCACCACGCCCTGCTGCATGCAAGATTTTAATCTACCAACATCCTTGGAGGAAGACACTGGCTCTCTTTTAGAATGAGAAAGCAGAAGGTCCAAAGAAGGTAAAATTGCCCAGCCCTAGGGCCACACACCGTGGCTGCTGAAGAGACTCCAGGTCGACCTTATACTTGCATAACCACGGAGATATTCAGGGCGGGAGAGATACTGACCCAGGCCTGTGTGTCCCTCTAGGCCAGGAGGTCATCCGCGCCACCCCTCACCTGAATCCCACCAGGGGTCTCTGGCGTGGTTGCACCCTTCGCACAGGAAGCTCACTCCAAGCCCCCAGCCAAGCCCAAACACAAAGCCCATCTTGAGAGTGCTCTCTCCCTCCGCCCCCACCTAGCATTTCAGCCCCTTAAATTGGTGCAAAAATACCTTCCTGCCGACGTGTGCCCACCCACTGCATGCTAGATTAAAATTCCTGAGGGCTTTCTTCTTCCTTTACTATAAAAAGACACCTTGAAAATACAGTGTCGGTATTTGCCTGACGCTGTTTCTGTAGCTCCAAATATACAAATATGATGGTCCTTCAACAGTTGAGGAGGAAGACTGTGGGAAGCAAGTTAGACTCGGCTCGTCCCCTCCCGCAACCCTCACTGGGGGACACTGGGCCTCAGTTTATCCCCATTTCCCAGCTTGTTTTCATTTCAAACAGGCTGCGATTTGAGGAAAGAGGTGTAAGCTACATGCAACAGATGCTAATTTCCTCTCTCGGTGTGTGTGTGTGTGTGTGTGTGTGTGTGTGTGTGTGTGTGTGTGTGCCTTTCTCCCAAAATCTTCTAACCGCCCCATATGTGTGCCAAAAACAATCAGGAGTGAAGTTGGGGTGCTCCGAGGGCTGGGTCTTCAGCCCTCTGTGATCTTGCCTTCAAGTGGAACCTTGGGCGGGATACCAGAGGCCACCTCACCGGGGCTATGGGCAGCTTGAGATTCCTGGCAGGGTCCAAGGCCCAGTAAGAGACCCCAAGAGCTGGCGCAAGGGGCTGGGATTCCAGAAGCATCCGTCAAGCTGCCCCACTGAAGGACAGACGTCCCGGGGAGCAGACAGAGACGGGGTCCTACCTCTCATCTAGCTCTACCCAGTGCCATAAAAGCCAGACCACATGGTCCTGGGAAGGAAAGAAAGATCCTAGGCCCCCTGGAATCTCCCTAAACAAACTCATCATCTCCCCAAGGCACCAGCATCGATCCCATGGCTGGGCCCAACGCTGGCAGTTTCTTCTCTTCATGTTGTCGGCCCCACCTTAGGGACTAAGTCCCAGCACCCGAATCCATCCAGCACCCACCTGTTTCCTTCCAAAGGCTCTCAGCACCACCCAGGCTGGGCTTCAGAGAACAGGGCTGGCCAGGTATTGCAAAGGAACAGGGAGTCTCTGACCTGGGAGGCGGTACCAACCAATCCCTGCCTCCATCCCTCCTCATCAGCTATACCTATGGGCTTTCTCTTTCTTTCTGTCTTTCTGTCTTTCTTTCTTTCCCTCCCTCCCCCCCTCTCTCTCTGTCTTTCTTTCGTGGCACTGGGGTTCCTGGAAGCCCTTCTACCTCCGGGCTACACTCCCAGACCTATTTTATATCTTTTATTTGGAAACAGGGTCTCTTAAGCCAGCGCGGCTGACTTCGAACCTGCACGATCCTCCTGTCTCCGCCTCCCAAGCGCGGGGATTACAAGTGTGCACCACCACGCCCAGTTTATACCCATGGGCTTTCTAAAATAATATAAAAAATAATCACAGCGGGGCAGGTGATGGTAGAGCGCTTGCCTAGCATGCAGGAGGTCCACCATGATTAGTCATTCTTATCATCACCATCAATAGCAACTGCAGACTCCCCTGCCTTCTGGCTCGCTATTGAGAGCTGCTTTTTTTTTTTTTTTTTTTTTCTTTCAGTACTGGGGATGGAACCCAGGGCCATTCTACCTCCGAGTGACACCCCCAGCCCTATTTTTTATTCTTTATTTTGAAACAGGGTCTCACTGAGTTGCAAAGGGCCTCACTAAGTAGCTGAGGCTGGCTCCAACCCTGCACAATCCTCCTGTCTCAACCTCCCAAATGCTGGGATTACAAGCGTGTGCCACCACGCCCGGCTTACTGAGAGCTTTATGTGACATGTATTATATCATTCATTCCCCAAAACAATACTAGGAGATACTCAATATTTATTAATTTATGTATTTATTTACTTATTTTTGCCGTACTGGGGAAGGAACCCAGGAACCTTCTATTTCTGAGCCACACCCCCAGACCTATTTTATATTATTTTACTTTTTTGCAGTATTGAAAATGGAACTCAGGGGCTTTCTACCTCTGAGCCACACCCTCAGCCCTATTTTTTATTCTTGGTTTTTTTTTTGTTGTTGTTTTTTGTTTTTGCGAGTCTGGGGGTGGAACCCAGGGGCATTTGACCTCTGAACTAAACCCCCTACCCTATTTTTTATTCTTTATTTTGAAACAGGGTCTCACTAAGTTACGGAGTGTCTCACTAAGTAGCTGAGGCTGTCCGTGAACCGCAATCCTCTAGTCTCAGCCTCCCGAATGCTAGGGTTACAAGTGTGCGCCACCACACCCGGCTATTTTTTATTCTTTATTTTGAAATAGGGTCTCACTGAGTTGCAGAGGACATCACTAAGTGACTGAGGCTGTTCGAGAACTGCGCTCCTCCTGTCTCAGCCTCCCAAATGCTGGGATTACAAGTGTGCTCCACCCTGTCCAGCTAAAGTCCAAATTCTTAACCTGTAACTGGGGAGCTATGGCCTGGAGCAAGAATGACAACCACCCAAGCCAGGCATGGTGGCACAGGCTTGTAATCCCAGCATTTGGGAGGCTGAAACAGGAGAATCATGGTTCACGGACAGCCTCAGCTACTTAGTGAGGCCCTTTACAACTTAGTGAGACCCTATTTCAAAATATAGAATAAAAATTAATCAGAAGCCGGGCGTGGTGGCACACGCTTGTAATCCCCCCACTTCGGAGGCTGAGACAGGAGGATCGTGCAGGTTCGAAGCCAGCCTTGCTGGCTTAAGAGACCCTGTTTCCATAAAAAATATAAAATAGGTCTGGGAGTATAGCCCGGAGGTAGAAGGGTTCCATCCCCAGTACCACCAAAAAAAAAAAAAGAAAGAAAAATCAGAAGCCGGGCGTGGTGGTGCACGCTTGTAATCCCAGCACTTGGGAGGCTGAGACAGGAGGATCGCACAGGTTTGAAGCCATCCTCAGCTACCTAGTAAGGCTCTTAGCAACTTAGTGAGACTCTATTTCCAAAAAAAAAAAAAAAAACACATAGTCTAGGGGTGTAGCTTGGAGGTATAAATACCCTGGGTTCCATCCCCAGTACCACACACACACACACACACAAATCAGGCTAGAATGTAGCTCAAAGGTAAAATGCCCCTGGGTTCCATCCCCAGTACAGCAAAAAAAAAAAAAAAAAAAAAAAAAAAGAAGAAGAAGAAGAAGAAGAAGAAGAAGGGCGGACCAGCCAGGGGCCAAGGGCTGGGTGCACCTGGGGACTGGCCTGCATCCCCCAACCAGGCCATGAGAGACACAGGGAGAGTGGCCTAGAGGGGCCTCAGCAGGGATCTCATGGCCTTGGGTGGAGAAAAGAAAGACGACCTTGGCTGTTCAGTTCCTGGGACCATGTCTGTGTCCCTGAAGGGGCCCTGCCTCTACTGAGGATGCCTCCCTTAACAGGGTGAGTCATTGTCTGGGCCCCCTGAGGGGAGGAGGGAGGGGATGAGGGACTGTGAGGACCAGGTCAGTGTTTGCCAGAGGGAGAAGAGGAGCCGCAGTGGCCCAAGGAATCCCTCAGGTCCACACCTGGCTAGCAATGCTAAGGCCCAACACAGCCTGCAGGGTGGCCCTGGAGGGTGGCCTTCCCTCCTCTCGCCCGCCCGCGCGGGAACTTCAGTGCAGGGGATCTCCAGCCCTGGATGGGAACCAAGTATAATTGGGAGGGACGCTGGTCGGTGACTGTCCCAATTTCAGCACTGTGCCGCCCGCAATGGTGGACTGGTCCCCTGAGATGGTCCACCCGCTCACCCACCGTGATCTTCAATTTCAGGGGGGGGGGCTGGCAGGGTGGGGTCACAGCAAGAACCAGGGCCAATGAGAAGGAATGGGTGTTTTCTCAAAGCTCCCCATGCTGGGGCCCACCCACAGGGGCAGAATTAATCTTAGGAGATTCTTGTGCCCCATTGCCAGAAGAAGGCAAGTTCCTGCATTTATTTTCTTTTGTTTTTGCTGCAATACATACTAGGGATGGAACCCAGGGGTATTCTACCTCTGAGCTACACCCCCGGCCCTATTTTTTATTCTTTATTTTGAAACAGAGTCTCACTGAGTTGCAGAGGGCCTCACTAAGTAGCTGAGGCTGTCTGCGAACCTGGATCCTACTGTTTCAGCCTCCCGAATGCCGAATTACAAGCGTGCACCACCATGCCCCACTAGGTCCTGCATTTGGCGGTATTGGGCTGTCTTTTCAGTGCTTACTGACTCAGGAGGGGGAGATGTGATGCCCTGCTGATGGGCTGCAGTGAGGGAACCCCAGGGCACAAAGTCCCCACCTGCACTCCAGTGTCTTATCCAATATCAACACACAGGCTGAGTCCCTTACCTGGCCCTCTTGTCCCTGAACACGCTGGTCTCAGACACCTGAGCCCCAAACTATTCGCCCATCCTCATTCTGATCCTCAAGACCCTCCTCCAGCCACCTTCCTCCACTCCCCTGGACCCTGGATCTGCACCCCAGATACCCAGGACTCCCCCAACACACACACACACACACACACACACACACACACACACACACACACTCCAGCCCCGCGTGGTAGGAACACAGAATCTGAAGCCAGACAGAGATCCCGGCTCTGTGATCCAGAGCAAACCACATAACCTCCCTGGGCCTGTTTCGTCATTTGTAAAAGAGAGATGAGAATAGAGAGCCAGGCTTGATGGCGTGCGCTCCTAAGCCCAGCATTCGGGAGGCTGAGACAGGAGGATCCGGGTTTGCAGCCAGCCTCAGCTACTTAGTGAGGCTCTTTGCAACTCAGTGAGACCCAGTTTCAAAATAAAGAATAAAAAGTAGGGATGGGGTGGTAGCTCGGAGGTAGAATACCCCTGGATTCCATCCCCAATACCGAAAAAAAAAAAAAAGAGAATAGAAGGCTATTTTAAGCACAAACAGAGGTATGACACTTGATGCGCTAAGTAGGTCCTCCGTGGCATTATTTACCCCAGATCTGCCATGTCTGCGACCTACTAAGTGCTTGTTAAACACTTACTGAATGAGTGAATTTAAAAAAAAAAAACAAATTGGCCTCAGGCATATACCTGCTGTTTGCCAGCCAAGCAACCTCCCTAGACAACCTACTAGTCCTCAAATATTATGTCATGTCCCCTGCCACACACATCCCGTAGTACATCGGCACTCCTGCCTGCTTACAGACGTGTGTGACTGGCGAGCATACAAGTTTGGTGCAAAGGCTGCCACCTGGTAACTCCCAAACAGGCTCGAAGAAGACACCTCTGAGCCCACCTCTGACCCAGAGTGCACCACCTTCGGCTCCGCCTACCCACCCTGGCCCGCGGGGCTGTGTGCGCGCACCCGTGGCTTTTTTCTTTTTCTTTTTTTTTTTTTGGGGGGGTAGGGTTACCCCAGGGCCATTCAACCTCGGAGCTACACCCCCAGCCCTATTTTTCTTTTTCTTTTTTTCTTTTTGCGGGTCTGGGGATGGATGCCAGCGGCATGCTACCTCCGAGCTACACCCCCTACCCTATTTTTTTATTCTTTACTTTGAAACCGGGTCTCACTGAGTTGCAGAGAACCTCACTAAGTATCGCTGAGGCTATCCGCGAACCGCGATCCTCCAGGTCTCAGCCTCCCGAATGCTGGGATTACAAGCGTGCGCCACCACGCCGGGCATACTTTTCATTCTTTATTTCGAAACTGGGTCTCACTGACTTGCAAAGGGCCTCCCTAAGCAAGTAGCCGACGCTACTTACTGCAAACCACGACCCTCCAGTCTCAGCCTCCCAAATGCTGAGACGACAAGCGCACCCCGGGGGGCTCGCTCTCTCCCCCGCCCCAGCATCCAGGTATCAAAACCTGGACCCCACACCCAGGCGTACTCACCCGCATCACCCACCGCTCCCTCCATCCCTACTGGGGGCACGCACTGGGGCCCTGGGCTCTTCCTCCCCCCAGCATCCAGGTATCCATGGACAACCTGGACCCCACACCCAGGCGTACTCACCCGCATCACCCATCGCTCCCTCCGTCCCCACTCGGGGCGCGCACCGGGCCCCCGGGCTCTCCAACCCCCCAGCATCCAGGTATCCAGGGGCAACCTGGACGCCACTCCCGGGCGTGCTCACCCATCGCTCCCTCCGTCCCCACTCGGGGCGCGCACCGGGGCCCCGGGCTCTCTCCCCCCCCCAGCATCCAGGTATCCAGGGGCAACCTGGACGCCACACCCAGGCGTGCTCACCCATCGCTCCCTCCATCCCCACTCGGGGCGCGCACCGGGGCCCCGGGCTCCCCAACCCCCCAGCATCCAGGTATCCAGGGGCAACCTGGACGCCACACCCAAGCGTACTCACCCGTATCACCCACCGCTCCCTCCGTCCCCACTCGGGGCGCGCACCGGGGCCCCGGGCTCTCTCCCCGCCCCTAGCATCCAGGTATCCATGGGCAACCTGGACGCCACTCCCAGGCGTGCTCACCTACCGCTCCCTCCATCCCCACTCGGGGCGCGCACTGGGGCCCCGGGCTCTCTCTCTCTCCCACCCCCCCAGCATCCAGGTATCCAGGGGCAACCTGGACGCCACTCCCGGGCGTGCTCACCCACCGCTCCCTCCGTCCCCACTCGGCGCGCACCGGGGCCCCGGGCTCCCCACCCCCCCAGCATCCAGGTATCCAGGGGCAACCTGGACGGCACACCCAAGCGTACTCACCTGTATCACCCATCGCTCCCTCCGTCCCCACTCGGGGCGCGCACCGGGGCCCCGGGCTCTCTCCCCCACCCCCCCAGCATCCAGGTATCCAGGGGCAACCTGGACGCCACTCCCAGGCGTGCTCACCCACCGCTCCCTCCGTCCCCACTCGGGGCGCGCACCGGGGCCCCGGGCTCTCTCCCCCACCCCTCCAGCATCCAGGTATCCAGGGGCAACCCGGACGCCACTCCCGGGCGTGCTCACCCACCGCTCCCTCCGTCCCCACTCGGGGCGCTCACTGGGGTCCCCCAACTCCCCAGCATCCAGGTATCCAGGGGCAACCCGGACGCCACTCCCGGGCGTGCTCACCCAGCGCTCCCTCCGTCCCCACTCGGGGCGCTCACTGGGGTCCCCCAACTCCCCGGCATCCAGGTATCCAGGGGCAACCCGGACGCCACTCCCGGGCGTGCTCACCCAGCGCTCCCTCCGTCCCCACTCGGGGCGCCGCCCGCGGGTCGGCCCGTCCGTCTCCCCGCCCGCGCGCCCTCACCTGGATGCTGCGCTTGCGCTCGCAGGCCGGCCCGGTGCCCTGCACCACGCTGTCCAGCACGGCCACCACGTCGGGCGCGGGCTCCACGAAGCAGGCGGCGCGCGCGCGGCGGACGGCGGCCTGCACGTCGGCGAAGCGGAAGGCGCAGAGCGCGGCGGGGGCGGCCGGGGCGGCCGGGGCGGGGGCGCCCCCCCCCCGGGGCCGCTCGAAGACCGCGAAGAGCCGCTCGCGCGCGGGGAAGGCCGACACCAGGCGGCCGTAGAGGTCGCCGCGCCGCGCGCCCGCCGCGCACTGCAGGCCCAGCTGCACGTAGGACTCCGTGAGCTTCTCGGCGTCGCCGCCCGCGCCGCGCGGCAGGCAGATGCGCGCCAGCAGGCTGCGCGCCGGGCCGTCCTTGTCGCCCGCGCGCGCCTCGCTGTTGAGCGCCAGGTAGGCGTAGGGCCGCGCGCCCGGCGGGTGCAGGAAGGCGCGCACGAAGCCCAGGCGGTGGCGCTCCTTGGCGCCCTGCTTGATCTTGAGCACGTTGTCGTCGGACGGGTTGAGGTCGAAGGTGAAGAGCCGCGCCGGGTCCCCGCGCGCGTCCAGCGCGCGGATGGCCACCTCGGGCGTGTTCTCGAAGCGGTGGTCCTCCAGGCTGCGGTTGCGCGGGAAGAAGGCGCTGCCGAAGCCCGTGTACGTGGCGCCCACGAGCAGGCGGCTGCCGCGGGCGCCGGCGGCGGGCGGCAGCAGCAGCCCCACGGTGGACGCGTTGGCGTGGTTGGCCGCCACGTTGAGCATGCTGGGGAACACGGCGACCGGCGCGGCGGGCGGCGCGGCGGGCGGGAAGCGCACGGCCACGGCCGAGATGTTGCCGCGGCGCCGCAGCTGGCAGAGGCCCTGGTAGATGGAGCCGCACGCCACCACCAGGCCCTGGCCGGGGTCCAGCTGCAGGATCTTGTTGTAGTTGTCGGTGAGGCGCCGCGGGTGCTCGCACGAGGCCTGCGGGAGCTGCGGGGCGTGGCACAGCGGGCTGTCGGCCACCGGGCCCACGGCCGCCTCGGCCTCCAGGCTCAGGTTGGCCCCCGACAGCTGGTACAGGCGGTTCACGGCCGCCAGGTACACGGTGCCCGCCGCGCCGTCCAGGGCGAAGTTGTTGGTGGGCGTGGGCGAGGGGAAGCGGCGCTGGATCTCCAGGGCGCCCGCGCGCGCCGCCCCCAGCGCCAGCAGCAGCAGCGGCAGCGGCGGCGGCGGCGGCAGGGGCATGGCCGCGGTGGCCCGGGCGCTACGGGGCTGCGCGGCGCGGCGAGTGCCTGGGGCGCGGCGCGGCCGGGAGCCCGGAGCCCGGAGCCCGGAGGCGGCGGCGGCGGGAGGCGGGGGGCGGGGGGCGGGGGGCGGGCCCGGGCCGCGAGCGCTTCCTGCCCGCGCCAGCCGCCCCCGGCCCCGGCGCCCCGGCCCGCCCGGCGGCAGCGCGGCACAGCCCGGGGGCGGGGCGGGAGGCCACGCCCATCCGCGGGCCCCGCCCCCGGCCCCGCCCCGCCGCCGCGCCCGGCTGGGCGGTGGGGCGCGCCGCCCGCGGGCCCCGGGACCGGTCGCCTCCCCGGCGCCGCCGCCCCCGCCGCGGGCCCTCGCTCCTCCCCGCCTCGCTCCGGCTCCTCGCTTTCCCTTCCTCTCCTCTTTCTCTCCGTCTCGGTCTCTGTCCGGTTCTCAGCGCTTGTCACCCACCCCAAACTCTGTGCGGGCCGTGGGCCGCTCTTTTTCCCGGCCTCTCTCTCTCTCTCTCTCTTTCCTCTCTCTCTCCTTTGCTTTCTCTTCTCTTTCTCCCTTTCCCTCTCTCCCCTCTCTTTCCCCCTTTCTCTCTCTCTCCTCTCTCTCTCCTCTTCTTTCTCTTCCTCCCTTTCCCTCTCTCCCCTCTCTTTCTCCTCTCCCCCCCTCTCTCCCCTCTCTCTCTCCCCCGCTCTCGCGCTCTCTCTCTCTCTCCCTTTCTCGCTCTCTCCCCCCTACTTTGCTGGGGTCTCTGTCAACCTCGCCTCTCCCTATTCCATACTCTCTCGCTTCCCTTTTCCCTGGCTCCTTCTTCCCCTGGGATCCTCCGTTTCCCCCCCCCCCCCCCCCCCGTTTCCCAGAGCGTGCCTTTTCTCCTCCATCCGCCTGCCTCTTCCCTTCCTCTCTGCCTTTCTGGTCACAGGTCACCGTTAACCACCCCCAGTCTCTTCCAGAGCAGGGACCTCAGAGCCTGGAACTCAGTATCCCTTCCCCAACCCCCAGGCCTGTAAAGGGGGTTTACAGGCAGCGGGGATGAGACCTGATGCTTGGGGATCTGAGAGCTGCACTGGGAAACTATGGACAGAGGAACGGCTTGGCACACCAGCCATGGGGCGGGCTGGGCTGCACAGGCCACCCAGAGGGTGCTCTGTCCCCACAGTGAGTGGTCCCTGGAGTCCCAACTTTTTCACGCGGAGCCCCAGTCCTGGGGGCCGCTGCCTCCCATCCCCACACCTCGCCGAGGCCCTTTCCCTCAGTCCAGGGCTCGGGAAGGTTCTGAAATTCTTCCAGATGCAGTAGGGGTCAGCCGCACACATGAGCTGGCCCTGGCACGGGGGGCGGGGGGCCAGCAGGGGCCGGCAGTGAGGATTCTGAGGTCACCGTCCCTATGAGGGATGCACGCTCGTGCAATATCTGGCCCACACCTCTCCCCAGGCACTGAGCCAAGCGCCACACTGCATGGGCACCTCTGAGGTCGGTACTGGTACTATCCCATTGCACACATAAGAAACTGAGGCCCCAGAGGTAGAGGGACAGGCCCAAGATACACAGCTCATCAGCGGCAAAGCTACAGGGTCCAAAGGCCCAAGTCTACCAGCACCCGCCCCTCAGCCAAGCGGAAGGATGGGGTGGGGGGGCTTCTCTGTGTCGGCAGGAAAGGCTGGGTCTACAGCCACCCCCGTTTCCCTCACCCAACACCCTCTCTTTCCTGCTGTGCTGCCTGCAGGGTCCCACCCCCCACCTCCTTGATGGCCAGGGGTGGAACTTGCAGGAAACTGTAGGCCCCCTTCCTGGCTTATCTAGGGGACCACTGATAAGACGGTGTCCCTGCCTCCATCTCTGGGTGGGGAGGCACTTGTGGGAGACACTGAGGGGCCTCCGCCGGGATGCACCTTCTGCTGGCCCTCCACAGCACCCCACGCTCCTGTCGGTCCCTCCTTCTTCTCTTCCCTGTCTTATCTTTCTCCCGTCTCCCCACCCTATCTGCGCTCGGCTCTGCGTTCTTGCTCCTCCCGGGGGTTTTCCATGGATCTCGTTTCGGTTCCCTTTGCACCCTCTCGTCTCTTTGAGTCTGTCTCTCCCGGTCTCTGTCTCCAGTCTCTACCCCCTTTCTGGTCCTCCACCCGTCTCTCCCTCTCCCCCTCCGGGCTTCCTTCCTGTTTCCTTCTTAAAGTCTTGCCAGTCTTGCCGCATCCTGCAGCTCCCCCCACTGAGCCTTAAGGATAATGCTCCGTGGCGTCTTCACCCGGACCAGCATGTACAGGCTTGTTCTGGGCACTCACGTCCACAAACTGAATGTAGGAGCCAGGTGTGGTGGCACACGCTTGTCATCCCAGCATTTGGGAGGCTGAGACAGGAGGAGCGCAGCCAGCCTCAGATACTTAGTGAGGCCATTTGCAACTCAGTGAGACCCTGTTTCAAAGTAAAAAATAAAAAATAGGGCTGGGATGAGCCAGGCGTGGTGGCGCACGCTTGTAATCCCAGTACTTGGGAGGCTGAGACAGGAGGATCGCGCAGGTTCGAAGCCAGCCTCAGCTACTTAGCGAGGCTCTCAGCAATTTAGTGAGACCCTGTTTCCAAAATAAAATATAAAATAGCTTTGGGAGTGTAGCCCGGGGGTAGAAAGCCCCTGGGTTCTATCTACGGTACCACAAAAGGGTGTGGGGGGGGCTGGGAGCCAGGTGTGGTGGCGCAGATTTATAATCCCAGCATTTGGGAGGCTGAGACAGGAGGATTGCGCAGGTTCGAAGCCAGCCTCGGCTACTTAGTGAGGTCCTTTGCAACTAAGTGAGACACTTTCAAAATAAAGAATAAAAAATAGGACTGGGGGTGTAGCTCGGAGGTAGAATGCCTCTGAGTTCCATCCCCAGTACTAGGAAAAAAAAAAAATAGGACTGGGATTTAGTTCAAAAGTAAAATGCCCCTGGGTTCCATCCCCAATACTGCAAAAAAAAAAAAAAAAAAAAAAATGGGGCAAGGAGTGGAGCTCAGAGGTAGAATGTCCCTGGGTTTCATCCTCAGTACACACACACACACACACACACACACACACACACACACACACACTCACACTCACACACATTCACACGCCCTGAAGGTAGGAAGTGCTATGTGACCATAAGCAAGTCACCTGTCTTCTCTGAGTCTCGGCTTCCTCAACAGTAAAACCATAACCACACTAGCACATGTGCCCTTGGAAGGCTGTGACAGAATGACAGCAAGCCCGGTGCTAGGCACATCACAGGCAAGCCGCAAACCCCAGACTCTCTCCCCCTGTGCCACGGAGTGATGGCGTCAGCAGCCCATGCTGGAGTCGGGATGCAGGGGCAGGAGGACTGCAAGAGAAGATTTCCTACCCAGATCCCACATCAGCTAGAGGGGCACGGGGGCTAGCCCTGGCCTCACCCTGCACTACGTCATGCCAAAAGGCTGGGGTCCATGAACCCATTCCTCAGATGGGGAAATGGAAGAGCACCAACAAGGCAAGAATCGGAACCTGATGTATCTCCAGATTTTTTATTTTTTATTTTTGGTGGTACTGGGGTTCCTGGAAGCCCTTCTGCCTCCGGGCTACACTCCCAGACATATTTTTCTTTATACTTTTTGTTTGGAAACAGGGTCTCTTAAGCCAGCACGGCTGGCTTCAAACCTGCGCGATCCTCCTGTCCCCACCTCCCAAGCGCGGGGATTACGAGCGTGCGCCACCACGCCGGACTCTCCAGATCTTTTGCTCCGCCAGATAGCTAGGAGTTCTTTTCAGTCAGGATGGGTTCTGACAGCAGTCACCCAAACCTTCCTTCTGACAGAGGAGAGGCTGACCTCAGTTGGCTCAAGGATGGAGAGGAAGAGGATGATCGCGTCTCCTGGCCTTGCTAAGATTTCATGGAGCATCCTCCAGAAAGGAGGCAGCTTCCAGGAGATGGAGAGTACCCAGGCTGGGCTTCACTAACTTGGAACTAACCAACCCACATTATTTTTTTGAGGTACTGAGGATGGAACCCAGGGGTATTCTACCTCCGAGCTATATCCCCAGCCATATATATTGTTTTTTATTTTATTATTATTATTATTATTATTATTATTATTATTATTATTATTAGTGGTACTGGGGTCCCTGGAAGCCCTTCTGCCTCCGGGCTACACTCCCAGACCTATTTTATACTTTTTTTTTTTTTTGAAACAAACAGGGTCTCCTAAGCCAGCATGGCTGGCTTCAAACCTGTGTGATCCTCCTGTCTCCGCCTCCCAGGCAGGGATTACAAGCGTGGGCATTACAAGCGTGGGCCACCACGCCCAGCCCCAGCCCTATTTTTCATTCTTTGTTTTGAAACAGGGTCTCACTGAGTTGCAAAGGGCCTCACTAAGTAGCTGAGGCTGGCCATGAACCACGATCCTCCTGCCTCAACCTCCAGAATGTTGGGATGACAAGCGTGAGCCACCATGTCTGGCTCTGTTTTGCTTTTTGAAATAGTTATCTAAAGGTGGACGTGGTGGCTCAAACTTGTCATCCCAGCCTTTGGGAGGCTGAGACAGGAGGATCGCGCAGACTCGAAACCCCTCGCTGACTTAAGAGACCCTGTTTCCAAATAAAAATATAAAAATAGGTCTGGGAGTGTAGCTCAGAGGTAGAAGTGTTCCATCCCCAGTACCACCAAAAAAAAAAAAAAAAAGGCTTTAACTAACCCAGATGAACCAATCCCGGCTGCTGGTGCAGTCCCTCCAAATGACGTGCAGGCGGCCACATTCCGCTCTTGCTCAAGACTCCTGATCATATCGGGGAGAAGGTCTCTGTCTGGGGCTAACATATCTTTAATGACTCTAACATTTGTCATTGTCATTTTTTAATAGAAAGAAGGTCTCCAGCTCGGGGCCAATGACGTTCGTATTTTAATTTTTACTTGTAGAGTCTTGAATTTGCAGTGACTTCCTAGTTTCAGTCATGGGTGCCGGTGTTCCGTGTACAAGAATGACATAAAGCTTCCTGACAAGTGCGTTTATGGAAGTCTTTAAGAAGTGAGTTCAGCCGGGATTATGCTTGTAATCCCAGCATTCGGGAGGCTGAGACTGGAGGATCGCAGTTCACAGACAGCCTCAGCTACTTAGTGAGGCCCTTTGCAACTCAGTGAGACACTTTTTCAAAATAAGAATAAAAAGTTGGAGCCGGGCGTGGTGGCGCACGCTTGTAATCCCAGCATTCAGGAGGCTGAGACCGGAGGATCTTGGTTTGCAGACAGCCTCAGCTACTTAAGTGAGGCCCTGTTTCAAAATAAAGAATAAAAAATAGGGCTGGGGGTGTAGCTCGGAGGTCAAATGCCCCTGGGTTTCATCCCCAGATCCACACACACACCCAAACAAAAAGAATAAAAAAAGAATAAAAAATCGGGCTGGGGGTGTAGTTCAGGGGTAGAATGCCCCTGGGTTCCATGCCCAGTGCTACAAAAATAACAAACAAACAAACAAACAAACAAACAAATGGGTCCTAACCCAGGCGATACAAACCTGCCTGAAATTTGGGAAATGTTTGAGAAATGGTCAAGGCCTCCTCTGGTCAGGATATGGTGGCCCAGAGAAGAGCATGTCCCGGCCTGAGGCGCCCAGTGGTCAGTGGTCCGTGGTCAGTGGCTGGGCCTTTCCCCACAGCCCTCTCCAACTTGTCCAGAGTTGGGAGGAGGAGGCAGGAGAAGAGAGAGAGGAGGGGGAGGAGGAGGAAGGGAGGAAGGGGAGGAAGTGTTTTCTTCTTCAATTGGAAAAAACAACAGTGTGGCCCGGCTGCTGGGAGAGGGGGCTCCTGCCTCACCCCCCCCCTTGGAATCCACCTCTGACAACATTTTCCCTACTGGAGAGCCCCTGATTCCTCCTCACAGGAAGGTTCTAGAAACAGAGTGCTCCAACCGGCATGGTGGCACATACTTGTAATCCCAGCATTTGGGAGGCTGAGACAGGAGGATGGTGGTCCGTAGACAGCATCAGCTACTTAGTGAGGCCCTCTGCAGCTCAGTGAGACCCTGTTTCAAATAAAGAATAAAAAAGTAGGACTGGAGGTGTAGCTTGGAGGTAGAATGCCCCTGGGTTCCGTCCCCAGATCAAAAAAAAAAAAAAAAAAAAAGGTGCAGGGTGGGCTGACTTTCCAGCTGGGGACCGGGGGTTCCTCCCCACTAGAGCTCCTGGGAGGGGCCCCGAAGGCTCCTAGGATCACCTATAAGAGGCCCATGTCTCTTTTTGTGTGTGTGGTACTGGGGATGGAACCCGGAGGCGTTCTATCTCTGAGCGACACCCCCAGCCCTATTTTGCCCAGCCCTATTTTTTATTCTTTATTTTTTGAAACAGGCTCTCACTGAGCTCAAAGGGTCTCACTAAGTAGCTGAGGCTGGCTTTGAACCTGCGCGATCCTCCTGTCTCAGCCTCCCAAATGCTGGGATTTCAAGTGTGCGCCACCACTCCCGGCTCTGAATGTCTCTTAGAGGTGACCATGTCAGCTGGGCATGGTGGTGCACGTTTGCAACTCCAGCGCTCTGGAGGCTGGGACAGGAGGATCGCATTTCAAGGACAGCCTCAGCTACTTAGGCCCTTTGCAACCCTGTGAGACCCTGTTTCAAAATAAAGAATAAACTGGGTGTGGTGGCACAGGCTTGTAATCCTAGCACTTGGGAGGCTGAGATAGGAGGATCACACAGGTTCAAAGCCAGCCTCAACTACTTAGTGAGGCTCTCAGCAACTTAGTGAGACCCTGTTTCCAAATAGAGTATAAAAAATAGGTCTGGGAGTATAGCCCGGAGGTAGAAAAGCCCCTGGGTTCCACCTCCGGTACCACACACACACACACACAAAAAAAAAAGAATAAAAAATAGGGCTGGGGGGTGTGTGGCTTGAAGGTAGACTGCCCCTGGGTTCCACCCCCAGTACCGAAAAAAAAAAAAAAAAAAAAAAGAGGAGGCCCATGTTAACACTCCCTCACAGCTGCCCAGGCCCAGAGAGGCCCAGAGGCCTGCCCGAGGTCACACAGCAAATGGGTGGCTGGAGTTGAACTCTGCCCCTGCCTTTCCCCCACTCACCCTATGCACTGGATCTCCCTGGGGTGGGTCCTGAGGGGCGGGGAGTCCTTCTAGTGGCCCAGTGCCGTCACATGTGTTTAGATTATAGACCATTGTTGCTGTCCTGGGAAACTGTGAGGTTTTGTTCCTCTCCGTATCCTGGATTTCTGTGTGTTTCATGCCTGGGAAGGGGCCTCATGGGTGGGCGGTGGGCGGTGGGCTCCCAGCCCCCCCGGGGCCGGCCAGCCTCTCATCTCTGTGTCCTCGTGGGGCTGAGGAAATGGTTCTCATTCCTACGTGCCAACGATGCCTGCTTCCCTCTCAGAGCGGCCTTGCCCTCTGCGGTCGGGGCACTCGCAGAGGTTGGAGACCCGGAGCCCCTGTTTGTTCGTGGTGGGCGCCCGTCCCGCTGAGCCCCCACGGGCCTTTGTGCTCCCAAAGCCAGATAATGAGCGGCATTCTCAGACGCCCAGTCATGGGTCTGGGCCCGTTGAAAGGACCCCGGGCAGCTCCACACTGAAGCCTCTGTCCAGCTGCAGCGCCTAGGGGGCCCCCACCCACATTCCCAGGCCGGCAGGCGACAGCCACCCTCAGCAGCTGGGAGCCAGGCTCCTTAGATGTGTCCCCCAGGGCAGGAGCCACAGGGAGGCAGGGGGAATCCAGCTGATGGGGTGGAGTCGCCTGCGCTAAGCACCTACTGTGTGTTCCTAAGCACCTACTGTGTGCTCCAATGTCCCAGCCAGTCCTTGCAAAAGCCAGCCCAGGAAGTCAGGCGTGGTGGTGCACGCTTGTCATCCCAGCATTTGGGAGGCTGAGACAGGAGGATTGCAGGTTCGTGGCCAGTCTCAGATACTTAGTGAGGCCCTCTGCAACTCAGTGAGACCTCGTTTCAAAATAAAGAATAAAAAAGGGCTGGGGGTGTAGCTTGAAGGTAGAATGCCCCAGGGTTCATTCTACAGTACCACACACAAAAAACACTAGGTGGTCAAGTTGGGTGTGGTGTTTTACATCTGTAATCCCAGTACTTGAGAGGCTGAGACCAGAGGATCCAGCCTTGGCGAGCCTCTGGCTTTGAGAGGCAACTCCGCCTAGATCTCCCTGGCTGGACCATACTCTCTGTTGAGGAATTTGGTTTCCTAGGGACTTTCGGGTGACATCACCCTCCTATCCAAGAACAGCCTCTGCTGACCACAGCTGGCTGTCTCAGGATGAGCCACCAGCTTTGCCTGGACTTCCCCCTCCCTACTTAGAATCTGTGTCCCAAAGGCCCAGAAGTCACCCGACCAGCCCCACCACGCCCTCCCCTGGCTGGGGCGCTATGTCGGCCCTACCCACGGCCTGCGTGACAGCCACAGGGCCAGCTATTCAAGCTCAGTGGCCATCTCCCACATCCCACCTGGCTCCCGCGGCCAGCCCACCAGCTGCCCAACCCTGGGAGGCGCTGGATGCCAGCCCTTCCCCGTCACCCAAGGGTCAGCACCCTGTTACTCCATCGGGGGCCTCCCTGGACCAAGACTGTGGCGTCGCCCTGCCCCAGCCCAAGCCCTCTCTACAGGTTCTCTTCCCGCCCTCCCTACCAAACTTCCTGGGATCTGCTCCAGATGCAAATCCGTTCCTGTTGCTTTCTCCCAACTACCTAACAACTTTCTCTCCTCTCTCCCTTCCTCTCATTCCCCTCTCCTCTCCTCTCCTCTCCTCTCCTCTCCTCTCCTCTCCTCTCCTCTCCTCTCCTCTCCTCTCCTCTCCTCTCCTCTTCTCTCTCTCTCTCTCTCTCTCTCTCTCTCTCTCTCTCTCTCTCTCTTCCCTTCCTCCCCAGGATCCTGGGGATCTATTCAAGTAAAAAATCTGTTTCTGTCCCAACTAACTAACTTTTTCTTTCTCTTTCTTTCTTTCTTTTGCGGTCCTGGGAGTGGAATCAGGGGCATTCTACTTCCGAACTACACCGTCAGTCTTGTTTTTTATTCTTTACTTTGACCTCACGAAATAGCTGAGGCTGGCTTCAAACCTGCTTAATCCCCTGCTTAATCCTCCTGTCTCAGCCTCCCGAATGCTGGGATTACAAGTGTATGTCACTACACCCAGCTGGCTTTCTTTCTTTCTTTCTTTCTTTCTTTCTTTCTTTCTTTCTCTTTCTTTCCTTTGTGGTACTGGAGATTGAACTCAGGGGCATTCTACCTCTGAGTTACATCCCCAGCCTTATTATTACTATTATTATTATTATTATTATTATTATTATTATTATTATTACGGGTCTGGGGATGGAACCCAGGGGCATTCGGCCTCTGAGCTATACCCCCTGCCCTATTTTTTATTCTTTATTTTGAAATCGGGTCTTACTGAGTTGCAGAGGGCCTCACTAAGTAGCTGAGGCTATCCGCGAACCACTATCCTCTGGTCTCAGCCTCCCAAATGCTGAGATTACAAGTGTGAGCCACCACGCCCAGCTAAAACCCTATTATTTTGAAACAGGGTCTTGCTAAATTGCAGAAGGCCTCACTAAATAGCTGAGGCTGACTGCGAACCTGCATCCCTCCTGTCTCAGCCTCCCAAGTACTGGGATTACAAGCGCGCGCCACCACGCCTGGCTCTTACTTTTATTTTAAGACAAGATCTTGCTAAGTTGCCCAGGGGCTCACTAAGTTGCTGAGGCTGGCCCCGAACCTGTGATCCTCCTGCCTCCGCCTCCCAAGTGCTGGGATTACAGGCGTGTGCCACCGCACCTCTTTTTTTCTCAACTTTAAGCCCCTTGACAGCTCATGGGTGAAGCTGGGCCCCTTGTCCCCGTACATAGTCTGTGTGGCAGGCTCTGCCCCATTCTGCCTTTGCCATCCCTGGGCTCTCTCTGCCACCCCAGCTCCTGCCCCGTGCCCATCAGTCCTAACCCACCCTGGTGTGGGCTTGATTCCCGCCTGCCCTGCTGGCCCTACACACACTTGCTTCTGATTATTGTCTGCTGATGGTAGACAATAATTAGGGTCTTCCTCTGTCCTGTGCACTGCTGATACTCTAGGGCCAGACACCCCAAAAGATGCACCTGCATCTAAGAATGGGCACTGGCCAGGTGTGGTAGTGCATGCTTGTAATCCCAGTACTTGGGGGATTGAGACAGGAGGATCGCAGGTTCGAGGTCAGCCTCAGCTACTTGGTGAGGTCCTCCACTTAGTGAGACCTTGTGTCAAAATAAGGAATAAAAAGTAGGGATGGGGGTGTAACTTGGAAGTAGAATGTTTCTGGGTTCAATTCCCAGTACTGCAAAAAATAAATAAATAAATAAAATAAAAAAGAACTGGGGGTATTTTTCTCACTAAAAATAAGTAAATAAATAAATAAGCTGGGTGTGGTGGTGCATGCTTGTAATCCCAGCATTCGGGAGGCTGAGACAGGAGAATCATGGTTTGAAGATAGCCTCAGCTACTTAGTGAGGCCCTTTGCAACTCAGTGAGACCGTTTCAAAATAAAGAATAAAAAGTAGAGCTGAGAGTATAGCTTGGAGGTAGAATGCATCTGGGTTCCATCCGTAGTATCTCAAAAACAACAAAAGAAAACAAAACAAAGCAAAAAAAAGAAAACAAAAACAAAAAAACATGGAGCTGGACCTGATGGTGCATGCCTGTAATACCAGTACTTGGGAGGTTGAAACAAGAGGATTCTGCAAGTCTGAGTGCAGTCTCAGCAGGTAGTGGGACTCTCGTCGACCTAACAAGACCCTATTCCAAATGAAGTATAAAAAATAAAAGCTGGGCGTGGTGGCGCACACTTGTAATCCCAGCATTTGGGAGGCTGAGACAGGAGGATACCAGTTCGCAGCCAGCCTCAGCTACTACTTAGTGAGGCCCTCTGCAATTCGATGAGACCCTGTTCCAAAATAAAGAATAAAAAATAGAGAGCTGGGGGTGTAACTTGGAGGTAGAATGCCTCTGGGTTCCATCCCCAGTAACACACACACACACACACACACACACACACACACACACACACACACGGCAATGGCCAAGGCGGAGGCGTGGACGTACTTGGTACTTGGGGCCCAAGACGACCCAAGATGGATCCCCAGTGGTCGTTGGGCTGTGCAGAGGAGTTATTTCCAGCTCCAGGAAGCAGTGAGTGAGTCACGACGGCAGGAAGTTAAGCATGCTGCCGGATGCTGGGCGCCTGAAGTGCCCTGGGTGTACGTGTGCCTGGGAGAAGGGCAGAGGAGGATAGGAGGGGAGACCGACTCCTAGGAGAGATTGGTAGCCTGTGGGCCCTGCGGAAGCTGCTGAGGGCCCCCACACCTGCAGCCCATGGGAGGCCCAGGCTGGAGGGGTGCAGGGAGGGGGCGTGGCCTGCCAGGCCTGATTCTAGTCCCAGCTCAATCTCACCCTGATCACAGAGCCTCCCTGCCCTGCCTCGATTTCCCCAGCCTTCTCAAGGGGCTTGGCTGGCCAGGCTGAGGTCAAAGCCAGGGGTCTGTGGCTAAGGAGGTTCCCTGGACTGGAGCTCCTTTGGAGGGGCTCAGAGTGGACTCGTGTGTGTGTGTGTGTGTGTGTGTGTGTGTGTGTGTGTGTGTGTCTGGAGATTGAATCTAGAGGCATTCTACCTCGGAGCTATACCTCCAGCCCTATTTTTTGAGGTACTGGGGATGGAACCCAGAAGCATTCTATCACCAAGCTCCACCCCCAGCCCTATTTTTTATTCTTTATTTTGAAACAGGGTCTCACTAAGTTGCAGAGGGTCTCACTAAGTAGCTGAGGCTGGCTGTGAACCTGGATCCTCCTGTCTCAGCCTCCCAAGTACTGGGATTACAAGCATGTCCCACCACATCCAGTTTGCTTGCTATTTATTTATTTATTTATTTTCGGTACTGTGGATGGAACCCAGGGGCATCCTACCTCCGAGCTACACCCCAGCCCTATTTTTTATTCTTTTTTTTGAAACAGGGTCTCACTGAGTTGCAAAGAGCCTCACTAAGTAGCTGAGGCTGTTCACGAACCGTGATCCTCCTGTCTCAGCCTCCCAAGTGCTGGGATTACAAGCATCCGCCACCACACCTGGCTCCAGTTTTTAAAATTTAATTTAATTTTTATTTATTTACTTATTTTTGCAGGTCTGGGGATGGAACCCAGGGGCATTAAACCTTCAAGCTACACCCCCGGCCCTATTTTGTATTCTTTTATTTTGAAACTGGGTCTCACTGAGTTGCAGAGGGCCTCACTAAGTAGCTGAGGCTGTCCATGAACCGTGATCCTCTGGTCTCAGCCTCCCGAATGCTGGGATTACAAGCGTGAGCCACCACACCCAGCTTCCAGTTTGTTTTTTATTTTATTTTATTTTTGTGGAACCCAGGTTGCTAAGAGCCTAGATTGCAGAGGCTGGTTTGGAACCTGCATGATTGTCCTGTCTCAGGCTCCCAAGTACTGGGATTACAAGCAGGGACCACTGTGGCAGGTTTCAGAGTAGTCTGTGCATCATAAATGGGGGTTGGGGGGCATACTGGCTAGGAGCCAGGGGCCAGCACTCCAGCAGGGGCAGTGCAGGCCAGCTCTGGCCCAGGAGGGGCTCTTTCGCTTCCTCTCTGGGCTCGGTCACCCCTCACCCCTGCTTCCATCCAGAGTGGCACCGCCTTCTCCCACAGGAAGCAGGGCTATCCCACCCACGCCCCTCGGTGCCTAGGCCCACCAAGCCCTGGCTCCCCAACTGCCTCCCGCCCCCAGCAGAGAGCGAGGACCAGAGAAGTGGACCTGAAGATGCTGCGGCCAGCTTGGAGGACTTCCTGGAGGCTGCAACCAGCCTGGCGAGCTGTTCTGCGAAGAGCAGGCGTGGAGCCCCGAGCAGGGCGGGAGCAGCCCGGGCTCCAGCCCTCCACCGCCCCGGCTCCCTCCCCGGCCCCCACCCTGGCCGCCGTGCGCCCCCGCAGGCCGGAAGGAAGCCGAGGTGGGAATCCAGACCCTCCCGCGGCTCCCAGATGAGGAAAAACTGCTTGGAAGGAAAACAACACCAATTCCATTGTCTCTGCTCCCGGATCCGGCCCGAAAACAAAAACAAAATCAAACTCCAGCTGGGGCAGTTTTCTCTGGCTCAGCTCGCAGCAAGAACAGGACCATGGAACCGCGGGTGGGGGCGCACGCTTGTCATCCCAGCATTTGGGAGGCTGAGATGGGAGGATCGCGGTTCGCGGCCAGCCTCAGCCACTTAGTGAGGCCCCTTGCGACTCAGTGAGACCCTGTTTCAAAAAATAAAGAATAAAAAATAGGGCTGGGGGAGTAGCTCGGAGGTTGAATGCCCCTGGGTTCCATCCCCAGACCAGCAAAAGAAAGAAAGAAAGAAAGAGAGAAAGAAAAAATAAAAATTAGGGCTGCGGGTGTAAAGAAAAAAATAGGACTGGGGTGTAAAGAAAAAAAAAATAAAAAGAATAGACGATGGAAGGCTGAACCCAGCTGGACCCCAGTGAGACCCGTAGATGTCAGGCCTGTCACTGAGCCCCACCTACCATTGGCAGGTTGAGGGCCCCAGCCTGGGGGCAGCTCTGGTTACACTCTGGGAACCCAGGTCAACCCCGACTCCTGCACCACAGCTGGGATTTGAAGCTGGCCCAACCCACCTCCACAGGTTCCAGAAGTATTTTTTCCTCTGAATACACACACACACACATTATAGTTGTTGTTGTTTGTGTGTGATGTTGGGGGCTGAACCCAGGGACATTCTGCCTCCGATCTACACCCCCAGCCCTACTTTTTATTCTTTCTTTTGAAACAGAGTCTCACTGAGTTGCAAAGGGCCTCACTAAGTAGCTGGGGCTGGCTGCGAACCTCGATCCTACTGTCCCAGCCTCTCGAATGCTGGGATTAACATCGCATCACCACGCCTGGCTTATTCTTTATTTTGAAACAGGGTCTCACTGAGTTGCAGAAGGCCTAAGTAGCGGAGGCTGGCCATGAACCCAGATCCTCCTGTCTCAGCCTCCCAAGTACTGGGATTATAAGCGTGCGCCACCATGCTTGGCGCTCCCTCGCGCTTGCGCACGCTCCCCCCCCCCAACTTAGTGAGACCCTGTTTCCAAATAAGATATAAAATTGGGCTGGGATTGTAGATCAGAGGTAGAATCTGGGTTTAATCTCCAGTACAGAAAGAAAGAAAGGTCCACTCCCACCCCTGAGCTGGTTCCTAATTGCACACCGGGAGTCCAGAAGGTTCTAGATAAGATAAGGAGCAGGATAGAAGTGCATCCCATGGGACACTGCGGCCCCCATGATCCCAAGCTGCCTCTCCTTACAGGACCCTGGCGAGGGCTCTAATGGGGACAGTAGCTTCAGGAGGGGAGGTAGAGTCCTGAAACCTTTTCCCCCTCCCGGTGATGCCCTGGGGCGTTGGAACTTTCAATCTCCCCACAGACCTCCAAGGAATAATTAGACCCGTGCATGCAGGGTGACCCTGAAGCCCGAGGCAGCTGCAGGAGCCCCAGGGGCAGTGGGAGGCCCCCGCAGGGACCCGATGCCTTCTCTTCCCTTTTCCCTGCAGGCCTGACCTCGAGGAGCCCTGGCTGGGCTTTTCCCAGAACGCTGTCCGGAAGCGCAGGTCCCGAGTGTTTGTTCAGGCTGGGCTGGGGCTCCGGGCAGGCGAGCCGGAAACGGCAGCAAGATGTTTGTCCAAGCCCGGGTCAGGCTCCTCCGGCAGGAGGAAGGAGAAAGGAGGGCCACGGTAGCACAAGCCGAGTCAGCAAGCCCCGTGCCTGCCGGCCTTGCCTTCCTCCCCAGCAGAGCCAGCTGCACACAGTAGGCTCCTACTAGATAAGGCCCAAAGAGACGCCTTCCTCCTCTTCTCCCGCTCCCCAGCTTCTGATCCTTGGGAAACTTGTGGGCTCAGCCCCAAAAACAAAAGTTGCCCCCTGGTGCTGACTACCTGCCACCCACGTCCAGCCCCCAGTTTCTGGCTTGGACCATAAAACAGCTTCCTGGAGGATCTCATAGGTGCCACCCTTCACCCCCTGCAAGCCAGATCTTCTCCCTGAGTCCCTGGGGATCCTATTAATATACAAATCAGATCCTGCACCTCCCGCTCAGCACCCACTGAGGCTCCCCACTGCCCTGCTCTCCTGGCAAAAGCAACCAGTGGTCCCCAAATACCGGGTTCCATCCTGAGCGCTGGAAAATGGGGAGGGGAGGATAGGACATTCTGAAAGTGGCGAAGTTCTAAGGACACGGAACAGATGTGGCTGCTAGGGGGCTGGGACTGGGGGCAGGGGTCGCCTGGGAAGGGGCACCAGGGAATTTTCTGGGAGCTGAGAATGTTGTATGCCTCATTGGGAAGCGTTTACGGGGTGTAAACATGTATAAATTAATGAGACATCACATTTCAGAACTGTCAATTTCCTGCCGTGTGTTGTACTGGGGAAGGGGGGCTGGATGTGATAGCACACGCCTGCAATCCCAGAACTTGGGTGACTGAGACAGGAGGGTTACACAGGTTAGAGGCCAGCCTCGGCAACTCCACAAGACCCTCTGCAATTTAATGAGACCCCGTTTAAAATAAAATAAGCCGGGCGTGGTGGTGCACACTTGTAATCCCAGTACTTGGGAGACAGGAGGATCCCAGGTTCACAGCAAGCTTCAGCTACTTAGTAAGACCCTTTGCAACTTAGTGAGACCCTGTTTCAAAATAAAAGATTAAAGAAAAAAATATAGGGTAGCTGGGCGTGGTGTGCGTGCACGCTTGTAATCCCAGCATTTGGGAGGCTGAGACCGGAGGATCTCGGTTTGCGGACAGCTTCAGTTACTTAGTGAGACCCTGTTTCAAAATAAAGAATTAAAAAATAGGACAGGAGGTGTACCTTGGAGGTTGAATGTCCCTGGGTTTCATCTCCAGACCCACAAAATAAATAAATAAATAAGTAAAATAAGGCTGGAGGTTTAGCTCAGGGGTAGTTAAATCCCCATTAACTGCAAAAAAGAATTAAAAAAAAAATAAAACAGGAAAGCTGGGTGTGGTGGCACACGCTTTTAATCCCAGCATTCGGGAAGCTGAGACTGAAGGATCTGGGTTCGCGGACAGCCTCAGCTACTTAGTGAGGCCCTCTGCAACTCAGTGAGACCTGTTTTCAAAATAAAGAATAAAAAAAAAAATAGGGCAGGGGGTGTAGCTCGGAGGTAGAATGCCCCTGGGTTCCATCCCCAGACCCACAAAGTAAATAAATAAATAAATAAATAAATAAATAAATAAAAAACAGGAGGCTGAGACAGGAGATTCACAGGTTTGAGGCTCAACCACTTAGCAAGACCCTGTTTCAAAATAAAAAGGGCTGAGGGTGTATGTAGGAGGTAGAATGCCCCTGGGTTCCATCCCCAGCACCTCCTCCCCTTGGGGCCTGGGGGCCGTCCAAGGTAGGCACGCAAGCCCAGGAGGGTGCGGCGGGCCCTCTCCTAGGACCTTTCAGTGCGGTGCCTCCCGCCTGGGCTTCAGGGGCAGCCAGGAACCGCCTGGCGGAGGAGGGCAGCCCATTGTCCCCAGGTGGCCCGCTCCGCCTCTGCTATTGTCCCAGGCCTGCAGGGAAGTGAGACCCTGGCAGGTCAAGTTCGTTCCCTGGGGTCTGACGCGCCCAAGGTCCTTCAGCCAGAGGGCGGAGCACGGGCTGCAGAGCCCACTGACCTGGGCTGAGTCCTGAGCCTGGATTTCCCCGTTGTAAGGACGCCACAACTCCTCAAGCACGCCGCACATCTCTTTCTGGACATGCATGACTTTTTTTTTTTTTTCTGGTATTGGGGATGGAACCCAGGAGCTTTCTACCTCTGAGCTACACCCCAGCCCTATTTTTTATTCTTTATTTTGAAACAGGGTCTCACTGCGCTGCAAAGGGTCTCACTATGTAGCTGAGGCTGTGTGTGAACCGCGATCCTCCATCACGATCCTCCAGTCTCAGCCTCCCAAATGCTGGGATTGCAAGCTTGCGCCATCAACGCCGACTTGCATGACTTCTAAATAAGAGGACTGGGCCACCCTTAGTCTCCCCTGGCCCCTTATTCTACCCCCTTGAGGTCTGAGTGCCTCTGAAACCGCAGGGGCAGCTGGAAGGTCACTCCCCGGTGGTTGACCACCTGCAAGAGACGCTGGGGACACCCGGAGGAAGGGTCCTGAGTGTGTGAAAGGGTCCTCCAGGTGGAGAAGGGGTGGGCAGAATAAGCCGGCAGGCAGGGGCACATTTGGCACATTGGGGACTGGAGAATTCTACCTCCGAGCTACACCCCCAGCCTTAGTTTTTATTCGTGTGTGTGTGTGTGTGTGTGTGTGTGTTACTGAGGATGGAACCCAGAGGCATTCTACCTCCAAGCTACAACCCCCAGCCCTATTTTTTATTCTTTATTTGGAAACGGGGTCTCACTAAGTTGCGGAGGGCCTCACTAAGTAGCCGAGGCTGGCTGCGAACCCGGATCCTCCTGTCTCAGCCTCCCAGGTACCGAGATTACAAGCGTGAGCCACCACCCCGGGCTGAATTGCGGGATTTGAGAGTCCAACCCAAGGGCTGCTAGCTAAGAAAACTAGAAGTCAAGAAGGCCTTGAGTGTAATCACGCTCGGTCTCTGAGACTCAGTTTTCCTGGGTATAGAAAGCGTCAGAGTTGGAAGCTCTGAAGTTCGGGCTTGGCTCAAACCAAGATTAATACGACTTCATTTCGTTTGAATGAGAAATGGCCGGCAGCGGTTCACTGCGGCAGAAGACAGAGTCTAGACCACAGGGGCATGGACAAGACACCCTGGGCGGGAGGCTCCGGTCCACGGGCGCGTTTCCCGACGTGGCCACAAGGTGGCGACGGAGACCAGGGTTACACTGAAACCATTGTTAATAGGAAACTCGAAACTCCTGGACCCGACCCGGGCGTGGTGGCACCTGCTTGCAATCCCAGTACTTGGGAGACTGAGACAAGATCCAGGAAAATGGATAGACCTGAAGCCGGGAGGTAATTGAGAAACAAGAGGAACTTTGTTTTCATGTATGCCTTCCTGGGGATTGAACCCAGTGTAGCCTCTGAGCGACACTCCCAGGCTGATTTTAGTTTTTATTAAGAAACAGGATCTCACTAGGCTACTGAGGGCCTCACTAAATTGCTGAGGCTGGCTTTGAACCTGTGATCCTCTGTCTCAGGCTCCGGAGAACTGGGATTAAAGTACATGGCTAGCCCACCAGGTTTATTTATTTATTTATTTATTTATTTATTTTTGCGGTACTGAGGATGGAATTCAGGGGCATTTATACCTCTGAGCTTCATTCCCAGTCCTGTTTTTTATTCTTTATCTTGAAACAGGGTCTCACTGATTTGCCAAGGGCCTCACTAAGTAGCTGAGGCTGGCCGTAAACCGCGATCCTCCTGTCTCAGCCTCCGAAATACTGGGATTACAAGCCTGCACCACCATGCCCGGCTCGCTCTTATTTTCTTTTGCTGCCAGGTTTTGCTAAATTGAAGCAATGAATGCCCTGGGCCAGCTCTGATTCTACAGGTGACTGCCAGACACAGAGGGTGCACTTTTTGAAAGAGGCACAAGGGGGCGAAAGAGAACAAAGTTTGCTTTTTTTTTTTGGGAACCTTCCTCTGAGTCACACCTGGCTTCTGTTTAATTTTTATTGTGTTCACCTTTAACTCAATTTCTTGGGCTGATTTAAACTCTAGTATTGTACATTTTTTCAGGTGTGATGACACAAGTTTGTAATCCTGGTACTTGTGAAGCTGAGACAGGAGGATTGCAGGTTTATGGCCGGCCTCGGCTACTTAGTGAGGCCCTCTGCAACCTAGCAAGACTCAGTTTCAAAATAAAAGAATAAGCCATGTGTGGTGGTGCACACTTGTAATACCAGCATTTGGGAGGCTGAAACCGGAGGATCGTGGTTTTTGGAAAACCTCAGCTACTTAGTGAGGCCCTTTGCAACTCCTTGAGACCTGTTTCAAAAAACTACAAAGACTTAAAAAAATAGGGCTAGGGCTGGGCATGGTGGTGCACGCTTGTAATCCCAGCATTTGGGAGGCTGAGACCCGAGGATCGCGGTTTGTGGACAGCCTCAGCTACATAGTGATGCCCTCTGCAACTCAGTGAGACCCTGTTTCAAAATAAAGAATAAAAAATAGGGCTGGGGGTGTTGCTTGGAGGTCAAATGCTCCTGGGCTCCACCCCCAGACCAAGAAGGGAAAAAAAAAAGGTAGAGAGCCAGGCATGTTGGCTCACATTTATAATCCCAGCATTTGGGAGGCTAACACAGGAGGATCACAGTTTGCGGCCAGCCTCAGCTACTTAGTGAGGCCCTCTGCAACTCAGTGAGACCCTGTTTCAAAGTAAACAATAAAAAAGAGGGCTGGGGGAGTAGCTTGGAGGTACAATGCCCCTGGGTTCTGGGGGTGTTGCTTGAAAGTAGAGTGGCCCTGGGCTCCATCCCCAGTACCAAATAAGAAAATAAATAGAAAAATAAAAGAAAGGTAGAGAGCTAAGGTGGTAAGTAGCTGGGTGGCTCCTGTCCCCAGGGAAGGCACAGGCAGGCTGACTGCCTGTCACTTTTCTTTTTACTTACTCAGGCTTTGGGAACCTTTATGGAAGAACTCCTGTCTGGACTCGGAAGAATCCAAGGAGGAGCGGTATGAGAGGGCCCCAAGGCACAGCCACCCAACTACCGGCAGGGACTCCAGCCCAAAGCAACAGGACACGGGTCGGTGATGAGGAGGAGGCTGTGAACCTGCGATCCTCCTGCCTGGCGGAGGTCATTCCATTTTTGTTTTCTTTAATCTGCCTCCAGCCCAGGGACAGGATGAACACAGGGGCCTAAAAATACCACGAGTCGCCAGGTTGGATCACGCCAGCCTCGGGCCAGCAGGGCACCTGTCCCCCACTCAGCACTGAGCCCTGGCAACTTGTGGCTGCATTCATCAGACACTGGGGTGTCACTGCACCTGGCCACCAACTTTCATATCGGCCCATTTTTTTATGAAGAGGCATTCTCTCAAGAATTCTTTGCCGGGCGTGGTGGCGCACGCTTGTAATCCCAGCATTCAGGAGGCTGAGACCTGAGGATCGCGGTTCACAGACAGCCTCAGCTAAATAGTGAGGCCCTCTGCAAACTCAGTGAGACCCGGTTTCAAAATAAAGAATAAAAAAATAGGTCGGGGGGGGGGTGTAGCTCAGAGGTCGAATGCCCCTGGGTTCCAAACCCAGACCCGCAAAAAAAAAAAATAATAATAATTCTTTAATGCAATTATAATAGTCTTTTTATTTTTTACTTTATTGGTGCGCTATAAATAAAAAACATCATAAAGTGGATCATGTTGACAGTGGTGTATATTCACACAGTACTTGTTGCCCCCCCATTCCCCTTTTTCCTCTCTCCCAAGACTGTGTCCAGGTTAACAATGCTATACTCACATGTATATACAACAATATATATTCCATATATATTCCATATATATATTCCATTGGAATATATCAATGTATATTCCAACGTAGCTTTTCCATTCATTAACCTCAGCCTTCTTCCTCCCCTCCCCTCCCTTTCTGGCTTTGCTGAGGTGTTGTGTGTGTGTGTGTGTGTGTGTGCGCGTGCGGTACTGGTGATAGAACCCAGGGACATTCTGTCTCTGAGCTACACCCCCAGCCCTATTTAATTAATTAATTTATTTATTTATTTGCAGAACTGGGGATGGAATCCAGGGGCATTCAGCCTCAGAGCTATACTCCCAGCCTTATTTTTATTTATTTATTTATTTATTTTTTTGTGGTATTTGGGGTGGAACCTAGGAGCTTTTCTACCCAGACCTATTTTATACTTTATTCTCACTAAGTTGCTGAGATCCTCACTAAATAGCTGAGGCTGGCTTTGAACCTGAGCGATCCTCCTGTCTCAGCCTCCCAAGCACTGGGATTACAAGCGTGCGCCACCACGCCTGGCTCTATTTTCTTTTTTAATTTGAAACAGGGTCTCCCTAAGTTACTGAAAGCCTCACTAAGTCACAGAGGCTGTCCGTGAACCGTGATCCTCCTGTCTCAGCTTCCCAAATGCTGGGGATTATAAGCGTGAGCCATCACGCCCAGCTTCCCAACCCTCCATTTTATTTTTATTTTTGAAACAGGGTCTCCCTAGGTTGATGAGAGATTCTCTACTTGTTAAAGTGGTACTTGAACCTCTGACCCTCCTGTCTCAGCCTCTCAAGTGCTGGGATTACAAATGTGCACACCTGGTTTAATCCTCTGTGTGTGTGTGTGTGTGTGTGTGTGTGTGTGTGTGTGTGTGTGTGGTACTGGGGATTGAACCCAGGGGCATTCAACCCCAGAGCTGCACCCGCAGTGCTGTTTTTTATTCTTTATTTTGAAACAGGGTCTCACTGAGTTGCAAAGGGCCTCACTAAGTAGCTCAGGCTGTCCTTGAACCGTGATCCTCCTGTCTCAGCCTCCCGAATGCTGGGATTGTAAGTGTGCCACCACGCTTATTTATTATTTATTTTGAAACAGGGTCTTGCTAAATTGCTGAGGCCATCCTTGAGTCTCCCATCCTCCTGTCTCAGCCTCCCAAGTACTGAGATGATGCATGTACCACCACTCCCAGCTTTGGCTCAGGTATTAATTAAAAAATACTGATGAGTCTGGTGTGGTGGCGCACACCTCACTACTTTGGAAGACTGGGACAGGAGGGTTGCAGGTTCAAGATCAGCCTCAGCAAACTTAGACTCTCAGTAACCTAGTGAGACCCTGTTTCCAAAACAAAACACAAAAAGAGCTGGGGGTGTAGTCTAGAGTCGTAGAATGCCCCTGGGTTTAATCCTTAGTACCTATCAATACATACGTATACATATATATACATATATATACATATATATATACACACATATACACATATATCTATACATACATATATCTAATACACACATATCTATATATACATATATCTGTACACACAGATATCTGTATACACACATGTACACACATATCTATACACATATATCTATTACACATCTATGCACACATATCTATACATGCATATATCTATATACACATATCTGTATACAAATATATCTGTATACACACAAATCTGTATGCACATATATCTATATACGCACATAACCTTATACATAATATATCTATATACAGAAATATCTATATACACATATCTGTATACACATATATCTACATACATACATATCTATACACACATATATCTGTTACACACATATCTACACACAGAAACTTACACACACATGCAGGGTCCCTGGGTTCATAACAGTAAAGACACAGCCCTTACACTTCACCATCTAAAGAGGAAGGAAGACCTTGCAGGGGAAGTTTCACGTAAGCTGGGCTGAGAAGGGCTTAGTTCAGGATGTTTTGAAAGCACCTTATGGAAGAAGCTGACCTTTGCTGTGGGGTCAGGGAAGACATACAGGAAATGTCACTGAAGCTGAGACCTAAAAAGGTTACCTCCTTTTCCAGGCACTAGAAACTGCACCAGTAAAGGCCCTGAGGTGAGAGAGGAACAAGCACAGCAATCAGAAAGTCGGGATCATTAACATATGATAATCAGCATATGATAATCAGCGCATGGTGATTAGCATATGATAATTAGCGTCTGATACTTGTCTTGCTTTCACGAAGACAAACTCTTCATGACAGTTTGTATCCTGGTCACTAGATGTGACCTTTTGTGTGTGTGTGGGGCGCTGGGGATTGAACCCAGGTCATTCTACCTCCGAGCTACACCCCAGCCCTATTTTTTATTCTTTATTTGGAAACAGGGTCTCACTGAGTTGCGGAGGGCCTAAGTAGCTGAGGCTGGCTTCGAACCTGTGTGATATTCTTGTCTCAGCCTCCCAAGCGCGGGGATTACATGCGTGTACCACCACGCCCGGCTCTTATTCTTTATTTTGAAACAGGGTCTCACTAAATTGCGGAGGGCCTAAGTAGCTGAGGCTGTCTGCAAATCGCGATCCTCTGGCCTCAGCCTCCCGAATGCTGAGATTACAAGCGTGTGCCACCATGCTCACCCAGCTAGCCCTATTTTGAAACAGGTCTCAATAAATTGTAGAGGGCCTCGCTAAATTGACGAGGCTGGCCTTGAACCTGTGGTCTTCCTGTATCAGCCTCCCAAGTACTGGGATTACAAGTATGCACCACCATGCTCAGCTGAAACTATATTATTTTCTGTGTGTGTGTGTGTCTGTGTGTGTGTATGTGTGTGTGTTGTGGTGCTGGGGATGGAACCCAGGGATCTTCTACCTTTGAGCTATACTCCCAGACCTATTTTCTATTTTATTTGGAAACAGGGTCTCACTAAATTGCTGAAAGCCTCACTAAGCAGCTGAGGCTGTCTTCAAACTTGTGCGATCCTTCCGTTTCAGCCTCCCAAGTACTGGGATTACAAGTATACGCTACCATGCTCAACTTGAAGCTATATTCTTAATTGGTTACCATTTTAGCAAAGTGAAATACAGACTGAGACACACAAGAGTAGCCTCCAGTACTTGGAAGGCTGAGATGGGAGGATCACAGGTTCGAGGACAGCCTGAGCTACTTAGTGAGGCCCTTTGCAACTCAGTGAGACCCTATTTCAAAATAAAGAATAAAAATAGGGCCGGGGAGCCAGGCGTGGTGGCGCACGCTTATAATCCCAGCATTCGGGAGGCCGAGACAGGAGGATCGCAGTTCGCAGACAGCCTCAGCTACTTACTGAGGCCCTCTGCAACTCAGTGAGACCTGGTTTCAGAATAAAGAATAAAAAATAGGGCAGGGAGTGTAGCTTGGAGGTAGAATGCCCCTGGGTTCCATCCCCAGACCTGCAAAAAAAAAAAAAAAAAAAATAGGGCTGGGGGTGCAGCTTGGAGGCCAAATGCCCCTGAGTTCCATCCCCAGTACTGCAAAATAAATAAATAAATAAAATGTAAAGGGCTGGGGCTTGGAGGAAGAATGTTTCTGGGTTCAATTCCCAGTACCGCAAAAATGAAAGAAGACTGTTTGGAAATGTGATGTATTAATGCTGCAGAGAGTTTTGCAACACTTCAGCCGAAGGTGTGCAAGATGGCAGCAAGCAGTTTAAGGCTTTTAGTGCCTCTGAATTCATTTCCTACCAACATCATCATTAACTAGTGTTCAACGACAGGGGTGTGTGGGTGTATGTGTGTGTGTGTTCCTGGGGATGGAACCCAGGGCCATTCTATCTCTAAGCTACACCCCCTGCCCTATCTTATTTTTTATTTGGAAAGAGGTCTCACTAACTTGTGGAGGGCCTCACTCAGTGAGGCTAACTTCGAACCTGTCATCCTCCTGTTTCAGCCTCCCAAGCACTGGAACTACAGGTGTGCACCACCATGCCTGGCTTTCAATTTCTTTTTTCTTTTGGGACTGAGGATTGAACCCAGGTGCATCCTGCCTCCAAGCTACATCCCAAGTCCTTTTTAGTTTTTAGTTTGAAACAGGGTCTCACTAGATTACCAAGGGTCTTGCTAAGTTACTGAGGCTGGCTTCAAATCCATGAATGTCCTGTATCAGCCTTCCAAGTACTGGGATTATAGGTGTGAGCCACCATTTCCCTCAATTCATACACACATACATATGTGTGTGTGTGTGGACTGAACTGAAGATTGAACACACACACATTTGTACTGAGGATTGAGCACACACATTCAAATGTATATAAGTATATATTTTATAAATATATATTTTATTTTATTTTTTTGTAGTAATGGGGGTGGAACCCAGGGGCTTTTCTACCTCCGGGCTATACTCCCAGGCCTATTTTATGGTTTATTTGGAAACAGGGTCTCACGAAGTTGCTGAGAGCCTCGCTCAGTAGCTAAGGCTGGCTTCGAACCTGTGTGATCCTCCTGTCTCAGCTTCTCAACCACTGGGATTACAACCCTGCGCCACCATGCCCAGCCGTAAAGATATATTTTATTATTTACTAAGAAATATATAATATATATAGAAGTATATATATATATAGTACAATAAAGCCAGGTGTGGTGGCGCATGCTTGTAATCCCAGCATTTGAGAGGCTGAGACAGGAGGATCACAGTTCGCGGACAGCCTCAGCTACTTAGTGAGGCCCTCTGCAACTCAACTTGTTTCAAAATAAAGAATAAAAAGTAGGGCTGGAGGTGGAGCTTGGAAGTAGAATTTCCCTGCTGGGTTCCAACCACAGTACTGCAAAAAAAAAAAAAAGAATAAGCTGTGTATGTGTGTGCATATATATATATATATATATATATATATTATATTTATATATTGTATATATATATATTTTTTTTTCTTGTTAAGAGCTTGGATAAACAGAGACTTAGGTGAGTGTGGTGGCACATTACTGTTTCCTTAGTACCTGGAAGGCTGAGAACGGAGGATCAGTTTCCAGGCTAGTCTTGGCAATAAAGTGAGACCCTGTTTCCAAAAAGAAAAAGGACAACTGGTATAGCTCAGAGGTAGAATGGCCTTGGGTTCAATCTCAATATTAAAAAAAAAAGCCAGACGTGGTGGTGCACGCTTATAATCCCAGCACTTGGGAGTCTGAGACCGGAGAATCGTGGTTTGTGGCCAGCCTTTGCTACTTAGTGAGGCCCTGAAAATAAAGAATAAAAAAAGGGCTGGGGGTGTAGCTTGGAGGTAGAATGCCCCTGGGTTCCATCCCTAGTACAAAAAAAAAAAAAAAAAAAAAAAAAGATCTTGGACTGTAGGTGGCACCTGTAATCTCAGCTACTTGGAAGGCTGAGGATCACAGATTTGAAGCTGGCCTCGGCAATTTAGTGAGGCCCTCCACAAGTTAGTGGAACCTGTTTTCCAACGCCCTCCACAAGTTAGTGAAACCTGTTTTCCAACTTAGTGAGGCCCTCCACAAGTTAGTGAAACCTGTTTTCAAATAAAAAAAAAAAAAAACAAAGTCGGGCGTGGTGGCGCACGTTTGTAATCCCAGCATTTGGGAGGCTGAGACCGGAGGGTCACAGTTCGCGGACAGCCTCAGCGGCTTAGTGAGGCCCTCTGCAACTCTGCAATTTAGTGAGACCCTGTTTCAAAATAAAGAATTAAAAAAAAATAGGACAGGGGGTGTAGCTCAGAGGTCAAATGCCCCTGGGTTCTATCCTCAGACCCGCAAAAACAAAAAAACAAAAACATAACAACAAAAAGCTAGGAATGGTGGCACATGCCTGTAATCCCAGTACTTCGGAGGTTGAGACCAAAAGATCGCAGGTTCGAGGCCAGTCTCTGCTTAGTCAGACCCTCTGCAACTTAGTGAGACCTAGTTTCAAAAAATAAAATATAAAAAAATAGGGCTGGGGTGTAGCTCGGGGGTAGAATGCCCATGGGTTTAATCCCCAATACCACAAAAATCAAACCGAAAAATAAAATAGGGCAAGAGTAAAGAGGAAAAACTTGGAGGTAGAATGTGCTTGGGTTCAATTCTTAATAACACACACATACACACACTAATAATAATGATGATGATGATAGCCAGATGTGATGGCCCATACCTGTACTCCCAGTATTTGGAAGGCTGAGACAGGAGGATCACAGGCTGGCTTCGAACCTGCGCGATCCTCCTGTCTCTGCCTCCCAAGCACTGGGATTGCAAGCGTGCACCTCCACGCCCCACTATAATTTTATTTTTATTTTGAAACAGGTTCAAGGCCAGCCTCAGGAAGTTGGTAAGACCCTGTTTTCAAATAAGAAATAAAGGCGGGTTGAGTGTATCTTGGAGGTAGAATGTCCCTAGGTTCAACCTCCAGTACCACAAACAAAACAAAACAAAAAAATAATAAAAAGTAATATTTAGCACTTACTTTATCCAAAAATATTTCTTTTATAGCATCTGTTACCATTTTAATTATTATAATGGGCTTTGTATTTCATCCCCTGAGTCACACAATGTGCTAGTTTTTTGGTGACAATGTTTGATTTCTGCATAAATGTCTTGTCTTGACATTGCCAAATTTGGCAAAAGGGTAATATTCCCACTTCTACATTCTTCAAATTAATTGGGTAAGTGTTTGGAAGCTTGCTACTGCTTCACTAGAAGCGGAATCATTTACTTAAAGTCCCCAACAATAGCACAGCTGTAAATCCCCTTCTGTGTCCCTGGTGCTGGGGATTGAACTCAGGGCTCCTCTTTTATTCTGGGTTTCCCCTTCTTTTTGTGCTTTCCATTCAATATTTTCTAACCCTTTTCTTCCGCTAACGCTGTTTTGCTGCTTCCAATCTTATACTAATTTAATCGAATTAATTTTATTTATTCATTTATGCAGTATTAGGAATGGAACCCAGGGGCTTTCTACTTCCCAGCTGGACCCCCAGCCCTATTATATTTTATTTTGAAACAGGGCCTCACTAAGTAGCAGAGGCTGGCTGCAAGCTCGGATCCTCCTGTCTCAGCCTCCCAAGTACTGGGGTTACAAGCTTGAGTCACGAGTCCCTGCTAATTATCTCTGTGTGTGTGTGTGTGTGTGTGTGTGTGTGTGTGTGTGTGTTGCGGGGAGTGGGGGGAATGTTGAAGCCTGAACCGGTTGCTCTCCACTGAACTACATCCCTAACCTTTATAATTTTATTTTTATTTTTTTTGGTTTATTTTTTTTGCAGATCTGGGGATGGAACTCAGGGGCATTTGACCTCTGAGCTACACCCCCTGCCTTATTTTTTATTCTTTATTTTGAAACCGGGTCTCACTGAGTTGCAGAGGGCCTCACTAAGTAGCTGAGGCTGTCCGCGAACCTCGATCCTCCAGGTCTCAGCCTCCCGAATGCTGGGATTACAAGCGTGCGCCACCACGCCCGGCTTATAATTTTATTTTTAATTTTTATTTATATTACTGGGAATGGAATCCAGGGGCATTCTGCCTCAAGCTACACCCCCCAGACTTATAATTTTATTTTAATTTAATTTAATTAATTAATTAATTAATTTATTTTTTGGTGGTACTGGGGGCAGAACCCAGGGGCTTTTCTACCTCCGGGCTATACTCCCAGACCTATTTTATACTTTATTTGGAAACAGGGTCTCACTAAGTTGCTGAGAACTTCACTGAGTAGCTGAGGCTGGCTTCGAACCTGTGCGATTCTCCTGTCTCAGCCTCCCAAGTACTGAGATTACAAGCATGTGCACCACCCGCCCAGATTTAATTTTATTTTTATTTTAAAACAGGGTCTCACTAGATGGATGAGAGTCTCACTACTTGTTGAGGCTGGAATCTGACCTGTGACCCTCCTGTCTCAGCCTCCCAAGTACAAGTGTGTGCCGCCACACATGGCTGTAATTTTATTTATTTATATTTAGGGTGCTGGGGATTAAGCCCATGGGCATTTTACCTCTGAGCAATACCCCTAGCCCTATTTTATTTTATTTTGGTGGTACTGGGGTTCCTGGGAACCCTTCTACCTCTGGGCTACACTCCCAGACACCTATTTTTTATATTTTTATTTGGAAACGGGGTCTCTTAAGCCAGCGAGGCTGGCTTTGAACCTGCACGATCCTCCTGTCTCTGCCTCCCAAGCGTGGGGATTACAAGCATGTGCCACCACGCCTGGCCGCTTATTTTATTTTTATTTATTAATTTATATTTGTGGTACTGGATATTGAATCCAAGGGAATTCTACCTCTGAGCTATACCCCAGCTCTATTTTTATTCTTTATTTTGAAATAGGATCTCACTAAGTTGGGAAAAGCCTAAGTTGCAGAGGCTGGGCTCAACCTTGGGATCCTCCTGCCTTAGCCTCTCAAGCCACCATGCCTGGTTCTACCTTTATTTAGATAGGATCTCACCAAATTGTCCTGGCTGGCCTCAAACTTATGGTCTTCCTGCCTCAGATGTGTATGTGTCACCATACTTGGCTTGAATTCATTTTCTTTCTTTCTTTCTTTCTTTTTTTTTTTTTTTACAGTACTGGGGATGAACCCAGAGGCATTCTACCTCTGGGCTACACCTCCAGCCCTATTTTTTTTTTCTTTATTTTTATTTATTTATTTATTTATTTATTTTTGAGGGTCTGGGGATGGAACTCAGAGGCAATTCACCTCTGAGCCACACACCCCCCTGATCATTTTTTTTTTAAATTATTTTGAAACAGTGTCTCACTGAATTGCAAAGGGCTTCACTAAGTAGCTAAGGCTGGCTGCAAACCACAATCCTCTGGTCTCAGCCTCCTGAATGTTGGGCTTACAAGCATGAGCCACCAAGCCTGGCTTATTTATTTATTTGTTTTTTTGTGTGTGGTTCTGGGATTGGAACCCAGGGGCATTCTACCTTTGAGCTACACCTCAATCCTATATTTTATTCTTTATTTTGAAACAGAGTCTCATTGAGTTGCAAAGGGCCTCACTACAATAGCTGAGGCTGTCTGCAAACCTCAATCCTCCTGTCTCAGCCTCCCAAATGCTGGGATTACAAGCGTACACCACCACGACCGGCTCCTATCTATCTATCTATCTATCTATTTATTTATTTATTTATTTATTTATTTATTTATTTATTTATTTATTTTGCGATACTAGGGATGGAACCCAGAGGCATTCTACCTCCAAGCTATACTCCCAGGCCTGTTTTTTATTCTTTATTGTGAAACAGGTCTCACTGGGTTGCAAAGAACCTAAGTAGCTGAGGCTGTCCACGAACCCGGATTCTCCTGTCTCAGCCTCCCAAATGCTGGGATTACAAGCATGGGCCACCACGCCTGGCTTCCTATTTTTATTTAGAAACAGAATCTCGCTAAGTTGCTGAAGCCAGCTTGCTTCGAACCTGTAATCCTCCCGTCTCAGTCTCCCAAGTACGAGATTACAGTCAACTCTACCTTTATGATTTTAGCTCCATCATCCTCCACTAGTTTCCCCCATGAAGTACCGCTTAGCACCATGTACCTCTCAAAGGAGCTATTACTAATTACAAATTGAATTTCGTCTGATTCCCCCATTAACCTTTCCCTTCTCCATCGGCTCTCAAACTCTGCTGAGGTTCAGACTCCTGTATCCTTGCAGCTCCTCCAACACAGAATCAACCACTGTACCTAAGTAATAAACTAGAAAAAAAAAATTAGCCGGGTGTGGGGGCGCATGCTTGTAATCCCAGCGCTTGGGAGGCTGAGACATGAGGATTGAACAGGTTCAAAGCCAGCCTCAGCTACTTAGGCTCTCAGCAACTTAGTGAGACCCTATTTCCAAATAAAATATAAAATAGGGCTGGGCGTGGTGGCGCACGCTTGTAATCCCTGTGCTTGGGAAGCGGAGACAGGAGGATCGCGCTAGTTCGGAGCCAGCCTTGCTGGCTTAAAAGACCCTGTTTCCAAATTAAAAAATATAAAAAAAAAAAAAAATAGGTCTGGGAGTGTAGCCCGGCGGTACAAAGGCTTCCAGGAACCCAAGTACCATCAAAAATAAATAAATAACATATAAAATGATAAAAAAAATATATATGATAGGTCTGGGAGTGTAGCTCGGAGTTAGAGGGCCCCTGAGTTCCATCTCCAGTACCACACACACACACACACACACACAAAAAAAAAAAAAAAAAAAAAAAGGAAAGAAAAAAGAAAAATGGGAGTCGGGCGTGGTGGTGCACGCTTGTAATCCCAGTACTTGGGAGGCTAAGACAGGAGGAATGCAGGTTCACGGCCAGCCTCAGCTACTTAGTGTGGCCCTCTGCAAAACAAAGAATAAAAAATAAGGCTTAGAGGTGTAGCTTGGAGGTAGAATGCCCCTGGGTTCAATCCTTAGTACCGCCCCCCCCCAAAAAAAAGAAAAAGTTATAAAAAAGGGCGAGGGAGGTGGTGGCTGCTGCTTGCATTCTCCTCGGTGGCCATATCGGAGATAGAATAAAATAAAATAATAATAGCCTTTGCCCTTTTCCCGGCAGCTCGCCTAGACGGAAGGAAGGCCTTGCGACTTAAGGTAGGAAGAACTGCGAGACCCCAAGCGCGGGCCAGAAACCCACTCAGCTCTGCGCCGCTCGGGGGCATCCTTCCCCAGAAAAGGGCCCGCCCGGAGGCGCCGCTTTCGGGACCCCGCGGCGGGGAGACGCTCACCTGCGGCCGCCCGGCGACACCTGCTCGGGCTCAGCCGGGCCGGCCAGTGAGCGCGCGGCGGGGCGGGGCGAGGGGCGGGGCCACGCCGCCCTCCGGCCAATCCCCGCTGGCGGCGGCGGCGCGCACCCTCGCGCATGCGCCGCGGGCCGCGGGGCGGAGGTTGTGGGCGGCGGCGGCGGCGGCGCGCGCGCTCTCGCTCCCTCGCGCCGGCTCGCGCTCCCGCCGGGGCCGAAGCGGCGGCGGCGGCGGCGGCGGCGGCGCTGGGGGAGGGCCGGGAGCGGGTGGCGGGGGGATGGCCCCGGCGCGGCGGCGGCCGCAGCGGCAGGAGCCGGCGCCCGAGCGCGAGCGGCCGCGCTGGCGGCGACGCCGGCCGCTCCTCCCGTCCCCGCCGGTGAGTGCGTCCCCGCCGCGGCGCGGCCCCTCGCGTTCCCGCCGCCCGGTGGGCGAGCGTCGGCGCCTCCGCGCGGGCCTGCGCGCCGCGGACCCTCGCTCGGCCGGGCCTAGGGCGCGCCCGCAGCCCGGGCCTCCGCGCCGGTGCGGTCCCCGGCCCGGCACACACCCCTCCGGCCCGAGGTGAGGCGGGGGCGTGGGGAGCCGGCCGAGGCCCGGGCCGCGGGAGCCGGCCCCTTTGGGGGTCCTGGGGTCCCCGGAGCCCTCGGTCGTCTTGGCGTCCCCCGAAGTTGGCCACCTGGGCTCAGCCATGGCCACCTGGAACCAGCCTTGGACCTTTTGTTTTGATTTTGAACTTGTGGTTGGAGGGGAGGGGGTGCCCCTGGTACTGGGGTGCTAGGAGGTGCCGGCGGGGGTGTGAGTCCTGGGCGGCGGGCCTCGGCCCGGGGAGCCCTTGTTGCCCTCTTTGGGGAGAGGAAAGGGAGCAAGTGAGATGCGCCTTTTTTTGGGGGGGGTGGTATTGAGGGTGGGACCCAGGGGCTTTTCTACCTCCAGGTTATACTCCCAGACCTGTTTTATACTTTATTTGGAAACAGGGTCTCCCCGAGTTGCTGAGAGCCTGCCTCACTCAGTAGCTGAGGCTGGCTTCGAATTTGTGCGATCCTCCTGTCTCAGCCTCCCAAGCGCGGGGATTACAAGCGTGCGCCACCACGCCCGGCTGCACCTTTCTTAAAAGGTCAGAGATTCGTCTAAAGCTTGCAGATCTCTGCTTTTTCAGCCAAAGTAAGAGTGTCTGTAGTCTTGGTCCAGGCATTGGTTTGAGTCACCCCTTAAAAGCATCATTGATGGTGAGAATTCCCTAGATGAGTCTGCAGCAGTTTCTTTCTTTCTTTTTTTTTTTTTTTTTTTTTTTTTGTGCGGGTCTGTGGATGGAACCCAGGGGCATTATACCCCCGAGCTACACCTCCAGCCCCATTTTTTTATTCTTTATTTTGAAACAGGGTTGCACTGAGTTGCAAAGGGCCTCACTAAGAAGCTAAGGCTGTCCATGAGCCGCAATCCTCCTGTCTCAGCCTCCCCAATGCTGTGATTATAAGTGTGCGCCACCACACCTGGCTCAGCAGAGTTTCCTGAGCAGCCCATTTTGAGCCGTTGGCCAATTTCTTCTTTGCTTTACTCCGGTGACACATTTTATGTTGAATCTTGGTAGATCCTAGCTAGAGTTTGCAGGCTTCCCTTTTATCCTGAGTTGCTTGCCATAAAGAAAGACGACCACCCCCATCCAAAATGGTTGCTGTAAATCTCACATACATGTCAGAAGTATCTGTAACCTCAGCATCTCTAGGAAAGGTCTGAATCCCTAAATGAACTAATTAAAAGATCACCCCGGCCGAAAAAGCAGGTAGCTGCTTTAAGATAAGGCACAACTTTGATTTATTTATGCTTTCAGTCCAGTATCTTGAAATGTGGGGTTTTTTGTTTGTTCATTTTTGCGGTATTGGGGATGGAATCCAGGGGCCTTCTACCTCCAAGCTGCACCCCCCAGCCCTATTTTTATTCGTTATTTTAAAACAGGGTCTCACTGAGTTGCAAAGGGCATCACTAAGTAGCTGTCCACGAACCGCAGTCCTCCTGTCTCAGCCTCCTGAATGCTGGGATTACAAGTGTGCACTATCACACCCGGCTCCGTATTTTGAAATTTGGAAGTGATTATTTAAGCCAAACTCTTGTCTTTTTGAAGAACCTTTGTATAGGAATTGTTTGAGAATGTTAATGACAGAATTTCTCCAAGAGGTGTGTACTTTTCCCCCCTCCATTTGTAGATTAGAAGATTGAAACTCAAATTGTGAGTAGGTGGTAGTTACACCCTTGTCATGTAACAAACGATGTCTAGAGGTGGGATTTTAACTCAACAGTACCTTGTCCTCCACCAACAGAGTTGGCTTGTATTTTTTTTTTTTTTTAATTCACACACCCACTCTCTGGCTAGTATAGAAAGATTAAAAAGCTGCTTCTGGTCTGTGGGCGGTAACCTTTTAATTTCCAAGGAGTTTTCAGCTGCTTACAGAATAGATTGCTGATCAGCAGCATTGAAAAAATGTAGATATTAAAAATTCATTAGCACATGATCTAGATCTGTCGTAATTAGGAGTACTTATTAAGATTTGGCATGATGTTGGTGCTGTGTGCTATGTGTAGGGAATGTGATTTCTCAGAGTATTTGCATCTTAAGAGAAACAGCACAGTCAGGTGACTGTGTTGTGATGCCTTTCAGAGATTGAAAGAATCTTTTCCAAGCTAAAAAATCTGTATTTATTTATTTATTTATTTATTTATTTATTTATTTGTTGCAGTACTGGGAATAAAGCCCAGGGACATTCTACTTCCGAGCAACACCCCCAGCCCTAATTTTTATTCTTTATTTCGAAGTAGGGTCTCACTAAGTTGCAGAGTTTCTCACTATGTAGCTGAGGCTGGCTGCAAACCTGCAATCCACCTGTCTCAGCCTCTCAAGAATTGTGATTACAGGTGTGTGCCACCATGCCTGGCTTATTCTTTACTTATGAAACAGGGTCTCACTAAGATTTGGAGGGCTCCACTAAGTAGTTGAGGCTGATGGTGAGCCTGCAATGCTCCTCTCAGCCTTCCAAGTACTGGGATTACAAATATGTGCCACTACACCAGGCTTGTAGATTATCATTGAACGGAGAAGTTTCATGTCCATGGACTAGTTGGTGACGACTATTTGTTCATTGGCTATTCTCTAATAGAGGTTTTTCCTTTTCAGCAGGAAAAAAATATATATTTTTGTTATTGAGATTGGACTCATGTGTGTTCCTACTCCATGCTATACCCCTAGCCCTTTTTATTTTTTATTTTGAAACAGGGTCTCTAAATTGCTGAGGCTGGCCTGGAACCTGCGATCCTCCTGTCTCAACCTCCCAGGTACTGGGATTACAGGCATGTACCACCATGCCCAGCTCTGCAGGAGTTTTAAATACATATCATAAAACCTGTAATGGTAGAGACCTTGCGTTTGAACTCCTCAGAGTAGCATTTATGGCCCCTTTATTAATTTATTCATCAAATATTTACTGAGCCCTTACTTTGTTCCAGAATTTTTTCTAAGGACTGAGCTACAGTGTAGGAATAGAACAGACAAGGCCTCGGCCCTTGTTAAGCTTTACTTTGTATGTGTGGGAATGAGGAATATACAGTTGACAAATAGATAAGATAATTTTAGATGATAATGTAAGTCAGCAGTCAAAGTTCTTTTGTGAAGTACAAGAAGATAAAGATTTTAGACTTTGTGACTCATCCCACCTCTGATACAGCAACTCAACACAAATTTGAATTTCATACAATTTTCATGTCATGAACTATTCATTACATATATTCCTTCCAAACATTTAAGTATGTAAAACCACTCTTAGATTACAGAGCAGTCAAGAACATGGGGCAGGCTGGATTTGGCCTGCATGCAGTAGCCTGCCCTTTTATAGAAAAAGTTTACTGACCCCTAGTATGAACTATGAAGGAAATAAGCTGATGTGATAAGAGGGCGGGTGAAGGTCTACATAGTAGAGGAGCCTCACACTAGGGAGAAGATACTTGTGCTGTGCTCTCAAAGAAGGAAGAGTTTCTTGGCCAGTACAGGAGGTCTGCAGACAGAATGATGAGCATTGAACTTCCCAACCTCGCCTGTCCATCTTGCCTTTGTGTCTTCTTTCTCTTTCATTTTGTTGCTTTCAACTAGGTCGCTTTCCTCCTCTCTGGTTTTAAATTTCTACCCATTATAGAATCTTAAGAGTTCAAAGAGCTGTTCTCACTCAGTTGTTGTTTTTCTAAAATATTCTCAGTGATTTTTCAGCCTCTATTTGAACACTTTTTTGTGTGTTTGATACTGGGGATTGAATTCAGGGACATCTACCTCTGAGCTACATCCAGAGCCCTTTTTATTTTTTATTTGGAAACAGGGTCTTGTTAAGTCGCTGAGACTGTCGTTGAACCTGAACACCTCCTCCCTTGGCCTCCCAAGTACTAGGATTACTGAACCCAGCAGCATTCTACCTCTGAGCTCTACCCCCAACCCTTTTAAATTTTTAATTCAATTTAATTTTTTTTGCAGTACTGGGGATTGAATCCAGGAGCATTCTATCTCCAAGCTACACCCCAGCCCTTGCTTTCTTATTTATTTTGAAATGGGTTCACTAAATTGCTGAGAGAGGGCTTCATGAAGTAGCTGAGGCTGGCGGAGAATCTGCGATCCTCCAGTCTCAGCCTCTCAAGTACTGTGATTCAAGCAAGTTCCACCATGCCTGCCTGGCTGGTTTTGTTTTGAAACAGGTCTTACTAGGTTGCCGAGTCTCCCTACTTTGCTGAGGCTGGTCTGGCACTTCTGATCCTCCTGTCTCAGATTCCCCAGTGTTGGGATTACAAGGCCTGTGCTCCCATGCGCAGCTTATTGGAACACCTTTTATGACAGGAAATTCATTGCTTTAAGGCAGCCTATGCAATTTTTAGATCTGGTTGTTCAAACTTTTTTTTGCAGATTTGAATTTTCTGCCTTAGAATAATCCTGGAGTGGAGCGGATTGCACCTCATCCTTAAATTAGTGCAAAAATCACCAAAGGTGAAAACTATACTTGAAAATCTTTTAAATTGTGCAAAAAGTATAGTGTGTCTGTTTTTGTATATATAATCATATATCATTTTTATGAACATCAAAGGCTTGAGAGACTGAACTTTACTGAAGAAGTGAGCAGAGAGAACACATTATTATGTAAATATCTAGGTCTTTAAAGTATTTTGCCCTCCCCCCTATTTTGGTATTGGAGACTGAGCTATATACTCCCAGCCCTGTTTTATTCTTTTTTTTTGAAACAGGGTCTCACTAAGTTGCAGAAGGCCTCACTAAGTAGTTGAGGCTGGAAGCGAACCTTTGATCCTTCTTTCTCAGCCTCCCTAGTACTGGGATTGCAAGGGTGCACCACCATGCCCGAGTCCTTTTTATCTTTTATTTTTATTATTTTTTTATTTTTTGGTGGTACTGGGGTTCCTGGAAGCCCTTCTACCTCCAGGCTACACTCCCAGACCTATTTTTACATTTTTATTTGGAAACAGGGTCTCCTAAGCCAGTGCATGCGGCTGGCTTCGAACCTGCGCGATCCTCCTGTCTCTGCCTCCGAAGCACGGGGATTACAAGCGTGCGCCACCACGCCTGGCTTTATCTTTTATTTTGAAGTAGTCTAGCCAAGTTGTTGAGGTTGGCTTCCAGCTATTATTTTGCTTTTTTTTTTTTTTTTAATATGCTTTAGTTGGTGTATTATGGTCTCCCATCATGATGTGAATTTTGTTGACAGTGACATACATGCACACCTGTTTTGCTCTTTTTTTTGTGTGTGGTACTGGGGATGGAAACCAGGGGCATTCTACCTCCAAGCTACTCCTCCAGCCCTGTTTTTTATTCTTTATTTTGAACAGGGTCTCACTGAGTTGCAGAGGGCCTCACTAAGTAGCTGATGCTGTTTGTGAACCACGATCTTCCTGTCTCAGCCTCCCAAATGCTGGGATTACAAGCTTGTGCCACCATGCCTGGCTTGGTTTTGCTTTTTTTTTTTTGTGTGTGTGTGTGTGGTACCTGGGGGTGGAAGCTAGGGTCTTTTCTACCTCCAGGCCATACTCCCAGACCTGTTTTATACTTTATTTGGAAACAGGGTCCCACTAAATTGCTGAGAGCCTCAGTAAGTAGCTACGGCTGGCTTCGAACCTGTGCGATCCTCCTGTCTCAGCCTCCCAAGTGCTGGGATTACAAGCGTACGCCACCACGCCTGGCTGTTTTGTTTTTTGAAATAATTATCTAACTGGGCATGGTGGTCCATGCCTGAAATCCCAGTACTTCAAAAGCTGAAAAAAGAGGAGTTTGAAGCCAGCCTCAGCAAATTAGGTTCTTACCAACATAGAGACCTTATTTCCAAATAAAAAATAGGACTGGGGGGTGTCAGTAGACTGCCTTTGCTTTAATCTCCAGTACCACACGTGCAAAGTTATCTAATCCCTATTGGAGAGTAGGGGATGGTGGGAAATTCTGATACAGTTCTGCTTCCATACAGTTTATTAAATTCTGTTTTTACATTGTCTTTATTACACTAGTAAGTATTTGTAGATATATTGTGGTTATTAAACAAGGTCTTATATAGGAAGGGACATAGCACATAAGATGGTTAATAAATGTTTGCAGGATTTGAATCTAGGCTTTTTGCTTTATTGGGTTCACATATACACTATGCTTTGAAAAGTTGTGGGAAAGAACTTGGCCTCTTGCTTCCTGTCTGTCCATATTGGCATTTCCTGTTGTGACTGTACTGAACAGCTGTCACTTTCTTTGTCCTTGGGCATTGGTCACATTTCACCAGAGGTCAGCTTGTAAGTTAAATGGGTATGTGATGTAACTATTATTTCTGCCCCATGACCCCTGAAGTATTTGAACACTGCAATTATGTCTTTGCCATTTAAGTCTTCACTTTTCAGAGATAAAACTGTACATTTTTTAAGCTTATTCTTATCTCTTCACCCTTCTGATTGTTCTTTTAAGTGCACCTGTTTATCTTGCCTTTTTTTTTTTTTTTTTTACTTTGGTACCCAAAGTACATTTTAAGGTACAAACTCAAGTTTTTCTCCTTGAAGTTTTCCCTCATAACTCTAGACCTTTTCTGTATCCCTAATATACTTTTATCTATACTCCTCTTTTTTTGTGTGTGTCCTATAGGGGATTTAACCTAGAGGCATTCTACTTCTGAGCTTTGTCTGTAGCTCCCCCTTTTTTTGGTGGTACTGGGGATGGAACCCAGGGGCCTTCTACCTCCAGGCTATACTCCTATGTCTATTTTATTTATTTATTCATTTTTGTGGGTCTGGGGATGGAACCCAGACCGCCGAGCTACAGCCCCTGCCCTATGTTTTATTCTTTATTTTGAAACCGGGTCTCACTGAGTTGCAGAGGCCTCACTAAGTAGCTGAGGCTGTCCGCCAACTGCGATCCTCCTGTCTTAGCCTCCCAAATGCTGGGATTACAAGCGTGCGCCACCACGCCCGGCCCTATATCTATTTTATATTTTATTTGGAAACAGGGTCTCACCAAGTTGCTGAGAGCTTCACTAAGCTGCTGAGGCTGGCTTCTAACCTCCATCCTCCTCTCATCTTCCCAAGTACTGGTATTATAAGCGTACACCACCATGCCTGGCTTTGCCCGCAGCCCTTTTTGAAAAAAATTTTTGTTTTGAAACAGGGTCTTAGCCGGGTGTGGCGGGGCAATAGAACAGCAGGCTTCTTGAGGGCAATGATCATATTTAGGCAGCTTTTGTGTCAAATGCACTAAATAAAATGGTAGATATGTTGCCCATCATGAACATGTTACATTAAAAAAACTTCAGCAAGGCATGGTAGCACATATCTGTAATCCCATTACTTGGTAGACTAAAATAGGATTGCAGGGGTTCGAAGCCAGCCTCAGCAATTTAGTGAGGCTCTTGATAACTTAGCAAGATCTTGTTTCCAAATAAAAAATAAATAGAGCTGGGCATGTAGCTCTGAAGTAGAATGCCTGGGATTCAATCCCCAGTACCACAAAAAAAAAAAAAAAAAAAAAAAATACTAGAAAATAACCCTTCAGAAACCCTTTTTTGGCCGGGCGTGGTGGTGCTTGTTTGTAATCCTCATGCTTGGGAGGCAGAGATAGGAGGATCACACAGGTTCGCCAGCTGCGCTGGTTTAAGAGACCCTGTTTCCAAATAAAAATATAAAAAATAGGTCTGGGAGTGTAGCCTGGAGGTAGAAGTGTTTCCAGGAACCCCAGTACCCCCCCCCACACACACACACAAAAAGAATATAAAAGTAGGTCTGGGAGCCGGGCGTGGTGGCGCATGCTTGTATTCCCAGCATTCAGGAGGCTGAGACCGGAGGACTGTGGTTCACTGACAGCCTCAGCTACTTAGGCCCTTTGCAACTTAGTGAGACCCCGTTTCAAAATAAAGAATAAAAAATAGGGGGAGTAGCTTGGAGGCAGAATGCCCCTGGGTTCAATCTCCAGTACCGCCAAAAAAAAAAAAAAATTAAAAAGTCTGGGGATGTAAATCATTTGTCAAGTGTCCCCTGCATTCATTCCCCTATACCTGTATAGTGGTCTAAGGAATCCGAATATATGAATTGCATTTTACATTATATATTCAGAGGGATAGTAGGCAGGATTCCCATTCTGTAATCTATTTGGCATCACTGATATTGTATTACAGAGATTTTATTCTTACTAACCACATTTCCCTTGAGGTTTGAGCTGTAAAAGAGTAATGTCAAATGTTGTTTTCCATTTCCTGTTTCTGCACCTGACCCCGAAGCATCATTTTGTAGCTATTGCTTTGATAAATTCATTTTTCTTAGGAAGACTTGGCAAAAGTTTTTTTTTTCTTTTACCAGTCTGGGGCAACCTGACCAACCATTTCATTGAAACCTAATGTTGTTTTTTAGACTTTTTAAAGGTTAAGGACATTCTTTCCTCTCCTTGTAACTTATTGCTAATTGACTTCAAGTTTCCTTAGAGACATTGAAAAATAGATAAATTCCATGTAGACCACCTATATATTATGTGTATATATATACATACATATATATATATATATATATATATATATATTTTTTTTTTTCCCCCAGTACTGGGACCCAGGGGCATTCTACCTCTGACCTATGCCCCAGTTCAATATTTTATTCTGAAACAGGGTCTGAGTTGCAGAGGTCCTCACTAAGTAGCTGAGGCTGTCCTTGAACCGAGATCCTCCTGTCTCAGCCTCCAAAATGCTGGGATTACAAGTGTATGCCATCACACCTGGCTTGACCACCAATGCATTTTATCTCAAGGAATTTCTCTGCAACCTCTTTCTCTCTCTCCCTCACTCTCGCTCTGGCTCTGGCTCTCTCCCTCGCTCTCGCTGTTTTCCAGAGTGGCCTTGATCTTCCTGCCTCAGCGTCCTAAATAGCTGGGATTAAGTACATGTGCCATCACAAGGTCACGTAGGCAACCCCTCTTAAAAGTTTTGAAGCTGGGCATGGTGGTGTACACTAGTAATCCCAGTACTTGGGGGGCCGAAACAGGAGGATCATAGATTCGAAGCCAGCCGCAGCAACTTAGTGAGGCTCTTGGTAACTTAGACCTTGTTTCCAAATAAAAAATAAAATTTATCTAGGAGTGAAGCTCAGAGGTAGAATGTTCCTGGTTCCTGGGTTCAACCCCTAATACCACCAAAAAAAAAATTTGAAAGCCACTGTCTGTAGAATAGAACGTTGGACTAGGCTGAAGACTATTTTATTCCAGTACTTGGGAGGTTGAGACAGGAGGAGTGCAAGTTTTGAGGACAGCCTCAGCAAGTAGTGAGACTCTCATTAATCTAGTGAAATCCTGTTTCAAAATAATAAAATAGGGCTGAGGGTATAGCTCAGGTAAAATGCTCCTGGGTTTAATCCCCAGTACCACACACACAAAAAAATGTTATAATTTGACTTCTCCAAAAGACAAACTAGACTTAAGTCTAAGCCAAGTTGTCTTAGCCATTTAGGGAGGCTCTCAGCAACTTAGATCCTGTTTTCAAATAAAACATAACATTGAGAGCCGGGCGCGGTGGGCACGCTTGTCATCCCAGCATTCGGGAGGCTGAGACCGGAGGATCGCGGTTCGCGGACAGCCTCAGCTACTTAGTGAGGGCCTCTGCGACTCAGTGAGACCCGGTTTCAAAATAAAGAATGAAAAGTAGGGCAGGGGGTGTAGCTTGGAGGTCAAATGCCCCTGGGTTCCATCCCCAGATCTACAAAACAACAACAACAACAAATAACGTTGATCTGGGGGTGTAGTTTGGAGATAGAATGCTTCTGTGTTCAATCCCCATCCCTGTGAAAAGAAAATAAAAAAGAAAAAAGGCTTTGAAAACCACTGAACCAGGGTGTGGTGGCCCATGCTTATAATTCTAGTATTTGGAAGGCTGAGACAGGAGGATCACAGGTTCAGGATAAGCTTCAGCAATTTAGTGACACTCTGTTTCAAAACAAACAGTAAGCCGAGCGTGGTGGCGCATGCTTGTAATCCCAGCATTCGCGAGGCTGAGACCTGGAGGATCGGGGTTCGCGGACAGCTTCAGCTACTTAGGCCCTCTGCAACTCAGTGAGACCCGGTTTCAAAATAAAGAATAAAAAATAGGGCAGGGGGTGTAGCTCGGAGGTCAAATGCCCCTGGATTCCATCCCCAGACCCAGAAAAAAAAAAAAAAAAAAAAAAACAGTAAAAAGGGCTAGGGTTGCAGCTCAGAAGTAAAACCCCAGCCAGTCTCAAAGGAGGAGAAAACAAAAAGGAAGCTGGGCGTGGTGGCGCATGTTTGTAATCCTAGCACTTGGGAGGCTGAGATAGGAAAGTTACAAGTTTGAGGACAGCCTCAGCAAGTAGTGAGACACTCGTCAACTTAGGGAGACCCTGTTTTAAAAAAAAAAAATCCAGGCATGGTGGCGTACGCTTGTAATCCTAGTACTTGGGAGGCTGAGACATGAGTATCACAGGGTCGTGGCCAGCCTCAGCTACTGAGTGAGGCCCTGTTTCAAAATAAAGAATAGAATAGGGCTGTGGGTGTATCTCAGAGGTAGAATGCCTCTGGGTTCAATCCCCAGTGCCACAAAAAATTAAAAAATAAATAAAAGAAAGAAATGGTCTGAGTTGGGCCTGGTGGCACATGCCCATGATCCCAACACTTGGGAGGCTGTGATAGGAGGATCACAGGTTCATAGCCAGCCTTGGCAGCCTAGCGAGACTCTGTTTCCAAATACGGGAAAAAAAATAAGGCTGGGGTGTAGCTTGGAGGTAGAATGCCTCTGAGTTCGATTTCTTCACGTACACACACACACACCAGGGTCTTGCTAAGTTGCTGAGTCTGACCTGGAACCTAAAATCCTCCTGTCTCATCCTGCCAAATACTGAGATTACGGGTGTGTACCACCACGCTTGGGTCTTTTGTCTATATCTTTGCTTTTTTTATGATACTGGGAATTGAACCCAGAGGCATTCTACCTCCAAGCTACAACCACAGACTGGTTTAATTTCTTATTTGGAAACAGAGTCTCACTAGGTTGCTGAGATTTTTTTCGCAGAGGCTCTTCTCAAACCTGGGATCCTCCTGTCTCAGTGTCCCAGAGTACTAGGGTTACAAGCCTGCCACCATACTGGGCTCCGTTGTCTATTTTTGAATAAGACTGTTTTCTCCTTGTCAAAGTTGGGGGTTTTCTTTTCTTTTGTGATACTGGGGATTGAACTCAGGGGTATTCTACCTTTACACCCCCAGCCCAACGTTTTATTCTTTATTTTGAAACAGTCTCACTAAGTTGTGGAGGGCCTCACAAGTTGGCAGCCAACCTATGATCCTCCTGTCTCAGTCTCCCAAGTGCTGGAATTACAAGTGTGTGTTACCATGCCTAGCTGGAGAGTTTTAATGGTTCTCTGGATATTAGTCCCTTTTCACATGTATCACTTTGAAATAATTCTTTTCTTTTCATTTTTTACTGGCTTTTTTTGTGGTACTAAGGATGGAACCCAGGGGCATTCTATCTCAGAGCTGTACCTTCAGCCCTTTTTTTTTTTTCTTTATTTTGAAACAGGTCTCACTGAGTTGCAGAAGGCCTCACTAAGTAGCTGAGGCTGTCGTCGAACCCCGATCCTCTGGTCTCAGCCTCCCAAATGCTGGGATTACAAGTGTGCACCAGCACATCTGGTCTTTTGGGTTTTAAGTAATTGATTTTTTTTTTTTTTTTTTTTTTTTGGTGGTACTGGGGTTCCTGGAAGCCCTTCTACCTCCGAGCTACACTCCCAGACCTATTTTATACTTTTTTTATTTTTGGAAACCGTCTCTTAAGCCAGCGCGGCTGGCTTCGAACCTGTGCGATTCTCCTGTCTCAGCCTCCCAAGAGCCGGGATTACAAGCGTGTGCCACCACGCCCGGCTAAGTAATTGATTTTGATGTACCTTGGTGGACTTGTAGCTCTCTTCCTGTGTGTTGAGCTTTTTGAATCTGTGGGTTTATAGTTTTCATCAGATTTGGAAAATTTTATAATTATTTTTCCATATATTCCCCCTCTTCCACTGTAGTTACACATACTATTAGACTTTTTGAGACTGCCTTATAGCTAAGAGATGCTCTACTCTTTTTTTTTTTCTTTTTTTCTTTTTTTTTGCAGAACTAAGGATTGAACCCAGGGCGTAGCTCAGAGGCAGAATGCCCCTGGGTTCAATCCCTAGTAAAACACACACACACACACACACACACACACACACACACACACACACCACACAGACCAAAATATAGAAAATAGAAAAACTGTCTGATTTTGTTGCCAAAATATAATAGATTTCGCCGGGCGTGGCAGTGCACACTTGTAATCCCAGCATTTGGGAGGCTGAGACTAGAGGATTGCGGTTCGTGGACAGCATCAGCTACTTAGTGAGGCCCTCTGCAACTTAGTGAGACCCTGTTTCAAAAAATAAAGAATAAGCCGGGCGTGGTGGCGCACGCTTGTAATCCCCGTGCTTGGGAGGCTGAGACAGGAGGACTGTACAGGTTCAAAGCCATCCTCAGCTACTTAGTGAGGTTCTCAGCAACTTGGTGAGACCCTGTTTCCAAATAAAGTATAAAATAGGTCTGGGAGTATAGCCTGGAGATAGAAAGCCCCTGGTTTCCACCCCCAGTACCACACACACACACACACACAAAAGTATCTTTGGGTTATTGATGTCTTTTTTTTTTTTTTTTTTTTTTTTTGCGGTTCTGGAGATGGAACCCAGGGACATTCAACCTCCAAGCTACATCCCCTGCCCTATTTTTTATTCTTTATTTTGAAACAGGGTCTCACTGAGTTGCAGAGGGCCTCACTAAGTAGCTGAGGCTGTCTGTGAACCGTGATCCTCTGGTCTCAGCCTCCCGAATGCTGGGATTACAAGTGTGCGCCACCACGCCTGGCTATTGCTGTCATTGATAAACTCCAATGCCAGTTGTGTTTGGCCATTTGTTTTGATCTTTTTTGTTTCCTTGCAGCTACACCCCTAGCCCTATTTGTGTGTGTGTGTGTGTGTGTGTGTGTGTGTGTGTGTGTGTGGTACTGGGTATGGAATCCAGGGGCTACCTCTGAGCTATGCCTCCAGCCCTATTTTTTATTCTTTATTTTGAAACAGGGTCTCACTGAGTTGCAAAGGGCCTCACTAAGTAGTAGCTGAGGCTCTCTGTGAACCATGATCCTCCTGTCTTAGCCTCCCAAATGCTGAGATTACAAGCTTGTGCCACCATGCCTGGCTTTATTCTTTTATTTTGAAATAGGGTCTCATTAAGTTGTGGAGGGCCTAAGTAGCTGAGGCTGTCCTCAAACCTGCGATCCTCCTGTCTCTTGTCTCAGCCTCTTAAGTACTGGGATTACAAGCGTGCACCGTCACACCCAGCTTGTATTGATTTTTAATATTCACTAATGTTAACTTGAAAAGTTTTGCATCCTGAAAACTGGTAATAGCTTGTGAGTCAGTCATTTGCATTCAGTAATATCTTTTTCCTCTTGCTCCTCTGGCCCAGCAGATGTTGCCCTCTGGAGAAGACACGCGCACAGCTAGGAGTTCCTTCAGATGCTGACACGTGGTGAATCGCTGCTCTTGGTCACAAGATTTGGAAGACTGTTCGTCCTCCCAGATTGCATCTCTTTTTGTATGGATCTCCTATTTCTATGTCTTTTTTGAAAAGAACTTTTTGGGAAACATTTTTGGTTACAACTGTTCGTCCTCATCTATGCAAAGGAAGGAAAGCTGTTGCTGGGATATGAGGAGGTCTGTCTTTTTCCTTCTCTATACTTATATCACTTAGCTGTGTGGTGGTCCACACTTGTCCTCCCAGTATGTGGGAGCTCAAGCAGGAGGATCCCAAGTGAAGGCCAGCCTTGACAACTTAGACCGTGTTTCAAAATAAAAAGTAAAAAGGGCTTGGGGATGTAGCTTAGTGGTAGAGTGCTCTTGGGTTCAATCCCCAGTACTGCCAAGGAAAAAAAAGTTGATAGCAGGGATTTGTATGTTAAAACTAGGATTAGTTCCCAACTCTGCCATTTACTGTTGCAGGGGAAAATGATGAGATTTAATTTTCTTTTGGGGACAGTATCTACCTCAGGGTTTTGTGTACTGCACATCATTTATACTAAGCTTAATACCAGTTCTTTTTGGTAGCACCTTATTCTGACAGCATTGTTTGAATTTGTATTTATACAGGTGCAGCAAGGTAAGGGGAGGTTATATCAGCAAATTTATTTGTGTTTTCAAGCTTTACAAATAATGGATTAGGAATTACTACTTGGATATTTCTTTGGACACTATAATCGGTTCTTGAGTTATCCGACAGCAACTGAATGTCCAGCAGTTAGTTCTGATGCCTTCTTCTTGAAGTTAGTGTCAAGTCCCACGAGTTAAAGTGCTCAGTTCCTGGCACGTGCTTGTAATGCCAGTACTTGGGAGGCTGAGGCAGGATGACGGCAGGCCAGCCTCGGCAATTTAGTGAGACCCTCCACAACTTGGTGAGACCCTGTTTCCAAATACAGATAATAAAATAGGGCTAGCAGTGTAGGTCAGAGGTACAGCGCCCCTGGGTTCCATCCCCAGCACCACAACACTGCTCAGATGCCAGTAACAGTTCTGGCCACTCATACTTCTGTCCATCTTGGCTCCAGATTCAGGGATTCCCGTGTCCTTTTCCTCAGGTTCACTAATTGGCTAGAAGGACTTACCAGAACTCTGGAAAACAAACAAACAAACAAACAAACTTCATTTCTATTTACTGATTTATTATAAAAGGTACAGCTGAGGAACAGCCAGCCTGAAGAGATAGAGAAGGCAAGGTGTGGGGTGGGTGCAGAGCTTCCACACACACGGCCCAGCGGCATCCCTGTATTCAACACCCCAGAACCTCCATGCCCCATCACGGGGTCTGGAGCCCCTCGCCCCTCCCCAGTGTTGGGGGTTGCAAAATAACCCTCTCATCTCATGACTGGTCCTGACAGTCTCTGGAGCTCCACTGAGAGTTACCTTATTAGCATGAACCCAGGTATGAACGAAAGAAACTTGTGTTTTTGTTTTTTTGTTTGTGGGTCTGGGGATGGAATCCAGGAGCATTTGACCTCCGAGCTGCACCCCTGTCCTATTTTTTATTCTTTATTTTGAAACCGGGTCTCACTGAGTTGCAGAGGCCTCACTAAGTAGCTGAGGCTGTCCGCATACTGCAAACCTCCAGGTCTCAGCCTCCTGAATGCTGGGATGACAAGCGTGCGCCACCCCGCCTGGCTGAAAGAAGGTTGTTATGAATGACAAAAGATGGTCTAGTCACTAATGAAATACCAAATTGTTGTTTTTTAGTACGGGGGATTGAACCAAGGAATATTCTACCACTGAGCTATACCTCCAGCCTTATTTATTTATTTATTTATTTATTTATTTATTTATTTATTGTGCTGGGGATGGAATCCCAGGGGCATTCTACCTCCAAGCTATACCTCTGGCCCTATTTTTCATTCTTTATTTTGAAACAGGGTCTCACTGAGTTGCAAAGGGCCTCACTAAGTAGTAGCTGAGGCTGTCCTCGTACTGCGATCCTCCTGTCTCAGCCTCCCAAATGCTGGGATTGTAAGTGTGCGCCACCATGCCGGGCTCTTCCCCTCGATTTTGTTTTTTGGTGCTGAGAAATGAACCCAAGGCCTCATATACATTAGGCAAGTGTTTTAGCCACATTTCTTGCCCCCCCAAATATATATATTTCTTAGACCACACTATTATTACATAAAACTAGACCTTGTTTTTGACCAGAGGGCTGTATTTTAGAACACCCATCCGTATTGGATTCCTTTGGGTAATTGATCCCTTTCTTTATTTGGCCCTGGTGTCACCCTTGGGTTCTCGGTATGTAAACAACATTTGCTTTGAGATCCTTAGATGAAAGATGCCATTGAGACAGTAAATGCATTTTCTGAGGAGTCTTTATCAAATCCCAGGGTCCAGTGTTGTTTCTTTTCTGGTTAGCCTTTTGTCCTCAGAGGGCTGTACTTTAATCCTGTTACACTGTTACAGAGCTAATTCTGCAGTGTGATGTGACAAAACAGATCACTTTTCTGAAAATGCAAGGCTCAGTGTTTTAACTGTTGGGTCAGGAAATTTGAGTTGAAATGCCTTTTGATGGTCTTTTTTTTTTTTTCTATACTGGGATATTTTTTGGTGGTACTGGGGGTGGAACCCAGAGGCTTTCTACCTTTTCTATCTCCAGGCTATACTTCCAGACCTATTTTATATTTTTATTTGGAAACAGGGTGTCACTAAGTTGCTGAGAGCCTCACTCAGTGGCTGAGGCTGGCTTCGAACCTGCGCGATCCTCCTGTCTCAGCCTCCCAAGCGCGGGGATTACAAGCGTGCGCCACCACGCCCGGCTCTTTTCACCAGTTTTTACACATACTTATTTATGTGCCTGTGCGTGTAGTCCTGTGTGACTTGATTTCTTTTAAAGATCTGTGTAACCACCATTACCACCTGTGCATGTGTGTATGTCTCTGCAGTCTGAGTTCATCCAAAGTTGTATAACCAGCATCACCACCAGGCTATAGAACAGTCCATCAGTCAGATGTTTGTTCCTTATAATCACCCCATCTCCTCTTTGTCTCCGCTCCTGGAAAACCAAAAGTTTTCTATCTCTGGGTTTTGTTATTTTAAAGATATTACATAAATGGAATTGTACTGGAGACATTTTGGGGGATTATTATTTTTTCTTCCTTGCAGTGTTGGGAATCCAACAAAGGACATTCATTGTACATGCCAGACAAGTACTCTGTCACTAAACTCTATCTCCAGTCCTGAGGTCAGCTTTTTTATTTTTTATTTTTGGTACTGGGTGTTGAACCCAGAGGTATTCTGCCTCCAAGTTATACCCCCTGGCCTGATTTTATTCCTTATTTGGAAACAGGGTCACACTAATTTGTGAAGGGTTTTGCTAAATTGCCAAGGCTGGCTTCAAACCTGAGATCTCTTGTCTCAGCTTCCCGAGCACTGGGATTACAGGCATGCCTGAGGTCAGCATTGTCTATAAATGGGTTAAGCACTGGGCATGGTGGCACATACTTGTAATTCCAGTACTTGGGAAGCTGAGACAGGAGGATTGCAGGTTCAAGAACAGCCTCAATAATGTGGTGAGATTCTCAGCAACCTAGTGAGGCCCTGTTTCAAACTAAAAAAAAAAAATAATAATAATAATAGAAATAGGGATATGACTCAGAGGTAGAACTCCCTTGAGTTCAATCCTCAGTACCAAAAAACAAAAAAAGCATTAAGCTGGATATGGTAGCACACATCTATAATCTCAGTACCTTGGGAGGCCAAGACAGGAGGATCACAGGCTTGAGGCCGGCCTCAGCAACTTACACTCTGTTTATCAACAGTTCCTCCCATTTTATGGCTCAGTGGTGTCCCATGATATGGATATCAGAGTTTGTTTAAACATTCAGCTATTAAGGGGCACTTGTGTTATTTTTAGTTTGGGGTACTACCAGAAAGGTTTCTGTGAGCATTCCTGCATACTTCTTATGTGAACATATATTTTCATTTCTCTGGAATGCAGTTGCTGGGATGGGTGGTAACTCTGTATTTAATTTTATAAGAAGCTGTCAGGCTTTCCAGAACCGCAGTATCATTTTACATTCCTACTAGCGATATGAGCACTAATACACTTTTATTGCTTATTCATTCTTTTTCTAAAATGTAAGTGGTAGTAGATGACAGAAACTTAAGAAGATTTATGTAATAAAGAGTCATAAAATGCAAGCTCTGTGCATTGACATTATTTTACTAGAACATACGGTTACTGCCAGAAGAATAAAATTAGTTGTTCTTGGTGTTTGCTTTGGCAGTCTTCCGTTGACCTTGTTTGAAGAGACTAACAACTTTGACAAATGAGGTAGGTGTGTTGCTAAACTTTCATCCTAAGGCATTTGGTAATTTTGGAATATGAAGAACCGGTTTCTTTCTTAATTTTTTCTTAATTTTTCCTTAATTTTCACTATTTCACTAGTAGTGTTTATTTTTTCTAAAGTATTAGTGATTTATGATACTAGAATTTTTATGTGTAATAGGATCTTAAATTTTTGTTCATTTTTTAATTTTTTCATGAACTTAGTAATGTTTTTATTACTTAGAATTGTTCAAACACCTTTGCAAACTGTTTGCTTACCATCAAAATAGGCAATTTTCTAAGCAACTATGTCCATACTCAGCTTTAGAACAGTCACTGAAATAGCGAGGACTTTTAGGCCAAGGAAGCTGTCCAAGAATTCTGTGAATGAGGCTGAGGATTGACCTTGCCAGAACTCATGGGGAGGATGTCTGTCTTGTTTTGTGCGGTGGAACAGGGTATTTCATCCAAACATTGCCCTGATTTCTTCTCTTTTTCCCATTGAATTGTTTTTTTTTTTTTTTTTTACATATGCAGAGATTTTAATTTCTTTAAATGTTTTTTTCTTTTGCGTGTGTGTGGTACTGGTGATGGAACGCAGGGGCATTCTGCCTCTGAGCTACACTCCCAGCCCTATTTTTTATTCTTTATTTTGAAACAGGGTCTCACTGAGTTGCAGAGGGCCTAAGTAGTAGCTGAGGCTGTCTGCGAACCTCGATCCTCCTGTCTCAGTCTCCCAAATGCTGAGATTACAACTGCACAACACCATGCCTGGCTAAATGTGTTTTTGGGTTTTTTTGGTGGTACTGGGGATGGAACCCAGGGGCCTTCTACCTCCAGGGTATACTCCCAGACCTATTTTCTATTTTATTTGGAAACATGGTGTCTCACTAAGTTGCTGAGAGCCTCACAAAGTAGCTTAGGCTTCGAACCTGTGCAGTCCTATCGTCTCAGCCTCCCAAGCATGGGGATTACAAGCGTGTACCATCATGCCCGGCTAAATGTTATTTTTTGATAAAAATACTTTATGTGCCGGGCGTGGTGGCGCACGCTTGTAATCCCTGCGCTTGGGAGGCTGAGACAGGAGGATCACACGGGTTCGAAGCCAGCCTCAGCTACTTAGTGAGGCTCTCAGCATCTTAGTGAGACCCTGTTTCCAAATAAAAAAAAAAAGGTCTGGGAGTATAGCCCGGAGGTAGAAAGCCTCTGGGTTCCATCCCCAGTACCACCAAAAAAAAAAAAAAAAAACCCAAAAAACTTTCTGTGATTTATCGTGGGATAAGTTGAGTAAGAGTTTCATATTTTAAGACAAACTAAGGATTTATCTTTGCTTTGGGACTTGACAATTAAGTATAAAAAATCCCATTTTGTTTTGAAGCCTGTAGTCACACAGATTGAGATGGCTGTATTTTATTCAGTGAAGTTAGAGTTTCTCATGTTTCTTCAGGTAGATAGGATACAATCAGAAGAAAGCCTTTTTAAGTACATTTCCGATGGCAGCTAAAGGGACCTTGCTAAAGGAAGTGTAGTTAAGGATGATGATGATGGGGCATACATAACCTGGTGGTGAATGGTTTGTGATTCCTGGCAACTGGATTTTGACAGGCAATCTGGACCATTTTTGATGATTCTTGAGCATAGTTCCATACACTTAGCTGTGCAGTACATTTTTATTGAGCCTCCTAGACAATGCGGATAGAATGTGGAGCAAAAAGTGACATGGTATTTCCCCTGTAGAGCTTAGGGTCTGGTAGACAGCATAGTATCTGCTTAGAAACTGCCTACATGTGTTCTTCTGTATACTTTAAGTAATTTTTAAATTACATACAATACTTAACATGATGTGAATGTTATATAAATAGTAGTATATTGTTAAGGGAACAGTCACGAGAAAAAAGTCTATATTCAGCTGGGATGCAGTTTTCTTATTCAGACTTTGATCATTGTGAAGCTGGTTGAATCTACAAACTCAGGGCCCATGGGTATGGAGAGCCAACTCTTTGGAGCTTTTTTTTTTTTTTTTTGTATTTTATAACTAAGTTGACTGCATGCCTGCTAAACATGTTTATTTAATGGGATTTATATAATGTTTTTTTAATTATTATTCTTGAGCCACTCTACTGACAGCTTTATTTTTCTTTTCTTAAAAGCTAGAATTAGCTGGGCATGGTGCACATGCCTGTAATCCCAGTACTGGGAGACTGAGACAGGAGGATTGCAGGTTTGAGGCCAACCTCAGCAACTTAGTGAGGCCCTCCCCAACTTACTGAGACCCTATTTCTTTTTTCGTTTTCTTTTTGTGGTAGCAGGGATTGAACCCAAGGGCATTCTACTTCCAGTTACATCCTCAGCCCTATATTTTTCTTTTTTCTTTTCAAACAGGGTCTCAGTAACTTGCAGAGGCCAGCTTCACTAAGTAGCTGGGGCCAGCTGTGAACCTGCAATCCTCCTGTCTCAGCCTCCCAAGTATTGAAATTACAAGAGTGTGCTACCACACCCGGCATGAGACACTATTTCCAAATAAAACATAAAATAGGGTTGAGGCTATAACTCAGGTAGAATGCTTCTGTATTCAGTCTCCAGTAATGTGTGCGCATGCACACGCCTAGAACCAGGCTTTCAGAAAAGCACGGAGCACATGCTGGAGCGAAAGGCCAGTGCTGCAGAAGCCTGTGGGGTATGCGTGTTCAGTAGCTTTGTGACTGCTTGTTCTCGATTTGTCAAAGTATTTTTGGCTGGCTCTGTTTTGTGAGTTGTGGTTTATTTGGATACTTTGAGTAGTGACCCTGGGAATGAGTGTGTAGTGAGTAGTGACCCTGGGAACGAGTGTGTTGTGAGTAGTGTTTGGAAAGCTGTTGCATAGGTTGCTCAGGAGGGAAAGACAGGAATACTTGTGCTGAACAGATCTGAAGTCTACTGGCTTAATCCTCTGATCAAGCCTTTGGAGCAAATGCCAATTTTATTTATTTATTTTTGCGGGACTGTAGATTGAACCCAGCAGGGGAATTCTACTTCCAAAATACACCCCAGCCCTATCTTTTATTATTTATTTTGAAACAGGATCTCACTGAGTTGCCAAGGGCCTCACTAAGTAGCTGAGGCTGTCCGCAAACTGTGATCCTCCTGTTTCAGCCTCCTGAATGCTGGGATGACAAGCGTGCGCCACCACGCCTGGCTCTGCAGATGCCAATATTTTGATGCAAGTTATTCCACATAAAGGACTTGGTGATTGAAAGGCAGAAAGTAAAATTTAATGTCTGTGTCTCAGGTCTGGCCAGAATACATAATACTTTTTGTTAGCCTAGGGCTTCCCCCATGCACGTACTACCACTGAGCTACACTGTACCCAGCCCTTAAATAAATAATATTGGTGAGGTGAGTGTAGAATACGCTCTCTTCAGTGTCAGTAAAGAGTAAGGAAAAAGTAAACTTCTTTTATAATCTCTTTTGACTCTGGTGGAATAGTCTAGTGTCATATCTTTAAGGCTGTTGAATAATAGGAAAGGACAGTCAAGAGAATAGAACATTCACACATGAACGGGATAAGTAGAACAGTGAGGTAGTATGATCCCTCCACATGTTTTTCTATTATCCAGTTCTTGGGAGACTGAGACAGGAAGATCCAGGTTCAAAGCCAGCCTCAGCTACTTAGTGAGGCCCTCTGTAATTTAGTGATACCTGTTTCAAAATAAAGAATAAAAAATAGAGCTGAGGATATAGCTTAGAGGTAGAATCCCCCTAGGTTCAATCCCCAGCACCACAAAATTAAAGAAAAAAGAAATTGTACTTTATTAAAATGTCTGCCTGCCTGCCTGCCTTTCTTTTTTTCTTTTTTTCTTTCTTTCTTCCTTCCTTTCTTTCTTTCTTTCCTTCTTTCTTTCTCCCTTTCTCTCTCTCTTCTTTCTTTCTTTGATGGTACTTCATTGATTTCAAGCATTCACCACCACACCCAACTTAATAAAATACAATTTTCAAATACCTAATATAAATGTTAATTGAAATAGAATTTATGATCTTGCATTACATGTAATCATTCCTAATGGATATGTACACACATGTATACATATATATTCAGATATAGGTATATACATAAATATATAAGAATGTTATATTTAGTATGCCCTATAAATAAATGTACTAGGTATATATTCCTTCTTAAGTCTTACTCCTCTTTTTCTTCTTCTTTTTTTTTTTGTGGTGCTGGGGATGGAACCCAGGCACATTCTACCTCCAAGTGACACCCCCAGCACTATTTTGTTTTTCATTTTTAAACAGGGTCTCACTAAGTTGCTGCCAACCTCACTAAATTGCTGAAGTTGGCTTCAAACCTACAGTTGTCTCAGCCTCCTAAGTACTGGGATTACTGGTGTGTACCACCATGCCCAGTTTAAATTTTACTTGTAAGGTTACTTTGTGGTCACGATTTGGTGTATATTTCGTAGTAGTAAACCAGTTTATAGCAAGCCTGGGATGGTGGTTCATGCTTCTAATCCTAGTACTTGGGAGGCAGAGACATGCGGATCACAGGTTTGAGACCAGTCTCAGCAACTTAGCAACACCCTGTTTCAAAATTAAAAAAGGGCTTGAGGGTATAGCTTAGGAGTAGAGTGCTCCTGGTTTCAGTCTCAAGTACCAAAAAACAAAATGCGGACAAGCAGCTAGAACTTAATAAGTATTTACTTTGTGCCTGGCTGTATATTAAGTTCTTTCCATGCATACATTGCCTAGTTTATTCTTTACAACAACACCGTAAGATGGGAAATATTTTTATATCCACTTTAAAAATGAAATTAAGTTATTTGCTCAAGGATCCGCAAATTGTAGGCAAGGGAGCTAGAGTACTAGAATGTTTCAGATAAAGGAAGCCGAGTCATTAGAGGAATGAGGATAGGAGATGGGGGGGGTGTTGGATTGGAAGAGAGCTTAGATGCATGAGTCAGCACAGTGGTGCGTGCCTGTAATCCCAGCTACTCAGGAGGCTTAGGCAGAAGGGTCACCGAGTTTGAGGTCAGCCTGAGCAATACAGCAAGACCCTGTCTCAAAAAAGGAAAAGGAAAGGAAAAGTGTAGAGATAATGCAGTGGGCTTAGAGAACAGAATCAAGCACCCTTTGAGGTTTGTGGACAGAGATTTAAAGTGTCATTGGTCAGCAAGGGTGTGTGGGGCTTTTTTCCTTGTCTCCTTCAGTTGCAAGGGTTCAGTTATGGAATAGTATTATCCACGAGAGCTGGCCGAGGTGTGCGGGTGTGTGCAAGGGAATGTTTGTGAAGACAGACCTGAGAATCTAGGCAGGGCTTATTTTAGGAGATAGGTTGAATTAGAATGGGAATGTAGCTATTTTTCTGTGAATAGCTAGTCTTTTCAACAAATGGTGCTGAAACAGATTCCACACACAGAATAATCTCAGCCCTTACCTCATAGTATACTGAGAATTAGTTAATTAATTATATGGCGCTGGGGATTGAACCCAGGGACGTTCTGCCTCCGAGCTACATGTTGTCCATTCTGTTTCATGACCTGCAAAGATGTGTATCACCAGTAGAGTCATTGACCTCTCGATTGGCCCAGACAGACTGTGGTTCTTGCTTTCTGGCTGGAAGTCTTGGCCCACATCTTTCTGCTTATTCATCTGTCTTCTCATCCTTCAGAGTTCAGTTAAAGCCTCTTCTTCATTAAGCTGTTCCAGATAAATCCAGTCCTAGCTGATCTTCCTAACTTGTGGTGGTAAATGCAGTCTTCCTCACACACTTCAGCACTTAACTGTGTTGTTTTGTACTGTTTTTCTTATTTTTGCCCCAGCATGTAAATCTTGTTTTTTTGTCTTACATTTCGAGTCTCTTGAGTGCAGAATATTTAGCCTGACTAGTGCTAGGTGCATAGCAGTTATCCCAAAATACTTGTCTAATTAAATTGTTTCTTTGGTAATGACTATTAAAAGCTAGTTTTCCAGAAATTTTTTAATTTTGGTGCATTTTGATTCTCAGCTGGACATAGTAGGGTTTTTAGAATTGTCTTTGAGTTCCCCGGGCGTGGTGGCGCACGCTCGTCATCCCCGCGCTTGGGAGGCAGAGACAGGAGGATCGCGCAGGTTCGAAGCCAGCCGCGCTGGTTTAACAGACCCTGTTTCCACATAAAAAAGTAAAAAATAGGTCTGGGAGTGTAGCCCATGGGAGTGTATCCCGGAGGTAGAAGAGCTTCCAGGAACCCCAGCACCACCAAAAAAAAAAAAAAAAAAAAAAAATTGAAGATACACTGGTGGGCACTGCTTGAAAAAAATGCTTATTTGTGAAGTTGTGGTGTTTTCATATATTTGCTTTATTTTCCATGTTACTTGAAGACTAGAGTTAGGGGAGTGTCCAGTACCCTTTTTTTTGCAGTACTGGGGATGGAACCCAGGGGCATTCTACCTCTGAGTTATACCCCTGGTCCTGTTTTTTATTCTTTACTTTGAAACGGTCTTACTGAGTTGCAAAGGGCTCACTAAGTAGCTAAGGTTGTCCGCGAACCTGGATCTTCCTGTCTCAGCCTCCCAAATGCTGGGATTACAAGCGTCCACTACCATGCCTGGCTGGAATGTCCATTACTTATACAGTATGATTGTGTTAAAATATGTGTTATACCAGATGACATTTGTTATTTTTTCTCTCTCTCTTTCTTTTTCTTTTTTCTTTTCCTGTGGTATTAGGGGTTGAACCCAGGGGTGTTCTACCTCCAAGTTATATCCCTATCCATGATATTATTATCTTTTTTGTGGTACTGAGGGTGGAAACCTTTTCTATCTCTGGGCTAAACTCCCACACCTATTTTATACTTTATTTGGAAACAGAGTCTCACTAAGTTGCTGAGAGCCTCACTCAGTAGCTGAGACTGGCTTCAAACCTGTGCGATCCTCCTATCTCAGCCTCCCAAGCGCTGGGATTACAAGGATGCACCACCACGCCAGACTATTATTTTTTATTTTGAAACAGAGTCTCCCTAAGTGGTGAGACTGGTCTTGAACTTGCAGTCCTCATGTCACAGCCTTCCAAGTACTGGAATTACAAATATGCACCACCATGCCTTGTTTACTTTCTTTTTTAAGTTCTCACAGGTTAGTATTTTTTCCAAAGTGTCTTTATCTTTTTTTTTTTTTTTTTTTTTTTTTGCAGTACTGTTGATTGAGCCCCAGGGGCATTCTACCTTCGAGTTGCACCCCCACCCTACTTTTTATTCTTTATTTTTTATTTATTTATTTATTTTTTCAGCACTGGGGATGGAATCTAGGGACATTCTACCTACGAGCTACACACCCAGCCCTATTTTTTATTCTTTATTTTGAAACAGGGTCTCACCGAGTTGCAAAGGGCCTCACTAAGTAGCTGAGGCTGTCCATGAACTGCTGTCTCAATCTCCCAAATGCTGGGATTACCAGCATGTGCCACCATACCTGGTTCTATTTTTTATTTATTTATTTTTATTTTTTTATTTTTGGTGGTACTGGGGGTGGAACCCAGACGCTTTCTACCTCCGGGCTATACTCCCAGACCCTTTTTTATATTTTATTTGGAAACAGGGTCTCACTAAGTTGCTGAAAGCCTCACTAAGTAGCTGAGGCTGGCTTTGAACACGGGCAATCCTCCTGTCTCAGCCTCCCAAGCGCGGGGATTACAAGCGTGTGCCACCACGCCCGGCTTCTATTTTTTATTTTGAAACAGGATCTCACTAAATCTCAGAGGGCCTCTCTAAGTAGCTGAGGTTGTCCGCAAACCTGCGGTTCTCCTATCTCAGCCTCCCAAAATATTGGGATTACAAGCGTGCGCCACTACACCTCAGCTTTTTAAAATTCTTTTTCTTTTTTCTTTTTCTTTTTCTTTTTTGTGCTACTGGGATGGAACCTCCAGGGCTGAGCTACACGTACCCCGACTCTTTTTCTTTTTTTTTTTTTGAGGTTCTGGGGATGGAACCCTGGGGCATTCGACCTCCGAACTACACTCCGTGTCCTATTTTTTATTCTTTATTTTGAAACAGGGTCTCACTAAGTTGCAGAAGACCGCACTAAGTAGCTGAGGCTGTCCGTGAACTGCCATCCTTCAGTCTCAGCCTCCTGTATGCTGGGATTACAAGCATGTACCACCATACCCGATCCCAGCCTTACTTTTTATTTTTATTTTTTTATTTTATTTTTTATTTTTTGGTGGTACTGGGGGTGGAACCCAGAGGCTTTCTACCTCCGGGCTATGCTCCCAGACCTATTTTATATTTTATTTGGAAACAGGGTCTCACTAAGTTGCTGAAAGCCTCACTCAGTAGCTGAGGCTGGCTTCGAACCTGTGCGATCCTCCTGTCTCAGCCTCCCAAGTGCAGGGATTACAAGCGTGTGCCACCACGCCCGGCTTTTATTTTTTATTTTGAAACAGGCTCTCACTGAGTTGCAAAGGGCCTCACTAAGTAGCTGAGGATGGCCATGAACTGGGATCCTCCTGTCTCAGACTCCCAAATGCTAGGATTACAAGCGTGCACCACCATGCCCAGTTCAGATTGTCTTTATTCCTGACTGACTGACTGTATGTATGTATGTATGTATGTATGTATGTATGTATTTTATGTGTGGTGAGGGGTACTGGGGATGGAACCCTTCTACCTCCGGGCTACAATCCCAGACCTATTTTATATTTTATTTGGAAACAGGGTCTCTTAAGCCAGCAAGGCTGACTTCAAACCTGTGCGATCCTCCTGTCTGCCTCCCAAGTGCAGGGATTATAAGCGTGCGCCACCACGCCTGGTTATTCCTGATTATCTTTTTATTATACTTTTTAAAAGTTAGAAAATACTAAAAAGTAGTAGAAAGATACTACCCTGGTCCCTCTCATCAGCGGGAGGTAAGGACTGTTAACATTGTATTGTATGTACTTGGGTTTCCCTTGTACCTTTAAAAAGTGTCCCCGTCTAAATGTCTCACTGTGTCATTTTAATGCTTGCTTTTCAGCTTTTCCTAGCAGGATTCCTGTACACCCCAGAACTACTTGAGGAGCAGTGATGAAGGCAAGTATTTAACTCTTTATAATAAAGTCAGTGAAATTAACAAATCAAAAACTTGGGTCAACACATCTATCAAAAAAACAAAACAAAAAAAATGTAAAGGAATAAAAAAACAAAGAAAGATTGTGTAATTTGGGTTGGTTTTATAGACTACCTTTCTAAACATTCCTCAGATTTTAAACTGTACTTTTTTTACTTACTCTTTTACTTTAGAGCGCTTGTTTCATGTTAACTAATGGCATGTCTTTAGCAAAACTGTGGTAGAAAATTGTTAAAACTTCTAAGAATTTAACAGAGTTACCTGAAGTGCCTGGTTTGTGGATGGCTGTCTTTTCTTCTCTCTCATTCCTTCCTTTTTTTCCTTTTCTCTCATGTCCTTCTTTTTCCTTTCCCCTTGATTTCTGGTTTACCTAAAATAACTTTGCTTTTTAAAAAAAAATTTTGCAGGTCTGGGGATGGAACCCAGAGGCATTTGACCTCCAAGCCACACCCCCTGCCCATTTTTTTTTTTTTTTTTTTTTTTTTTGGTGGTACTGGGGTTCCTGGAAACCCTTCTATCTCCGGGTTACATTCCCAGACCTATTTAATGTTTTATTTGGAAACAGGGTCTCTTAAACCAGCGAGGCTGGCTTTGAACCAGCGCGATCCTCCTTTCTCCGTTTCCCAAGTGCAGGGATTACAACAAGCGTGCACCACCACGCCCGGCCCAATTTTTTTTTTTTTATTCTTTATTTTGAAACAGGATCTCACTGAGTTGCAGAGGGCCTCACTAAGTAGCTGAGGCTGTCCGCGAACCACAGTCCTCGAGTCTCAGCCTCCTGAATGCCTGGATTACAAGTGTGCACCACCAAGCCCGGCTATAAATTTCTTTTTCTTTTTTTTTTTTGGTGGTACTGGGGATGGAACCCTTCTACCTCCAGGCTACACTCCCAGGCCTATTTTATATTTTATTTGGAAACAGGGTCTCTTAACCTGCGCAATCCTCCTGTCTCTGCCTCTCAATCGCAGGGATTACAAGTGTGTGCCACCACGCCTGGCTATAACTTTGCTTTTTAAAGAAATTGTGTGAATAAAAGAGAAGCCAATATTTTTTTCTCATGAAAGTATGAACTAGTTTGTATTGGCTTTAGAGTTGAACTTGTTTGTGTTAAGCCAGGGACATAAATTCAAATACTTGGATAATTTTATAGTGGTGGTTATTATAGCATTATCACATTTGGCAAACACTGAAAGGTGGCCTTGAAGATTTTCTGTATGGAACATTTTAGCAAGTTTAAAACTCTGGCCATATTTCTTGTTGGTGCTGCTATCACAGCAGTGATGTAGATAATAGCTATAAGTTTAAGTACCGGATTGCATTTTACAATCAGAACTAGTTTGTTTTTCTGAGGGTTTTTTTTTTTTTTTTTCTCTCTCTGGAACTGGGAATCAAACCCAGAGCACTGCACTTGCAAGACAGGCGCATTGTCACTGAGCTACATCTTAGCCCCACCAGATTATTTTTCTAATGTTTACCTTTTAACACTTGTTAAAGCTTAATTTAGATTTCTTTAGGGCACCATGCTATGTGAGCTTATGCCCGCTTGTAAAATGAAGATAAGTCTACCTTTAGAAATCTTGGGATTCATACTACTAATTCATTTCTACTACCTAATCTCTGTAGTCGTGAAAAGAGCTTGGGTTTAGAAACCTCAGCTTTCCAAATGTTGAAATGGAAACTGACACCATTTCAGGTATTTACAGGAAAATGCTAGCATTTCTTTGTCATTAGTTATGTTTCAATTAATTGAAAATAAAAGATTTATACATGCTAGTAAAACCTCAGAGAACGTTATTGACATTGAAAATGTGTCATACCTTTTTTTTTTTTTTTTTTTTTTTTTTTTGCGGGTCTGGTGATGGAACCCAGGGGCATTTGACCTCCAAGCTACACCCCCTGCCCTATTTTTTATTCTTTATTTTGAAACCAGGTCTCACTGACTTGCAAAGGGCCGCACTAAGTAGCTGAGGCTGTCTGCGAATTGCGATCCTCCTGTCTCAGCCTCCCGAATGTTGGGATTACAAGTGTGCACCACCACGCCCAGGGATTTAGTGTCTTAATCAGCTTTGGCACCACTCTTTTATTAATGGTATCTTTTAATCTTATGGGATAATTTACTTTGTACATTTTACTTAGAATAATAACAGTAAAAACCAATTCTCTTACTTACCTAATACAGTGCAAATAAGCAAAAATGTAAACTACCGCTTCATTATTAATCAGCCGGCTACTTTGATGTCCTCTCATCTCAGAGTCTCAATGGGTCAATGTGATGGGAGAAGAGATTAGTTGGTGTACACTGTTCCTGGTTTATCTTGGTGTGACATGGCCCTTTTTCTCTGCAGAGATTAGAAATAATTCAGTAACTATTAAGTCTGCTGGACAAACTTCTGAGGAATAGTGAGGATAATTAATACGTATACTACTGGCAACATTTCTGCTTGGAAGGAGCCTCAGAAAACTGTACTGGAGGCCAGGGCAGTCATTAGTAAGAGTTAAGGGTTTCTTTCTTGACCATCGCAAAGGCACAGAGACAAACAAAAGCAAGGACACAGTCAGGGCAAGGGTAGGAGCTCCAGAGGAACGGCAGGATTTCAGTGGGTCTTAGAGAGAGTGAAAGGCAGTGAGATGTTTCATTAGGGCTGCTCTGCATTTGCTTCGTTTAGGAAAAAAGCGATTTCTGGTATTTAGAGAGTCAGACAATACCCTTGAGAGAGGAACATCTTTAATGTTGTCACCTGGTTTCTGCCCCCGAGTTACAAAGACGTCACCAGATGAGGAAACGGGTAGCAGAGCCACAGTAACAGTGTCCAGGCGATGCGATAAGAGGGTCTTAGTGCAGTCACCCTCTGAACTTGGTTTTTTTTTTTTTTTTTTTGGTGGTACTGGGGTTCCTGGAAGCCCTTCTACCTCCACTGCTAGACCTATTTTTACATTTTTATTTGGAAACGGTCTCCTAAGCCAGCGCGTGGCTGGCTTCGAACCTGCGCGATCCTCCTGTCTCCGCCTCCCAAGCACGGGGATTACAAGCGTGCGCCACCACGCCCGGCCCACCCTCTGAACTTGTGTACCCTGATGTCAGCCAGGCAGCCACCTGTTGGCCAGGTGTCTGTGTTTCCCCAGCACACGGTCACGTAGGGCCCCATTGGTAGTGGCTTAGATTGTTCAAAGTACATTGTAGTGTAGGGAGTCTTTTTCTTATTTTTGGTCCTGGGGATTGAACTTAGGGCCTTGGGCATGCTAGCAAGCACTCTCCCACTGAGCTCCACCCCCCAGCCCAGTTTTAAAGTCTCCTAAACAAAAAGTTGAGGGAAATATGGAAATACAGAATCTCCTACATGTTTTGCCCTCACTAGCAGCTTCTGTGTATTTATAAGATTTTGTTTTATATGTTTGTACAAACTCAATAAAAAAAACCACTTTGTATTAAGGAGAAATCTCATCCCCTCCCATTCAGCCCTTCCCCCACCTTTTTGGCATGTGATCTCAGTAACCATGGCAATTGTGCTGACTTTACCTCTCTTAGTTTCAGCTTCCTTTTAAAACGTCCTGCATTTAATACTGGTGTATTGGTTGCTATTTGGCTTTTTATTTTCTCTCCTCTTCTGTCATACCCACTTACTATATTACTGCTTTGCTTTTGAGTTTGTATGGATATATGGGAAGCTTTGGTCAGGAATGATACTATTGAGAAGGATTTCTTTGAAACTCCGTTCTTTTGTGTGTGTGTGTGTGTGTGTGTGTGTGTGTGTGTGTGTGTGTGGTACTGGGGTGGAACCCAGGGGCTTTCTACCCCCGGGGTACACTCCCAGACCTATTTTCTATTTTATTTGGAAACAGCCTCACTGAGTAGCTGAGGCTGGCTTTGAACCTGTGCGATCCTCCTGTCTCAGTCTCCCAAGTACTGGGATTACAAGTGTGCACCACCATGCCTGGCTGAAACTTTGTCCTTGATGGCTGGTGCAAAGTCTCAGTCTCTCTGAAGACTGATTCTGTCTGGATTGTTCCTCATATGGTGTCAGAAAGGTCATTTGTGCTTCAGCAGAGAATTCAGTGTACTGGATTTTTATACCCCTTTGTCTTCTCAAAAGAGCGATCCTGACACCTCTAATTACCAGTGAGCTTGATGAATACGCATGGTAACAAGAAATTCCTGCATCCACTAAAATCCATATGAAATTAGTTGGGGATATCCACTTATTATTTGAAAGTACTGAGTTTCAGCATGTAGGTAATTGACTATGGTTACAAAAGACAGGAATTAAATTGCCTCAAATAAACTAAACATATCCGACAGTCTTTTGACTTATTTCCTAAGCAATGGCTGTTCTGTCAAATACTAATGTGTCAATTCCAAGATGACTTCCCTAATATCCAGTTTTTCATGTACTGAAACTCATAGGGATTTTTGAACAGTGTTGCTATTTTCATTTCCTGTATACTTGTTTTGGTCCTTTTTCTTCTAGAAAATAATTGTTACCCACTATCTAGAAAACTATCTTTAAATCTTCTGATTAAAGATTGCTTAATGATAGTGCCTATATGTGTTGTTACTAATGGCATGGTTTTCTTGTTTTAACACTGGAGTTTCTGCATGAATTTATGATACAAGGTTCTTTTCTTTCTTTTTTAACATTAGATAGGCATGAAGCCTCCGTCCACAGCTGCATGCATAGTCGCTGTTGAAGCAAATGCCTACCTAATTTGACAGTCTTGGTGTGTTTAAAATTTTTTGAGTTTGCAAATAAGCATATAAGTCTACTGATGGAGCCTTCAGGCAGCGAACAGTTATTTGAGGACCCTGATCCTGGAGGCAAATCCCAAGATGCAGAGGCCAGAAAGCAGACAGAATCAGAACAAAAGTTATCTAAAATGACCCACAATGCTCTGGAGAACATTAATGTGATTGGCCAAGGCTTGAAGCATCTCTTCCAGCACCAGCGCAGGAGGTCGTCAGTGTCTCCACACGACGTGCAGCAGGTTCAGACAGATGCAGAACCTGAGGTGGACCTAGAAAGCCAGAGTGCGTGTGCTGAGATTGATGGTGTCTCCACCCACCCTACAGCTCTGAACCGAGTTCTGCAGCAGATCCGAGTGCCACCCAAAATGAAGCGCGGGACGAGCTTGCATAGTAGGCGGGGCAAGCCCGAGGCCCCAAAGGGAAGTCCCCAGATCAACAGAAAATCTGGCCAGGACATGGCAGCTGTTATACAGTCAGGCCGGCCCAGGTCTTCATCCACGACTGATGCTCCCACCAGCTCCACCGTGATGGAAATAGCTTGCGCCGCGGCTGCTGCCTGTCTTCCAGGAGAGGAAGCCACTGCAGAACGGGTGAGTTTACAGATTTCCTGTTAACTCACTGTTCCTATAGACGTGTGTATCTCACGCCGCAAGAAAAGTGTTCAGTTGATTTTTTTGATGTATCCATTATGTTTGAAAACTACCTGCTTCTGCCTTAGCCATCTGCTACGAAGCCACTCCAGTTTTTAAAGTAGATTCTTTTTGGTTTCTTAGCTAGATTTTTTTTTTAAATTCAGATTTGGCAAGAATATTTGTGCCTGTTTGCAAAACAGCTTTAACTTGATGATGGAGTTTGGACTTGGCAATTATGACATGTTGAACACAGAAGTTCTGTTTTGCTTTACTTTCTTAGGTTTACTGATGTCAGTGTTTTCCCCCTACAGAAAAAACTAATTAATAAATACATCCAGTCTGCTACAGTGCTATATAAGTATTTTCATCTCCACATATATACTTAATACATTTATGCTGTAAAACTTGGTCCTCGATTAAAACATCATCTTTGAATTCACAAAGGCATATTGACATAGTTATGAGCAATATTTTCTCAGAAGTGCTCTATGATTTGAAATTTTAGAAGTTAAATGTTTTGCATTTGAAAGAAACATACACTAAGTATAGAAAACTTTGAAAATGCAGAAATGTAAAGGAAGAAAAAAACTATTGCCAGTATTTTGGTGTGTTTTTTTTACATATGTTAAGGAAATATTATACACCAATACTTTGAGGTATATTATTACTTATGAAACATACATTGAAGAAAATTTAAATGTATTAAAATTAATATTTTATATATAACCAGAATGTTATTAAATGTACAATTTTGTTTTTTAAATTAAAACTCATGAGCATTTTTTCATACTTATAAACATTTTACTGTAGATTTTTATTAATTGCATAGTCCAACATTTTGTTGTCTCAGCTTCCCAAATGCTGGGATTACAAGTGTGTACCACCATGACCAGCTAGGCGGCGTGTTTGAACACATGCCATTTTCTCTTTAATTTTAAAACATGCCTATGTTCTGCTTTGATAGACTGTATTTTCTCATTTTTGCTGATTGACAGCAGAGGTATAGGAAGTATGGCCATGGTTTCATAACTAGCCTGTTTCACAACTGGGATGTTTCAGAGCTTGAGTAATAAGTCTATGATCTTTGGTGTTTCAATTAGATACGTTTTAATTGCTGCTATATTCCAGGTACCTGTCTGACTTGAGAGAAAGATTTTCTTTGCAGTACCGTATTGTGTCTCCATTATTATGTATTGCACATTGGTCTAAGTACTTGGGAGACACAAAGGCACGAGGACTTCATGTTTCTCTTTTTGCACTTTAAAATGTTAACTTCATTCCTGTATATATAATGTGACAGAAACCAACAGCTAATGGCCTTTAATTTATGACAGTTAAGGGATAGTTTTTTGTTTTTGTTTTGTTTTGTTTTTGGTGGTACTGGGGATGGAACCCAGGGGCCTTCTACCTCCGGGCTACACTCCCAGACCTATTTTATATTTTATTTGGAAACAGGGTCTCTTAAGCCAGCTGAGGCTGGCTTCGAACCTGTGCGATCCTCCTGTCTCCGCCTCCCAAGCACAGGGATTACAAGCGTGCGTCACCACGCCCAGTTGGAATAGTATTTTATATAGAAGATTGTCTTGTGTGTGTGTGTGTGTGTGTGTGTGTGTGTGTGTGTGTGTGTGTGACTGGGTATTGAACCCAGGGGCATTCTACCTATGATCTACACCCCCAGCCCTATTTTTTTTTTGTTTCTGTGTGTGTCTGGGGATGGAACTCCAGGGGCATTCACCCTCGAGCTACACCCCCTGCCCTATTTTTTATTCTTTATTTGGAAACAGGGTCTCACTGAATTGCAAAGGGCCTAAGTATCTGAGGCTGTCTTCGAACTGCGTTCCTCCGGTCTCAGCCTCCCAAGTGCTGGAATTACAAGTGTGCACCACCATGCCTGGCTTATTCTTTATTTTGAAACAGGGTCTTACTGAGTTGCATAGGGCCTCATTAAGAAGTTGAGGCTGGTTGGGCATGGTGGCGCACACTTGTAATCCCCACACTTGGGAGGCAGAGACAGGAGGATCGCACAGGTTTGAAGCCAGCCTTGCTGGCTTAAGAGACCCTGTTTCCAAATAAAAATATAAAAATAGATCTGGGAGTGTAGCCCAGAGGTAGATGGATTTCCAGGAACCCCAGTATCACCAAAAAAACAAACAAACAAAAAAGAAGTTGAGGCTGTCCACAAACTGGGATCCTCCTGTCTCAGCATCCCAAATGCTGGGATTACAAGTGTGTGCTACCACACCCGGATAAATCTTTCTTTATTTGTTAATATTTTATTTATTTATTTATTTATTTAACTTATTTTGCGATACTGGGGATGGAACCTAGGAGCATTCTACCTCCAAGCTACAAAACCCAGCCCTATTTTTTATTCTTTACGTTGAAACAGGATCTCGCTGAGTTGCAAGGGCCTCACTAAGTAGCTGAGGCTGTCCGCAAACTGCGATCCTCTTGTCTCAGCCTCCCAAATGCTGGAATTTACAAGTGTGTACCACCACACCTGGCTTTACACCTTTTCTTTACATAGCAGTAGTAAACCTGGCATCTTGGTGCATGCCTGTAATACCAATATGTTGGAGGCTGAGACAGGAGGATCTCAGGTTGGAGCCCAGCTTTGGCAATTTAGTGAAACCCTTTAGCAACTTAGTGAGACCTTGTTTAAAAAATAAAAAGGACTGGGTTTATCCAGGTGTGGTGGCAGCCTCAGCTACTTAGTGAGGCCCTTTGCAATTTAGTGAGACCCTGTTTCAAAATAACAAAGAATAAAAAATAGGGCTGGGGTATAGCTTGGAGGTAGAGTGCCCCTGGGTTCAATCCCTAGTACCATAAAAAAAGAAAGAAGAAAAGAAAAGAAAAAAAGGACTGGGGGTATAGCTTGGAGGTAGAACATCTCTGGGGTTCAATCCCAGTACCAAAGAGAGGAATAGTAGTAAATATTTTCAGCTTTGCAGTCCTATGATATCTCTGACAACTACTCACCTTTGCATTTAGCAAGAAAGCTGCCCTCCACGATATGTAAATGAATGGACATGGCTGCATTTGGTTGTGGTGTTAGTGGTCAGTATCCGGGCGTGCTGGACCTTGCCTGCTCCTGTTTTGTGTACTAAGCATATGTGAATGAATAAAACATGAAAATCTTTGCCTTTGTGGAGTATACTATATAGAAAAGGGAGATGAAAAAAATGTAAGTAAGAGCTGGGTGTGGTGGCGTACGCTTGTCATCCCAGCATTCGGGAGGCTGAGACAGGAGGACCGCAGTTCGCGGGCAGCCTCAGCTACTTAGTGAGGCCCTCTGCAACTGAGTGAGACCCTGCTTCAAAATAAAGAATAAAAAATAGCGCTGGGGGTGCGGCTTGGAGTCAGAATGCTCCTGGGTCTTGTGATTATTTTTTTAACTCTTACTGATAAGAGTTCGACCTATAAGTATTACTTAAACTTCTCTTCGTGTTCTGGGTGTTAATACTTTTCACTTGGTATGCTCACCCACAGCCATAGTCACCGCTGAGGCATCTATTCTGAAGTGTACTTTTAGGTCATACTTTGCAGTGTGTTTGGTTCTCTTTCTCACATTCTGTGTTTGTACATGCATGATGACATGCAAATATTCATACTATCCAATTTTCTAAACATAGCATGTAAAGCTGAACTGTTTCATTAGATTTCTTTATAGCAAAGACTATTCCACAAGTGAACTAAGTCTTAAGTGTCCTAAATTGGAGGTTAGCACTCTGAAGTGTGAAAGATTAATAAGTCATATTACAGACTTCGTACCCAAAGACCTTATAGTTTTGTTGAAGAGGCAAAAATTACAAAAGTGGCATTTAAAAAGCACCGTGATATAATGTAACCAAGTTCAGAACGTCGGGAGCTTGTGGTTTTAAACTCCAGTTATTTCTGTTTCTAAATAACAGTGTGACCTTAAGGAAATTAAACTCTAGGTTTCATTTCCTTCAGTTTCAAGATGAGGTCATCTTAGTAGATAATATTTAATGTTACTTCTTATTTGAAAATACTATAAATTAAACTTGCTGTCCTTTCCATTTTTTATGGCGCGCATAGAAAATTAAAATATCTGTCCAGTACAGCAGGACAGGCTGCTGAGTCTTGAGAGATGAGGCAGTGGGTTGGTTACCGCGGCCTCCGCCTGGAGTGCTGAGTGACGGAGTACTGCAGCTGCTTGTATCCTTCCTCGGCAGTAGAAAAGCTTCGGTAGAGGACGATACGGAATCTGGTGTTGCTGAAATTAAGGGCAGTAGAAATCGAGAAGGGAGAACTCAGTGTAGGGCCAAGTGGCCGGGGCTTTGCAAGATGCCTTAGGAGCACGAGGTCCAGCCGGTGTCCATCTTTCCATTGTATGACAGCACAAAATAAGCACATAACCAGGTGACAAAGGAGTTCAGATGCGGGCAACAGAGCACCCCAATTGTGAGCCTCTGGAAAGCTAGGACCATGCATATTAGTGAGCTGTCTTCATATACAACATAGAACCCTAGGGTCTAACCAGCTAAGGATTAGTCGGACTTTTAGGGGGAAATTAGATAAATTGGGAAAGTGTATGAATGAAGAGGTGGTTTTAAAAATTATAATTTAGGAGAAAGGCCTTTGAATTAGTGATGTGAACGTGAAGCTAAATAATTTTGATGAAATGATTGGAAATAAGAAGCACTCAGATTTTTGAAAGGGTCATTGTATATTAAAAGTATATGAGGTTCTTTGAATAGCTGTGGTCAAGATGGAACCTTTAGCTGGGATTCCTAGTGAAGATACCAGAGCCCAGCCAAGAAGTAACTGTCGTGACTGGGCATGGAGGCACATGCTTGTAATCCCCGTACTTGGGACACTGAGACAGGACGATCACAGGCCTGAGGCCAGCCTCAGCAACTTATTGAAGCCATTAGCAACCTAGTGAGATCCCGATTAATAAAAAAAAAAAAAAATAGGACTGCAGGTGTAGCTTAGAGGTAAAACTCCCTTGGGTTGAATCCAAAAAACAAACCAAAGCGTAACTGTCAGCCAGGCGTGGTGGTGCACACCTATTCCAGTACTTGGGAGACTGAGATAGGAGGATCACACAGCCAGCCCTCGCTACTTAGTGAGGCCTTTCACAACTCAGTGAGAGCCTGTTTCAAAATAAAGAATAAAAATTAGGATTGGGGGTATAGCTCAGAGGTAGAATGCCCTTGGGTTCAATCCCCAGTACTGCCATGAAAAAACAAAAAACCAACCAGTAACTGTCATGTACTCTAGCATCTTCATTTATTTCTATGGGAAAAGTCACTGAATTTCAGTGTTTAGAAATGGTTTGTAGAGCCGGGAGTGGTGGCCCGCGCTTGTAACCCCAGTATTTGGGAGCCTGACATAGAAGGACCACAGGTTTAAAGATAGCCTCAGCAAGTAGTGCGACTCATCAATCTAGCAAGACACTGTTTCAAAATTAAAAAAAGATAAATAAAGAGGGCTGGGGTGTGGTTGGAGGTAGAATGCCTTTGAGTTCAGTTTCCAGTATGAAAAGAACAAAACAGATGGTTTGTAGCTTTTGAGTCTTGCCTAACAGGTGCATTCCTCTAAAATCTACTTAAAATATTATCAACAATGCCATTATTTTTGTAAATCAGTTCTATTTAAATGTTTCTTATTATCCCAGCTTCTTGGGAGGTGGAGGCAAGAGGATTACAAGTTCGAGGCCAGCCTCAGCAAATTAGAGAGGCAACTTAGTGAGACTCTGTCTCAAAATGAAATAAAAAGGGCCAGGGATGTAGCTCAGAGAGATAGAGTGCTCCTAGATTCAATCTCGAGTATAAAAACAGCAATAACAAAAACAAACCTTATTTAATAAATTAGTAACAATAAATGTGAGTTTTTCTGCCATAAACTCTGATAAAAGATAGGCTTAATTAGAAGAAAGTGGGAAGGTCGATACAAACTTTGGGTCTTCTGAAGGGAAATTTTTAGTTATTTACTTTTTTATTTTTTGTGGTACCAGCGATGGAACCCAGAGGCCTTCTACCTCCAGGTTATGCTATTTTATATTTTATCTGAAAACAGGCTCTCACTAAGTAGCTGAGGTTGGCTTCGAATCTGTGCGATCCTCTTGTCTCAGCCTCCCAAGTACTGAGATTACAAGTGTGCGCCACCACGCCTGGCTGAAGGGAAAATTTGATGTGACTGGTCATAGTTCTCTTTTAAGAGCTTACTATATCATTTTCCTGTTTGTAGGCAAATTTAGGAAAAACAGTGTATCTTTATTAGGCTGCAGTTTGGGATCTCTTTGGAATCACTTAAAATATGGACAGAGAGAAAAAGATTTTTCATAATGTCTGGCTAATAACTGAAATATAGAGAAAAGAAGAAGGGATTTGAGGGAGAAGCATATGTGCAAATTAAAGAAATTTCTGTTCTCCCAAGGGGGAAGAGTAAGATAAGCAGTAATGGTAGAAAGGATAATTCCTGTTTTGACCACCAGGTGGTGATCTAGACCAGGGAAATGGTACCTGGAAGTGAGGGGCAACTGTCTACTGACAGGACATTGACTGAACTCTGGGTGATATTTTGAGAAGTATACAGGAAGGAGGTCATAGGATATGGGCTGTATGGAACACATGTGACTGTGATACATGGTAAATGCTCTTCTAAATACCGAACTGATGAGCTGGATGTGGTGGTGCACCCAGTATCCCCAGTACTTGGGAGGCTGAGACAGAAGGATCCCAGGGTCCTGGCCAGCCTCAGCTACTTAGCAAGGCCCTGTTACAAAATAAAGAATAAAAATCTGGGTTGGAGGTGGAGCTCAGAGGTAGAATGTCCTAGGTACAATCCTCAGTACCACCACCAAAAAAAAAAAAAAAAAAAAAAGAAAGAAAGAAAGAAAAGAAAGAAAGAAAGAAAGAAAGAAAGAAAAAGAAAAAGAAAAAAAAACTGAATTCAGCTGGGTACAGAGCTCCACACTTGTAATCCTGGTATTTGGGAGGCTGAGATGGGAAAAATCACAGGTTTGAGGACAGCCTCCGTAAGTGGTGAAACTCATTAATCTAACAAGACCCTGTTTCAAAAAATAAAAATAGAGTTGGGGGTGTAACTAACAGGTAGATTGTCCTCTGGGACACACAGAAAAAAAGAAAGAAAGGAAGGAAGGAAGGAAGGAAGGAAGGAAGGAAGGAAGGAAGGAAGGAAAGACAGACCAAATTGAACCCTGTGGAAATGGGGTAGACAGTATAAGAATAGATAGGATTTAATGTTAAAAAAAATCAAAGGCATCTTTTTTTTTAAGTCACAAGATTTTTGGGGGAGAGCCATTGAGAAAATAGATTTTCTTTTCCAGTAAATACAATGGCAGTCTTTATTTTCTGTGTAATTTCAGTTGGATTGCCAGCATTGTCAAGGGAATGTCTTATAGGTAGTTAATAATGTGGGATGAGAACGAACAGTGGCCCTTAATTAGAAACGAAAATGTCTTCTGAGTTTTTAGCTCTCCCTGAAAAGCACTTACAGAACAAAACTTGACTGGCAGAGCGGGTAACTTTTAGGTTTATTTACTCCAGCTCTGAGAACCATATACATATGACTACATCCTTTGCCTAACACAGTCTCCTCTAATAGAGCATAAATACAGTAATGTAGAAAAGTAAAGATATAGATAGGATGCTCTTCCCTAATATGTGAGAGTTAGGGAGAAATGGGTCATAGGAGGAACTCTTGGAAGAGGATCAGTAACTTTTAACTCTGTTTACATTGTCTTTGGATATACAATATTTTTTTTTATTTTTTAGGAAGTTTATTTACTCTTTTGTTGCCTGTGCCATTGAAATCATATCCAAGAAATCACTTCCAATTTCAATGTTGTGAGGTTTTATGACCCAGATTTTCTTCTAAAAGCTTATAGTATTAAGATTTATATTTAGGTCTTTTATCTATTTTGAGTTAATATTTGTATATGTGTTAGGTAAGGGTCCAATTTTATTCTTTTTCATTTATTATTATTTTTCAACAATATTTAGTTAAAAGACTAGTATTTCCTCCACCAAAAGTTCATGGAAACCTTGTCAAAAATAACTTGACAATGTATGGAAGAATTTATCTCTAGGCTTTTATTTAGCTCCAATGGTTTATATATCTGCCTTTAGAACAGTACTACACTGTTTCAATTATTGTAGCTTTATATGGTTTGAAATCAGAAAATATACATCTTCTGGCTTTGTTCTCCTTTGAGACTGTTTTGGGTATCTAGAGTCCATACTCCATATCAGGATAGATTTTTTCTGAAAAATAAATAAATAAATGTATGATAGTTTCACCTAAAAAAAAAAAAAAGAAAGAAAAAAATATTCTCTGGTAAGAAAGAAAGCAAAAAGAAATATTGAAATGTTATCTTTAAGTCATCAAAAGTTTGGTACCAGACAAATGAAACTGTTATGTGAGATTATCAATGTTAATACTGTATAAATTGCTATAATACTAGATGTCAACCAGTAAGCCAAGCGTGGGAAGGAGGGATGGGGAGGGAATGGGGTGGGGATCGTGGTAGGGGCTAACTGGGCGAGATGTGCATGTATGTCTACAAAAGTATTTTCTTTATACCACTATGATGTATGAATACATTGCACCAATAAAAAATAAATTAAAAAAAAGGAAAAAATAAATAAATAGTTAAAAAAATAGATAGGATGCTCTTGAACTTGATAAATTTGTTATGCAAAGTTCAACGCTATGATTGTTTCTTAATGTGTTTGTAGCTGGACTTAGTGGTGCATACCTGCAGCCCTGGAACTTGGGACAGGAGAATCCCACATTCTTGGCTAGCCTCAGCAGCTTAGGCCCTCGGTAACTTACTGAGATCCTGTTTCAAAAAAAAAAAAAAAAAAATAGGTCTGGGGTTCCATCTCAGAGGCAGAATGCCCCTGGGTTCAGTCCCCTGTGCCCCCTCCCCTCAGTGTGTTCATCTTTTTTTTTAATCTGAAGGTATATTCTTTCTTTTCAAAAGCATCAGCTTTTATTTTGAGGACTCAACATCATGCAAAGTAGAGTTTACCATTTAAATTTAACTTGTTTCCTTTGTCCTACAGAATAGTAACAGGCTTTTGGGCAGTCAGACCCCTAAGGGATGTAGCATGTGGCCCGCTTCTGCTTGCCCACTAGTCTCTTGAGACTGGGTGCTTCATCAGCAGCCTTCAGGCTGAAGAGTGGGGCGGAGGACTTTGGCACCCAAAGTCCATGGTTCTTGTTTATCCAGAACACTGATACAAATCTTACTTCCAAAGACTTAGGACAAATCAAGAGCATATATTACATAAGATGATTCCTAGAGTAGACTGGCTTTTCTTCAGGGATCACAACGCACAACGTTTTATCTCAAGAAAGTTAGGCAATTTTTGAAAGTCAGTACAAAATTGAACTATTTGTTAAAGACAGATTTATTTTTTATTTATTTTTTGAGGTACTGGGGAAGGAACCCAGGGGCATTCTACCTCTGAGCTACACCCCCAGCCCTGCTTTTTATTCTTTATTTGGAAGCAGGGTCTCACTGAGTTGCAAAGGGCCTCACTAAGTAGCTGAGGCTGTCCGTGAACCACGATCCTCCTTTCTCAGCCTCTCAAATGCTGGGATGACAAGCGTGCGCCACCGCGGCTAAAAACTGATTTATTTTGATGTTACATCATTTTGATCTGTGATCCTCGTCAATACCAGCAGATTAGATTTCACCTTTGAAGTTTGATACTTCAGAGGCACAATTAATACCCACTACTCATTACTTCTTGTCTCTCATTTTGTGTGTAGACAAACTTTGAACACATCCTTTTCCTAAATAGAAACATTTTAAGAGCCGGGTGTGATGGTGCACACCCTCCCCAGTACTTGGGAGGCTGAGAAAGGAGAGAATCGCAGGTTCGAGGACAGCCTCGAGAAATCGTGAGACTCTCATCAACCTAGTGAGACCTCGTTTCCAAATAAATGAAGCTGGGTGTGGCGGTGCACACTTAAAACCCCAGCATTTGGGAGGCCGAGACAGGAGGGTCACAGGTTCTCAGCCAGCCTCAGCTACTTAGTCATTTTGGAACTTAGACCGTGTTTCAAAATAAAGAATAAAAAACAGGGCTGAGGGTGTAGCTCAGAGGCAGACCGTCCCTGGGTTCCATCTCCAGTACTGCAAAAGTAAATAAACAGCCGGGCGTGGTGGCGCACGCTTGTCATCCCCGCGCTCGGGAGGCGGAGACAGGAGGGTCGCACAGGTTCGAAGCCAGCCTCAGCTACTGAGTGAGGCTCTCGGCAACTCAGTGAGACCCTGTTTCCAAATAAAGTATAAAATAGGTCTGGGAGTATAACCCAGAGGTAGAAAGACCCTGGGTTCCACCCCCAGTGACCACTTAAATAAATAAATAAATAAATAAATAAATAAATAAAATAAAGGTACAAATAAGAAATAAAAATTGGGTTGGGAGTATAGCTCTAAGGTAGAATGTCTCTGGACTCAACTCCGAGTACCACACACATAAAACAAGAACCATTTTAAATATATAAATGTTTGGTTTTTTTGTGGGTTTTTTTTTTTTTTTTTTTGGTGGTACTGGGGGTGGAACCCAGAGGCTTTCCACCTCCGAGCTATACTCCCAGACCTATTTTTATATTTTATTTGGAAACAGGGTCTCACTAAGTTGCTGAGAGCCTCACTAAGTAGCTGAGGCTGGCTTGAACCTGTGCGATCCTCCTGTCTCAGCCTCCCAAGCGCGGGGATTACAAGCGTGCGCCACCACGCCTGGGTTAAATGTTTGATTTAAAAATTTATCTAGCTGGGCATTGTGGCACACGCTTGTAATCCCAGTACTTAGGAGGCTGAATCAGCAACTTAGTGAGACCCTGTTTCCAATAAATTATAAATAGGTCTAGGCGTGTAGCCCAGAGGTAGAAAGCCCCTGGGTTCCATCCCCAGTACCACCAAAAATAAATAAATAAATAAATAAATAAATAAATAAATAAATTTATCTGATGAGCCAGGTGAGGTGGCATATGCTTATAATCCCAGTATTTGAGAGTCTGAGACAAGAAGATCGCAGGTTCATGGCCAGCCTCAGATACTTAGTGAGGCCCTCTGCAACTTAGTGAGATTGTTTCAAAATAAAGAACAAAAAATTGGGTTGCGGGTGTAGCTTGGAGGTAGAATGTCCCTGGGTTCAAATCCCAGTACCACAAAAGATAAAAAAGAAGACATGTATTAAAGCAAGACCAGTAATTTAGTCTGCCTTGTTTGGGCAAAAGAAAGAAATGTAGTAATAATTACATATGATCTTGAGTATAACTTGGGAGGTAGTGAGGTTTATTAAAGTCTTGTTAAGAGCTGGGCATGGTGGTACACACTTGTAATCCCAGCGCTTGGGAGGCTGAGACAGGAGGATCACACAGGTTCAAAGCCAGCCTCAGCTACTTAGGGAGAGTCTGAGCAACTTAGTGAGGTCCTGTTTCCAAATAAAGTATAAAATAGGTCTGAGAGTATAGCCCGGAGGTAGACGAGCACCTGGGTTCCACCCCTAGTACCACAAAAAAAAAAGTCTTGTTAAGAACATAGATACAAACTGAGAGTAGTGGTCCAATCCCTAGTACCAAAAACAAACAAACAAACAAACAAACAAAAAAACCTGATGCTAAATCATTTGTAAAAAGAATTGGCAAGGATTTATTTGTTCATTTGTACTATAAAAATATTTGTATCTCTGGCTAAATATCAAGTCAAGTATTTAATAAGAAGTGACCAAATATATTTTATTTCATCATAATATCTTACTGGGATAAGAAGCCATGGCTCAGATTTCAAAATTGTAATAATGAGGAAACTAAGAATTTAAAAACCGAGGATTACAACATCTGTGCCTTGCAACACAAATGACTTTTGGTCGGCAAAACACTGGCCCTTTTCCAAACGCCTAACAACAACTCAGAGTACTAAGTCTTAGGGATAATCCTAATCAAGCCTTCATTGTACAGGCCCAGAGAAGCTAAGACCTGCCCACAGTCATACCGCTAAGTAAGCATGATGACCAGACCCTGGGTTTCTCCCAGTCCGTTGAGCATTCTTGCCCCTTGACCCTGTTGATCATGTAAGAGAATTGAGGCGTACTGGCTCTGTCAAGAAAGGGACAAGAATGGGGTCTCTCTTCGGTGTTGCTGCTGGTATTCTTTGCAAGCATGCTTTCAAGTCTGATAGCCTCTTTTTCCCTCCCCTGAGTGGGGGTAGTTAAAACATAGGGAAAATTTTAAACTTGTCTTAAAACCAGAGAGCCAGTACATGGCTGAGTGTAAGCCCTTTGCTGGTTCTGTCATGGCACAGATACCTTAATATTGATAGGTTTTATCATGTACTTAATGTGGAAGATCCTAGAAGGAACTAGGTTGCCAAAGAGTTCGTAACCTGAAACGCAAGAAAAAAGTTAAACAGCTGGCCGGGCGTGGTGGCGCACGCTTGTAATCCCTGCGCTTGGGAGGCTGAGACTGGAGGATCACACAGGTTCAAAGCCAGCCTCAGCTACTTAGTGAGGCTCTGTTTCCAAATAAAATATAAAATAGGTCTGGGAGTATAGCCTGGAGGTAGAAAGCCCCTGGGTTCCACCCCCAGTACCACAAAGGAAATAAATAAATAAATAAAATAAAAAGTTAAACAGTTTGTCCTTATGAATTATGAGTTAAAGCAAGATTTGAGGCCCAGTAGTTAACTCTTTTTTGTGTGTGGTACTAGGGATTAAATTGAAGGGCATTCTGCCTCTAACCTACACCCTCCAGTCATTTTAGTTTTTTTTATTTATTTATTTGTTTTAAAACAGTCTCACTAGGTTGGTGAGAGTCTCACTACTCTCCTGAGGCTATCCTCTAACCTATGATGCTCCTAGCTCAGGCTTCCAAGTATTGAGATTATAGACATGTGCCACCCAGCTCAATTAATTATTTATTTATTCATTTATTTGGTGGTACCCAGAGATGGAACCCAGAGGCATCTACATCTGAGCTACACACCTAACCCTATTTTATATTTTATTTTGAAACAGAGTCTCACTGAGTTGCTGAGGCTGTCCTTGAACCTGTGATCCTCCTGTCTCAGCCTCCCAAGTACTGGGATCACAGGTTCAGAGTACCTACTACTGTATCACACGTCCAGCTCCAATAGTTAACTCCTGCGGTAGAAACTTGAATATAAGAAAAGAATCCATTTCCCATTGCTCTGTCTACTACCAAAGTGCCACAATGGAACTGTTCAAAGTAAACAGAGAGGAAGAGGAAGCTGCCTGATTTCTCTTTGCTCATACTTACTGTTACTAGCACTCAATCTGGCTGTTAGTAGCAGTGGTTAATTTTTGTTGTCCCCCTGTATGCTGTTACCTACCTGGAGCAATGGAGCACTGTTAAAAGAAAGGTGCACTTTTTGCTTTGAGCCTTTCATTAACACAGAGTCTTAGGTTCAGAGAGACTTCCTCACCTTCCTCAGCTCTGTGACAGTCCTCTCCCAAGGCAGCCTGTTCTGTTTGTGTGTCTGTTAGATCTAACAAGCATATGAAGCTCAGCCGAGTTCCTTAGTCTCCACATAAGTATGCTATGCCTGCCAGGCAAGGTGGTACTGGAATTGCTGCCAGTACTGGGAAGGCTGAGACAGGAGGGTCGCAGGCTCAGAGCTCCGCAGCAAGGAGCAAGACTCGGCAACCGAGTGAGACCTGTTTCAGAACAAAAGACAAAATAGGACTGGGGGTGTTGACAGAGGTAGAATGCCCTTGGGTTCAGTTTCCAGTAAATACACTCACACACACACAATATGTAATGCCTCTTCAGGTGCATGTTGTCTTCTCAGAGTCTCTGGTAAATAGTCCCTTTTCAAGGCTAGGTATACATAGTCCGTTTTTTTTTTTTTTTAAGCTCCACTAATATTTATTGATCCAGACACTTTTAAGTTCTAGGGATGTAGGAATGAATCCTAATTGCAAAAAACAAACAAAAAAAATGTTAAGTATTGCTGTTTATTTAGAATTGAAACGAGATTGAAATGATTTGACACGTTCTCACAGTTGGTAAGAAATTTATACTGGATGTTAGAACCCAGTCTTTCTAGCTTCAGACGTCATGCTTCTGACTACTACTCTGCTGCTATGGGCCTTACCAAGAATAATCTAGTAGCCACCGTCAAGACCTGGGATAGACCGGCTCAAGGAGAAGACTTGCTGAAATATCTCTTAGGAGATGCTGACATTCTTTGCGACTCTAAGTGTATTTGAAGCTTTCCTGGGTTCCACCAGAAAACTCCACAGTTAGGTTTAAATTCATGGCTTCAGCTGGGCGTGGTGGCGCACGCTTGTAATCCCCGTGCTTGGGAGGCGGAGACAGGAGGATCGCGCAAGTTCGAAGCCAGCCTTGCTGGCTTAAGAGACCCTGTTTCCAAATAAAAAATATAAAATAGGTTTGGGAGTGTAGCCTGGAGGTAGGAAGGCCCCTGGGTTCCATCCCCAGTACCACAAAAAAAAAAAAAAAAAAAAAAAAAAATTATGGCTTCAACAGTTCACCAAATCCAGGTATCTATGAAAAATATGTAATGCTTCACAGATTCTCCTTGTCCTTGTAGGGCCACGCTCATACTGTCTGCACTCCCACTTCAGTACCTGTGCTGCTGGAGCGAGCCCTGGGCTATTCTGTCACACAGTCATTTGATTGGTTTGTCAACTCTCTCCTAGTGTTTCAATATTCTTAATTTGTGGTCTCCTGAACAGAATGCATTTCCCAGATCTGGTCACAGTGCTAACAAAAGCTGAGCTATTACTCTCCTAAATTTTAAAGTAATATATGCTTTGTTCATTTTTTCATTTTATTTTTAATTTCTTGATACTGGGGATTGAACCCAGGGGCATTCTATCTATAAAATATTTTTATATCTATTTTTATAAAACCATTTTTAATGTCTATCTGATGGTCTATGAAATTCAAAGGAGGGAGGGAAGGAGAGAGAGACAGACAGACACTAGGGATTGAACTTGGGATGTACTACATCTGAGCTACATCCCCAGCCCTATTTTATTTTTCAAACCATCTAAGTTGCACGGGGCATTACTAAGTTGCTGAGACTGACCTTGAATCTGTGATCCTCCTTTCTCAGCCTCCCAAGGACTGGGATTGCAAGCCTGTGCCACCACCACAGCCAGCTTCCAACGTTATTTTTAAGGCAGTGACTTCATGATCTTCTTAAAGTTCAAACATTTTTAAATAACATTATTCTGAAGAATTGGCACTTTCTTTGAAGTTCTTAGAAAAATTCGATCCTGCAGCACAAAGTTGTAATCTAGAAGTTATTTGACATTTGAATATTGGTTTTCTGTCTTGAATCTGAGGTTTTTTTGGAGGGTGTACAGGGAATCGAACCCAGGGGCATTCTACCTCTGAGTTACACCCCAGCCCTTTTTATCTTTTATTTTGAAACAGGGTTTTGTTAAATGCTGAGGGCCTTGGGAAGTTGCTAGGTGCTGAGGTTGGCCTTGAACCTGCAGTTCTTCTTCCTGAGCCTTCTAAGCACTGAGATTGCAGGCATGTGCCTCCATGCCTAGCTTAATTTTTTTTAAACATGAAAATTCCCGTATTTGATTTTTGAGCTGGAGCCTTAGTCATATGTTAACAGCTTGGTTGAACTAAACCTTTTTAAAAATAAATTATCAGACCTAGGGAATTAATGAATTCCCTGGAACTAGGGAAAGATTTTTTAATTTTTTATTTTTGGTGGTACTAGGAATTGAACTTGGGTATTCTATCTCCCTTTTGTTTTGAAACAGGGTCTCCCTAGGTTGCTGAGAGTCCTCAAACTTGTGATCCTCCTATTTTAGCCTCCCAAGTACTGGAATTACAGGCCTGCTGCATCACACCAGGTTGGGAAAGATGTTTTTAGGAAACTTCATTTAGTAAGTAGGAGCTAGGTGTGGGCGTGCATATCTGGACTCCTAGCACTTGGGAGGCTGAGACAGGAGGATCACAAGTTCACAGGCAGCCTCAGCAACCTAGCAAGACCCTGTTTCCAAATAAATAAAATCGGACTGGAGGTACAGCTCGGAGGTAAAATACCCCTGGATTCAATTAATCCCCCGTACGATACACACAACAAAATAAATAAAGCCGGGCGTGGTGGCTCACGCTTGTAATCCCCGCGCTTGGGAGGCGGAGACAGGAGGATCGCACAGGTTCGAAGCCAGCCTCAGCTACTGAGTGAGGCTCTCAGCAACTTAGTGAGACCCTGTTTCCAAATAAAGTATAAAATAAGTCCGGGAGTATATCCCAGAGGCAGAAAAGCCCCTGGGTTCCACAATCCCCACCACCACAATCAATCAGTCGATCAGTAAACAAACAAATGAATAAACAGCATTATCTACTTAGATTAGTGGTTGCTCACCCACCTCTTTCAGCATGTCTTTCATATCTTTAATTATAAGTAATACATGTCTAATTGTTTTTACATATTATGAATGTCATGTAACAAATATAGAAATAAAAAGGATGGAGCTGGGTGTGTTGGCACTCCTGTAATCCCAGTACTTGGGAGGCTAAGACAGGAGAATTGCAGGTTCGAGGACAGCATCCGCAATTATGCCCTCCGCAACTTAGCGAGACCCTGTTTCCAGATAAAAAAAAATAAAATAGAGCTGGCAGTGTAGCTCAGAGGTAGAATGCCCTGGATTCTACCGTAGTACCACAAATAAATAAATCTTATCTCAACTACTTGGGAGGCTGAGGCAGGAGGGTCACAAGTTAAAGGCCAGCCTTGGCAACTTGGATCTTGTCTCAAAATAAAATGAAAAGGGCAAGGAATGTAGCTCAGAAATCTTGTCTTGTTTTTAGACACTTGATGGTTTCAGATTTTCAAGCTTTGTTCATGTAGAAATTTTTTTATTTTTGGCTATGGAGGATTGAACCGCGGGGCAGTCTGCCTCCAAGCTACACCCTCAGCCCCCCACCTTTTAGTTTTTTGCTTTGAAACAAGTTCTCACTGTGTTGCTGACACTTCAATCCATCGTCCTTCGGTCTCAGCTTCCCACGTACTGAGATTACAAGCATGCGCCACCACTTATATAGGAAAAGATTTTAATGCTTTTTGCAAGACTATAGCCTTGTGTGTTGAAAAATATATAAGTGAATTCCATCATTGTACTTTTATCACTTGCCTGCTTCATTATACAAACAAAAATGAGATAATATAGGAAGAGAGAATTTAGGAGCAAGTTTAGAATGAATAATTAAATTATTTACTATCAGAGGTGATTTACCAAGTAATTTTCAGTTTCGTTAAATTCTTCAGTACTATTTCATTAGAAATAAGCTAGTCTAAATTTTTCTTTTTAAGTTCAAATTAATATCATCTTTAATCCCCAGTACCCCCCAAATTAATATTACCTTAAAACCCAAAAATCTTAGCATGCCCCTTTTCTTTTTGGGGGTGGGTGGGTGGGGATAAAGTAGTTGTTTTATGAAACTGAACAGGCCAAGATAAATTGGCAACAAATTTATAGTTGTTTTTTTTTTCCAGGATAACTATTTTGATATGGTCTTCTTTAATGAAAAATCTAAGCCCTGGCAAAGACTGGTTTGAACATTGAGGTGGTGCCCGCAGTCCCAGCTTAAGTTTCTGTGTTATGGTGGTTTTCTTCTTTTCTGGTTTATGTAATACCTTGTTCTATCTCACTGTTAGTATAGAAGAAAAAGCCCTTCTGCATCAATGCACCTGAGAGTATCAAATGCTGTGAATCATCAAAACTTGAGATGGTTTTTCTAAAAACAATAGGCAGTCCGTTGTTGAGAAGACGTGTTAAGAACACTTTATACTACTTCTTATCTCCTTTTGCAGTACTGGAGGTTGAACCTGCCAAGTTACACCCCAGCCTACTTTTATTCTTTATTTTGAAACAAGGTCTCACTAAGTTGCAGAGGGCCTAAGTAGCTGAGGCTGTCCTCAAATCACCATCCTCTTGTCTCAGCCTCCCAGTACTGGGATTGCAAGTGTGTGCCACCATGCCCACCCAATACTTTTCTTTCAAAAAATATATATAATATGTAACGTGAAAGGCCATAGTTTAAAAAATTCTAATTCTGATTTTTTTTTTATATTGAGGATTGAACCCAGAGGCATTCTACCTCCAAGCCACACCCCCAGCCATATTTTATCTTTGTTTATAACATTTTAATTTAATTTAGCCGGGAGTGGTGATGCATGCTTGTAATCTCAGTACTTGGGAGGCTGAGACAGGAGGATTTCAGGTTCGAGGCCAGCTTCAGCTACTTACTGAGGTTATTTGCAACTTAGTGAGACCCTGCTTTTAAATAAAGAATAAAAAATAGGGCTGGAGAAGTAGCTCAGAGGTAGAATGTCCATGGGATAAAACCCTGGCACCACCAAAATAAACTTTTTTAAATTTTAATTTAAAATTTTTCTTGTTCTTGTTACTGGGGATTGAACCCATGACGCATTGTACCTCTGAGTTACACCCCCAGTTTTTATATATATATATATATATATATATATTTTTTTTTTTTTTCTGGGGGATTGGGGCATTCTACCTCTGAGCTATACCCCTAGCCCTTTTTTTTTTTTTTTTTTTTTTTTTTGTGGTACTGGGGTACTGTGGGTGGAATCCAGGGCTTTCTACTTCTGGGCTATACTCCAGACCTTTTGTTTTTTTATTTTATTTTATTTTTTGGAAACAAGATGTCACTAAGTTGCTGAGAGCCTCACTAAGTAGCTGAGGCTGGCTTCGAACCTGTGCGATCCTCCTGTCTCTGCCTCCCAAGCGCGGGGATTACAAGCGTACGCCACCACACCTGGCTTTTTTTCTTTATTTTGAAGCCGGGTCTCACTGAGTTGCAGCGGGCCTTACTAAGTAGTTGAGGTTGTCCGCAAACCGCGATCCTCAGGTCTCATCCTCCCGAATGCTGGGATTACAAGCGTGTGCCACCACGCCCAGCTAGTCCTATTTTTAATTCCTTATTTTGAAACAGGGTCTCACCAACTTGCAGAGGGCCTAAGTTGCTGAGGCTGGCTGTGAACTGCAGTCCTCTTATCGCAGCCTTTAAGTACTGGGATTTACAAGCATATGCCACCACACCTGGCTTTATTTTTATTTTGAAATAGGGTCTCACTAGATTAATGAAAGTCTCAATACTTGCCAGGGCTGACCTCAAACCTGGTATCCTTCTGTTTCAACTTCTCATGTAACGGGAGTACAAGTGCCCAGCTTTGATCCATTTCTGAAAATTTCTTTCCTTCTTTGGTACTAGAGATTGAACCCAGGGGCACTCTTTTTCTGAACTATAACCCCACTCTAGTCCTTTTTGTTTTTTTATTTTTATGTTTTTGTGTTGGTCCTGGGGATTAAACTCTAGGGCATCCTATCTCAGGGCTCCATACCTATCCCTTTTTATTATTATTTTGTTGTTGTTTTGAAACAGGGTCTTACTAGGTTGCTGAGTCTCACTTAAGTTGTTGAGGCTGGCCTTGAACCTGCAATCCTCCTGTTTTAGTTTTCCAAGTACTGGGATTACAGGCATACACCACCATATCTGTTTTTTTTTTTTTTTTTTTTTTTAATGTTGAAACAGGGTCTCACTAAGAGATCTTACTTAGGCTGGCTTTGAATATGCATTCCTCCTCCCAAGTAATGGAATTACAGATGTGTGCCATCATGACTGACTAGAATACCTTAAACATTGATTCTGTCTTCAGTCTCCAGAGACTTTCCAGCAGCCTGTTTCAGTAGTCAACTCCTCATTCTGGTGGCCAAAGACCAGTATTCAGGTTTTCTACTCCTTGGAGCTATTGATTTCTGTAATGATGCAAATGAAAACAAAAGACAACTATCCAGTTTTGTCATTTTTTTTTAAAATTTATTTATTTTTTTAGTGGTACTGGGGTTCCTGGAAGCCCTTCTACCTCCGGGCTACACTCCCAGACCTATTTTCTATTTTTGAAACAGGGTCTCTTACGCCAGCGCGGCTGGCTTCGAACCTGCACGATCCTCCTGTCTCTGCCTCCCAAGCGTGGGGATTACAAGCGTGCGCCACCACGCCCGGCCCAGTTTTGTCATTTTAAATAGGATTATTTATGAGAAATTTTTTTTGGTACTGGGAATGGAACCCAGGAGGCATTCTACCACCAGGCTACACCCCCAGCCCTATTGTTTTTGTTCTTTATTTTGAAACAGGGTCTCATTAAGTTGCAGAAGGCCTCACTAAGTAGCTGAGGCTGCTCTAGAACTGCGATCCTCCTGTCTCAGCCTCCCGAGTGTTGGGATTCCAAGCGTGTGTCACCACGCCCGGCATGAGAAATTTCTTTACTAAGCTTTCTTCCATTTTCCTTTTTCCTTGAGTGTCATACATTGTCCTTACATAATTGTGGTGAGTTAGACCAGACATAGAAGCAGTTTAAGTAGAGAAATACTTGTGACATTAATATTTTCTTTTAAAAATATTTTCCCAGAGGGTCGTAAGATATAGGGTGAACTTGCTTAAGTTTCTCTGAATAAAGAGGGAATGCAGGCCATTTTCTGCTGTCAAAGATTTAGCTTTGTGGGAATGGAAATCAAGGTTTTATGATCTGATCATTTTTTATTTTTTGGTGGTACTGGGGTTCCTGGAAGCCCTTCTACCTCCGGGCTACACTCCCAGACCTATTTTTACATTTTTATTTGGAAACAGGGTCTCCTAAGCCAGCACGCGCGGCTGGCTTCAAACCTGCGCGATCCTCCTGTCTCTGCCTCCCAAGCGCGGGGATTACAAGTGTGCGCCACCACGCCCGGCCCGATCATTTGAGCCATGGTACAGATTGCCTGCTTTGGGTTCGCATACTAGTTGGATGTGCGTCCCACCACGCCTGGCTTTATTGTTTTATTTTAAAATAAAACAGGGTCTCACTAAGTAGCTGAGGCTGGCCCCGAACCTGTGGTCCTCCTGTCTCAAGCCTTCCTGAGTACTAGGATTACAAGTGTGTGCCACCACGTGTGGCTTGTGCTAATGGTTCTATGTCAGCATCTTTTGCATTAGGGTACAGAGATTTGTGTGTTGGTACCCAAATTCAAGATATCTTTGAGTTTTATATTCTGTTTTCATCATTATGGAGAATTGTAGCTCTAGTGTTTTACTAAATAAAATTAACAAATACAATGAATTTTCTCATTTAGATATATAATCCTTTTCACATCTAAGCCTGTCTTTACTGGGTAGAGTTAATTTTTACTCTTTTAGTGGGATTTACCTAAAAAAGAATTGGGGGAAAAAAAAGGAATTATCTATCATTGAATTTGGCCACCAAACAGTCTTTGTAAAAGGTGGTGTAAAAGGCTTGGAATATATCAAAAGTCATTCTTTAGCTGTGTGAAGTAGAGCATGCCTGTTATCTCAGTACCTAGAAGGCTGAGACAGGAGAATTGCAGGTTCAGGGTACCTTTCAGTAACGTAGAGACTCTCAGAAACCTAAGGAGACCTTGTTTCAAACGAAAAATAAAAAGGGCTGGGGGTGAGCTCAGAAGTAGGATGCTCCTGGGTTCAGGCCCCAGCACTCCTCCCCCACACATCATTCTTTCTGTATAATTCTGTGTAATTTTGAATGTGCTTAGCATGTATTATTTTTCTATAAATATGGTCTTTATTTCTCCCTCCTTAAAGATTTTTATCCTTCTTGTCAGATTGTATTGTGTAGCATTCACTGTCTCTAGCTTCACAATTCTGCATTGTCCTGGTACCATTTAAAAACCACAGCTGGAAGCTCTGAAAGAGCATTCTCACAAAGGAAGACTGAACTGTGACCTTAGACCAGTGATGAGGCTTAGACCACAGGAGCAAATAAGAGAAAGAAATTAACACTATTCCAGATATATGTCCAGGTCCTTAATCTTTTAGAAAACTACTGAAATAAAAAATTTAAGCCACCTCTCTAGCCAGGTGTGGTGGCACACGCTTGTAATCCCAGTACTTGGGAGACTGAGACAGGAGAATTCACGGTTGCAGCCTAGGCTGGACTTGAACCTGCAACCCTGTTTCCAATCTCCCAACAGAAAGTTGAGTATTAATGTTACCTTTAATATGGGGTTGTATATGCTGGTGCAAAGGAAATATTATTTTCCTATGATGATAATGAAGAAAAAGCTAAAAGATTTTTTTCAGACATATTCAAAATATACACAAAGACCATTTGCTACTTTGGAAGTAAAATTTGACTAGAGAATATATTACTATCTGGGCCCAAATGTCAAAGACAAGCGCTTTCCTGTTTCTCAATTTTACTAAGAACTGTTACCTATGGTGAAAAGTAGAACACAAAATTGCTAAGTGATGTACATCTCTGTAATCCTGCCTGGAACAGAGTTCATTAGATGGGGTCTGTGGAAGTGTATCTAAATTGTAATTTAGAATTGTATCTAAAATACTGTTCATTTATACATTTCATGTTTGTCATTCCAGGAACTGTGTGTGTGTGTGTGTGTGTGTGCACGAGCTACACCCTCAGTAACTTTATTTAAGGATTTGAAGAGTCAAAGTTTGACAAACTTCAGAGTAACTTTTTTTTAGCCATGACATCTATTTTGTTTGAATTTGGTGTGTTTTCTCTGCTCTTCATAAGATAGTATGAAATATATTGTGTCATTTTTCAGATGAATTTTAAAAATTGGCCTGCCGTGCTGGCACACACCTGCAATCCTAGTACTTAGGAGGCTGAGACAGGAGGAGTACAGATTTGAGAACAGCCTCGAAACATAGCAGGACTCTCAGCAACCTAGCCAAGATCCTGTTTCAAAACAAAAAATAAAAGCCGGGTGTGGTGGTGCATGCTTGTAATCTCAGCATTTGAGAGGGGGAGACAGGAGGATCACAGTTCGCAGACAGCCTCAGCTACTTAATGAGGCCCTTTGTAGCTCATTGAAGACCCTGTTTCCAAATAAAGAATAAAAAAAATAGAGCTGGGGTGTTGCTTGGAGGGAGAATGCCCCTAGGTTCCACCCCCAGTACCCCCCCCCCCACCACACACACACAAGTCAAGGGATGTAGCCAAAAAGTAGAACATCCCTAGGTTCAGTCCTCAGTAACACACACACACACACACACACACACACACACACACACACACACACACACACACTGCTCATCCTATTCTATTTGTTAATCACTGGAAACCGACTGTATGGGGTGGGGCATAATGGAGAATAGCCATTGCACAGAGACCTATCTTTCTCACTCATTTTCACTTTTCTTGCTTGAAGGAAAAAAAATAGTAATGCCATCTGTTTTCTTCATGCTAATGCTGAGGTTTAGAGAGAGGATGATCTGCTTTGTTAATTTGAAGAGTTAGGATACTGAGAGAGAATTCACAGGGTCGTTTTTGCAAGTGACTGCACACATAGTAGGTTCATTCCAACAAGGCTGTAAGTATGCAGCAAAGGGCAGTCATACTCACCAGCAATTGAGATGCCCTGTACAGGGGAAAATAGTCTATGCCAACAAGTTCTGCCCTGATCAGTTTCTAAATTCATTCAGAAGGAAGGATCAACCCGGAGATGAAGCCATGTAGTGGAACATCTCTTTATTAAACGCAGCTTTATCCGGAGCGTGGCCAGTGATGGCGGAGTAGGGGGCCTGTCTTCGGGTTGTCATTCCGCACACCCTGCCACCTGCGCTCGGCACTCCCACCTGCTCCGTTTGTTTTGTGTGTGCATTTTGAAAAAAGTATGTTCCAAAGAGAGGGCAGTTCCCTCAGGAGGCCGCGTGCCTCCCCAAGTTGCCTCTGCACCTGACATTCCTCCAGGCGGACCCTCCCTGTGAATAAGAGGAAAGGCTTGGCCCATTGTGCTAGACAAAGCCGCACAGCTGCGCCGGCTGGGAGGAGTTTCCGTCGGGAGGGAGCCGGCCGGTGCCGTCCGGGGCTGGCTTTTCTTTCCCACCCCCTTTCTTCCCAGCGCTTCACCCCGAGGATTACCTGGGGTGAAGGCAGAGGCGGCGTGGGGCTCCACGCCCCGCGCCCGCCCGCCGCAGCCGGAGTGCTGGAGGAAGCGTCTCCTGCCTTCTTCTGCCTTCTGGGGCAGATGCTCCCGGGGCACGCCACGCCCCTCCCACTCCACCTGGCCAGGCGGACGCAGGTGCCCCCGCCGCGCCCGGCGCCCTCGCCCAGTGGTCGGGCGGGAAGGGAAGGGGTGGTCCTTGCGTCTGGACCCCTCCAGCTGACTCACAGGAAGTGCTGGCACAGCCTGGCATTGGGCGCCGCGGCTGCAGGATTCCGCCCCGCCCGCGCCTCTTCCCACAGAGGTTTTGCCCTATCTCCTGGCAGAACAATGAAGTGCCTCCAAGTTTGCTAAGACTCCCAGGGAAATTCTCTGCACTTCTGTGACAGCCTTCAAAATGTCCTGCCAGCGACTCTCCCAAGAAGCTGTTCTGTAAAAAGCCCTTGGCGGATTGCTTTGTCTGAAGATCCTCAGGGCGACCATGGTTCAGCGCTTTAGCCTCAGGAGGCAGCTCTCCAAGGTGGGTCAGTGGTTGGCGTGTCGGTGGGGGACTCGCGCGGCCAGGGCTCCCTCTCTCGGGCTGTGCTGTCAAGCTGCCTTCCTCTGCCGAGGAGGGGCTGGCAGGAAGCGCTGCCTTTTGTTCTTTTATCCGACAGACAGACAGACGCACCGGTCACCCCAGATTGTGCTCCTGCAACAGCAGCTGTCACTTGCGAATTTGGATCAACTTGTAGTTTGCTCCCCAGATAGAATTTCCAGAACAGTGTGGGTGAAAGAGAGATAATTGTAGGGCAGAAGTACTTATTTAATTAGCAATTAATCTAGCAGCTTGGAGACCAAGAGGAGAAAGACTTCTTGTTCCATAGAATCAGGGCTTTCTTACAAATTTCACTAATAAACTGGGGAAAGCACTTACAAAATAGTTCAGTGAGGAAGATCTATAGGAAAATATTAAAACGAGGAGTTGTGTTGAGAGTTGCATACTTAATGAAGAAGTGCGTTAACCAGGAGGCTCACGAAGCAGTTCTTACAACATTCTGGTTGAAATGTAGCTTTCATTGTCCAGCTTTTGGGGGAAAGCACTTTTAACTTAGAAAAATCGATTTTCAAAAAAAGTACAAAGATGAAGCATTTGTTTAAAGCGGGGGTAATGGTTGTTTGAATGGGCTCTGGCGTTCACCATTCTCTGTGATCCAGCATCGAGCTCTTGCTGTAGCTAGCCCAAGGGCTTGATGTGGAAAGAAGTGTGGGAAGAACACAGTGTTCTTAAAAGCTTGCATTTATTTATTTATTTATTTATTTATTTATTTATTTATTTTCTGGTACTGGGGGTTGAACCCAGTAGCATTCTACCTCTGAGCTATACTCCCGGCCCTCTTAATTTTTTCTTAATTTTGAAATGATGTCAGCTGGGTGCATTTCAGTACTTAGGAGGAGGCTGAGATAGGAGGATCCCAAGTTCATGGCCAGCATCAGTTACTTAGGCCTTCTGCAACTTATGAGACCTTACTTCAAAAATAAGAATAAAAAATGGGCTGGGGATATATCTCGGAGGTAGAACGTCCCTGGGTTCCATCCTCAGTACCATCGGGGGCAGGGTAGGGGGAGAGCAGGGTCTCATTGAGTTGCTGAGGGCAGCCTTGAACCTTTGATCCTCTGAAGTACCGAGATTACAGATCTGTGCGCCATGCCCTGCCCAAAAGCTCTGTCTCAAAGATGTAACACTTGTTGGCTAACTTCTGTCATAATTCATTCCCTATAGACAGAAACTTAAACCAGTAGTAATTCTTTACCTCCCTGGCTCTTAGAATTAAGTCCTAAAATGTGTTGGGATCTTAAGGAAAACTCTTTAGCCCCCTAAAGGTGACGCCAGCATAAATTGTGTGCACTGAAGCAAAGAAGAATACAACACTTGTCACCGTTTTCATGTTAAGTTGATCATTTTCTGGACTTCTAAGCCTAACAGAGACTCTTAGGAGTACTGAAATAGATTCCTCCTCAGTCCCAGGTCTGGAGGTGTGGGCAGCAGCCGGGAAGCCCCAAAATTCCTCTAAACAACTCAGCGGACTATTTTTGTTGCTTCTTCAATGGTGTCTAGTACATGTATTTTCAGATGTGTAGTACTTTCAAAAGCATAAGCTATGCGAGAGTCTCAGGGCGATGACATTCCTGACGAAGGATATCTGATAGTCAAAAGCCAAGTGACAATTTTAATAAAAAAAAAATTGTATTCTAGGTATTTGTTGCCAATGCAGTGTGTCTCTCCCAATTATCTGTTCAACTGTACCTTTTTTTTTTTTTTTTTTTGGTATTGGGGATTGAGCCCAGGGTCATACTACCTCTGAGCTGCACCGTCTCCAGCCCTATTTTGGTTTTTATTTTGATACAAGTTCTCACTAGTTGCTAAGGCTAACCTTGAACCTGTGATCCTTCTCTCTTAGCCTCCAAAGTACTGGGATTACAAGTACTTTTTACATAAATACTTTTTAGTTAAGACCACATGTGTAAACCGGGTGTGGTGGGCGCACTTGTAATCCCAGCATTCGGGAGGCTGAGACGGGAAGATTACGGTTCGCGGACAGCCTCAGCTACTTAGTGAGGCCCTCTGCAACTCAGTGAGACCCGGTTTCAAAATAAAGAGTAAAAAATGGGGCAGGGGGTGTAGCTCAGAGGTCGAGTGCCCCTGGGCTCCATCCCCAGACCCGCAAAAAAAACAAACAACAACAAAAAAAATATGTGTAACTGTGACTTAAAAAAAGGATACTTTAGGGAAGAATACATCCTCTCTAATACAAAGAAATGAAAGGTACATTATATAAAGATACTCAAGAAAATACTTCATTTAATTCCCTTTTCTAAGACCCCTCTTCTCTGTTTTAATGTGGTTTGTGGGTTCTGTAAAAGATGGATGGGATCAGATGTAAGAAAAAAACTTTTTATGTCAAGTGCTCTTGTACATCCTCTCTAATACAAAGAAATGAAAGGTACATTATATAAAGATACTCAAGAAAATACTTCATTTAATTCCCTTTTCTAAGACCCCTCTTCTCTGTTTTAATGTGGTTTGTGGGTTCTGTAAAAGATGGATGGGATCAGATGTAAGAAAAAAACTTTTTATGTCAAGTGCTCTTGACGTTGTATATGTTTAGTAATGAACTAAAAAATACTTTGAATCATTTTAGCCCGTCAGACACTTAAATATGAAGGAGAAACTGACTGGTTATGTTAATGAGTTGTTAGTGTATTTGCAGAGATTTAAAACAAATTCTACCTTTTCTACTAAATTTACAGGCTCCCTAAGAGCAGAGGACCTGCCAGACCTCTCGTCATACACCCTAGTATGTGATGTTTCTGGCACACATTGAACGCTCAAATGAAATTTTTTTTTATATATCGAAAATAGTTGTGTAGTGGCAATTTCTGGTGGTTCCAACTTCAGTAACAAATATTTTTGCTAATATGAAATAGTCTTCCACAAGAATAGAGTTTTCTAAATTCTTAGAAATGATCTCAGAATTTGTTTTGCCCTTGTGGGTCTGGGATGGCACCCAAGGCCTCACACATGCTAATGAGCAAGCACTCTAGTGCCAAGCCATACCCCCAGCCTGGTCTCAGAGTTTTAATAGCAATTTCCTATTTTAATAAAAAAGAAATATTGGTGTGATCATCTTTAAATTCTGTTAGGAATTTTTAAAAGAAAATATTTGTAAATGGTTATGAATTTAAACATAGTATCTAATTTAGATGCTTTTTATCTTAAGTTTGATAGTTATGTTTACTTATATTGGACATTTTCCCCTAGAGTATTCAAGTGATTGCTCTAGGCTTAAGACTCAGGTGAATTGAAAAAGTTCAGTGTTGAGGAAAGATGTTCGCCTGTTCTCTTTGACCAAATCTCAGTTACCTGCCAGAAAAGGTCTAAAACTTCCTTGCCAGTTTAGATTATTTTCTTCTTTGGTCCTTCTATTGATTCAAAAATATTAACTAAGGAAAGCTTTTTCTTCCTTCTCTATATTTGCTGCGTGAGCCCTCCCCAAAATTCTGGAACCTGTGACTGTGAATATTTTCTTTAATTCTCCAGATGACCTTTGAGTTATGCAGTATCAGTTTCATTTTTATTATTAAAGAAACTGTGATTCAGAGAAGTTAAATCATTTACTCAAGATCGATAGGAGTAGCTAGGTGTGCTGGCTACTCTGCCACAGTAGCCAGGTGTGGTGACTTGTAATCCCAGTACTTGGGAGGCCAAGACAGGAGGGTCACAGGTTCAAGGCCAGCCTCAGCAAAGTAACCAGACTCTCAGCAACCTATTGACATTCTGTTTTAAAATAAAAGATAAAATAGGGCTGGCAGTGTAGCTTGGAAGTAGAATGCCTCTGGGTTCAACCTCAGTATCCCACCCCCCAGTTTTTTGTTTTGTTTTGGTGCTGGGGATTTAGCAGAAATACATTCTACCTCTGAGATACACCTCCAGTCCTTTTTATTTTTTTGTTATGAAACAGGGTCTCACTAGGTTGCTGAATCTCACTAGTTGCTGAGGCTGTGATCCTCCCTTCTCAGCCTCCCAAGTACTGGGATTATAAACATGTACCATGCTTGGCTTAAAAAATTTTTTTTTGAAAGGGTTGGGAGTATAGCCAGAGGTAGAATGCCCCAGAATTCAGTCCCTAGTAAGAAGGTAGGGGAGCATTTCCTTGAAAAAATAATATTCTTCTAGCACATTATGCTGTACTATAGGAATTATGAAATCCAACTTGAACTGAAGGCAGAAAAGAGAAATGTAGCATTAGCCTTCTTTCATCAATGAGGAAACAATGGTACAGGCAGAGTTAATTAAAATTCCTATCTCTTCATTTTATGTTCTTTTAGCCTTACTATTAAAGGTAAAATTTACTCTGGGCTTAATTTTATTTATTTATTTATTTATTTATTTATTTATTTATTGTGGTACTGAGAATTGAACTCAGGGACATTCTACCTCCAAGCTATACCCCAGTCCTTTTTATTTTTTATTTTGAAACAGTCCATAAGTTGCAGAGGGCCTCACGAGGTTGCTGAGGCTGGCCATGAGCCTGTGATCCTCCTGTCTCCGCCTCCCAAGAACTGGGATTACAAGCGTGTGTCACCACGCCCAGCTAAATTGGTTATTTTTAATGTAAACCCTAGTCTATTAATGTCATAAACAGACGGTTGTCTGAGAATTTTCAGAATCCATTTCAGTTTAGAAGAATGTGTCTTGTTTACTTTTTGCTTGCTAAGCATGTATGGTTGGCAGAAGGCCTCTAGCCAAACTGCCCACGTGGTCTGGACAAAAGAAGTAGCAGTTTATGAGAAAAGAACAAAAGGGAAGTGAGGGAAATGCCTTTCCTTCGGCCAGAAGACCTCACTGGAGCCTTGATGGCCAGGGTTCAGACAGCCAAAGCAGAGGGCTCAATGGAGAGCTGTGTCCTGGTGGGAAGGAGGCTCGTGGTTGGGAGTGGATTGCAGGGCATGCGAGATAAGGCTGCCCTTCATTGGCGCGCTGTTCTCTCGTATTTCCAGCTAGAATTGAAACAAGAAATATTCTGGCATTTTTTCTTTTCTCAGCTCAATTTGCTTTTGTTCTTTATTTAAAAAAAAAGGTAAGCCCCTTTATAACCCAAGAATATAATCTCACCCCAAACTATCAGAAAATGGGAGCTAATTGGAACGTGATAGTGTACTTCTGCCTAGTTTTAGAAAAATCTAGAGGTCATGTTCTGGAATAAGAATAGCTCAAGGGTTTTATGTTTATTTACCTATTTGGGAGGTAGGTACTGGGGATTGAACTCAGGGGCATTCTTTCCCCAAGCTACACTCCCAGCCTTTTTAATTTTTTTTATTTTTTGTTTATTTTTTATTTTATTTTATTTTATTTTATTTTATTTTATTTTATTTTATTTTTGGTGGCACTGGGGATGGAACCCTTCTACCTCCAGGCTACACTCCCAGACCTATTTTATATTTTTTATTTGGAAATAGGGTCTCTTAAGCCAACACAGCTGGCTTCGAACCGGCTGGCTTCGAACCTGCGCGATCCTCCTGTCTCAGCCTCCCAAGCGCGGGGATTACCACCACGCCCGGCTTTATTTTTTATTTTGAAACAGAGTCTCACTGAGTTGCTGACTCTGTCCTTGAACCTGCAGTTCTGCTGTCTCCTCCTTCTAAGTCCTGGGTTTACAGGCGTGTGCAAACACGCCTGGCTGGGTGTTCTGTTTTGAGGGAGAAGGTAGCTTACGGTGTCTTAGAGTCATACTCAGGAGTTGGGAGCTAAGTTGCCGAGCACTGAAGTAGTCTGGCAACCTACTTTTTTTTTTCTTTTTAATGAGGCCTTTCCCTATTGTCCCTGGATCTCTTGATCCTCCTGCCTCAGCCTCCCCAGCAGTGGGGTTACAGGCATGTGTCACTGTGCTGGCTTTGGTAACCTACTTTTTTTTTTTTTTTTCCAGTACTGGGAATTGAACCCAGAGGCATTCTACCTCTGAGCTATACCCCTAGCCCTATTTTTTATTCTTTATTTTGAAACGAGGTCTCACCAAGTTGCAGAGGGCCTCATTAAGTAGGTGAAGCTGGCTGCAAACCTGTGATCCTCCTTTCTCAGCCTCCCAAGTACTGGGATTACAAGTCACTTAAATGCTTCCCTGCATTTGTTAAAGTGGAATCTCGGAGGAGACCTTGAGATGGTACCTTTCCATAGTTCCCCCATAAAGAATCCATCCCTTTGTTCAGTTTAGTATTCTTGAATGGATAGAGAACTTTACATCTGATTATTATGCTGGTGTCTTTAGTGTTGCTTTTCTTTTTCTTTTTATCAGTAAAGGGAAGATTGCTTTATGTAGTAACTGTGATTTATTGGGTGTCTATATTGCAGACGTAGTACTCAGCACTTTATAAAAAGGATCTCATTTAATTCTAGAAATGGTAATAATTAAGATTCAAATTGAGTCTGCTTCCAAGTCACACTCAGAAGATTGTACCATTTTTTGGATAGTTACTAGTTTTCTCCTTTTTTTGTCTACTATTATATCCTAACTCCTAGCATAGTTCCTGACACGTGTCAGGCACTTAAATACCAAGCTGCCTTTCTACTAAAGAACGCTCTTGTGTAGCACCCAGCCCCTGGAGCTTCCCCGGTTCCCTCTGTTTTCTCTTTGAGTGCTCTCTCTGCACATCTTTACATGTCTCCACCCTCAGCCTCTGTTCTAGACCCTTTCTCACTCTCTTGATTCTTCCCATGGCTGTATCTAAATGGCATCATTTGTCATCCACATGTGGAAGAGGCAAGATATATTCATCTCTTAAAGAACTTTAAGGTTTCTCCCATGTTTAAGAGACTGTGGTTTTCTCTTTCATTCTTCTGAAAACAGGCATAAAGAGCCTGAGGCTAAACAGAAACTTATCAGTATGGCTAAGATTAGACTCCTGCATCCGTATAACCACTGGGGTACACGACAGCTTCAGCTCTGAGGCATCAGGCTCTCACAGACTCATAGGGGTGGGGGCAGTGAGGGCAAGGGCCCTGCAGAGCCCCAGGGACATAGAGCCTGAAGAAGGGAAGGAGAGAAGAGTTGGGGGCTCTGCTTCTCATCTTCCAAGCTCTTCTTATCTCTGTCAACGTTGTTCATCTAAAGTAATCCAGACTAGATCTCATCCCCTTATGTCCTTACACTGACATCTAGAAAGGATGTAAAACTCGTGTGTTCTATATTTTTACTCTCAGCTAGGGATAAAAATTAACCAAGAATAATTAAACCCCACTTTTCTTATGGAAATAAAGATAGAAGTATCTTTAATACATTGACTTAAAGAGGGAGAAAAGAGGTGAGTGTGGTGGCACACTTATAATCCCCGTGCTTGGGAGGTTGAGACAGGAGGATCGCACAGGTTCGAAGCCAGCCTCGGGTACTTAGTGAGGCTCTCAGCAACTTAGTGAGACCTTAGCCCGGAGGTAGAAAAGCCCCTGGGCTCCACCCCCAGTACCCCCCCCACACACACACACAGGAGAAAAGATTGAGAGAAAAAAATGTGTTTGGTACTGAGGATGTAACCCCGGGCATTCTATCTCTGTGCCGTACCTCCAGTTCTTTTATTTTGTAGTTTGAATCAGGGTCTTGTTAAGTTGCTGACGATCTCGCTAGGTTGCTAAGGGCTTTGTAAAGTTGCTGAGGCTGGCCTCAGACCTTAAGTCTTCCTGTCTTAGCTTTCTAAGTACTGGGATTACAGGTGTACACCACCATGCACAGCTTAACTTTTTTTTTTTTAAATTGTGGTACTGGGGATTGAACCCAGGAGCATTGTACCCCTAAGCTACACCTCCAGCCCTATTTTTAATTTTTATTTTGAAACAGGTTCTCGCTAGGTTGATGAGAGTCTCACTACTTGCTGAGTCTGTCCTTGAACCTGCCATCTTCCTGTCTCAGTCTCCTCAGTACTGGAATTACAGGTGTGCCCCACCATGCCCAGCTACTGACATACTGTTAAGTTTTTCGTTTTGTCTATGTGTCATAAAATCTGCACTGCATTTTTGTTGCAAAACAACTTTTATTTCCCTTATATTATTAAAGGGGAACACACTGTTCTTGGCAAGCAAACAGTTTTGTTTGAGGTTGGTAAACTGTTTGGGGCTCCAAGAGATTCTGTAATTATCTCAGGCCTAATTAAACCAAAGAGCAAAAATATCACACTGTACGTGTATTTATTGAGGCCTATTAACAGATTTAATATAATACATGAAAGATTATTTAAAATTTTATGTGTGTGGTGCTAGGGATTGAACTCAGGGGCATTTTACCTATGAGCTATACCCCCAGGCATTGTTATTTATTTTTATTTTGAAACTGGGTATTGCTAAGTTGCTGAAAGCTTCACTAACATACTGAGGCTGGCTTTGAACCTGCGACCCTTCTGTCTCAACCACCCAAGTACGGTGATTACAGGGGTGCACCACCATGCCTAGCCCTAAAAGGTATGGATATTTTTTTTTTTTTTTATGGTACTGGGGTTCCTGGAAGCCCTTCTACCTCCGGGCTACACTCCCAGACCTATTTAAAATTTTTTTTTATTTGGAAACAGGGTCTCTTAAGCCAGCGAGACTGGCTCCAAACCAGCGTGATCCTCCTGTCTCCGCCTCCCAAGTGCAGGGATTACAAGTGTGCCACCACGCCTGGCAAAAAGGTATGGATTTTAATTCTAGAACTCTATCCACTCAACGAATCTGGAAAGTATGAAAACTTAGCCTTCCACAAATCTGTTTTGCCTGTAAAGCACATCAATCTATCTAAAGTCTGTCTCTTGCTATAGAAGAAGAGCCTTCGACAGCTCCTTCTGTAGTCAGAATGAAATTCATGTTTTTCAGCTTATTGTTCAAGACCTTTTATAACTTAGCATCAATGAGCCCAGCTTTACAACCTTGTTCCTCATCTGTGAGTTTAATATTCAGCCTGACTAAGTTGTCTGTTTTTTATTGATGCGTCTTTGCTCACTCCTATTTTTTATTCTTTATTTTGAAACAAGGCGTCACCAAGTTACGGAGGGCCAAGTAGCTGAAGCGGCTGTGCACTTGGTCCACCTGTCTCCGCCTCCCAAGCCCTGGGATTACAAGCGTGCGCCAGGTTTTTCTTTCAGCCTGTATCACCTTTTGCCTTTCTAATTTCTGGATCCAAATTTAATCATTCTTCTTTTTTTTTTTTCCCTCTGTTAATACTGGGGATTGAACCAGGATATTCTACCCCTGAGTTATATCTCCAAGCCCAGTTTTATTTTTTATTTTGAAACAGGGTCTCACGGGCCTGAAACTGACAATCGTCATGTCTCAGCCTCCTGAGTAATAAGATTACATGTGTTCTTACGATGACTGGCTAAATTTATCTGTTGTGTGAGTACTGTAAAAAATACTACTATACTGTAATCCCTCTCCTCTTCTTGCTGTGATTGTACTAGGGTCATGTTGATTTCTGGAGTACCTTAAAAGAAGAAAGTCCCCAGGCGTGAAGGCCAGCCTCAGCAATTTAGTTTTAGAGAAAAAAAATAAAAGTTGACTGTGGTAGTGCTCACTTGTAACCCCTGTACCTGGGAGGCTGAGATGGGAGGATCACAGGTTTGAGGACAACCTCAGCAAGTAGTGAGACTCTCATCAACCTAGTAAGATCCTGTTTTTAAATAAGACATAAAATTAGGCTGGGGGAACCAGGTGTGGTGGTGCACGCTTCCAATCCTAGCATTTGGGAGGCTGAGACAGGAGGATTGCAGTTTGCGAACAGCCTCAGCTACTTAGTGTAGCCCTTTGCAACTCAGTGAGACCCTGTTTCAAAATGAAGAATAAAAAATAGGACTGGGGGTTTCGGGGGTTTCGCTCAGAGGTAGAATGCCCCTGGGTTTCAACCCCAGTACCCCCCACACACACACGCACACAAAAGGGCTGGAGGTATAGCTCAAAAGTAGAATGCCTCTGGATTCACTCCCCAGTACCAATGAACGAATGAATGAATTAATGAATATAAAAAGGAGTGGGTATAGACTGCCCCTGGGTTCAGCCCCTAACATGTATGAATATATGTACACACATACACACCTACAAAACTACCTCCCTTTCAAGGATTACAAAAATAGTGGCGTACGCCCAGTGGTTAGATGGCTAAAACAGGAGGATTGCAGGTTTGAGGACACCCTGAGCAATGTTGAGAATCTCAGCAATCTGGCAAGACCCTGTTTTACAATGAAAAAATAAAAGAACTGGGGATGTAGCTTAGAGGTAGAATGATCCTAGCTTCAACCCCCAGTAGGTAGGTAGGTAGTTTGATTGAAAGGTCCATCTATGTCTAAAGATTTCTGCCTATTCTTTTGGTAGCAAGATAGGCCGCTGAAACAGAGAGAGAGGCTAAAACCCTTAGGATCAAGAATGTTTGGCAACATTTCCCTCGAGGCTGCACACACGACTGTAGTCGCACAGCCTTTCCCATCAGGGCATTTGCTCTGAAGGGGGGAGGATTCTTGTGAAAACAAGTAGGCTCCGAGACGTGCACAGCTGCTCTTGGCAGAGATGGAGGCTCAGAGGCAGCGCTGGGCCTCACTGCCGTGACTGAGAAGCTCTTGGTATTGTTCTGACTTTACACTCACAAGAGAAGATGTGAAGTGGTTGAAGGACATGACCACGAAATGTTTTATATCTCGTCATACAAGCCAAAGAGAAGAGTGAGTTTCAGAAAATATGAATGCATGTGTAAAATTTTAAGAAACTTTCTCCTTTCCCTCTTTCCTCTATCCCTTTCGCTCTTTTTCTTTCCTCATTTTCATACACCTGAATAATAGAATCTTCCTTCTAGAATGCAGTGTCTCAGCAACTGTGGCTGATACTTTGAAGGCTAGTTTAATTTTGCTTCATATGTGACAGTGCATTCCATGTTTTCTGAAAAATGTTACTCTCTTCATTATTTTGTAGTAAGTCTTTTGGAACTTTTTGAAATATGAATTTCCCTTGTAGAGCAATAAAGATTTCTGATGATTAAAAGCATAGGCTTTATAAGCTGAAAAACTTAGATTCAAAATTTTTTTATTGCCCATCAGCTCCGTTACTTTGAAGAAGTTTCTTGTCTTCGTAACTTCATCTTTGAGTTGAGAGTAGTAGTCATAATAATTGTAAATTATTATGAACGTAGTTATCTTTTAGAACAACTGCATGTTGGCAAATCTATCAAAATGCAAAGAAAAACTTTGATTTGAATTTTATGAAATAGTGAAAGTCTTTTCGAAAACTCAAATTAAAAAATGTTAATAAATGCCGGGCGTGGTGGCGCACACTTGTAATCCCCACGCTTGGGAGGCAGAGACAGGAGGATCGCGCAGGTTCGAAGCCAGCCTCGCTGGTTTAAGAGACCCTGTTTCCAAATAAAAGATAAAATAGGTCTGGGAGTGTAGCCCGGAGAAGGGTTTCCAAAAACCCCAGTACCACCCCAAAAAAAAAAAAAAAAAAGTCATTTAAATAATGAGCAGGTTGTGAGTTTTAAGGTTTTCTTAGAGTTTATAAACTGGACTCTTGAATGCTTCTCACTGTCGTTTAACTTTACTTTTGAAGCTATGAGTCAAGTTTTCCTCTCTTTCTCTCCCTCCTTCCCTCTTTCTTATCCTGAGGATCAAACCCAGTACCTCACAGATGCCAGGCCATGTTATCATTGAGCTACACCCTCAGCCCAGGATTTTCTTCTTTAGCAGAAAAGAACATTTTTCAGACAGGTTAGCTTGTTTGCCAGTTTTTATTCACTGTTACGAATATACAATAAATTTCTTTGGCCCACAACATAAAGTGAAGGAATAATTCATTATGAGAAACTCAATGTCCTTTAGAGTATCTGGCTCAAAGAAGGTATCTTCATGAATCCTTATTTGAAATCCTCATTTACTGTGGAAGTTGGTAAGAGGAAGGAAATTTCCACTCAGGAAAATCATAGAAGGCTCCATTCGGGCAAGGGCAGTGGGGCCTTCAAGGTCAGAGTGGCCTTGGCGTGTGGGGTACAGGTGCTCTAGTTAAGAGAAATGTGGGAGCCGCACCTCAGAGATGGTGCCGTGTGAGTGTTAAACAGTGGTTTAGAAGCTGTTCCGTTTTGTTAAGATGTCACAGTGTGCTTCTAAAGACTCCTTCTTGTAGGGTATATAGGTTAAAATCAGGCATCTCCCTTGGGATCATTATTATTTTTGTGGTGCTGGAGATTGAACCCAAGGGCATTCTACCTCCAAGCTGTACCCCAGCCCTATTTATTTGCAAACAGGGTCTCACTAAGTTGCAGAGGGCTTCTTTAAGTGGCTGAGGCTGGCTTTGAACCTGTGACCCTCCTGTCTCAGCCTCCCAATTACTGGGATTGCAGGTGTGTGCTGCCACACCCAGCTAGTATAATTGTTTCATAAATATTTCTAATTCTGGTTTCATTGCTCTACATTGCCATTTGTGTAATGTGACTCTATGTCTTTTCCCTTCATGTTTTAATTTTTTGCTGTAGATGCTGTCTATAAGCATAGAACAGAACAAATGTTTATCCCAGATTTACCATAACAGATGTCATGGAGTACAGTGACACTTTTCCATAGAAATCTTTGATAAGAATGTTTAATTGCTTTCTTATTCTAGTCCCCCTGAGATTCTCAGCTGTTCATTAAATTCAGATTTGTACATATTTTAAGAAGGTATTTCTCAGATTTGATGCAGCCAAGCTTTTTTTTTTCTTCATAAGAAACTTTATTTTAGCCATCCCTGGTAGCGCTTGATTGTAATCCCAGTACTTGGGAGGCTGAGAACAGGATCCAGGTTCATGGCCAGCCTCAGCTACTTACTGAGGCCCTCCACAACTTAGTGAGACCCTGTTTCAAAATAATGAATGAAGCCGGGCATGGTGGCGCACGCTTGTAATCCCCGCGCTTGGGGGGCAGAGACAGGAGGACCGCGCAGGTTCAAAGCCAGCCGTGCGCGCTGGCTTAGGAGAGCCTGTTTCCAAATAAAAATGTAAAAATAGGTCTGGGAGTGTAGCCCGGAGGTAGAAGGGCTTCCAGGAACCCCAGTACCACCAAAATTGCCCGGAGGTAGAAGGGCTTCCAGGAACCCCAGTACCACCAAAATTAATAATAATAATAATAATAATAATAATAATAATAATAAATTAAAAATAATAATAAATTAAAAATAGGGCTGGGCGTGTAGCTCGGAGGTAGAATGTCCCTGGGTTCTATCCCTACCACCACACACACAAAAAAAGAAAGAAACTTTATTTTTTAAATTTTTTTGGTACTGGGGATTTTGCTCAGGGGCATTCTAACCTTTGTCCTTTTTCTTTTCTTTTTTTTATTTTTTGTGTTTGTATGTAGTACTGGAGATTGAACCTAGGGACATTCTACCTCTGAGCTATACCTCCAGCCCTATTTTTTATTTGGAAATAGGGTCTCTCTAGGCTGGCCCTAAACCTTCAGTTCTCCTGTCTCAGCCTTCCTAGTACTAGAATTATAGGTGTGTGCCACCACACCCAGTTTTTGAGCATTGTTTTTAAAGGAGAGATGTAAATGGTACAAATGAGAACATTCTAGTCAGGCTTCACAGTAAATTCGTGAAGAGTCTGAGTTCAAGATGAGATTTTTAGCTGGACATGGTGGCACATGCCTGTAATCCCAGGACTTGGGGGAAGCTAAAACAGGCGGATTGCAGGTTCAAGACCAGCCTTGGCAATCTAGCAAGACCTTGTTTCAAAACAAAAACAAGGGCTGGCTGGGGGTGTAGTTTGGAGGTAGAATGTCTCTGGGTTCAATCCTCAGCACAAAATAAAATAAAATAAAATAAAATAGGGCTGGGGATGTCACTTGGAGGTAGAATGCCCCTGGATTGAATCCCCAGTACCCCACCCCCCCACACACACACAAAAAAGTTTGATCAAAGAAGCATTTGCCTTTGGTTAATGATGGAAACCAGAAGTAATAGGTGAGACATCTGCCACTTAGGAGTTAAAATATGGAATTTGAGAGCAAAGCTGTAGTGGGAGAAGTTTGTCAAGAAATGGCTGATAAACCAGGCGTGGTGGTGCATGCCTGTAATCCCAGTACTTGAGAGACTGAGACAGGAGGATCATAGGTTTGAGGCTAGCCACAGCGACTTAGTAGAGAGACCCTTCACAATTTAGGAGACTGTTACAAAGTAAATAAAAAGGATACTGAGGGGTAGCTATTAGGTATACTACTAGTAGTAGAAGCTAATAAGCATGTGTCTCTAGTCAAAACAATTCTATAAGAGATGCTGCATCCCACTTTCTTTCTTTCTTTCTTTTTTTTTTTTTTTTTTTTTTTTGCGGTACTGGGGATTGACCCCAGGGGCATTCTAACTCTGCGATACACCCCATCCCATTTTTTAATTCTTTATTTTGAAAAGGGTCTCACTAAGTTGTGGAGGGCCTCACTAAATAGCTGAGGCTGGCCACAAACCCGTGATCCTCCCAAGCACTGGGATTACAAGCATGTGCCATTACACCTGGCTATATCCCTGTTTTGATAAGAAAGAAACTAATGTTCAGTGGTTACAAACGTTGTACCACCGTTAATCAGTAGAGGAGTGATTCTAATCTAGTTCTGCCATGATTTCTTTATACCACTGTGATTTTGGCTTTGGAAAGATAGTAGATCCTGGTGCGTAGAAGACTAGAAGGGAATGGCATTTTAATACTAAGATTGAAATTATTAAATACAAAGTTTAAGGTGGGATTGCGGGTGTCACTCAGTGGTAGAGTACCTGCCTGGTATGCACAAGGCTCTGAGTTCTATCCCCAACAGTGCCACTCACATACATGCGTGTTAAGATATAATTCCAGAAGAGTGATGAGTCCTGAGAGTGGTGATCTCAGAGAGGTGGAGCGGCGCCATGTGTTATAGGTCAAAGGTATATCACATTGATTAACATGTAAGTCCTAAAAGAACTGGGTGTTACGAAATGCAGTCACAGTTCGTCTGTATGTGTGTTAGAATCTTTGAGGTTTTTGTCTCAAAGTCTTCAAGTCAGAAGAAAGACAAAGACGACCAGTAAAGTAATGAAGTCACAGTGGGGAGCAGAGGTAAGCACAGGAGGCTAAGAGCACAGCTGTGGAGAGGGGTAGGCTTTGAGCTATGAGGAAAGGGGTGTGTGTGTGTGTGATGTGTGGTGCTAGGGGTTGAACTCAGCCTCTGAGCTGTACCCCCCAGCCCTTTTTGTTTTGTTTTGAAACAGGAACTTGATGCGAGTCTTGCTAAACTTCTTTCTTTTCTCTTCTTTTTTTCTTTTTTTCTTTTTTTTTTTTTTTTTTTTTGCTGTACAAGGAACCCAGGGGCATTCTACTTCTGAGCTACACTCCTGGTCCTATTTTTTTTTTTTTTAGTATATATATATTTTTTTGGGGGGGGTGGTACTGGGGTTCCTGGAAAACCCCCTACCTCCAGGCTACACTCCCAGACCTATTTTATATATATATATATATTTTTTAATTTGGAAACAGGGTCTCTTAAGCCAGCGAGGCTGGCTTCGAACCTGCGTGATCTTCCTGTCTCCACCTCCCAAGTGCAGGGATTACAAGAGTGCACCACCATGCCCGGCTAGTCTTTATATTTTTTGAAACAGGGTCTCACTGAGTTTCGAAGGGCCTCGCTAAGTAGCTGAGGCTTTCAGTGAATGCAATCCTCCAGTGTCCACCTCCCGAATGCTGGGATTACAAACCACCTCGCTCAGCTTTTTTTTTTTTTTTTTTTTTTCTTTTTCCTTTTTGCAGTACTGGGGATTGAACCGAGGAGCATCTACCTCTGAGCTATATCCCTAGCCATATATTTTATTTTTTATTTCAAAACAGGATTTTCCAAAGTTGCAGAGGGCCTCACTAAATTAATGAGGCTGGCCACAAACCTGTGATCCTCTTGTCTCAGCCTCCCAAGTAATGGATTATGAGTATGCACCACCACGCCCAGCATCTCATCAGGTTTATGAGGCTGGGTTTAAACTTGTGGTCCTCCTGTTTCAGACTCCCAAGTACTGGACTTAGAGGTGTGTGCTATCACACCTGGCGAGGAAGATATTTCTTACAATTAATTCTCCTTTATACTCTTTGAAGACCCTCTCACCCCACCCTCCCTTGTAATGGGCCTCTGGTAAGCAACTCTGGAGTTTTTCATAATGACACTCTGGTCTTTAAGCTCCTCGCATACTACTTCTACTTCCACTACTACTGCTTCCTTAAGCCAGTTCAGCCTGGGAGTCATTTTTCTCAGCATTCTTTATTTTGCGTTTAGTTATTCACGATTATAGACATTTATGTGGTACTTAAGGCAAGTCGGTGTATGTACACAGTGTAGGCTGGTCCTTGCATAATTCTCTTTCTTCTGGCTGAGCTGAGGAGTCTTGAGTTGGGAAACATTGTTTGGGAATTAAGCCTAATAGACCAGGAAAAGAGTATGTGTAAGAAAAGAGCAGCACAGTGTTTATTCCTTGTTCTGTCCTGTGTCGCTGCCTTTTTGACATGTACAAAACTCGAGCTTTGTTCCTTACTCTGGTGTTTCTGCTGCTGTTGCTGCTGCTACTACTAAGTTATCAGGCAGGAGACGTGCTCCTCTGTGCATCGAGGTGCTGGAGATGTCGTCAGTTGGCACAGGAGACACAGAGAACTTTGAACTCTAGCTCTGATCAGCAAACTTTCGCTATCTGCATAGAAATCCTTGGTGATTGGTGTCTAGGAAAATAATCAGAGACAAAAGTATGGAATAGGGAAAGCTACTAACATTTTGAGTTGATACTCAATTGTGAGGCCATAGAAGCATTTGAAGATGAAGAAGTCCCACAGATGACAAAGACCTGACCTCTTTGCATTTGTACTGCTTTGCTTCTCACAAATTTCAGGACTGAGATAAGGAAGCAAGGACAGTTAAGAACATTAATTTGAAGGAAAACAAATAGGTTTTTTTTTTTTTGCTAATTTTACATGTGCACATATGTGTATATATCATGAGAAGTAGTAGTGTGATTCTTTTTTTTTTTTTTTTTTTTTTGGTGGTACTGGGGTCCCTGGAAGCCCTTCTACCTCCGGGCTACACTCCCAGACCTATTTTTACATTTTTATTTGGAAACAGGGTCTCCTAAGCCAGCGCGCGCAGCTGGCTTCGAACCTGCGTGATCCTCCTATCTCTGCCTCCAAAGCGCGGGGATTACAAGCGTGCGCCACCACGCCCGGCTCCTAGCCCTACTTTTTTTTTTTTTTTTTTTTTTTTTTTTTTTTGGTGGGTCTGGGGATGGAACCCAGGGGCATTCGACCTCTGAGCTATACCCCCTGCCCTATATTTTATTCTTTATTTTTAAACAGTGTCTAAGTTGCAGAGGGCCTCACTAAGTAGCTGAGGTTGTCCTCGAACCGCAATCCTCTGGTCTCAGTCTCCTGAATGCTGGGATTATGAATACTCTTGAGCATGTCTTCTTAGGCAAATACGTGAGTTACTATAGATAGTGTGTATACCTAGGAATGGAATTATTGGGTTGCGTGGTATATTCATTTTCAGTTTAACTAGATACTGCCAATTGTTATCCACAGTGATTGGACCAATTTAAACCCTCCTTACTAGTGTCTGAAATCCCTGCCGAGCCATCTTTACAGACGGCTTCAGTCTCTCCTCTCAGCAGGTGCAGAGGATACCTGCGAGGTAGCTTCTTCATACTGATTTGCTTCTGTCGGGCAAAACTTGTGAAAGCCAGGGGAACTGATTGACATCTTAGATTTTTCCTTAAGGAAAAATCAGTGTTTAATTATGCAAAAAGATTGGTATGCTATTCTGAATAAAATGCTGCTTGCCAGTGAAATACTACTTTCAAGGGCATAATAAGCCTTTTAGGAATAATAACTCTGAGGAAAAATTTCCCCAGAGGGCATTTTTGCCTTCCAAATTTATTCTTGTCATTCCCGTTGTCTACCATGATTCTCTCTGCTCTTCTGACTAATCAGGACATGAAAGAATGAGATGTGAGAACCTTCACTGACAAGTTATGCCCGACAGCAGAAGGAACCTATATCCACCAAGTAGGAGGCATCCACAGCTCTTGCTGCCCTCACTTTGAATACTCCAGTAAGGAGACAGTGTTTCTTAGGAGCCAGATAGAAAGCAGAGATAGTTTATAATTATCTGCTGACTTTCCTATAGCAAAGGTGTTTATTTTTTTTTTCACAAAGATATTTAAAATGTGTTAATTTCATACCCACTGCCCTTCAGGGATTGCTTTTTGAGTTAGATTGTATTCCAGTTATCTTTTGCTATGTAACAGACCGCCTTAAATGTAGCGGCTTAAGACCCCTGGTAGGGGTAATGGTGGAGCAAGCACACCTCACCCTCTCTCTTCCACTGAATTCAGCCATAACACTTGGCATAGAGCAGCTATTTGAGGACACTGACAGTTATATCATAAAAAGTAGATTGAGAAAGAAGAGCAGATCTTGAAGTACTACGGAATTGGAGTTGATCATTCTCTCTCTCTGTCTCTCTCTGTCTCTCCTCTCTCTGTCTCCCCCCCCCCCCTTGAATTTAACAAAGCCTGTATCCCAGAAGTGGACATTAATGTGGTTAGAGGAAAATCTTGGAGGAGCCTAAGTTCTGACTGGAAGAATGGAAAAGGGATATTATAATACTCATAGAAAGTACAAGACTCCCCTCCCCCCATTCTCTTGCCCTTGTGAAACTCAGCGATCCTGTAGTACACGTAGGTTGAATCTAGCAGGAGCCTAAACTTCTGAGGGCTGGGAACGTTTTCTCCGACCAGTGGAGCTTTGGTCCCAATGGGGTGATATGAGCCCCAGTTGCATTCTTTTCTTCTCCTCTCCATCAGCTGCTTGCCTCCAGACACGAGTGTTTTCATGGACATTCTTGGTAGACAGAGCCCCAGCTTTCTGACTAGATGATGGGGAAGGGCAACCCCATTGACCTAAAAAGTACTGGGGAGCTTGCAAAAGGGATAAACATGGGAAAGAAATTCCTTAAATTTTATTATGAACTCTGGGCATACCCATGCACTGTGTGTGCAAAAATCTGCCCCCAAACAGTTTGTTTGTTTGCTTGTTCATTTGTTTAGGTATTGGCCATTCAATCCAAGGGCATTCTGTCTTCCAGATAAACCTCTAGTTCATTTTATTTTGAAATAGGGTCTCATTAAGATATTATGCATTGGCCTTGAACCTATGATTCTCCTGTCTCAGACTACCAGGTACTGGGATTACAGGGATATACCATCACACTCTTGGCTATCATACCTAGACATTAAAAAATGAAGTATGAGCCGGGCGTGGTGATGCACGCTTGTAATCCCCGTGCTTGGGAGGCTGAGACAGGAGGATCGCACAGGTTCGAAGCCAGCCTCAGCTACTTAGTGAGGCTCTCAGCAACTTAGTGAGACCCTGTTTCCAAAAAATATATAAAACAGGTCTGAGAGTATAGGTCGGAGGTAGAAAGCCTCTGGGTTCCACCTCCAGTACCACAGATAGATAGATAGATAGGTAGGTAGGTAGGTAGATAGATAGATAGATAGATAGATAGATAGATAGATAGATAGATAGATAGATAGATAGAAGTATGGCCGGGCGTGGTGGCTCACTCTTGTAATCCCTGCACTTGGGAGGCTGAGACAGGAGGATCGCACGGATTTGAAGCCAGCCTCAGCTACTTAGTGAGGCTTTCAGCAATTTAGACTCTGTTTCCAAATAAAATATAAAAAAGTTCTGGGAGTATAGCCCGGAGGTAGAAAGCCTCTGGGTTCCACCCCCAGTACCACCAAAAAAAAAATGAAGTATGGTTAGGTGTCAAGGTGTACGTATATGCTTATAATTCTAGTACTTGGGAGGCTGAGACAGGAGGATCAGATTCAAAGCCAACCTCAACAATTTTAGGCCCTGTTTCCAAATAAAAATATAAAATAGATTTGGAGGTATAGCCTAGAGGTAGAAGGCCTCTAGCTTCCAACCCCAGGAAAACACACACGCGCGCACACACACACACACACACACACACACACACACACGGTTTAGATAACTGCCCTTTTTTTTTTAAAGCATCTTGAAGCTAAGTTGGGCATGGTAAATGTATGCCTATAATCCCACTATAATCCCACTACTTGGGAGGATGAGACGAGAGGATAGCAGGTTCAAGATAGCCTCAGCAATTTAGTGAGACCATGTTTCAAAATAAAAAGGGATAGTGATGAACCAGGCCTGGTGGTCCAAGCTTTAATCCCAGTATTGGGAGGCTAAGACAGGAGGATCTCAGGTTTGAGACCAGCCTTAGCAAGATTCTCAGCAACCTAAACAAATCCTGTTTCAAAACAACAACAAAGGGCTAGGAGGTGTAGTTTGGAGGTAAAACACCTCTGGGTTCAACCCTTGGTACCACACACATAAAAAGGATAGGATTGTTACTTGGAGATAGACAAGGAGTCCACCCCCCTCCCAGAAAAAACACTTGTACTTAGATGTGTGTGTGCACATGTGTGTGTGTATTCTGTGGTACTTCTACGTCTGAGCCCCTTTTTTAAGTTTTTGTTTTGAAACAGGGTCTCCCTGGGTTTTTGAGCGTCTCACTAGATTACTAAGCCTAGCCTGCAACCTGTGATCCTCCTGTCTCAGCTTTTTAAGTCCAGGCAATAAACTTATATTTATAAAAAGTAAAAGCTGAGCCAGGCGTGGTGGCGCACGCTTGTAATCCCCGCGCTTGGGAGGTGGAGACAGGAGGATCGCACAGGTTCGAAGCCAGCCTCAGCTACTGAGTGAGGCTCTCATCAACTTAGTGAGACCCTATTTTCCAATAAATTATAAAACAGGTCTGGGAGTATAGCCCAGAGGTAGAAAAGCCCCTGGGTTCCACCCCCAGTACCACCACCAAAAAAAAAAAAAAAAAGCCGGCATGGTGGTGCATGCTTGTAATCCCAGTACAACTGTCTTGCATGGACTACTGTAATAGCCTTCTTACCCTTTTCATTCACCTTTTCTTCCCGTAATTGAGCATCTGTCCTTAATTCAGAGCAATTCTGTGAAAACCTAAGTCAGATTCTATCCCTGCTCTGCTCAAACTTTCCTCTGACTTTCTCAGCAGCCCACAGTGCCCTGCATAGTCTAACCCTGCTTTCCTCTGCAGAACCTCTCCCTCTTATTTTCTGTCATTTCCTCCCTGCTGCTCCCTGTGCATACTCACCATTCTTGTCTTACCCTTGTACTTAGTGTCGCTCTCTAGACTACCCTTCTTCCAGATATCCGCATGCTTTATATTGTGTGTGTTTGTGCGGGGGGAGAACGGGGATTGAACCCAGGGGCATTTCTACCTCTGAGCCACAACCCTAGTCCTATTTTATTTTTTATTTGGAAACCATTCTCACTGAGTTGCAGAGAGTCTCTAAATTGCTGAGGCGGGCTTCAAACCTTCAGTTCCCCTGTCTCAGGCTCCCAGGTGCTGGGCTGACAAGCCTGCGCCGCCCTGCCCGGCTGCTTTTCTTCTTCGTATCATTCGTCTCCCCGGTCAGATGTTGGTTTATCAGTAGGCCTCAGCAGGCTCTGTTCTCTTTATTCTGCTTGATTTTTTTCATATCATTTATGACCAGTGGTTATATTATAATATTATATTCCCAGCTGGAATTGTTTGTTCTCTGCCATATCTCCAGAGCCAAGAAGTGTCTCAAATACTTGAATGAGTAATTCAGCTCAATTTCTACCTCTTTCTTTGAAGCTTTTCTCCAATCTACAGTAATATATTCCACCTCTTTTTTTTTTTTTTTTTTTTTAAGACAAGGCCTTGCCACAGTGCACAGGCCAGCTTTGGATTCCTGGGCTATAGGGATGCCTTACCCTCCGATTAGCTAGAACAGCCATGCACCACCATGCACAGTACTTTTCTGTCTTTTTCTGACCTGCGTTTTAGGTATTGTGTTTTGTCTCCACTGATTCCTTAAAGTTAATACATAAACAATAGCTAAGTAATAGGCAAGAGTATGGAGTCAGGTTACTGTGTGTGTTTAAATCTCAGCCCCACCATTTAGCCAGGTAATTCTGGTCATGTTACTAACCTCTCCATTACTCCATTTCTCTGTCTATAAGTGAGAGAGAAATAAGTAGTTCAGTGTCAGGAATGCAGCGTTGATATAGGACAGATGAAATGGGGAAAGTAGAGGCCTGGTCATCAGGATCCTTGTGTACCATATCTAGGTTTTTGGATTTTTTATATAAATAGCAAGAAAACTTTCAGTCTTTTTTTTTTTTTTTTTTTTTTCCGGTACTGGGGATGGAGCCCAGGGCATTCTACCTCCGAGCTACACTCTCAGCCCTATTTTTTATTCTTTATTTGGAAACAGGGTCTCACTGAGTTGCAGAGGGCTTCAAGTAGCTGAGGCTGGCCAAGAACCACGATCCTCCTGTCTCAGCCTCCCAAATGCTGGGATTACAAGTGTGCACCACCACGCCTGGCTCAGTCATTTTTTTAATTTTTTTTTTATTTGTTAAAATATTTTTATTTGGAAACAGGGTCTCTTAGGCCAGCGCAGCTGGCTTCGAACCTGCGCAATCCTCCTATCTCTGCCTCCCAAGCGCGGGGATTACAAGCGTGCGCCACCACACCCAGCATCAGTCATTTTTTTTAAAAGCAATATTATGACAGGATAAATCTTCAATATACTTTAAGTACTATCTTCATTCAATCTGTGCTAGTACTGAACTGTTGAACTTCCTAGATTTACCTTCCTGTTTGTGCTCTCATGCAGTTTTTGTTTTATCTCAGTTGTCCTGTATTTACTCCTGTTTCTGGCTAAATACTTAGTGAAGCTTTCTGCAACTTAGTGAGACCCTGTTGCAAATAATGAATAAAAAATAAGGTAGGGGGTGTAGCTCAGAGGTAGAAAGCCCTTGGTTCCACCCCCAGTACCGCAAAAAAAAAAAAAAAAAAAATTAAAGAAATAAAAATAAACTATTGAGTTGTCGGGTGTGGTGGTGCATGCATGCTTAAAATCCCAATTTGGGAGGCTGAGACAGTTGGATCGAGGTTCGAGGACAGCCTCCACTACTTAGTGAGGCCCTTTGCAACTCAGTGAGACCCTGTTTCAAAGTAAAGAATAAAAATAGGGCTGGGGGTATAGCTTGGAGGTAGAATGCCCCTGGGTTCCATCCCCAATACCACAAAACATTATATTGGGTCACTTTTGGCCTGGAATAGAACTTTCAAAATATAATGGAGACCATAAAATATAAAGGAATATTTGTATTGTCCTCGTGTGTGTGTGTGTGTGTGTGTGTGTGTGTGTGTGTGTGTGTGTGGTATTGCGGATGGAACCCAGGGACATTCTACCCCCAGGCTACAACCTCAGCCCTATTTTTTATTCTTTATTATTATGAAACAGGATCTCACTAAGTTGCAGAGGGCCTCACAAGTAGCTGAGGCTGGCTGTGAACCTGTGATCCTCCTGTCTCAGCCTCCCAAGTGCTAGGATAAGAAGTATGTGCCACCACGCCCGGCTTGTCCTCTTTTCTCTTAGTAGAAATTTCATGTGTGGTTCCTTTTCCTATTTCAGAATTTTTTAAATTTTTATTTATTTATTTGTTTATTTATTAGTGTTTCTCTAGAAACTTGGCGAGTATTCTAAGGGTATTTACACTCATTCTTTGTGAACTAGAAAATGATAGACATGTGGTTTGCCTTTGTATACATGTGAAAAAATGAAAATTCTTACCACACCTTCAGTTCTGGAATTATATCCATGACCAGAATATATGTTCAAGATAGGCTCCCTGCTATATAGCAAAGTCACAGAGAAGTTCTGGGCCTCAGCTCGGTTGCAGTATCCAAGAGCAGGCGACTGTATTTGCCTCCTCTCACATCCAAATCAGTGTATTATTTACAAATCAAGTTAACCAGTGGTTCTTCAAGTTTCCCACTTCCTGTTCATTTCACCTAGGTTGAAAATAGGTTCAGGAGAAAAGTTCTTTCCTATCTTCATATTCTGAGCTGCCTAGGTTTGGGATTCGAAGTATTTGGGGTCCTTATTGCTTAACTGGACTTAGGACTATCCCATGTGACAGCGTAGATCTCTTGTTTTGGAATTGCCATTACTTTCTAGAACAGCCATTCTGTACAGCTGCCAGCATGCCCTGGGTCCTCTTGCTTCATATTACAGTGATACTGCTTTGTCAGGGCAGAATTCAGCCTCACAGAGCTGGAGTCAGTCTCTGCTGACCTCATGCCACAGCACAGCATGTTCAAATCTGGGAGAAACCTGAGGGTTATTCGGCATAATCCTCTTCCTTCTCCCTCACAAGCATGGAACCCTCACTCTCCTCGGAAACCGTATGTTGTACATGTGTGTGTATCTGTCTTGTTTTTTCTTAACTCTCTTCCTCATTCGTATAGTTCTACAGCTTTAAGTGGGGGCTGGTTGAATAGACAGAAACAGGAAATGGCCTGAGCTGCTGAAACTTAGCATTTTCAGCAGTAGATCTCAGCCAGGTGCGTGTGCTATTTTAAGACTGTGAGATCGAAATAACGGAGACTCGTGTCAATTGCGTCCTCGTTGCTCATTTCACCCGTCACCAGGTAGGCAGAATGCAGAGGGTGCTCTGTGGCTGTGTGGCATGCTCCTCATCCTGGAGTGTCCCGACTCTCCCGTCTTCAGCTCCCGCTGGGCTGCTTCAGTGCAGAATAAATGCCGCCCTCACTTTCTCAGTCTAAAGAATTCCCAGAAAATAAATGTTTCTTTCAGTGAACAAAAGAGTTTAGTTTGCCTTTGGCAGATTAGGAAAAGCTTGGGTTAAATTCGAAGATGCCAGGCATGCATAACAAATAGGAATTTGGGTTAAAGCCAATTTAAAATATTTTTCACATCAAAAAGAAGTTGCTTATCACTCAGCTGCTTGTTTGCAGAGTATTTTTCCCAGGGACTTGATGATTTTATGAATCATACAGCAGCGTCCACATCTAGTGCTAAGTTTGTGTCTTAAGATCAGCAGAATGAGCCCTGATGTCCAAGTGGATAGGAAGGTGATCCGGCTTTATGCAACACAACCAACCCCCTTTCTCACATTTCACCCACAGCCTTGAATAGAAAACTTACCCTGTAGCCTGATTTTTACTGTGGTTTTTGAGTTGGTTTTTATAAATGATACATAGCTACTTTCTAAGAGATAAATGCTAAAGCAAAGCAGATTCTTTATAGTTTTTTCTGATTCTAAAGTTAATGTACATGAATATTATTTGCTATCGAGCAGTTGGATTTGAGAACCAGGCAGATTTTTAACTCTGAAGTTTAATATTGAATTACTCTCTTAGGCCTTCTGGTCGATCATTCAAATGCCAACGTTGTTAACAGATTTGTGCCTGTGGTCTGTACCCACTCTTTCTGTTTGTTCTGAATCTTGTATTAAAAAAAAAAAAAAAACTTGGCACATCTGTTTGTTCCGAAGTTATAAAAGGTCAGCTTACTTAACTCTGTTTTATTAAGAATGCTAGTTGAGGTTGAATGTGATGGTCAGAAGGAAAGAATTACTAGTAGACCTAGAGGTGTAGGACATGGACACGAACAGAAATTAATGCTTTTTTTCCTCCATTAGTGACAACGGGGAGAGGGGAATATGAAACATTCATTTTTTTTTCTTTTTTAAGCTAAATCTCTAGTTCTTTTTATTTTGAGGAAGAGTCTTAGTGTCTGAGCCTGCCCTGGAATTTGGGATCTTCCTGTCTCAGCCTCCCAAGTACTGGGAGTACAGGTGTAATCCTGTAATCCACAGCCATCTTGATTTAGATTTTACTTACTTTCTTTTTGTGGTACTAGATATTGAACCCACGGGCATTCTACTTCTGACTATATCCTCCCGTCATATTTAATTTTTCATTTGGAAACAGGGTCTTGCTAGATCGACGAGAGTCTCACTAAATTGTGGAGACTGATCTTGAACCTGCTTTCCTCTTATCTCAGCCTCCCAAGTACTGATTACAGGCATCAGTCATCACGCCTGGCTTTCTAACCATTTCTAGAGAACTAGTTTTCCCTTGTTCTAATTTAGAATGTCTAAATTTGAAATTATAATTTTCTTTCCCAAAACTATAACCTTGTTTTTCATTTTCCCTATTTGAATCGCATCGTTATTCTCTCAGGCTGGAAACGTGGGCTTCATCTTCTCATTCATTCCTCTGCGTCTCCAATATGGAGTCAGCAACTCCCACTGCTCCTTTTTTAGAAGAATCCTGAGGCCCTTTAAAATTTTTTTTTTCGGCTACTATTCTACTCCATTCCTTACTGAGTTTTAGTAATTTCCCATGGAGTGTCACCTCTCTTTTTCATACCTTGAAATTAAAACTACCAAAGTAGAAGGAAGAATGCTTTAAACATAAGGTCTGAGGAAGAAACAGGAGGGAAGTTAATATTTGAGATCATCTAATACGCAATGTAAAATTTTTTATTTTTTCTCTTAAACTTCGACAAATTCTAATGATTGACTTACTTATTTTTTCATTCAATAGTATTTTTAAATCAATGCTCTGTTCCTGTGTTAATATTAGACTTTTCACAGTCCTGTGACAATCCATCTCTTCAATGTCCTATTTATACTTCACCCAGTTTTTCATCTCAAATCTCAACCTTACAAGTTCCACTCCTGGTTTTTCATGGACTAAATCTTGATTTATTTTATTTTATTATTTGGTGACACTGGGGATTGAACCTAGGGGCATTCTGCCTCCAAGCTATACCCCCAAGCCCTATTTTATTTTTACTTTGAAACAGGGTGTCACTAGGTTGATAAGAATCTCACTATTTGCTGAGACTGTCCTCAAATCTGCATTCCTCCTGTCTTAGTCTCCTTAGTACCGGAATTACAAGTGTACACCACTATGCCCAGCTAACCTTGATTTGCTTTAAGTCACAGCCTCCCGAGTACTGGGATTATAAGCAGCTATTTTTGGTTTTGACATGTAATAGTTATACATATTCATGGAGTATAGCTTGGTAGTTTGATACATGTATACTAATCAAAGTAGGGCCATCTACATTTTCCTCTCCTTAAACATTTATCATTTCTTTGTGCAGGGAAACTTCAAATTCTTCTCCTAGTTCTTTTTAAAATACATAATAAATTGTGAGCCAGGCATGGTGGCCCACGCTTGTTAATCCCAGCGCTTGGGTGGCTGAGACAGGAGGATCGCACAGGTTCGAAGCCAGCCTCAGCTACTGAGTGAGGCTCTCAGCAACTTAGTGAGACCCTGTTTCCAAATAAAGTATATAAAAGGTCTGGGAGTATAGCCCGGAGGTAGACAAGCCCCTGGGTTCCACCCCCAATACTAACTATATATCTATATCAATCTATCTATCTATATACATACATACCTGTAGTCACTATACTATACTATAGAACCTAGGATTTGATCTTTTTTTTTTTTTTTTTTTTGTACTGGGAGTTGAATCCAGGGGCATCCTACCACTGAGCTACACCCCAAGTCCTTTTTATTTTTATTTTTTATTTTGAAACAGAGTCTTGCTGAGTCGTTGAGGGTCTCACTGAGATGCTGAGGCAGGCATCCTCATCAAACTTGTACTCCCTCTGTCTTACTTAGCCTCCCAAATACTGGGATTACAGGCATGTGCTACCATCGCCAGCTCATTTAGTTTTTTAATCATCCATAACATAATAAATAGAACGTAAATATAGAAAATTATTCTATCTAGGGAAATTATGAAGAAGATAAAAGAATAATATTTTAAGCTGGGTGTAGTGGTGCACATTTATAATCCCAGTACTTGGGAAGCTGAGACAGGAGGATCACAAGTTTGTGGCCAGCCTCAGCAACTTGTGAGGCCCTCTGCAACTTAGTGAGACCCTGTTAAAAAAAAAAAAAATCAGGTTGGGGGTGGAGCTCAGAGGTAGAATGTCCCTGGGTGCAGTCCCCAGTGCCCCCCCACACATACTCTTTATGTTGTAGATAAATATATTCATTAATCAGTAAACCAAGGAAGCAAACCCATCAAAAGTGGTTGAATTTTTAGGGGCTGAGAAGGTAGCTCTATGGTAGAGCTCTTGCCCAGCATGCACAGGACCCCTGGTTTGATCTAGCACCACCAAAAACAAAAACCCAAAACAAAAAAATGTATTTGAACCTTTTTAAAATGTTAACATATTTCATGGCTTCTTTTCAGATCCCAGTAGTATCTTTCCCAAAGCAAATAAAATTCTCTTTGTATATTTTTTCTTCTTTCATATTGCTTAGTATAATTCCATATCAATTATAACTTTGCAAAGAGAACTGAGTGGAGGTGGTGAGTAATAAGAACTATCTTTCACACACAAGCATTTTAGCAGACTTGTAAAGCTCATGAATACACATCACACTTTCAGCCACATATATTTCTTTTACACCTCCGGTTTTTTGTTTTTTTGTTTTGTTTTGTTTTTTTTTTTTTTTTTTTGTGTGTGTGTGTGTGTGTTACTGGTAGTGGGAATTGAACCCGGGGGCAGTCTACCGTCGAGCTATATCCCCAGCCCTATTTCATTTTTATTTTTGAAATAGTGTCCCTCTATATTGATGAGAGTCTCACTACTTGCTGAGGCTGTCCTCAAACCTAAGATGCTTCTGTCTCAGCCTCACAGGCAATAGGATTACAGGCATGTGCAGCCATGCCTGGTATACATTTTCTTTCTTCTTCTTCTTTTTTTTTTTTTTTTTTTTGTTGGACTGGGGATGGGACCCAGGGGCATTCTACCTCTGAACTATACCCCCAGCCCTATTTTTTATTCTTAATTTTGAAACAGGGTCTCACTGAGTTGGAAAGGGCCTAAGTAGCTGAGGCTGTCCACGAAATGCGATCCTCCTGTCTTCAGCCTCCCGACTGCTGCTGGGATTATAAGTGTGTGCCACCACCCCTGGCTTGGTGTATGTTTTCTTTCTTTTAAAAGTTCCTTTGTATATTCTAGATATTAGCCCTCAATCAGAGAAATAACTGGGAAAGATATCTCATTCTGTAGGCTTTCTCTTTAGACTTTTGATATCCTTTGATAAGCAGAAACTTTTTAGTTTAATGCCATTCCATTGGCATATAGAAAAGCTACTAATTTTTTTGTGTGTGTGTGTGGTACTGGGGGTGGAACCCAGAGGCTTTTCTACCTCCAGACTATACTCCCAGACCTATTTTTATACTTTATTTGGAAACAGGGTCTCACTAAGTTGCTGAGAGCCTCACTAAGTAGCTGTGGCTGGCTTCAAACCTGTGTGATGCTCCTGTCTCAGCCTCCCAAGCTCTGGGATTACAAGTGTGCGCCACCACGCCTGGCTGAAAAGCTACTCATTTTTTAAAATTAATTTTGTATCTGCTATATTTCTGAAAAATCATCTTTAGTAGTCTTCTGTTGAGTTTTTTGAGTCTTCTAAATTTAGGATCATGTCATTTGCAAAGAGAGATAACTTTAATTCTTGTATTTGTATTCCTGTAACCTTTTTCTCTTGTCTTATTGCTCCGGCAAGAGTCTTGAGGACTATATTGAAAAGGACTGGTGATAGTAGGCATCCTTGTCCTGTTTCGATTGTAAAGGGGAATCCTGCAGGTTTTTTCCATTTAATATGATGTTGGCTTTGGGTTTATTGTATATGCATTAATGATTTTGAGGTACATTCTTTTTGCTCCAGTTTTCTGCACTGTTTTTTTTAACATGAATGGATATTGGATTTTGTCAAATGCTTTTTCAGCATCTATTGAAACGATCATGTGATTTTTTTGTTATTGGTTCTATTTATGTAGTGAATAACATGTATTGATTTGCCTATGCTGAACCAACCTTGCATTCCTGGGATGAAACCAACTTGGTCGTAATGTACAATTTTCTTGATGTGGCTTTGAATGTGCATAGTTAGTCTATTGCTTAGAAGTTTTACATCTCTCTTCATCAGTGGGATTGATCAGTAATTTTTTTCTTGAGGAAGAGTCTGTGACCTTAAATTACTCTGATCTCTTGGAGATATTTGGGCTGACATGTAATTACCATTAATATAAAAAGTTTGTTAGCATTGCCATTCAGTTTAGATGAGCACAAACTTATTTTTTAATATAATAACACTATGCAATAAGAATAATACAGGCTTTTTAGTCAGGAGTGGTAGTGCATGTCTATAATCTCAGTACTAGAGAGGCTGAGACAGAAAGAGTGCAGGTTGGAGGCCAGATTCAGCAATTTAGCAAGGCCTTCAGCCATTTATTAATACCCTGTTTCAAAATAAAAAGTAAGCTAAGGTCAGGGGTATAGCTCAGAAAAGAATGCCCCTGGGTTCAGTCTCAAGTAACACACACACACACACACACACACACACACACACACACACAGGATTTGGCTTTTTTTTTTTTTTTTTTTGCAGTACTGGGGATAGAACCCAAGGGCAGTCTACCTTCAAGCCACACCCCCAGCCCTATTTTTTATTCTTTATTTTGAAACAGAGTCTTACTGAGTTGCAAAGGGCCTCACTAAGTGGTCGCTGGGAATAGTGAATAGTGATCCTTTCCTCTCAGCCTCCCGAATGCTGGGATACAAGCATGCACCACCATGCCCAGCTTGGCTTTTGTTTTAATCATCAAATCCATATGAGTTTGAAAATTTCAGATTAATTTTTCTCAACATTAGAAAACAAACCCAAGTAAAATAAAATATATGCAGCATTATATTTAACACTGATATACAACTCGTCTCAATTTGCCAAATAGTTAGCTACACACTCAGCCCTAATTTTTATTCTGTATTTCAAAACAGGGTCTCAGCTGAGCATGGTGACACAAGCTTTGTAATCCCTGCGTTTGGGAGGCAGAGACAGGAGGGTCGCGCAGGTTTGAAGCCAGCCTCGCTGGTTTAAGAGACCCTGTTTCCAAATAAAAATATAAAAAATAGGTCTGGGAGTGTAGCCCGGAGGTAGAAGGGTTTCCAGGAACCCCAGTACCATCAAAAAAAGAAACAGGGTCTCACTGGGTTGCAAAAGGCCTCACTCTTAAGTAGTTGAGGCTGTCTGCGAACCTTGATCCTCCTGTGTCAGCCTCCCAAATGCTGGGATTACAAGCATGAGCCACCACGCCTAGCTTTTGTGTGTTCTTTTAATTTTTTTTTATTTTATTTTTGGTGGTACTGGCTATTGAACCCAGGTACATTCTATCTCTGAGCTATACCCCCAGCCCTCTTTTATTTTTATTTGAAACAGGTCTCACCAAGTTGCTGATGCTTATCTTGAACCTGTGATCCTCCTGTCTCATCTCAGCCTCCAAGTATTGAGATTACAGGTGTATACCACCACGCTGGCTGTTTTTTTATTTCCTATGTTTTTGGTGCTGGTGATTGAATATGGGGTTTTTACATGTTAAGCGTGCATTTTGCCCTCGAGGGACACCCAGACCTGTGGATATTAGATTCTTAATATGTTTTTGGACTGTAAATGGATTGGAGCAGTAGAGGCTGAGCAGGTTTAAAGTGTTAGATGGTCAAATCTTTATTTTCTTGGGATTTTAGGAATATTTGCTAATTTAATCAGTAAAGATAAGAAAACATACTTACACAGTGAGAGATTAAGATCTTTCTGAACTCTGGACGCACATATAGAAAACTATGGCTTTGGTTCTACAACTTTTCAGTCATGAGTCAAAAGGAAACACACCAGCCGGGCGTGGTGGTGCACGCTTGTAATCCCCGCGCTTGGGAGGCAGAGACAGGAGGATCGCGCAGGTTCAAAGCCAGCCGCGCACGCTGGCTTAGGAGACCCTGTTTCCAAATAAAAATGTAAAAATAGGTCTGGGAGTGTAGCCCGGAGGTAGAAGGGCTTCCAGGAACCCCAGTACCACCAAAAAAAAAAAAAAGGAAACACACCAGTCCAAATCTCCAGGCCAGCCTCAGCCACTTAGGGAGACCTTGTTTCAAAATTAAAAGCAAAGGCTAAGCTGGGCCTGGAGGCGCACGCTTGTAATCCCAGCATTGGGGGGGGGTGGGCTGAGATCGGAGGATCACGGTTCACAGACAGCCTCAGCTACTTAGAGGCTGTCCGCAACTTAAGGGCTGGGGGTGTAGCTTGGATAGCTTGGAGATAGAATGCCCTTGGGCACCAAAAAAAAAAAAGTTAGTATTCTTTTTTTTTTTTTTTTTTTTTTGGTGGTGGTACTGGGGTTCCTGGAAGCCCTTCTACCTCCGGGCTACACTCCCAGACCTACTTTTACATTTTTATTTGGAAACGGTCTCCTAAACCAGCGCGCGCGGCTGGCTTCGAACCTGTGCGATCCTCCTATCTCTGCCTCCCAAGCGCGGGGATTACAAGCGTGCGCCACCACGCCCGGCAAAAAAAGCTACTATTCTAAATTGTCTTTGTTTGATTCCTTTCTGCATGATAACCTTATAGAAATAGTACTAGATATAATGCTCTCTATATACTAAAATAAATGTTATAACAACGAACATTCCTTCTGAGCACTTTCCCACAATTGCTTGTTTTTTTTTTTTTTTTTTTTTTTTGAGGTATTGAGGATGGAACCCAGGGGCATTCAACCTCCAAGCTACACCCCCAGTCCTACTTTGTATTCTTTATTTTGAAACAAGTTCTCAGTAAGTTGCAGAGGGTCTCACTAAATAGCTGAGGCTGGCCGCAAACCGGTGATCCTCCTGTCTCAGCCTCCCAAGTACTAGGATTACAAGCATGTGTGACCACACTTGGCCCACAATTGTTTTTAACAAAGGAGAAAAGAAAGTTCAGGTCTAATCGCTTGCCTAAATCCCACAGTGACTTTTTCAGTCACTTAAAGATGGTCTCTTTAAGATGCTTCTTTCGTGCCGTGTCTTAGTTAAATAGGCTATGATGGTACAGGGTCTGAACCTGGCTTATGGTTTTCATCTGTTGCTTTGATTTCAGAGCATTACAGTGATTTTTATGCAGAAACATTTTTTCCTTGGTAGTGGGTTATATTTTAAAGTCTCATATCCAGTTTTCTATTTCTTGCTCAATTTTCTTACTCTTAATCAGTTTTCATTTAAATAATTTTGTGCACCTAAAATGAAAAGAGAAGGACTGCTAAAAAAAAATAAAATAAAATGAAAAGAGAAGAAACATTAGGGAATCTGTTCAGGAGATCTTCTGATCCTTTACAGAACATGGGTAGATCCCTTTTTATTTGTATTTATTGAACCAGCATATCTAAACAGCATTTTATTTAGTGTTTGTTTTTTTAAGCCATTCTGGTAATGCAAGACAAATGTGAATGTGGAATAAATGCTCTGTAGCTTTAAATCCAACCAGTTGGAAGCTTTTGTCTTTTATAAAAGATGCTCACAGCTGGAGAAGAGAGGCCGATGCTGTCTGTGATCTCTGTTCTCAGACTATTCATCTGCATTAGCAGCTCCAGCAAAGTGCGCACACATAGGCACGCACACGCAGACGCTTGTTCGGCAGAAGCGGTCTGTTTATTCAGCACAGCCCTCCCAGACGCAGAGCTCTAAGAGTTGATGCAGGAGGCACCCGGGGCTGTCCCAGGGCTGCGTGAGCACCGCAGAGCTCTGGCCATGCGCGCTGTTGCTGTGGTGTGGCTGTACCTGCCTGTTCTGTGAAAGGCAATTCTCTGAGACTGTGAAGGTGAGAAGCCCAGGAATCCACTAGAAGCTTCGCTGCTGCCGCTCTTTGGTGAGGGAATGCGTTCCCAGTAGTAGCTGCCCTCGTTTTGTGCGTTATTCTTGGAAACCAAGTATGTGCAGCAGTGACAGACCATGCCACAGCTCCTCTGCAGCTTGGAAGCTGGAACAAACGGGAAGCCTGTAGGCAGGCGAGGTTATGAGCTGTTTCCGCCATCCAGGCTTGCCGTGGCGGTGCACAACGAAGGATGAGCTGTGTGGCAAGCAGAGTCAGCAGACTGCCTGGCAGGGGTTTGGGTAAGATCAGTGTGTTACCATGTTTTGTCGTCTTATTTCTTTATTTTTCTCTATCAGCTGTATAGATTTGTGTCTTAGCAATAGTCACTATGATATACAGAATCGTATGTGATGCACCAGGATGGCAAGGGAGCCAGGAAGAAACACATTCTTTCTGTTCACGCAGATTGTGACCTTCAGAGATAGTCATCAAGTTTTCTCAGATGTCCACGAACAGGCAGAAGCCGGGAATTTCCAGAACAAAGAATGCTGACTAATGACTAGGTCTCTTTTTCCTCCTTTGAATAGTCATAATTATCCCTTTTTTGCAGCTTTCCCTGTGGCCCCAAGTGGAGAGGACAAATAAAAGCTCCCTGCTCGTGCTCAGCGGTTGCCCCTGCACAGTATGGGCCGAGGACGGAGTGGAGGTGGAGGGAGGCGGGTGGAGTCTCCTGTTTTCATGGCTGTGCGTTGGCGGTGCTTGTCTTGGGTTCATTACCACTGCTGTTTGAAAATCAAGTGGTGGTTACTGTTCTCTCTCTCTCTCTATCCCTTTTATGTTCTCTTGTGCATTTTTCCTTGCTAGACCCAGTTATGCCATCATGAAGCCCTTTTCTGTTACTATTAATACATAATGGCCTTTATCAGGGAAGAGATTATTGTAGGAAATAGTCCTGAAATATTTATAGACCCCAAGAACGATAAGGACATTTTTTTTCTTTAAAATCTAGGTTTTGCTTTTAGCTGAATTGGGAATCTTAATTTTGAAATCTTTAGTGTGACTGTTTTGTTATAAGTTAAAGAAGTGGGTTGTGTTAGGTTAGTGAAATCCTATGAGGAGAATCACCTGGCTCTATCCTTTAGCTGAATCCCGTTTCTTTTATTTTTCTAAGCATGAAGGTTCACTTTTCGTCATCCTAACTCAGGCGAGTGTGGCTGGAAGGTATGTGACTGTTTACTAGATCTCGTTCTAACCCTCTTCTCACCAGAAGGGAGAGCCAAGTGTCCTGGCGCTTAGAGTGGGCACAGACAGGCCCACCGCGCCTGGCTTTCTGCTGACTCATTGGTTATGTAAGCCGGTCTGCAGGGTACTCCATCAGGCTCCACCAGGCTCCAGGCAGGTGCCCATCCACCCCCCCCCCACCCCCCAGCATCCTCTGTTCCTTCCTTAAGCCTTTTTTGTAACATGGTCTTAACCTCTCACCAAGTAAATTCTATTCACAGTAGTGAATAAATAAACCCTTTCTTTTTTTTTCCTTTTGACTGACTATACTCAACTCTCTCTTCATCTTGACTATGATAGAATTCCAGATTCTTTTCTTTTGGCTCTCGAAACCTATAGCAAAAACGCTTTTCCTCACTCTGGCCTGATTAAAGCGACAACTTCCTCTTCTGTCATTGAGAGCTCAGTTCACATCCCTGTTTAAGGAAGCCCGCTCTGACTTCCCAGTCTAAAGTAGGTCTCCCCACCACCCATATATTATTTCTTTTCTCGTGGCACTCTGTCATATTTCTGTTGGTTTGTTTTATGATATTGGGGATAGAACCCAGAGGCATTCTGCTCTGAGCCACTCTTTCTACCTCTGAGCCACCCCCTCCTCCGCTTTTGTGATTCTGGGGAAGGAACCCAGGGGCTTTCTACCTCTGAGCTATGCCCTCAGCCTTATTTTATTCTTTTATTTTGAAACAGGGTTTCACTATGTTGCTGAGAATGGTCTCCAACCTGTGATCCTCCTGGGATCGCAGACATGTCCAGCACACCTGGCTCCATTCTGATTTTTCATGGTACTTTTCACAGTTGATATTGCATGATTCGTTGTTTGGCTTTTCTGCCTGCACTAGGTGCCACTCAGCTGTGAGCTCCTGAGGCGGGCTTCGCTCTATTCATTAGTGTTAGCCAGCACCTAGTGAGATGGCTGGCGGAGGCTGGAAGGGAGGCAGGCCAGGTTGGCAGTAACACGGCACCGTGGTGAGAGGGACTGGCGGAGCCCAGGCGAGCCGTGCCAGTGCGGCTCGGGTGGGGACGTAGGAGGCCATAACAGGGAGCTCGAGGCTGGGCTGGAGGCTCCGCCAGAGCACTTGCCTGCCATGTAGAGGCCCTAGGTTCATCTCGCACCGAAACAAACCAGCCACGAAGCTCCAGGGAGGTGGTGAGACCCAGAGCCTACCCTGCACTCTAGGACTTAATACACCGTATTCATATTTCTGTTCCTTATTTTGAAAGTTGTAAGAAGCTACTAAAGGAATTTAATCATTGTATGATTTAGGGCTTTTTAAAAATTCCTCCAGCTTGGAAGAGAACCTAAGTGAATAAAGGTGGGGCCATCAGGATTGAGTGGTCCGGAAGAGAGAGAATGAGATTTTGTCCTGAGGAGGTCGCAGTGGGGGCTGATGAGGAACACTGTGCATAGTTCCGGTGAAAGAGCAACAGGGCTTGGTGTAGCTAGAATGCACAGGCTGCCAAGAATGGCTTCTGAGCCGGGCATGGTGGCGCACACCCGTGTGCCCAGTACAGGAGGATCGTAGGTTCAAGGCCAGCCTCAGCAATTTAGCAGGGCTGTTTCAAAAACAAAAAAATAGAGCCGGGCATGGTAGTACACACCTGTAACCCTAGTACTTGCGAGGCCGAGACAGGAAGATTCCAAGTTTGAAGCCAGCCTCAGTAACTTAGTAAGACCTTGTTTCAAAATAAAAAATGAAATAGGACTGCGGGAGGGAGTAGCTCAGAGGAAGAATACCTCTAGGTTCAATTCCCAGTACTGCAAAATAAATAATAATTTTTTTTTTAAGTAAGTGCGAGAGGTATAGCCCAGAAGTAAGGTGTCCCTGGGTTCAACTCCCAGTACAAAAAAAAAAAAAAGGCTCTTGAACTTTAGTTTGGTTTGGCCTTATATAATTTGTTGGATAGTGATTGATTTTCTGAGATAAGAAACACTCAAAAAGACTAGCCGGGCGTGGTGGGCACGCTTGTCATCCCCCCCCCCCCCCCCCCCGCTTGGGAGGCGGAGACAGGAGGATCGCGCAGGTTCGAAGCCAGCCGCTCTGGCTTAAGAGACCCTGTTTCCAAATAAAATATAAAATAGGTCTGGGAGTGTAGCCCGGAGGTAGAAGGGCTTCCAGGAACCTCAGTACCACCCCAGTACCACCAAAAAAAAAAAGAAGACTAGATTTTGCTTTGTGTTGTGGGGTGTTTTTTTTTTTTTTTTGATACTAGAGTTTTAACCCAGAGGCAATCTACCTCCAAGCTACACCCCCAGCCCTATTTTTTTATTCTTTATTTTGAAACAGGGTCTCATTAAGTTGCTAAGGGCCTCATGAAGTAGCTGAGGCTGTTTGCAAATCTGCAATCCTCCTGTCTCAGCCTCCCAAGTACTGGGATTATAAACCTGCACCAGCACACCTATCAGAAGACTAGGTTTAGAAAAGAATTGGATTGATTGGTTTTGGTTTTTTTGTTTTTTTTTTTTTTTTTTTTTTTTTTTGTATGTGTGGTACTGGGGTTCCTGGAAGCCTTTCTACCTCCGGGCTACACTCCCAGACCTATTTTATATTTTTTTATTTGGAAACAGGGTCTCTTAAGCCAGTGCATCTGGCTTCGAACCTGCGGGATCCTCCTGTCTCCACCTCCCAAGCGCGGGGATGACAAGCGTGCCCACCACGCCCGGCCGAATAGTTTTGGACACGTGGAGATTTTGAATAATCAAGTAATCTTTTGTATCTATAAATCTAGATTCCAATAGGTTTTTTAACTCATCACTGAGAACCCTTCACTGATGTCTTTTTTATTTTTTACTTTTTTTATTTTTTTTGGAAACAGTCTCTCCTAGCGGAGCGTGGTGGTGCAGGCCTGTAATCCCTGTATTTGGGAGGCTGAGACAGGAGAATCACAGGACAGTCTCAGCAAATAGTGAGACCCTGTTTCCAAATAAAAATAAAATAGAGCTGGGGTTGTAGCTCAAAGGTAGAATGCCCCTGGGCTAAATCCTCAAAGAACCAACACGCACGCGCACACATGCCAATGCCAGCAGCTTGCTCTGTGCCATGTACTGCTGTCAGAAATTTATAGTGACTGAGCCATTCCACCCTCACAGCAGTCTTCTGAAGTGAGCATTATCTCCATTTGACAATTGATGAAATGGGTGCAGAGGCTGAGTAAATGCCCAAGGTTGTGTGGCTAGTAACAACGTCATATTCGAACCTAAGAAGTGTAAGTCAAAAATCCATGTCTCACTCCTACTCTGAAGAAAGCCAGCTGTAGTCATCCAGCTTTTCACATCTGTGCCTTCTTAGTTACCTATTTTTTTAAAATCCTGGGTTGGGGATATAGCTCAGTGGTAGAGTACTTGCCTCTCATGTGTACAGGCCCCAGCATCACCAAAGGAAAAAGAAACCCTTCTTTTTCAATATTAACTTTGAAATGTTATCAGATTTTGCTTTTCACATTTGCCACTTAAGAGTCTGGTCAGAGTAAGTTAGGAATCTAATTGTGTTGCATGCGGCTAGCCCAGTACAAATGCAGAGGCTGTTAAAAAAGAGAGAGAGAGAACCAAGCCGGGAGTGGTGGCGCACGCTTGTCATCCCAGCACTCGGGAGGCTGAGACCGGAGGATGGGGTTCGCGGACAGCCTCAGCTACTTAGTGAGGCCCTCGCAACTCAGTGAGACCCTGTTTCAAAATAAAGAATAAAAAATTGGGCAGGGGGTGTAGCTCGGAGGTTGAATGCCCCTGGGTTCCATCCCCAGACCTGCCCCCCCCAAAAAAAGAGAGAGAGAGAGACACTTTTCAGTTGACCCACTCATAACTGACAGCTAAGCCAGCCTTCTAGTACTAAGTATTTATGTCTACAGTATGGACGTCATCTTTGAGGATCCTGGTCCTAGCTCAGAAAGAGAGGCATTCCCTTTCCTGTCCTGTGATTCTGTCCTTCTAATAGCTTCTCTTTCTTTCCTCTTCCTACATTCTCCTTCCCCATTCCTCCTCCTCCTTCAACTGAGCTCTACTCCTAGCCCTATTTTATTTTATTTTTTTATTTTTTGCAGTACTTGTGATGGAACCCAGGGGCATTCTACCTCAGAGCCACACTCCAAGTCCTATTTTTTCTTTATTTTGAAACAGGATCTCACTGAGTTGCAAAAGGCCTTACTAAGTAGCTGAGTCTGGCCGAGAACCGCAGTCCTCCTGCCTCAGCCTTCCGAATGCCAGGATTACAAGTGTGCGCCACCACGCCTGTTTTATTCTGAAAGTGGGTCTCACTAAATGTCTTAAGGGCTTCACCAAGTTGCTAAGGCTGGTCTTCAACCTGCAATTGTCCTGTCTCAACCTCCCAAGTCCTGGGATTACATTTGAGGGCCACCACGCTTGGTTTCCCGCCTTCCTCTTCATCTTCTTCTCACCCCTCTCTTCCTTCCCACTTTTGCCCCATTTCTCAATTTCTCCTTCCAAATTGGGAGAGGTTATGGAGTCATCTAGTGGTTGCTGGTTTAAGTAAATTGCCTTCCGTGTCTCGGCTGTGGGTTTGTTTTCTCTGGAGGGTGTGGACCCTTGGGTCCTGTCCCTAGCATGTCGGTGATGATAGAACGTGGGAATGGTAGGAGGACACACTGTGGCTCCAGACAGCCCGTGTAGGACAGAAGTCAGATCAAAACAGTCTGGGTTTTTTGTTTGTTGGTTTGTTTTTTGTTACTTTGGAGGGAAATACAATCACATCCAGATTAATTGCTATCTTGAAAATTGGCTGTGATTTTCAGTTTCATAGTTGTAACAAAACCTTGATTCCTATTTCCAAACCATCTTTTGTAGTATGATCAATTTTGATCCTTCCAGATTAATAGTTAAATCTATTCTTTAGTCAGGAACTTCTTTACAAGATTACATGTAAATTACTTTCATTTCTAGAGAAAACTAGAGCATGCATAAGGTTGCAGTAGTCTTAGATCTAATAGTGTTTATCTTGCTTTTCTTCTGTGGTAGACTTTAAGCTTAGTTATCAAGCAAATAATCAGGTCATATTATATACTGCAGTTATGGGATTTGAATTTTCATTCTGAAAGGAAATCAAACGATGGGAACCTTGTGCAACCTAAAGATTTGCAGCACTGAAGAAAGGGAGTTTTCAGAAGCTCTTGCTGCAACTCTTGTTAACTTGGTTATCTGGAACTCTGCTTCACTGGCCTGAAGGTGAATCAGACACGGGGAAGAAGTGACATAAAACTGATTGTGTCTTCTGTCCATACTATAGATTCCTTTTTTTTTTTTTTTTTTTTTTTGGATATTAGGGATTGAACCCAGAGACATTCTACCAAGCTAGACCCCAACCTTTATTTATTTATTTATTTATTTATTTATTTAATTTATTTTTGCGATACTGGGGATGGAACCCAGGGGCATTCTACCTCTGGCTACACCCCCAGCCCTATTTTTCATTCTTTATTTCGAAACAGGGTCTCCCTAAGTTGCGGAGGGCCTAAGTAGCTGAGGCTGTCTGCAAGCCACCATCCTTCTGTCTCTGCCTCCTTATAATCTCTACTGAGATTATAAGTGTGTGTCACCATTCCTGGCTATGTATGTATGTATATATTATTTTTATTGTGTAGTACTGGGGAATTAACGCAGGGAAATTCTACCTCTGAACTAAACCCCCAGGCATTTTAAAAAATCTTTTATTTTGAAACAGGATCTCACAACTTAGTAATCCTTCTGTCTTGGCCTCCCAAGTACTGGGATTACAGTAGCATATGTCACCACACTCGGCTTATTATTTTTTATTTTGAAACAGGATCTCACTAAGTTGCTGAGTGTCTGGCTAAATTTCTGAGGCTGATGTTGAATCTGTGATCCTCCTCTCTCAGCTCCCAAGTACTAGGATTACAGGCATGCACCACAGTGCCTGGCTTAGATTCTTTTATTTTGACAGAATTTCACTAAGTTGCCCCAGTACTCTCCAACTTATGATCTGCCTGCTTTAGCCTACTGAATAGATGGGGTTACAGTCCTGCGCCACCATGCCCACTTGTTTTAGTTTTAGTCTTGGGGATATAACTCAGGTGTTCTAGCACAGAGCTATACCCCCAATCTTGTTGTTTTTTCTTTTAATTTTATTTAAACTCATATCTCACTTATTCATTTAATAAGGAAAATAATACTGTTTTTGTTCACTGCAGTGGTATTATACTAAATCCAGTAATAAGCTAAATGTGTTTGATAGCTCAGAGATCTGAGGCTATGTATCTAAAATAAAAAAGAGAGGGTGCATCTTTAGGCTAGTAATTATTAGCATTTCAGGAGTATTTTAGATTTTGTGTATTATTACCATGAAAGTACAGATAACCTCTGTACAGTTTGATGCTGCTAGAGCAGCTTGTAGATGTAAACCAAGAAAAAGCAGTATAATCTCAATCTCCAGGATGGTAAATTTATGATGTGACACTTGTGCTGGGAATTTTAATACCCTAAGGTAATTATTTTATCACTTTTGTTACTGTGCAACAGAGAGCTGTTTCCAAAGCTCTTTTCATGGGCACTTTCTTTAACTGACCACCATGGCCCATACCCTGGGCACCCTCTCAAAGGATTTTATTCTGCTGAGTTTGGGATTCTTGACCTCTTTCCAACTTTAGCTAACTGCTTTGAAGATTCAAAGTTTACATGTTCAAATCTGAGCAATTTGTCTTTTTCTCCAGTTCCTTTGAATAATTCTCACCCAAGTGGAAGGGTAGTTAGTATTGAGTTTGGAGGCTCCTGCCTAATAAAAAACTTTTACGAAATACAGCTTATACAATTTGCGCTCTAAAAGGCTGACCTTAGCCCTTGATTTCTTTAATTACTTACTTCTTACTGTCCCTGTGTGTTCATGTTATCTTAGGCAGGTTTATCACAATTATTTGTGATTTGATAACACTCACCTTTGCTACCTTTATTATTAATTTTTTTGTGTGGTACTGGAGATTGAACCCAGGGGCATTCTACTTCTGAGCTACATCCTCAGCCCTATTTCTTATTCTTTATTTTGAAACGGTCTCACTAAATTGTGGAGGCCTCACAGAGTAGCTGAGGCTGGCCACAAACCTGCGGTCCTCCTGTCTCGGCCTCCCACCTGCTGGGATTATAAGCCTGCACCTCCATGCCTGGCTCCTTTGCCACCTTAGCAGTAACTTCCCATTATTAACTTCTGCTCGTCTCCAGCTACCCATTAAGTGTCCTATTAGAACAGAGAATGATTTCATTACCTCTGGCCGGATTTTTTGATGAAAAGATGCTGACATTGGGCATGGTGTCCTTGCCTGTAATCCTTTCGACACTGAGGCATGAGGATCAAAAGTCTGAGGCCAGCCCAAGCAACTTAGTGAGACTCTGGCTCAAAGTAAAATAAAAAGAATTGGGGAAATGGCTCAATAGTAGGGTGTTTATCCAGCATATCTGAGTCTGAGGCCCTGGGTTCAAATCCCCAGTGCTGGGGGATGGGGGAGAGACACTACAATGCTTATTTAATGTGTATATCTAATACATGAACATATTCTTCAGGTGTGTGTGTGTGTATGTGTGTGTGTGTGCGCGCACACGCGTGTGCACACATGCACACACATATACATGGCTCACGGAGGTTGAAACCCAAGGCCTTGCAAACTCTGGGAAGTGGTACTCTACCACTGAGCTATATCCCCAGCCCTAATATACCTACTTCACATTCTCAGATTACCATAGTCTGTGAGTATGTGTCAGAATTATAGTGATGTCCAAACACTGAAATGGTTTTCATGGAATTAAATAAAAAAGCTGATGTGCTTCTGAACAAAAGTATGTATGCAGAATGTGAATTAATTCTTAGTATAAACACCATCTATGGAGCTTTGTTATTTAAACAAATAAATACTGTGATAAATCCTCTAGCAAAAGAATACCTCCCAGTTTATATCATGTGCAAATCTTTTTTTCACATATGGTATTCATTTTGCTTAAAGCAAAGTATACTTGTATATTTTGTATATCTATATAAGGCAGCATTGTATAAGAATGGTATCCAAGAGGCAGCCAGGACAGGAAGAAGTATAGGTCAGCTATCTGTGCTGGACGTTGAGAAAAAGTAGGATTTCAGTATATTTTAGACCATTAATTCTGGAGAAGTAGTCTTCTTGGGCTCCTAACATCTACCTCTTGCTTTTATGCCCAGATTGAGCGTTTGGAAGTAGGCAGCCTCGCCCAGACCTCCAGTGCAGTGGCCTCCAGCACCGATGGCAGCATTCACACGGAGTCTGTGGATGGAATACCAGACCCTCAGCGCACGAAGGCTGCCATTGCTCACCTGCAGCAGAAGATCCTGAAGCTTACCGAGCAGATTAAGATTGCGCAGACAGCCCGGGACGATAATGTTGCTGAGTACCTAAAGCTTGCCAACAGTGCGGACAAGCAGCAGGCTGCCCGCATCAAGCAAGTCTTTGAGAAGAAGAACCAGAAGTCTGCCCAAACCATCCTCCAGCTACAAAAGAAGCTTGAGCACTATCACCGAAAGCTCCGAGAGGTGGAACAGAATGGGATCCCCCGGCAGCCGAAGGATGTCTTCAGGGACATGCACCAGGGTCTGAAGGACGTGGGAGCCAAGGTGACTGGGTTCAGTGAAGGCGTGGTGGATAGTGTCAAAGGTGGATTCTCCAGCTTCTCCCAGGCCACCCACTCGGCAGCAGGGGCCGTGGTCTCAAAACCCAGAGAGATTGCATCACTGATTCGGAACAAATTTGGCAGCGCAGACAATATTCCTAACCTAAAGGACTCGTTAGAGGAAGGGCAAGTAGATGATGGGGGGAAGGCTTTGGGGGTGATTTCGAACTTTCAGTCAAGCCCAAAATACGGTAGTGAGGAAGATTGTTCTAGTGCCACTTCAGGCTCAGTGGGAGCCAACAGCACCACTGGGGGCATAGGTGTAGGAGCATCCAGCTCCAAAACCAACACCCTGGACATGCAGAGCTCAGGGTTTGATGCACTACTCCATGAGATCCAAGAGATCCGGGACACCCAGGCCCGCCTGGAGGAATCCTTTGAGACCCTCAAGGAACATTATCAGAGGGACTATTCCTTAATCATGCAGACCTTACAGGAGGAGCGATATAGGTGAGTTACGTGGAATGGCTCTGAGCACACACTGATGAAGCATTTTAGTTAAGCACTCTCCAGTCTTTCATTCTGGTTTAAGACTTCAAAATGAGAGTCAAGCTTTCCAAGATGATCTGTTTACTTATAATCTTAGAACCATACCAGTCATGGAAGTCTGTAAGTACTACATTGAAGTCACAAGATCTTGTTTTGTTTTTGTGGTACTGGGGATTGAACTCAGAGGTATTTTACCTCCGAGCTATACTCCAGCCCTATTTTATTTTTATTTTAAAACAGGGTCCCACTAAGTTGCTCAGGGCCTCACTAAACTGCTGAGGCTGGCTGTGAACCTGCAATCTTCTTGTCGCAGCCTCCCCAGGACTGGAATTACAGGTGTGTGCCACCACTCCTGGCTGAACTGAGAAGAGCTTAACTCTCAGAACTCTATAAGAATCAAAATCACAGTCCAGACAAAATGTAATGAAGCCATAAACACTTATCTGGGCAATTGGTGTATAAAGTTAGGCTGGAAATAAAGCCATTTAAGTATCTTTTGCCCTTACTCTGAATTGGCAAATGTTTGGGAGAAAAATTAAACGTGAAATGGTTTAACAGTAACTTAAGAATTCTCCAAGGGCTGTTTTGAGTCATAATCTGTGTAAAAGGTAGAAGTTGGTCTCTCCCTCACCCCAGTCTGGGGTTCTGTGTAATGTGTTTCCTATTACACTACATATCCCAAGGACTACTCTTAGCTGCTCTCCAAACTATGTCCTTCCCCCTTGTTTTCTTCACATGCACCGAGAAAGGACATCCCTCAGTCAGATCCAAACATTGCTGACCAGAGGCAGGCTACCTCATGATGGAAATGAAGAATGGCTTTATAGGAGCCATGGGTCTACAGAGTGGGCCCGAAGGACCCGGCTTTTGGTCTCATCCCAATTACTAACTAGAGGGAAGCAGCAGGACTTCTCCTGTAATATCAGGGATTGAACACTCTCTTTTTTTTGGGGGGGGCACTAGGGGTGAAACCAAGAGGCTTTCTACCTCCGGGCTATACTCCCAGACCTATTTTATATTTTGTATTTTATTTGGAAACAGGGTCTCACTAAGTTGCTGAGAGCCTCACTCAGTAGCTGAGGCTGGCTTCGAACCTGTGCGATCCTCCTGTCTCAGCCTCCCAAGCGCAGGGATTACAAGCGTGAGCCACCACGCCCGGCTGAACACTCTCTTAAGGCCCCTTTCACCTCCTAAAAATAAAAGAGAGAAAGCCAAGCATAGTGGCGCATGCCCATAATCCCATCTGAGACCAGATGGTTGAGGTTCATAGCCAGTGTCAGGAGCTTCATGAGACTGTCAGAAACCTAGTGAGACCCTATTTTAAGATAAAAGAGAGTTGGGGATGTAGCTCAGAGGTGGAAGGTGCTCTGGGTTCAATCCTTAGTACCACAAAAATAAGTAAGTAAAAGTGAGAGCCAGGCATGTTGGTTCACACTTGTAATCCCAGTACTTGGGAGGCTGAGACAGGAGGATGGCAGGTTTGAGATCAATGTCAGCAACTTAGTGAGATCTTGCTTCAGAGTAAAATAAAATAGGGCTACAGGTGTAGCTGAGAGGCAGAATGCCCCTGGGTTCCATTCCCAGTACCACTAAAAAGAAAAGTTGTGTGTGTGCGTGTGCGTGTGTGTTGTGGTACTGGGGATTGAATCTAGGAACATTCTACCCCTCAGCTACACCCACAGCCCAATTTTTTATTATTTATTTATGTATGTATGTATGTATGTATGTATTTTTGGTGGTACTGGGGATGGAACCCTTCTGTCTCCGGGCTATACTCTCAGACCTATTTTATATTTTATTTGGAAACAGGGTCTCTTAAGCCAGCAAGGCTGGCCTCACACCTGCGCGATCCTCCTCTGTCTCCCTCCCAAGAGTGGGGATTACAAGCATGCGCCACCACTCCCGGCTTATTCTTTATTTTGAAACAGGGTCTCACTAAGTAACTGAGGCTGTCCGCAAATCTGGATCCTCCTGTCTCCACCTCCCAAGTACTGGGATTACAAGTGTGCGCCACCACACCCAGCACCTATTTTATTTTTTATTTTCAGAGTCTCACTAAACTGCTGAGAGCCTTGCTAAATTGCCAAGGCAGGCCTCAAGCCTGCAGTCCTCCTGTCTCGACCTCCCAAGTACTGGGATGACAAGCATCCACCACTGTACATAGCTGTATTGTCTACTCTTGAAAGTTTTTAAATTGATAGTGTGCTTTTTTTCCTTTCAACTGAAGTCTAGTTCAGTGTTTTTCAGCCTCTGTCTAGGTTTTAACACAAACACGGTAACAAAAAATAAAGAGAAAATAAGTCCACTTTCTCCAACTCAACCGGGAATCTGTTCAAGTTCCCACATGTCATCTCCACCGTGTCAGCTGCGTCTCTTCAGGCTGCTCAAACACTGGCATACCTCAGGTCTCCAGCACGCATTTGGGAAGTAATGCAGTAGTCTGCTCCCATGGCTGCCTGTGGGTGGCATCCCTGGGACCTAGTTCTTCCTGTTTCTCTCAGTACCTGCTCTACACGTTCCTCCAGCCATGCTGCCCTAGTGACCTGTTGCCCAACTAGGGAAGCACCACAGGCTCTCAGAAAGAGCTCCAAATTTTTTAGCATGTCCAAAAAGTCATGCATTAGGTCAAAGCATTCCCAGCCTGTGCACTCACGCAGACTCTCATACATCAGGAATTTAACCCAGAAGTGCCTCTGGCTTATTTTTAATCAAGGAGGATGACTACTGAGTGACCAATGCAGTTACTGGGGATTGAACCCAGGGCCGTTCTGCCTTTGATCTACACCCCCAGCTGTTCTGTTTGTGTTTTTAAAACAAAGTCTCACTAGTTTGCTGGGAGTCTCACCGCACTGCAGAGGCTGTCCCTGAAACTGCGGTCCTCCTGTCTCAGCCTCCCAAGGGCTGGGATTAGAGGTGTACCCACACCCACCTAGCCAGTACATTTCTGCAAGATTGTTAACAAAATCTAGACATATTTAATACTTTGTAGATAGAGCAGGTTTTACTTTGAGTGGAAGATGAATTTCACCTACCAAAATATGATAAAGCCCGCTTTAAAAAAATTACAGTATTGAGGTTTTCTCTTTACTGATGGTTAAGCTCAAGCCCTACTTATTTAATCCTTTTGGGTTGAAATGATTTAGGAAAGATCCTTGAGTTTTAAAAAAAAAATCCTCAAAACAAGGTTATTAGTCTCATGATGTGTGTGTGTGTGTGTGTGTGTGTGTGTGTGTGTGTGTGTGTGTGTGTGGTGCTGGGCCTTGAACCCTGTCATCCTCCCTCTGAGCTACACTCCCCAGGCCTGTTTTATTTTTTATTTTGAAACAGGGCCTTGCCAAGTTGCTGATGGCGTCACTAAGTTGTTGAGGCTGGCCTCAAACCTGCAATCTTCCTATCTATCTCAGGTTCCCAAGTGCTGAGATTATAGGTATGCATCGCCGTGCCTGGCTCATGCTAAGTTTGTGTTCCTGATGGAAAGCATATGCCAACCACAATCATATACAGCACTTGTACAACAAAGAACCCACCTCTACCCGTGCCTGTCATGTTCAGAGAACTGTAGTTAATTCTTGTGAAAGAGTTACAATTTTTTAGAGAAGAGTTCCTTAAAAACTCATATGTGAACCAGGTGTGGCGGCATACACTTGTAATCCCAGTATTTGGGAGGCTAAAACAGGAGGATCATAAGTTCAAAGCTAGCCTCAGCTTCTTAGCCCTCTGCAATTTAGTGAAACCCTCTTTCAAAATAAAGAATAAAAAATAGGGCTAGGGGTATAGCTTGGAGGTAGAATGCTTATAGGTTCAATCCCCAGTACCATTATGGCCGGGCGTGGTGGTGCATGCTTGTCATCCCCACGCTTGGGAGGCAGAGACAGGAGGATTGCGCAGGTTCGAAGCCAGCCGCTTGCGCTGGTTTAGGAGACCCTGTTTCCAAATAAAAATGTAAAAATAGGTCTGGGAGTGTAGCCCGGAGGTAGAAGGGCTTCCAGGAACCCCAGTACCACCAAAAAAAAAAAAAAAAAAAAAATCCCCAGTACCATAAATAAATGAATGGATGGGTGGCAGCCGGGTGTTATGGTGCACACTTGCAATCCAGCACTTGGGAGAGGATTGCAGGTTTTCGGCCAGTCTTAGCAACTTAGTGAGGCCCTCTGCAACTTAGTGAGACTCTGTTACAAAATAAAATATAAAATAGGGCTTAGGATGTAGCTTAATAGTAAAATGCCCTGGGTTCAATTTCCAGTACCACAAAAAATTAAAAAATTAAATATATATATAAATATATATGGGCTGAGAGTGTAGCTCAATGATAGAATGCCCCTGGTTTCAATCCCCAGTACCCAAAAAAATGTTTGTTTGTTTGTTTGTTTGTCTGTTTGTTTTTTAATGAGAAGGTAGAAATGTTCTTTCGATGAATTTCCTAGGGTTCCTGGCTTTTCTCTTTTTTTTTTTTTTTTTTTATGGCAGGTCTGGGGATGAAACCCAGGGGCATTCAACCTCCGAGCTATACCCCCTGCCCTATTTTTTATTCTTTATTTTGAAACCGGGTCTCACTAAGTTGCAATGGGCCTCACTAAGTCACTGAGGCGGTCTGCGAACCATGATCCTCCACTCTCAGCCTCCTGAATGCTGGGATTACAATTGTGAGCCACCACGCCCAGCTCCTGGCTTTTCTCTTTTAAAAATTAGAAAGCCAACACTGGCAAAGTTAGCAAGAGAAATTATAATATTAGTAATAGGGGAAGTGAAAAGTTGGTGGGAATTAGAATGTAGTGGGATTTTTTTTTTTTGCCTTGTTCAGATTTGGCATTTGATTAATAGTACAGAAAATAATTAAAGATAACAATAAAGCCTAAAAATAAGAGGTGTCTGCCAAGTGGTTTAGGGTCATTACTATGCCTCACTAACAAGTTGTGGCATCTTTCTGGGCCTCCTGTTTGTTGCTTATAAAACTGAAGCTACCTCCCAGGGAGGAAAGAGATGAGGATTCTTGTAGAAATATCTTCATGAATCTGAATTCCTCGGAGGCAGACGCTGCACATAAAGAGGCGTGGAGGGAGGGGGTTATCATTGTCCTTGTTATTATTGCTGCTAGAGTTTTGATGTTTTAACGCGTATGATGATTACGGAGATTAGACTGAACCCTAAATTCCTCCCACACGTGTACTCCTCCACCCAAAAAACAGTATATCCTTTTACTGGGCTTGGTGTTACCCTATTTTTGACCCAAATTTCACATGTAGGTTACATAAACCACACTGAGGCTGGTGGCACTAAAAGTATATGAGTGCCAAGTAGGATCAGGTTTGTGCTTTTAAATTGTGGGTTGCACGGTTGTAACAGAAGCTGAGCTACAGACTTCCAAGGCCTGGGAGAACAAACAGGGGGAAGTGTTTTGTACGACAGGCGACAGGCCGGTGCGGTTCTTTCACAGTATTAAGGCCACTCCGAAGATCTTCATTCCAGGACACCAAGGGCGTTTTGCCAAACTCGTTGTTCATCAGAGTTTACTAAAGCCTCGCGTTTTATGGCTTTCTCAGTTTCCTTCTTGATGGTTCCTAGCATTTGGGTGTGTGGACCGTGTGAGTATACTAGGATTTCAGCTGCACAATAACAGCTACAACTCTTCTGTCCTTTCAGAAAGTCCTCATTTTCCAGGTAATTCTTCTGACTTGAAGAAAGAAACACATGCCGGCCGTTATTAGTTGATAACTGGTGGGGCTTTGTCGGCTGGACCCAGAGTGGGCCTCGCTGCATCCTTGAGTTCTGCAGCTTCGTGTATTACTTCTGCCAGGCTCCTAACCTGTTTGCCTGTTTCATGTGCTGGGAAATAGAGCTCATTCTACTTACCCAGTACTACTTACTTTGCTCTGTAACTACTTGCTAATAATAGATACAGGCTCCTCATTTGGAAAGACTGAGTTTAAAGAGATCCTGCTGTTAATTTACCACGTCATCGTGAGCACAATTCTCAGCTCTCGAGGACTATTTTTACAAGGGAATGGAGAGGATTCAGTTTCTACTCAACCCTTTCTGGACAGTTTTAAAGATAAAATTGCCTTGAGACCCCTTTTGTCTCACACACACACACACACACACACACACACACACACACACACACACACCACCACACCACACCACACCACACCACACCACACCACACCACACCACACCACACCACACCATGAAATAAAGGTAGGTAAGATAGTTCATCCCTATTAAGGAAGACTTGGACCGGGCCAGTGAATGGGACTAGTTGAAGTACATGGCAGACTTGACCCAGTGAAATGGCAGGAACCAGGGTGTGCGTGTATGTTGCCTTCCTGGTGGGATAAGAAGAGATGTTGCACCTCAGGTTGAAAAGGACAGAGAACGTCCAGTAAACCTGTTTTTGTGATGGCATGGGGAAAAGATGCCAAGAACAGTGAAAACGCCAAAGTGCGTAAAACTGAGAACAGAGAGGGATAGAGATGAAGCAGTGGAGGCTAGGAGAAAAGTCAGAAATGGAAGTTGGAGAATAGTGCCACAATGCCTGGCTGGCTGGAAATGAGTACTGGGGTTAGGAAAGCTTTCACGATGTGCACGCCTGGAGCCCCAGGCCTCAGGAGGCTGGCAGGGCCGTCCTGGGCAGCTTAGACCCTGTCTCAAAATTAAAATAGGGATAGGGATGTGTAGCTCAGTAGCAAAGTGCTTATCTAGCATGTTCAGAGCTCTAGGTTCAATCCCTAGTGAGTGACAGACAGACAGACAGACAGACACACACACACACACACACACACACACACACACACACACACCCCTACCTCAGAGATCTAGTTAAATCTCTTACAGTAAACATTATTTCTACACTATCCCTGACAAGCAGTCTCTTCATGCATACTTCTTGCAGCAGGCTCTCATTTTCCTTTAGACAGATTTTTATACTCTTAGCTAGACCCAGCCATTCACAGGTTATTTCTTAACCTGAACTAAAGCCTAGCTATTTGTAACTTAACCTCTTAGTTCTCAGCAGCCTCTACCTCATGCCTACAAGACCGTAGATCCCTGAACTCAGCAACCAGAAGTAGTTCCCTGTCTCTTCCCGTAGAATGACTCCTGGTAAGTCGTAGGGCATTCACCGCTGTCGGGATCATCTTGAACTCAGGTGGCTGAGAGGTGTGAAGTCTCTCCTCATGCTGTTTGCCTTCCGTGTCTTCACCCTGGGTATGGACACAGGGACCCAGTAGATAACAGCCAAGTCAGCTCACCAGCTGCCACCAGAGAATACCCCAGGTCTCCATCCTGGGAGCGGGCCTTGCTAGGCCGACAGACTTGTGCGTGTTTTCCTGGAGCTTGAACTCAGAGGCATTGTGTGTGTGTGTGTGTGTGTGTGTGTGTGTGTGTGTGTGTGTGTGTGTGTTTGTTCGTTCCTGGAGCTTGAACTCAGAGGCATTCTACCTGTGAGCTACACCCCCAACCCAATTTTATTTCTTATTTGGAAACAGGGTCTCACTAGGTTGATATGAGTCTTACTACTTGCTGAACCTGTCCTCAAACCTGCAATCTTCCTGTCTCAAACTCACAAGTACAGGGATTATAGGAGTGTGCTACCACACCCATCTGGTGACAAACTTTTTGTGGTACATTCTACAGGATCTGAGGTCTGGTGAGAAAAGAAAAGAATTTTTTTAAATTTATTTATTTATATTTCGGATTGAGCCCAGAGGCATTCTACCTCAGAACTACATCCTCAGCCCGATTTTATTTTTTATTTTGAAACAGGGTCTTATCTCACTAGATTGGTGAGAGTCTCGCTACTTGCTGAGGATGTCCTTGAACTGGTGGTCCTCCTTGTCTCAGCCCCCCCCCCTCATTCAGGCATGCACCTGACTGGCTGCTTCTGCCTTTTGACTATTATGAATTATGCTACTATGAATATTTATGCATACGTTTTTGTTTTTGTTCTCATGGTACTGGGAATGGAACCCAGGGGCCTTCCACCTCCAGGCTATACTCCCAGACCTATTTTATATTTTATTTGGAAACAGAGTCTCTCACTAAGTTGCTGAGAGCCTCACTAAGTAGCTGAGGCTGGCTTCGAACCTGTGCGATCTTCCTGTGGGGATTACAAGAGTGCGCCACCACGCCCAGTTTAGAACACCACTTTTTTTTTTTTTTTTTTTTTTTTTTGGTGGTACTGGGGTTCCTGGAAGCCCATCTACCTCCGGGCTATACTCCCAGACCTATTTTTACACTTTTATTTGGAAACAGGGTCTCCTAAGCCAGCACGCGCGGCTGGCTTCGAACCTGCGCGATCCTCCTGTCTCTGCCTCCCAAGCGTGGGGATGACAAGCGTGCGCCACCACGCCCGGCTTGAACACCACTTTTTAAATACCCTGTCCCAGTACTTGAGAGGCTGTGAGCAACTTAGTGAGGGCCTGTTTCAAAATAAAAATAGTACAAAACATTGGGCTAAAATAGGACAATCACAAAAAGACAATATGCTAACATAATCTTGTATCATTAAAACTTCGCGAAACATGAATTCCTAAGATGGCGTCTGTTTCTGAGCACGTGCCCTAGGCAGCAGAGAAAATGAAAAGGCAGAGTGTAGGAGAATATCAGCCCTAGATACCAGAGAAGTGATGGGAGGCGGTCTGTCTGGTCACGGCAGTCAGAGAGTTCCAGTAGGAAGGAAAGCGAGCAGAGATTGCTGTGGGGTCAAGAACAACCGAATAGGATTCGGTAGCAAGGTAAATAGGGTCAGGCTACAACTGCTGGTATCAGGGATTTGTGTGTATGTGTGTGCATGTGCATGTGTGTGTGGTACCAGGAATGGAGCCCGGGGACCTTCTACTTCCAGGCTATCCCGCAGGCCTGTTTTGTTTTTTATTTGGAAATAAGATCTTGCTACGTTGCTGAGAGCCTAAGTAGGTAAGGCTGGTTTCAAACCTGCAATCTTCCTATCCCAGCCTCCCATGTACTGGAATGACAAGCATGCACCATTGTGCCCGGCTTTAGTCTACAACCTTTTAAAATATTTAATCCTGCTGGGCGTGGTGGCGCACGCTTGTAATCCCCGAGTTTGGGAGGCGGAGACAGGAGGATCGCACAGCCTCCCAAGTGCAGGGATTACAAGCGTGCACCACCATGCCTGGCTTTATTCTTTATTTTTGAAACAGGGTCTCACTAAGTTACAGAGGGCCTTAGCTGAGGCTGGCTATGAACCTGTGATCCTACTGATCATCTGTTTTACTTCCCCAAAATCATGTCAATTTCTCTGCCCCCCACCCCCAAAGGATGCAGACTCCCGAGGGCAGGTACTCTGTCTTGTTTTCCACAATGTTCTCTGTACTTTGAGCATGCTAGGCTCTCAGTAAATATTTGTTGACTGGAATGTCGCAGACACTGTGCTTTCCATGAGAATGACAGGCTCCTCTGGCTCCACGTTCTAGGGCTCTGAGTCACGAGCGTCAGGTGAGTGAGCTTTCCAGTGTTGGAATAGTCTGCTAGTGACTGCTGGAAGGCCAGGCTCTGCTTACGTGCTGTTTATCTTTACACGGGGTTTACCTCGCTGGACTCTAGTTTTTGCTTCTCCCATGTGCCACGCAGAGCAGATAAGAAACCGCCTCAGTATCATGGCTGTGCTCAAACCTAACCATGGCGGCTGCCAGCGCTGCGTGTGCTGTGGGTTGGGAAGACCTGCGGAGCAGCCGTGCTGCTGACGGACGATTGGCCATGCGGCCCCGGCCACTCAGCTTCTTTGGCTTGTATTTTTCAGTTCTTGCAGAATGGATTTTGTGGTTTGGATATAAATTACACCTAGATTTGCTCACAGAATGCGTAAAATTCTAACCTTTCTCCCCTTTTTAGATGTGAACGATTAGAAGAACAACTAAATGACCTAACAGAACTCCACCAGAATGAAATCTTGAATTTGAAACAGGAATTGGCCAGCATGGAAGAGAAAATTGCATATCAGTCCTACGAACGGGCCCGGGACATCCAGGTTAGCATGAGGGATAAATATAAGAGGAAAGTAACCAGAGGGCTAGACAAATGGAGTGTTTTAATTTATTCTTATTTATATGTACAGGGTTTTGTTTTGCTTTTGCTTTTTGTTTTTGGTACTGGGAGTTAAAGCCAATAGCATCCCAAGTACTGGGATTACAGACATGCTGCTACCACACGGGCTGCAGAGAAGTATTTCTTTTCGCTTTGGTGTGTATGTATATGTGGTACTGGGGAATGAACCCAGAGGTTTTCTACCTTCGAGCCACACCCTTAGCCCAGTTTTATTTCTTATTTGGAGACAGGGCTTTGCTAGGTTGATTAGCATCTCAGTACTTGCTGAGGCTGGCCTTGATCCTGTGATCCTCCCTTCTTGGCCTCCCAGTGACTGAGGTTACAGGCGTGCGCCCCGTGCCTGGCCGTGGAGCGGTATTTCCAAAGGAACAGGTTTCAGTAGTTTCATATGAAAGCATCTTGAAAGAAGCTGTTCTGCGAGGGGATGTGTCCCAGGAAACTGCAGCCCCCAAGAAATCCAGGGAATGTCTAGACCATTTGCCCAGCTGCCATCTTCTCCGCAACCTGGATTCTGGTTGCGTTTTCAATTTTTGTTGGTTTTTTTTTTTTTTTTTTTTTTCTACCAAGATGGTTCTAGCCTGGACAGTATCCATTATCTGTCCATTCTTTAGCTTCAGTCTAAAGTTGCCCAAACTTTACCTCCCATCTCAGGAAAACAGGACCCATTGAAACCAAGACCAAAAAAACCCAGGGTTCCAGCCACTGTCAAACTTTGGAGTATGTCTGTCCAGAGCTAGAGAAATAGGTTCTACTCCCTGGTGTTCAGTTGAAATTCATAAAAACACAGAGTGTGAGTCTTGGCCTTGAGTGAGTAGGTCACTTTATTGTTTGGCCTACTGTGTGATTATAGTGTCCTCTTTACAGAGATGAAACTAAAAGGGAGGTGTACTCTTGGCAGGGCAGGCTTCCAGTTCCCTTCTGGTTCAGGGCATGACTTAGAAGATACCAGGCTGGGCGTGGCGTGGTGGCGCACGCTTGTAATCCCAGAGTTTTGGGAGGCTGAGACCAGAGGGTCGCGGTTGGCGGACAGCCTCAGCTACTTAGTGAGGCCCTCTGCAACTCAGTGAGACCCCGTTTCAAAATAAAGAATAAAAAATTGGGCAGGGGGTGTAGCTTGGAAGTTGAATGCCCCTGGGTTCCATCCCCAGACCCGCAAAAAAAAAAAAAAAAAAAAAAAAAAAAGAAGATACCAGGCTGGGCGTGGCGTCACACCCCTGTAAACCAGTGGCTGAGAGGCTGAGACAGGAGGATCAGTGGTTCAAGGACAGCCTCAGCTATGTAGTGAGGCCCTCAGCAACTTACACCCTATTTCAAAATAAATAATATAGAACTAGGAATGTCACCCATAAGTAGAATGCCCCTGGGTTCAATCTTTAATACTATAAAAAAAGAGAGAGAGAAAGGAAAAAAGAAAACACGTAGTCTGTGCAAGGAGGCATGTTCAGGGGATGGTCACTGCCTCATTGTTAGAGTGAAAAAGTTGAAAATGACCTAAAAATCCCAAGAAGGAACCGACTGAATGAACTAGGACGTACTCAGGCTGCGACATGTAAGAATGAGGTGATCGCCGTGTTCACGTGGAGAGACCACCCAGACCCCTCTTCTGTGAAAAAAGTCAATTGTGTACCAGCTCCTATAGAACATACACTAGGACAGGAAATAAAAATAATCCCAAACATTTCCGCATATACTTCTGTTTTGAGTATAGACATCCCAAACAGGTATATACTCACACACAAGTAGAAGGGAGCACAGAGCAGAGTGACAGTGCTACCTTAGGCTCAGAGGCTGGAACTGAAGAGGATATTGAGAGACTGTGTCCTGTTTGGAAACTGGTTTTCAAATAAAAGTTTGTTTTTATGTTAAAGAAAAAAGTATGTGTGTCCTGTACAAGTTAGATCCCCCCCCCCGGGGGGGGGTACTACAGATTGAATGCAGGGGCGCTCTGGCATTGAATTTGCCTCCTGCTTCAGCCTCCTGAAATAATAGTACCAATGCACCCAGATACACTGATAATGTTTTAAAGAAATCATGTGTTTCAGTTGTCATTAAAATGTTATAGACTGCTTGACATGGTGGCACACACCTGTAATCTCAATACTTGGGAGGCTGAGACGGGCGGATCGCAGGTTTGAGGACAGCCTCAACAACTTAGGCCCTCCACAACTTAGACCCTATTTCAAAATAAAAAATAAAATAGAGCTGGAGGTATAGCATAGAAGTAGAAGGGCCCTGCATTCAATCCCCAGTACCACACACACAAAAAAAAGGTTTTAGACCAAATTTATGAAAGTCTGGCTGTTGCTCCTGTGAGCCATCCCCTAGTAACGCAATGGAAGAAATAATGTCACTTGGATAGTGAGCTGGGTATCTGGCCTTTGATATTCAAGGCCCTAGATATTTAAAACCGAGGGCATGGCTTAAGATGTGTCTGGCTTGCCCGAGGGTATGGGCGCTGGGGACTTGTGAGCAGGAGCCTAACCGCCCCGTTTGGCCTGCAGGAGGCCCTGGAGGCGTGCCAGACCCGCATCTCCAAGATGGAGCTGCAGCAGCAGCAGCAGCAGGTGGTGCAGCTGGAGGGGCTGGAGAATGCCACTGCCCGGAACCTTCTGGGCAAACTCATCAACATTCTCCTGGCCGTCATGGCGGTCCTTTTGGTCTTTGTGTCCACGGTGGCCAACTGCGTGGTCCCCCTCATGAAGACTCGCAGCAGGACGTTCAGCACTTTGTTCCTCGTGGTTTTCATGGCCTTCCTCTGGAAGCACTGGGACGCCCTCCTCGGCTACGTGGACCGGCTCTTTTCATCCCCCAGGTGATGCTGGCGCAAGGAAGCAGTGCTCCCCGGCGAGTGCATGCAGCGGAGCTAGACAGCAGCTTACTACTCTGAAGTCTCCCACAACAACAAGAGTTGAGTGAATCTGTTTACATTTAGAATAATGTTTTTTTCTTCAAGAGACGCAATTGCAATAGTATTTTTTAGATTTTATCCAAGAAGTTTTTTGGGCGAAAATCTTGGATCATTTTTATGTAGCATGATTTTCCTTGGGATGCAAATCTTAAACAGTCCTTTAACACGAACCAACAATCTGGAGCACACAGAAGGGCATTCTAAATTGTGGCCTGAAGGACTGCACCTAAACCCACTAAAAGGAAGTGGAAAGCGGATTGAGGCAGACCAGAATACCGAGCACCCTGCCTTGTCTGGGCTCACCACCTCTCCCCTCCCAGACTAACTCTACTGTGAAGTCCCACCACATTCCATGTCTGAATTTTTGGATTCAGGGTGGATTTTCCTTATCCGTGGAAGAACACCTGGATCTCCCTGGCGTCCTCACCCACGTCGGCCATTCACGCTAACCCTGGAAGTATGGTCGCTTTTGAACCTGGCCCCTTCACTTTGCTAGGACACGGAAGTGAGAGCGTCAAGCCCCACAGGATCACCTCACAGTCCTGCTACAGTGTTTTGAAGTAGCCCTCCAAATCCGTATTTTAAGCAAAATCCCTTGGCCGCACTTTTAAGGTTTTTTTTAATATATATATATATGTGTATAGTTCCCAACTTAAAAAATCCGAACAGCATACTTGAAGAATGTAATACTCAAACTCTCAGTGCTTCCTTATGGTTTCTAATAGGATTTTTTATTACTGTTATTATTATTATTGGGTTTTTTTGGAAAGGGCTGGGAGGGTCTTTTATTTTTCCTTTGAAATAAAGAAGTGATGTTTTAAATGAAGACGTGTGGCTATTTAAGTGTGCTGCCCCCTCTTGTCTTGACGCAGTCTGAGTGAGAGACCTGCTGTAAATGCTGCCCTCTGCCGCCCTGGCTTTGAGGCGCAGCTCACACTCCCTCTGGCCGCTGCTCTGCTGTCCTGGCACCCCATGCCACCGCGTCCTGGCTTGGCTCGGTTGGAGGGGCCAGGGCTGTCCAGGGAGAGGGAGGCCAGCATGGTAGGACTAGGATATTTTTTTGCCCCAAGTAAATGTTCAACCCAGTGACCTTGAGCTGGGTTGTGTTAGGGAAAATCTGAGACTGTATTAGGAGAGTCATAAATAATTCTTTGTGTTTCCTTAATTTATTGTTTAATGCCCCCTAATTACCAAAACCAAAGTGATGTGGAGTCTTGTGTCTGCATTTTGGCCCCAGCATCCTTAATTCCAAAGCTTTATTCTGTCTGCCTAAGAGGATCTACTGAAGGTGATTCTAAAGAGCAGAAAGGAAATGTCAGGTTAGAAGGCCTCAAGTTTTGGGCATAAAATGTTGCCAGCTTCCTGTTAACCTAGACCGACTTATTAACCTAACTGTGCTCAGTGGACTTTCATAGACAATTTAGGAAAATGAACTGAGCCTTCTTTCCCATCCTGTAACCAGTCCCAACACCCTGACGGAACTTGAGCCTTTAGAGCTTACCTAGAGAGCTTGGTTAAGCTTTTTGTCTTATCCGGAGCACTGGGTCCCCTCATGGCCTCATTCCGTGCAACCGAGCGACACACAGGGGGCACATATACTGAGCCCTGAGAAGAGAAGCAGATGCCTCCCCCTTATCAGGAACTTCTTTCGGGAACTAGATTAGCCTTGCCCTGTCTGTCTGAAAAAGATGGTATAAGTAACAGCTCCAGCGTCCCTCTCCTTCGGTGAGCTGGCCACCTTTCTCAGAGTCAGCATGTCGTCTCCATAACCACTTTGATATTTTAACTCAGGTACCCCAGTCTTCACCCCAACCCCAGATGATTGTAGTTCACCTCACAGCTAGCACCCAGAGCAGGGACCGCAGGGATGTTTTCTTTTTAAAAAAAAAATATCATTAGAATTGATTCATGTTCATGCTAAAAACCAATTGTCCCCAATCCTATATACTGAAGATGTTAACTCTGCCTAAAAAGAGTGCAGTGACTGTAAGCAGGCGTGCCAAAGGACACTGAGCATGTCAAGCCAGCAGCTTCTGCTTTAGCTTAATCGCTCCGAGAGCCCACACAGTTGTAAAACAAGGCTCTGGCAGCAATCTGCCTGCTTTTCTAAGACAGAACCTTTGAGTCTCCAACTGGTCGAGGCCACTACGTTCAGCAGGCACCGGAAGTCACTGACAGAAGGGTTGGAATTGTTCCCATTTGCCCTGGGAGAGTTTTTCTAGCAAAAGAAGGTTTTCACCTCCGGGAAGCCCCCAGAGCTCCAGCCCAGCAGGCCCACGCTGATTCTCCACCTTCCTTTCTCAAACTGTCCTGGGAAGGACCTTCAGTTGAGGCTAGGCACAGGAATGGCTTTCTTGCTCTCTTGTCCCCAGGCCTGACAGGTGTCTGCATTTAATGTTCTTTGTAACCACGCATACATTTTCAGGCCCGCCCCTCCTTTCTACTGCCTTTGAGTTTCTTTGCTTTGTGGCTGTTCTCGGAATCTCTTGTCTGTTCAAAGCCCTATAACCTCGCTCACTCTCACAGTTGTTGTAGGTGGAAACCTGCCCTCGCTTTAATTCTTCTCTTAAAAAAACAAACAAACAAAAACTATGTGCATTCCCCTTGAAATGAAACATTCCTGAATTATTTGTCCATGCTGGTGCCTAGCAGGGATGAGTGAGGCTGGCCGTGTTGGCCTGCGTGATTGTTCAGACTGTAGAATGACCATGATTTGACGCTGTTTATGGTAATTTAAGGGCTGTCTGCTCCAATTTCAATTCCTTGGTATACTTAATACATCTAGCAAGGAAGGCTTTCTACCCCACTGGCTCCTCCAAAAGGAGCTAAAGTTTTATACATCGCGGAGGTCTTCGTTGCTAGCCTGAGAGTGAGGATATTTTCATATGGTCTTCGCTGCATTTGGTTTTGCTTCTGGCTCCATGTTCCTCTGAGATATAGTCAGAGGAAATGTCAGATTCCAAGTGAGGCACTGCCTTTCGGCTTTGGGAAATACGCATCCAAAACAAAACCAAACGTAATCCACAAACCGACGCAGGCAAAACTCTGGTTCCACACCACCACCACCCCCCAAATGAAACCTGGGAATTTGAATGTGGCTCTGAGAGTTAACATTTCTGTCTGTGTGTTGTGTATGCTAGGTGATACCCTCAGTAGGGATTGACTACTAGACTGTGTGTTTTATCAAAGTGTGTAAGAATAAAAACTCACTTGCACGAATCGAAAAGTAAAGAAATGACACTTGTGAACGCGTGAACCTTAACACTGTAGTTGATAGATCTTAAGCTGCTAATTGTTGAGAGAGAATTAAATTTATGTTCTGTCTGGTTGCTGCTGATTCTCAGCAGCACTTTTACTGTATATACAAATTGAAATAAAGACCTCAGCTATTAACCTGGTGGTTGGACTTGGGTTTGTTTTGCTATTTGTTTTTATTTTTTTCCTAGTTTGAATGGTGAGTGTGTCAGTCTGAGAACTTTCGACATTTGTACATTACAGAGTAATTTGTACGTTTGTATATTACAGAGTGAGTGTATGTTTGTTTAGACTTGCCCTTTCTTTCTTTCTTTCTTTCTTTCTTTCTTTCTTTCTTTCTTTCTTTCTTTATGTGTGTGTCTGGTGTGTTACTGGGGAGAAAACCCAGGGGCATTCTTTCTCTGAGTTACACCCCCAGTCTTTTTTATGGGTGTGGGAGGGGGTAATGGGGATTGAATCCAGGGGCCTTCCACCTCCAAACTACACCCCCAGCCCTATTTTTTATTTTAATTTGGAACAGAGTCTCACTAGGTTAATACCAAGTCTCACTACTTGCAGAGCCTTTCCTCAGACCTGCGATTCTCCTGTCTCATTCTCCCAAATAGTGGATTACAGGCATGCGCCGCCCTTCTTATTTTTTGTTTTGAAACAGGATCTTGCTAGGTTGCTGAGAATATCACTAACTTGTTTAGGCTGTCCTTGAACCTGCAAACCTCCTGCCTCAGCCTCCCAGGTACCGGGATTTGTTTGTTTGTTTGTTTTGCGGCTCTGGGGGTAGAACCCAGGGGCATTCAACCTCCGAGCTACACCCCCTACCCTATTTTTTATTCTTTATTTTGAAACAGGGTCTCACTAAGTTGCAGAGGGCCTCACTAAGTAGCTGAGGCTGCCTGTGAACCATGATCCTCCTGTCTCAGCCTCCTGAATGCTGGGATTACAAGCGTGCGCCACCACGCCCAGCTTACTTTTTTATTTATTTATTTTTTTCCCGTGTTTGGGGATGGAACCCAGGGGCATTTGACCTCCGAGCTACACCTCCTGCCCTATTTTTTATTCTTTATTTTGAAACAGGGTCTCACTGAGTTGCAAAGGGCCTCACTAAGTAGCTGAGGCTGTCTGCGAACTGTTGATCCTCCAGTCTCAGCCTCCCAAATGCTGGGATTACAAGCGTGCGCCACCATGCCCAGCTTTTTTATTTTTTAAACAAGGTCTCGCTAAGTTGCAGACGGCTTCACTAAGGAACTGAGTCTGCCCACGAACCACAATTGTCCTGTCTCAGCTTCCCAAGTACTCAGCCTCCTGAATGCTGGAATGACAAGGTGCACCACCACGCCCAGCTGGTTTCATTTTTTATTTTTGAAACAGGGTCTTAGTAAATTGCTGAGGCTGGCCTTGAACCTGTGATCCTTCTATCTCAGTCTCCCAAGAGCTAGAATCACAGGCATGCACCACAACACCCAGCTGTGGTTCCCATTTCTTAGATGAAGCCCGTGAGGCTTAAAGAGGTTAGGTAAGAATCTCTTTTGAGATCACACAACTCCTACCTCTCCAGCAAAGGGGCTCTCTACCTCCTCCTGGGGTCAGTCTCTCTCGCGCGCTCATGTTTTGCTCCTGCATTTGTGAGGCAGTATCTGTGTAGTTAGACATACCTGGGGTCCTCTGGATGTCTCTGTCTGTGTATAAATGTGTGTCTTTCTGCCAGGTATGGTGCCGCACACTTGTTATCCTAAGCGTGGACTTGGGAGGCTGAGACAGGAGGATCACGCAGGTTCAAAGTCAGCCTCAGCTACTTAGTGAGGCTCTCAGCAATTTAGTGAGACCCTGTTTCCAAATAAAATATAAAAATAGGTCTGGGAGTATAGCCTGGAGGTAGAAAAGCCCCTGGGTTCAATCCCTGGTACCACATAAAAAAAAAAAAGTCTCTATTGTATGTTCATGTCAGCCCATATGTGTGTTATTTTATGTTCCTGTAGTTCCCTGTGTGTGTCTGAGTTGCACATGTGTCTCTGGATGTGTTTATCTCAGTGTCCGTGACTCTGTATCCACGCACGTCCCCGTGCCTGTCTTGTATCTCCGTGGCCATGTGTGAGTCTGAATGCCTGTTCTGGTTTCTGCGTGTAACATCAGGATGAGGTCTTCTCCGCTCCCCACCCCACCTTCCTACCCATTCCATCCTATCTTAGGAGATGGTGACCCTAACTTCTGTCTCCAGCATAGTCCAGCCTGGTGGCCGTGACCTGGCCCAGGCAGATCACTTCTTAGCCCTTCACCCCAAGCCCAGAAGTGAAAGTGTTAAAATTTGTAAAGGAGGCTTAAGATAGGAACATCACAAGTTTGAGGCCAGAAAATGGTTAACTTAGGGAGACCTTGTTTCAAAATGAATAAAATGGGCTGAGGGTGTAGATCAGAGGTAGAGAGTTCAATCCCCACACACACACACACACACACACACACACACACACACACACACACACACACACAGCACTTGAAGTCCAAGCTCCCATCCTCCCAACAGCTGTAGTGAATCTATTTGTGACTCTCTGAGTACCAACTAAAAAATGACTCTCATTAATAGGATGGGGGGGCTGGCCTGCCTGCATGACTCCAGCCAGAGTTTATTAAACTTTCTCTTTTTAATTTCTTTTAATTTCCCTACCTCTTGGGCTCCCGTGGCTCATCCATCACTGGGGCGTCTGCCATGCGAGCTGAGTCCTTGGGCTGCCCAGGACATCCGGCCACTCCCGTCCCCTGGAGCTGCAGCACTCCCGTGTCCTGTCCCCACCCTGATAGGCTTATCCTCCATCTGTACCCTGTCTTGATCGCACCTGTCTGCGTTGGGAAACACTGGCTGTAATTGCCATGTGAGCCCGCTCCACAGCTGAGGGGCGGAGAGCTTGTTGATGGAGAGACGTCTTCACCTTTACAGTCAACGGGGCATTCAGAATCCTCTTGTGCCCGATCGCTCCGTTTGATCCCCCAGATCCACTCCAGTCTTCGCCAACCCGCTCTGCGCCCAGGAAGCCAGTGAGCAGCTGGGTCCCCAAAGTCGCTAAATTGCTGAGGGCGTTGAACCCGCGATCCTCCTGTCTTAGCCAACCAAGTACTGTGATGACATGCCTGGCTATCGGTGGCCATCTTCATTCCCTACCTGTGTTGGTTTGGGCCAATGGGACCCTCAAAGGAGACCAGAGGGTGGAAGAAGTAGTATTAATCCTCTGGCTCCCTCTCAGTGGGGTCCCTCAAGTGACCTAAGACCCTCTTCACAGGGCTCCGTCCACATCTGGGTTTAGCCGTTACCTCCCCCCCACCGCGCTTCCAGGCTTATAGCGTTTATCTTCTCTACCAAGGTCCTCTGGTGCTGGGGTTGGAACCCAGGGCCTCTGCACGTTAGGCAAATGTCCTACCACTGAGTTATACCCCCAGCCACATACTTTTAGAAATAGTCCATTCATTCATGTATTCATTCATTCATTTTGTGGTACAGAGGATGGAACCCAAGGGCATTCTATCTCCAAGCTACACCCCCAGCCCTATTTTTTATTTTTAATTTATTTATTATTTTTTGCAGGTCTGAGGATGGAACCCAGGGGCATTCGACCTCCGAGCTATACCCCATGCCCTATTTTTTAGTCCTTTGAAATAGGGTCTCATTAAGTTGTAGAGGGCCTAAGTAACTGAAGCAGTCTGCAAACCACAATTCTCCAGTCTCAGCCTCCCGAATGCTGGGATTACAAGCGTGTGCCAGCACGCCCAGCTCTATATTATTTAATGCTTTATTGTGAAACAGGGTCTCACTAAACTGCAAAGGGCCTCACTCAGTAGCTGAGGCTGGCCACGAACTTACGATCCTCCTGTCTCAGCCTCCCAAGGACTGGGATTACAAGTGTGCATCGCCACGCCCGGCTCAGTCCTTTTATTATCCTCCAACTATCCAATTTGAGGGTTCTATCTACTTTCTGGCAGGATTCTGACCAACAATACACTTTTTCTCCCCAGGTCATGAGTAGACACATTGATTTTCGTTTTGTGGTGTTGGGGATTGAACCTGTGGAATTCTACCTTCTAACTACACCTCTAGCCCTATTTTATTTATTTATTTATTTATTTATTTATTTATTTATTTATTTACTTACTTATTGAAAAAGGCTCTTATAAGTTGCTGAGGCTGGTCTGGACCCTGCAGTCCTCCCGTCTCAGCCTCCCAAGTACTAGGATTACCAGCTCTTTTTATGTTTAGGTTTTTTTAATGTTTGTATTGGTATAATGTACTGATTCATAATGAGATTCAGAGTGATACAAACAAGCTGGGCATATTAGCACACGCTTGTAGCCTGTAATCCCTGTACTTGGGAGGCTGACACAGGAGGATCGCAGGTTCGAGGACAGCCTCAGCAGGTAGTAAGATTCACATCAACCTAGAGAGACCCTGTTTTCAAATTAAAATACAATCAGGGTGGGGGTGTAGCTCAGAGGTAGAATGCCTCTGGGTTCAATCCCCAGTCACACACACACACACACAAAAAAAAAATACACACACACACAGACAAAAAAAAAAACTGTACACAAGCCAGGCATGGTGGTGCACACCTGTAATCCCCGCACTTGGGAGGCTGAGACAGGAGGATCGCGCAGGTTTGAAGCCAGCCTCAGCTACTGAGTGAGGCTCTCAGCAACTTAGTGAGGCCCTGTTTCCAAATAAAGTATAAAATAGGTCTGGGAGTGTAGCCCGGAAGTAGAAAAGCTCTTGGGTTCCACCCCCAGGAACACACACAAAGTATGCACAGATCACTTGGTATGTTTCCCTCCATCTCATTGCTTTTGATTCTACTTGTTTCTGATGACAGAAATGTCCGGGGGGATGAATAAAAGCAGTAAAGAACTCCCATCCGCTGGGTACCTGCTCTCCCGCAGGCCATCTCCGCGCCAGGTGAGCGCGCGTTTCCGGTGAGGCACACGCCTTGCACTCTTGTGCGTGCTGAGGAGGAACCCAAGGCTTGGAGCCCACGCTGCTTGCCAGCCTGTGCTTTAGAGCAAGATAGTGGAGGTGGGCAGAGGGCTGGAAACGGGGCCCGTGAGTCCAGTCCTTTCTGCAGCCCTGCCTGCCCCCTCCCCAGAAACCAGTGCTGTTGGCGCATCATTCGCTGCTGTCCTGAATTTCTCTCTGGCTTCAAAACCAATAAAGGAAAGTCCATTTGCTGTAACCAGCGGTGCCCCCAAAGTGGCCCTGGAGATGTGCCCAGCCTCCGCCTTAGACACGGCCAGACTCAATATGTTCGGGATGCGTGGCTCTGGCCACACCTCTCTTCCCCATGAAGGGCAGCCATTCGTAATGATTTCTCCCCCCTGGTATCCCTGCCCTAGATCTATGTCCACAGGTAACTCTTGGCCAAGAGCTGATGCACACATCGGAAATACAGTGGGCTAGATGAGTCCACAGAGGGGGAATGGACCCTCTGCCCTTGGCCATCGTCCCCCCTCGACCTGCACCCGCACCTCCCCCACACGCCCTACGCCGGCCCTGTTTGCCCAACACTCACCATCCTACAGGGCTCCGATCAGCCTGGCCTCACGCTTCAAGCTTGCTGGGGCCTCATGTCCTGGCACAACTTGTTCCCTCGTTTCTGCTGCTTCCTCGGGGAGGCAGGGAACCAGTTCTCTTCTGTCTCGTTCACTTGTTAGCTCCTTGACCCACACCCAGTCACCCAAAGTATCATCCTTCAATGTGTGCGTGTGTGCGTGTGTGTGTGTGTGTGTGTGTGTGTGTGTGTGTGGTACTGGGGATGGAACCCAGGAACCCAGGGGCATTATACCTCCAAGTTGCACCCTCAGCCCTGTTTTTTTTCTTTCTTTTTTTTTAAACAGGGTCTCACTGAGTTGCAAACGGCCTCACTAAGTAGCTGAGGCTGTCCACAAACCTCCTGTCTAGGCCTCCCAAATGCTGGGATTACAAGCATGTACCACCATGCCCAGCTTTTCTTCTTTCTTTTGAAACAGGGTCTCAGTAAGTTGCAGAGGGCCTCACTAAGTAGCTGAGGCTGTCCTCGCACCTATGATCCTCCTGTCAGCTTCCCAAGTACTGGCATTACAAGCATGCGCCACCATGCCTGGTTTTCTAACATCACTTTGAACACATAGGACATTACTATTTTTTGTTTTGGTACTGGGGAGTGAAACCAGGGACATTCTACCTCTAAGCTATACCCTTAGCCCTATTTTATTTTTATTTTTATTTTTATTTTTATTTATTTTTTATTTATTTACTTATTTATTTTGGTGCTACTGGGGATGGAACCCAGGGGCTTTTACCTCCAGGCTACACTCCCAGACCTATTTTTTAAAATATATTTTTATTTAGAAACAGGGTCTCTTAAGCCAGCAAGGCTGGCTTTGAACCTGTGCGATACCTTCTGTCTCCGCCTCCCAAGCCTGGGGGATTACAAGGGTGCGCCACCACGCCCGGCTTTATTTTTTGTTTTGAAATAGTTTTGCTAGGTCGCTGCGAGTCTCACAACATTGCCGAGGGTCTCCTTGAACCTGTGATCATCCTGTCTCAGCTTCCCCGGGACTGGAATTACAGGCAAGTGCCACCATGTCCAGCTACCCTGGTCCTTTTTCTTTATTTTGAAACAGGATCTTGCTAAGCCGCGGAGGCTGGCCTCGAACCTGCCATCCGCCTTTCTTAGCCTCGCATGGAGGGCCCTGCAGGAGTCCACAGAGACAGCAAGGACTTCTCAAGCAGTGATCCTGGACCTGCACAAATGCCACCCCAACCTCGCTGGCATCTTTCACTCCAGGACGTACCTTTAAGCCACATGCCAACCCTTGTGCCCTGGGAGAGGAGCAGAGTGACGTGCCCAGGCGACCCTCGGTGGGGACAGACCAATTGCCCAGAAGGAAAGGGAGGCCCTTCTGCTTAAGCAGGGAGCAGACGGATACACGGACGAAGCACCCCAGTACCCACTCCTGATGCCCACGTGGGTTCCCGCGGGGCAAGGAAAAGAAACACTTGGACTCCAGGGGAGGAGAGTGGGCGTGTTGCTGGGCCCCTCCTCTTCCATCTCTTGTCACCCTGGCGCGTGGCCCAGCGTTACTGGCATCTTCATACCTGCTCCCTCGCTTCCAGTATTCAGGATGCAGACCCCGCGTATCCTGAGGACAAGCTCTGATTAGGCCGGAACATCGGAAGAGGGCCCACTTGTGGCTGACAACAAGATGAATATGCCTAAATGAACAAAGTGATTAGAAGTTGGTTTTCATTTTTCTCCCGTAAAGCAAGGGCAGGGGTGGGGGCTTGTTATCTCTGGCAGACCTGATGGATGAGGAGATGTCTCATCTACCAGCCATTGTGGGCTTCCTGGCGGCAAAATGCGTACCTCCTGCCCTGCCCAACCCAGACTCCTACCATCATCAGAATTCGCATAGCTGGGCACGGTGGTGCATGCCTGAGGTCTCAGGATCTGGGAAGCTAAAACAGAAGAATCCAGGTTTGAGTCCAGACTTTGTAACTTAACAAGACCCTATTAAAAAAAAAAAAATAGAAGCCAGGCATGGTGGTGCATGCCTGTAATCCCAGTACTTGGGAGGCCAATGCAGGAGGATGGCAGGTTTGAGGACAGCCTCAGCAATGTAGCAAGACATATGTGAGGCCAAGAAATGTAGCGAGGCCCAGCCTCAAAATAAAAAATAAAAGAGGACGAGGGATGTAGCTCAGAGGTTGAATGCCCCTGCAAGCTAGGGTATGGCTTGGAGGGAGAATGCCCCTAGGTTCAATCCCCAGTATCTGCCTCCCCTCAGAAAAGAGCATAGACGACCCAGTGACCTACTTACTCCTCCATCAGGGACCTTGAGAGTGGTTTTAGTTGCCCATTAGGGAGATCATCTCAGCAAGCAGTGAGACTTCTCCTAAACCTAGTGAGAGTCTACTTACAAATAAAAGTAAAATCAGAGCTGGATGTGGTGGCACACTCTTATAATCCCAGTACTTGGGAGGCTGACACAAGAGGATTGCAGGTTCAAAGCCAGCCTCAACGAGCTAGGCGTGGTGACACACACTTGTAATCCCAGCATTCTGGAGGCTGAAACCAGAGGATTGTGAGGATCGTGGTTCGCAGACAGCCTCAGCTACTTGGTGAGGCCCTCCACAACTTAGTGAGACCTTGTTTCAAAATAAAGAATAAAAAATATGGCAGGGGGTGTAGCTCAGAGGTCGAATGCCCCCGTGTTCCATTCCCAGACCTAAAAAAAAATAATAATAATAATAATAATAACCTGGGAGGTGTGACCCAGAAGTAAAAAGGTTCCATCCCCAGTACCACACTAATTAAATCAAATTAAATTAAAAATAAAATCTGAGGGTGTAGCTTGGAGGTAGAATGCCTCTGGATTCAATCCCCAGTATAAAAAAAATATGTCTGGGGGTATAGCTCAGAGATGGAGCACACTGGGTTTAATCCTCAGTACTCTGTCTACACACACACACACACACACACACACACACACACACACACAGAGTTCCTTCAATTTAGTGAGATGTAACTACAACACCAAAGAGAATTTTGTAAAAGGAAAATAAACTATAACCCCGCCCACCACCGTCCACGCTCATCAGCTACCTTCTCCCTCCCTTCCAGTGCACACATCTGAGTTCAAATCTGAGCTCCTCTAGTCTCTGGCTCCATGACTTTGAACAATCCCTTCCTCTCTCTGGCCTCGTTTTTCCTGAGTAGGCCGAGTGATCCCAGGGTGGTCAGGGCACCAGTCGGTCCCATCCTGCGAGTCCTTATCTGTTGTCCATCTCCTGTATTCACCAGCTCTCTGCACCCACTGGATACTGAGGACTGTGGGATGAACAGCCTGTCTTCAAGAGTCCCTCTTAGCCGGGCGTGGTAGCACTCGCTTCTAAGTCCCAGTACCTGGGACAGGAGGATCGCAGGTTCACAAACAGCCTCAGCTACTTGCTAAGGCCCTCCGTAATTTAGTGAGACCCTGTTTCAAAAAAAAAAAAAAAATTCAGGCTCGGGGTGTAGCTCGTAACACCTGGATACAATCCCCGGTACCGCAAAAAAAAAAAAAAAAAAAAAAAAAGAGTCACTCTTATACAAACATGTGAATTCTCCAGATTGGCCAGCAGAGAACAGAGATTGAAAAAGCAAACAGGTGAGTCCCCACCCCGTGTACTGGGGATTGAACCCAGTGGTGCTCAATCGCTGAGCTCTACCTGCAGCCCTTTTTTTTATTTTGACAGTCTTACTAAGGTGCCCAGGCATGTACACACACACACACACACACACACAGATATACAAAACACACATGCAAGCCGGGGTTTGTGGCGCACGCTTATAATCTCACTATTTGGGAGGCTGAGACAAGAGGATCGTGGTTCGAGGACAGCCTTAGCTACTACTTAGTGAGGCCCTTTGGAACTCAGTGAGACCTTGTTTCAAAATAAAGAATAAAAAATAGAGCTGGGGGTGTAGCTCAGAGGTAGAATGCCCCTGGGTTCCATCCCTGGTACTGCAAAACAAAAAAAAATAATAAAATAAAATAAAAAATAAAAGGAAGGAAGGAAGGAAGAGAAAGAGAGAGAGAAGAGAAAGAGTTGAAGGTATAGCTCAAAGGTAGAATGCCCCTAGGTTCAATCCTCAATTCAGAAAAAAAGAAAGGAAGGAAGAGAGGGAGAGGGAGGGAGGGAGGGAGGCGTGATGGCCCACGCTTGTAAACCCAGTACTTGGGAGGCTGAGACAGAAGGATGACAGGTAGCTGAGGCCAGCCTCAGTGAGGGCCTTAGTGAGACCCTCCACAACTTAGACCCTGTTTCCAGATAAGAAATAAAATCGGGTTAGGGGTAGCCAGGCATGGTGGCGCACGCTTGTAATCCCCGCGCTTGGGAGGCGGAGACAGGAAGATCGCTCAGGTTCGAAGCCAGCCGTGCTGGCTTAAGAGACCCTGTTTCCAAATAAAAAGTATAAAATAGGTCTGGGAGTATAGCCCAGAGGTAGAAGGGTTTCCAGGAACCCCAGTACCACCAAAAAAAAATCAGATTAGGGGTATAACTTGGAGGTAGAATGCCTCTGAGTTTACTCCCCAGTACAAAAAAAAAAGAAAGAAAGAAAAGAAAAGCGAAAGAAAAGTAAGGAAAGAAAGAAGAAAAAGAAAGCAGAAATCTCATCTGTGTGTCTAATTCCATGGACAGTGTCCCTGCAGTCCCCAGTGTCCATCCTGAGCATGAGCTCTACTTGGCAAGCTCCAGCCGGGCAGAAAATTGCTCCTTGGAAGTAATCGGGCCCACACAGACCTGCAATTGGCCGCGCAGCAGGACCGTGAGCCCTCGTGCGGGGCCGGGGCAGGGTTGTGGGGCATCCCTTGTCAGTGTCTGAGCATGGCAGTCTGACTCTGGCCCTTCATCCAGACAGGGACAGACTCTGCCTGTGACCCACAGTCCCTGGATGTGATCCATCTCTGGACCACATTGCTCTGGGGAGGCCAGGCAGGATACAGAGTCTCTGTGTGGGAAGGGGAGAGGAAGCAGGTCCCTGAACATCTGGGCCCCATCCTCTTGCCCTGCCTCTCCCTAAGCCAGCTGTGATACAGTGCTAGAGTCTTACAAGCACCCTCATTAGGCGGAGTGAGGAGCATGGTAACTACACTCACTTTGTGTTATTTCTTAGGATAGCATGAAAGTCTATAGTGATCTTGAAATATATAATACAGAGCCGGGCGTGGTGGCCGACGCTTGTAATCCCTGCATTTAGGAGGCTGAGACAGGAGGATTGCGGTTTGCAGACAGCCTCAGCTATTTAGTGAGGCCCTTTGCCTGTTTCAAAATAAATAATAAAAAATAGTGCTGAGAGTGTAGCTCGGAAGTAGAATGCCCCTGGTTTTCATCCCTAGTACTGGGGGGAATAAAATGGCTGGGGGTGTAGCTTGGAGGTTGAATGCCCCTGAGTTCAACCCCCAGTACCAAATAAAAAAGAATTTAAAAATAGGGCTGGAAGCATAACTTGGAGGTAGAATGCCCTTGGGTTCCATCTCCAGTATTGCAAAATATATATATATATGCATATATATTTACATATTATAAAATTTAATATAATAAATATTATAATAAATCTTAAATGTTGATATTATAATATGTATATAATACATATTTTTTGGTGCTGGGGATTGAGCCAAGGGACATTATATCTCTGAGCTATAACCCTTTTCCCTTTTTATTTATTTTTGTGTGTGTGGGTGTGGAGATGGAACCCAGGGTCATTCGATCTCTGAGCTGCACCTCCTGCCCTATTTTTTATTCTTTATTTTGAAACAGGATCTCACTGAGTTGCAGAGGGCCTCACTAAGTAGCTGAGGCTGTCCGCGAACCGCGATCCTCCTGTCTCAGCCTCCCGAATGCTGGGATTACAAGCGTGCGCCGCCACGCCCGGCTCCTTTTTACTTATTATTTTGAAACAGGGTCTTGCTAAGTTGCTGGTATTGGCCTCAAACCTATGATCTTCCCGTCTCAGCCTCCCAAGTACTGGAATTACAGGCATAGGATTTGCTACCGCACCTGGAAAAATGTTTAATTTTTAAAAATTTACCATGAGTTGGGTGTGGTTGTGCATGCTTGTAAACCTAGTATTTGGGAAACTGAGAAAGGAGGAAGGCAGGTTCAACCCCAGCCTCGGCAGTTTAGTGAGGCCCTCGGCAACATATTGAGATGCCGTTTTAAAATAAAATAGGGCTGGGGGTATAGCTCAGAAGTAAAACATTCCTGAGTTCAATCTTTAGTACCATAAAAATAAGTAAATAAGAGTCGGGTGTAGTGGCACATACTTGTAATCCCAATACTTGGGAGGCTGAGACAGGAGGATCGCAGGTTTGAAGCCAGCCTCAGCAGCTTGGTGAGGCTCTCAGCAATTTAGTGAGACCCTGTTTCCAAATAAAATATAAAATAGGTCTGGAGGTATAGCATGGAGGTAGAAGGCCCTTGGGTTCCATTCTCAGTACCATAAAAAAGAAGGAAGGAAGGAAGGAAGGAAGGAAGGAAGGAAGGAAGGAAGGAAGGAAGGAAGGAAGGAAGGAAAAAGAAAGAGAAATAAGTAAACAAACAAATCACCATGAAAGCCAGGTGTGCTGGTACACCCTGTACTCCCAGTCAATACTTCGGAGGCTGAGACAGGAAGATTGCAGGTTTGCAGCCAGCCTCAGCAACTTAGTGAGACCCTTAGCAATTTAGCAAGACCCTGTTTCAAAATTTAAAAAGAAAATAAGCCAGGCATGGTGGTGCACACTTACAATTCCAGTACTTGGGAGGCTGAGACAGGAAGATCGCAGGTTTACAGCCAGACTCAGCTACTTGTGAGAACCTCTGCAACTTAGTGAGACCCTGTTTCAAAATAAGGAATAAAATAGGGCTGGGAGTGTAGCTCCAGGGTAGAATGCCCCTGCGTTCAATCTCCAGTGCTGGAAAAAAAAAAAAAAGAATAAATAAGTAAGTAAATAAATAAGGCTGGAGATGTACCTTAGATGTAGAATGCCTCTGGTTTAATCCCCAGCACCAAAATAAATAAACTACCATGAGTAAAATGAGAAGATAAACTGGCTGGGCTTCTTTAGGCCTTTCTACTGCTCACAGTTGATATCCTAAAATATTTGCAGAGGCTGGGCGTGGTGGCGCAGGCTTGTAATCCCAGCATTCCGGAGGCTCAGACAGGAGGATGGTGGTCTGCGGACAGCCTAAGCTTCTTAGTGAGGCCCTCTGCAACTCAGTGAGACCCGGTTTCAAAATAAAGAATAAAAAAAAATAGGGGGGGGGTGTGGCTCAGAGGTAGAATGCCCCTCGGTTTCATCCCCAGACCCGCAACAACAACAACAAAATTTTTGCAGGACATCTATGAATTGGGAACAGAGAGACTTGGAGAAAGAGGAACTCAGAGAAGGCAAAATCTGGGAAATCAGATCCCCACCTCTACCCCTTCAGCTCAACACATCTCTGCAAGAACCGTGTGTGTGTGTGTGTGTGTGTGTGTGTGTGTGTGTGTACACTAGGAGTTAAAAGTAGCATACATATTCTTCATTAAGTCATTCCATTATTCACCTTCAGCAGCCTGGCTGTATTAATCCGATAAGAAACCAGTCTTCAGAATCAAGCGTGTTTATATTATGGAGAACAACAACAAAAAAGGCAGACGAGAATCAATTACGACTTGATTCTCGTCTTGGGGGGGGGGCTCCGCAGCAGAGTGCCCCCTGAGCATGCGTGAGGCACTGGGTTCTATCCTCAGCAAAACACACACACACATACACACACACAATGAATGAATGAATGAATTAATTAATTAATTAACAAATAGGGCTTGGACTGCCCCAAGCCCCAAGCTGTCTGGTACCGGGCCCAGGGATGGTTCAGGCTGGTGTTTGTGGTCTGGACTGCAAAGAGGTACTGGTGAGGGGCAGCGCTGGCTCAGTCCTGGTCCCGCACGCTGACTCTGGCAGGCTCCTGGACATCACCAAGGCCCTGGGTCAAGGCTAAGCCTGCTGCAGAGGCCGCACACCGTGTTGCGCTGGTTCCTTGGGCTGCAGGGAGGGCCCCTCCCTCCAAACAGCCAGCTTAAATCCCTGACTTCAGAAATGGGCTCACCAAGGGGCCACGTTCCAGTCCTCCAGCTGCCTCCAGACAGCATCTCCATCCACGTCACTCCCTCGGAGACCTAGATGGGATTTTTGTTGGTGGTGGTGGTGGTGGTTTGGTTTCGGTGCTGTTTGTCTCTGGATAAGTAATGCTGCACAGAGAAAAAGATCCCGGCACCACCAAGGGCTGACTGCAGAAAGCAAACCCTGACCCCCAGTTCCAGTCGCTGGGTTCCCCAGGCCCCTTCCCTGCAGGAGAGCAAGGTAGACCATTCCTGCTCCATCCCACAAATGGATGCACGCATTGGTCTTCAGTACTGGGGGTGAACCCAGGGGCATTCTACGTCTGAGCTACACTCCCAGCCCTATTTTTGATTATTTTATTTTATTATTTTATTTTGTGGTACTGAGCATTGAACCCAGAGGCATTCCACCTCTGAGCTACACCATCCCCGGCCCTATTTTTTATCCTTTACTTTGAAGCAGGGTCTCAGCTGCGGAGGGCCTAAGTAGCTGAGGCTGGCCTCGAACCTGTGATCCTCCTGTCCCAGTTTTCCAAGTACTGGGATTATAGGATTATAAATGTACACCACCACACCCACTTTGATCCTAGTTGATTAAAGCAACACTGATGGACAGGTATCTAGGCTATTTGAAATCCTATTTGTGTGTGTGTGTGTGTGTGTGTGTGTGTGTGTGTGTGTGTGTGTGTTAATGAGAGTGGAACCCCTTTCCCCTCACCTTCTCTCTCTTGCCATCATCCGACTCCGTCGGTCTGTCTGTCTGTCTCTCCTCTCCCCCTGTGCCCCCTACTCCGGAGCTGGGTGCAGCACCACATCCCGCGCCCCCACCGCCCCCGCCCCAGATTTCCGGGGAGCGGCCGGCTGCCGTCAGCACCCCCCCCCCCGCCCCGCGGCGACCCCTCCCCGCTGACCTCACGGCGCCGCCGCCCGCGCCTTGATAAGGAGCGGACCCGCCGAGGAGCGCGCAGTCGGCGCCCGGCCCGGCAGCGCGGACTCCAGCCCGGACCCCCAGACCCCCGGACCCCCGGCCAGGTGAGCACCCCGCCCCGGACCCCCGGCCAGGTGAGCACCCCGCCCCGGACCCCCGGCCAGGTGAGCACCCCACCCCTCGGACCTTGCGGGGCGCCTCGGGGAGCCGGCCTCCATCCTCAGCACCGTGCGCCGGGCACCGCGGTGGGGGCGGACGGGGGACTCGGGACACTGGCCTTTGGAATGGACCTTGGAATTAGGATTTAAGCGGCCAGTCCGGGTTTAGACGTTCGTACCCTAAGCTTCGCGGTACTAAAAGCTGAACTTCGGAACCAGAGTCTTGGCGCTAGAAATAGGATGCGGAGGGGAGAGGAGCGAGAATCGTAGGGTTGGGAGATGTAGCTCAGTGGTCGAGCGCTTGCCGGGTAGCACCCCCAGCCCCCAGCCCTGCAAAAAATAAAATAACCCAGCCACTTAGTGAGGCCCTCTGCAACTCAGGGAGACCCCGTTACAAAAAAGAAAAAAAAAAAAAAAAAAGAATAGGGCTAGGGGGTGTAGCTTGGAGGTAGAATGCCCCTGGGTTCCATCCCCAGTACTGCAAAAATAAATAAATAAATAAATAAATAAATAAATAAATAAATAAATAAATAAAATGGAATCCTAGCCTTGGGATAAGAAGACTGGTGGTAAAGTGTTGAAATTTGAATGCGGCGCTGGAACTTTGGGCAGATCCTGGGCAGCGCGGGGCCGTCGGGCCCCCTGCAGCCACCACCCCCCCCTCGCCCACCTCCCCATCCTCGCCTGGCGGGAGGGGCGGCAGAGACACCGGGCTCCAGGCTCGCTCTCACCACTCGAGTGGGCACCCCGAGGATTCCGAGCCCTGGCCGCCCCTGGCCCCCCTGTGCCTGGCGGATTCCCGGGCATCTTGCCAGGCCGAGGCGTGGGGCGCCCTGCGCTCACGGGTCTCTGTCCGCCGACCTTAGACGCCGCGATGCTGGGTCCTTGGCTGCTGCCCGTCTTAGCTCTGACCCTGACCCTGACCGGCGCCCCTGGAGGCCGCGCCCAGCCCCCGGCGGAGGCGGCGATGGGCGCTGAGCCTCTGGACCTGGGCGACCTCCTGCGCCGGGCGGAACGCTTCCTCCTCCTCCAGGAAGATGTCCAGCGGCTGAGCGGGGACCTGAGCCCGCGCTCGGGTGAGTGGGTGGGCTGCTCCGGGGGGAGGGGGGCGGGGGAGCCCTGGGGAGCGATGGGCGGAGGGAGAGGGGGCGGGCCGCTTGATCTGCCCAGAAAAGCTGTTGCCACGCCTTGGCAGGGTCTGGAGTTGGCCGACCCTTGGGATCAGACCCTCTTCTATCACAGGGGAGAGCCGAGCTTCAGTGAGAAAAGATGGTAACCCTAACCCTAATCCACTCCGCAAATGAGTGCGACAGTTTTTATTACTGCTTCCCTCAGAGGCGCCCGATGCCAGACACACTCTTCTAAGCACTCCAGACACCGTGGTGCACCGATTCCCCTAGCAACATTTTATTTTATTTTATTTTATTTTATTTTATTTTATTTTATTTGCGGTGCTGGGAGTGGAACCCAGGGGCATTCTACCTCTGAGCTACACCTCCACCCCTATTTTTTTCTTTATTTTGAAACAGGGTCTCACTGAGTCGCAAAGGGCCTCACTAAGTAGCTGAGGCTGGCTGTGAACTGCGATCCTCCGTCTCAGCCTCCCAAGTCCTGAGATGACAAGCGTTTGCCCCCACAACCCGCTCCCTAGCAACCTTTTAGACACTGTTGAAGGAAATGAAGGCTCAGAGAGATTGAGCTGTTTATGCTCCACAGGGAGTAGCAAGCTGCAACTGGATCCCAGAGGCAATAGCTTTGACCCTCTGTGTCAATGGGGCCCAAGAAGCAAAACCGAGACTGTCCTGGTGCTGGAAGTCAGCCTTGACCCCGGGGAGGCTGGGGTGGACACTCGGGCCTGTCCCAAGAATTGGGCTGGGGGGTGGGGTCCCTCACCGGCCTCTTTCCTCCCCCAGAGCCCCAGATCCTCCAACCAGACTGGCTTTCCAAGCGTCAGCATCCGGGCAAAAGGGAGGAGGAGGCCAAAGAGGGTCTAGAAGAGGAAGAGGAGGAAGAAGGGGGCATGGTAGGCCCCTCCAAACGGCAGCACCCCGGCCGCCGGGAGGATGAAGCGTCGTGGCTAGTAGATACAACCCAGCGCAAGCGACAGCACCCTGGCCGGCGCTCCCCCTGGCTGCAGAGCGTCGTCACCAAGAGGCAGCACCCAGGGAGGAGGCTGGTGGACGCCAAAGCCCAAGGAAGCTGGGAAGAGGAGCCAGAGGAGGAGGAGGGCGAGGGAGCACTGATGGCTGAGAAGCGCCAGCATCCTGGCAAGAGAAGCCCGCGAGGCTGTGGGCCCCAGGAAGCCTGTGGTGGAGCAGACCTCCTGCTGGGCCTCCTGGACGACCTAAGCAGAGGCCAGAAGAGGCAGCACCCTGGGCGGCGAGCATCCTGGGCCAGGGAGCCCCTGGACCAGTGAGCCCAGTTTCCTATGACGTCAAGTGTGGGGTCTAAGGTCTTGAGCCCTGTGCGCCCTGCCCGGCCACGGCCCCTCTTTCCCTCCTCCTTAGATCCCCGACCGTAAACTGGAGTCCCGTGTATAGCACACACACAAGCCCTGGGCCTTGCCTGTTGCATTCAGGGACACGAGAAAGCCAGACCAGAAGTTAAGAGCCCCACTTTTCCCTGCCACCCCCGCACACCTGCTCCCCCTTCCCGCGTCCCTGGCTATGATGGCCCCCCCCACATCTCCCAAGGCATCCCAAGAGGGGTGGGGGACCGAGACGTGTGGGGGCATTGCCATTCTGACGTCCAAATCCAGTGTGGTGGAATTCAGCACGTGTAGACGTCACCCCGGGATCCAGGATCTCCTCCCTCTCTTGGGCATCTTTGTGGGAGGGCAGAGCCCGGCCCCATAGCTGTGCTCATGGGTTCTCACCCACTGTGGGCCTGTGCTTTGTGGAAATATTCAGACCCGGCCCTGGAAGTCGTGGCTTGTGTATGACCGTCCCCCTTGTCCACAGTAGTCATCCTAATGATAATAAAACATGCACCTAGACAATCTCAGGGTGTTGTGGTTGTATTTCTGTCCCAGCAGGCAATGGGGGATCTCTTTAACATCCAGAAGGGTCTTTGAAAGGGGATGAGATTAGAGGTTCGCAGCTGTACTGCAGAGGAAGTCAGGGACCCTGGAAGATGGAAAGTTCTTGCTACCAAGAGACATTTAAGGCCCTGTTGCAAAATGAAAATCAAAAGATCTGGGGGAGCTGGGCGTGGTGGCACATGCTCGTCATGCCAGCATTCGGGAGGCTGAGACAGGAAGACTGGTTCACGGACAGCCTCAGCTATTTAGTGAGGCCCTCTGCAACTTAGTGGGACCCTGTTTCAGAATAAAACATAAAATAGGGCTGAGGGTGTAGCTCAAAGGTAGAATGCCTCTAGGCTCAATTTCCAGTACCACGCTAAGTAGACAAACAATAAATGAATAAACAAATAAAAATTTAAAATAGTATAGGGCTGAAGTTGTAGCTAAGAGGTAGAATGTAGCTCAGAGGTTCAATTCCCAGTACCACCATACATAAGTAAATAAATAAAAATAAAAAAGGGCTGAGGGTGTAGCTCAGAGGTAGAATGCCTCTGGGTTCACTTCCCCAAAACCACAATAAATAAATAAATTAAAAAATAAAATAGGGCTGGGCGTGTAGCTCAGAGGTAGAATGTTCATGGGTTCAATCCCTAGTAACACACACACACACACACACATGCACGCACACACACACACACACACACACACACACACACACACACACACACGGCAAAAGATCAGGCTGCAGCAGTTGGGAAACTCAAACCAGGGGTCTTCTGGGGCTAATCATGGTGTAGGACAGGAAGGTGTAGGGCAAGAGGGAGCGGTGTAGACTGGAGCAAGCTGAAGAGGGTTTGTTTGTTTGGATACTGGGAATGGAACCCAGGGGCATTTTACCTCTGAGCTACACTCCCACTCCTTTATTTATTTATTTATTTATTTATTTATTTATTTATTTATTTTCTTTTTTGCGGGTCTAGGGATGAAATCTAGTGGCATTTGTCCTCCGAGCTATACCCCCAGCCCTATTTTTTTTAAATTCTTTATTTTGAAACAGAGTCTCACTGAGTTGCCAAGGCCTCACTAAGTAGCTGAGGCTGACCTTGAACCAAGATCCTCAGGTCTCAGCCTCCCAAATGCTGGAGTTACAAGTATGCGCCACCAAGCCCAGCTATTTTATCTTATTTTACTTTATTTTATTTTGGTGGTACTAGGGACTGAACCCAGGGGCATTCTACCTCTGAGCTATACCCAACCCTGTTTTATTTTTTATTTTAAAGCAGGGTGTCCCTAAGTTGCTGAGGCTGGCTTGGAACCTGCAATCCTCCTGTCAGTCTCCTGAGTACTGGGATTACAGGTGGGTGTTACCAGGCCTGCCTTGCAATTCGGTGCATTTTTAGTACACTTACCAATTGGTACATTTGTCACCATAAATCAGGTATAAGACATTAATATTTGCAACCGCATCCTCTGGATTCCTCACTTTCTTAATTAGGGTCAGAAACCAGCTCCCTTGCTAGATGGCTTCTGTTTGTTAGCTCCTAGGCCTATTCCCAGGCCTGCAGTTAAACATCACAAGTACTTAATTCCAAAAGCAATATCCCAAACATTTGAAACAAGGATTCACTAAGCTGCTGAGGCTGGCCTCCAACCTGCGGGCGTCCTGTCTCAGCCTCCCAAATACTGGGATTACAGGCGTGTGTCATCACACGTGTCTTGACCAATCAAGAATGAATGGAGCCAGGCTTGGTGGCTCACACTTGTCATCCCAGCATTTGAGAGGCCGAGACAGGAGGATCATGGTTCGCAGACAGCCTCAGCTACTTAGTGAGGCCTCTGAAATTCAAAGAGACCCTATTTCCAAAAGGAAAATAAAAAATAGGGCTGGGGTGTAGCTCGAAAGTAGAATGCCCCTGGGTTCCATCCCCAGTACCCCCCAAAAAATTATAATAATAATGGATAGATGGACGGATGGTGGCCCAGGAAGCCGGTACGAGCTCTGCTGTGGCATTCCCCAGGTTACTCCTTCCTCCTCCTTTCTGCTTAACATTCCCCAGATGGTCTCTGTTTATGTGTTGAATCCTAAGGACTGGCCTAAACGACTTCTACCCTTCCCTGTCCATCACTTTAGACAACACCTGTCTTGGTGTGGTATTGCATCCCGCTCCTTCCTCATGGCCTCTGTTTGGACTTGAGACCTGTGTGGTCCTACCCCCCCACAGCCCCCTCTTTCCCTCCTCTTTTGATCTCCAGCCATAAACCTGAGCTATGTGTATAACACACGCACACACACACACACACACACACACACACACACACACACACAGGGTTTCCCCAGCATCAGACCCCTGGGACAAGGTTTTATTTATTTATTCATTTATTTATTTATTTTTGCGGCACTGGGGATGGAACCCAGGGGCATTCTACCTCCAAGCTACACCCCCATCCCTATATTTTCTTCTTTATTTTGAAACAGGGTCTCACTGAGTTGCAAAGGGCCTCACTAAGTAGCTGAGGCTGTCCGCAGACCACCATCCTCCTGTCTCAGCCTCCGGAATGCTGGGATGACAAGCGTGCGCCACCATGCCCGGCCACCTTTGCATTGTTTTAAGGATAGAAAGTTCCTAACAGCCTTTGTTTCTCTACAGATGCAAGCTAAGCAGGAGCTGCAGAAGACAAACAGGCAGTCAGGCGGGACTAGCAAGGTGACTGGTGAGGAATATTAGTTTCACCCTGAAAAACATTAGTGCCCAGGGTAACATCATGGTGTTACTGAGGCTAAGGCCTAGGGCTCACTATATCACAGTAGAAAGTTGACTGATCCCTTTACTTTGTGTGTGTGTGTGTGTGTGTGTGTGTGTGTGTGTGTGTGTGTGGTAGAACCTAGGGGCTTTCTACCTCCGGGCTATACTCCCAGACCTATTTTATACTTTATTTGGAAACAGGGTCTCACTAAGTTGCTGAGCCTCACTCAGTAGCTGAGGCTGGCTTCAAACATGTGCGATCCTCCTGTCTCAGCCTCTCAAGCACTGGGATGACAAGCGTGCGCCGCCATGTCCGGCGACCCTTTACTTTGTAAGTGAAAAATGCCTGGCTCAGAGAGGCCGATGTGCCTCGTTCCAGGCACACCTGGTCTGCAAGGCTCTGGATGCAGTGCTTTTTTCTCTGCACCTGCTTTCCCGAGCTGGGGAAGCTTTGATAAGCTGGAGAATCCTTCCTCAGAGAAGGTGCCTCTCACACCCCACGCCGCCGCCCATCCTACTGAGTTGAAAAGCATCCCAAAGTCACGACTTCCTCTGACACATCCTTTAATTCTTTCTGCAAAACTTACCTTGATTAATTAAGTAAAATCAGAATGACTGGTTTGCTGAGAGAACTCAGTTCCTGCTTGGGGCCTCTGGGGTGGACTAAGAACACGTGGGACTTTCTACCTGGAGGATGTCAGCAATTAAAGCCCGTTGCAATTGCTGGGGACGAGCTGACTGCCTCGGAGAACATCAATTAGCTCAGTGGCTAAATCGTGCTGAAAGTTACGGGTTACCAAGGGGACCCGTGGTCAATGCCAGGATTTAAGTGGCTTTTATCTGCGGGGATCATATTTCCTGAATTGTGGCCACGTTCTGGGCCTGCTAATTATCGGCAGACTGATTAGGTCTAGTCCGTTATGGAGAGAGATCGTAATCACCAGCTGCTGGGGAGGCGCACGGCCAGCAGAACGCAGGTACACTCCGTCCGACGTGCCAGAGGCTGGCACAAGAACGGACACGGTCGCTTTGGGCCCGAGGCCAGGGAGATGGCACAGGAGACATGCTGGGGCTCAGGGTTTTGGGGCAGCCCTAGGGGGTATTAAAGCCCAGGCCATTCTTGGAGGCTTGAAGATGATATCTAAGGGGATGCCTGGCCTGGGAAGAAAAAGAAATTCCTATTTAGCAATGTGCACTAAGTAGCTGAGGCTGTCTGCGAACCGTGATCCTCCAGTCTCAGCCTCTTAAATACTGGGATTACAGGCATGTGTCACCGCGCCCGGCTCTGATTTAGCAGTAGGCACTGTGCAATGATGTTTTGGTCAACCGGGGGCCGCATGGACGCCTGTGTCACCGCGTGACACATGGGCCATCTTAGTTTGGGCGAGGATATTTTTTACGAGGTTCGCAGAATGACGAAATCACCTAACGGGGCAATTCTCCTAATGTATTCACGCTGCTGAGTGACGCGAGATTCTGATGATAACCATCAGCGTTCACTGAGCACTCAGGATGCGCCAAGAACAGCACTCGCTGCTCCACGGGAAACATGCCATTCGACCCTCTGGAGGAGGAAACTGAGGCACGAAGAGGCTAAGTGACCCCACACAGCGAGCGAGAGTCAAATCTAGGCAGTCTGGCCTAGATTTGACAAACATGCGTCACCAGGCCCTCATCAGTATAAGGCGGAGCATTCTTAACACAGTTCAGCCAGCCAGGCATGGTGGCACATGCTTGTCATCCCAGCACTCCAGGCTGAGACCTGGAGGATCGCAGTTCGCGGCCAGCCTCAGCTACTTAGTGAGGCCCTCTGCAACTCAGTGAGACCTGGTTTCAAAATAAAGATTAAAAAAGAGGGCAGGGGCTGTAGATCGGAGGTCGAATGCTCCTGGGTTCCATCCCCAGACCCACACATGCAAAAAAAGGTTAAAACACTTCAACCAAACAACAGGTGACATGCAGAGGCCTCTCACAGCCAGGCACCATCTATAAGTCAGATAAGGTGATTGGTGCATGCCTGTAATCCCCGTATTGGGAAAATGAGACAGGAGGATGCCTTAGAACTGTAGCAAGGCTCTCGACAACCTAGCAAGACCCTGTTTCAAAAACAAAAAACTAAGCCGGGCATGTTGGTGCAAGCTTGTCATCCCCGCCCTTGGGAGGCGGAGACAGGAGGATCACGCAGGTTTGAAGCCAGTCACGCCGGCTTGAGACCCTGTTTCCAAATAAAAATATAAAAATAGGTCTGGGAGTGTAGCCCAAACTTAGAAGGGCTTCCAGGAACCCCAGTACCACCAAAAAAAAAAAAAAAAAAAAATGGGATAAGGCCTGGAAGCCACTTAACTTGGTGCCTGGCATGTGATAAATTATTCGCAAACACCAGCCCTTGGGATTATGACTTTGTCTGCATTTCAATTTTGTTGGGGGAAGGGATCTGAGCTTTTGTTCACCTCTCAAACGGTTCTATGATCCAGAAGGTGGGGAATCACTGGTTGGGGGAATGAGGAGCTGCAGGTGTCTCCTGCATCCTCCCACTTCCCATCAGAGACCTCTTCTGAGCCACCACCCAGAGCCATACAGAGCCTTGTAGCAGCCGGGCCTAGTGGCACACACCTGTGATCCCAGGCTTGGGAGGCTGAGACAGGAGGAGGGAAGGTTCGCGGCCAACCTCAGCTTTATAAAGAATAAAAGCCGGGCGTGGTGCCGCACGCTTGTAATCCCTGCATTCGGGAGGCTGAGACAGGAGGATGGCGGTTCACGGCCAGCCTCAGCTACTTAGTGAGCCCTCTGCAACTCAGTGAAACCCTATTTCAAAAATAAAGACTAAAAAAGAGGGCTGGGGGTGTAGCTTGGAGGCAGAATGCCCCTTGAGTTCCATCCCCAGTACTGCAAAATAAAGAAAGAAAGAATAAAAAAGAAGATTGGGGATATAGCTCAGAGGTAGAATGCCCCTGGATTCCCTCCCCAGTACCACAGAAATAAGTAAGTAAATAAATAATAAATAATAAAAACAAAATAAAAATAAAATGGGGCTGGGAGTGTAGCTCAGAGACAGAATGCCCCTGGGTTCAATCCCTCATACCACACACACACACACACACACACAAAGAGTCTTACAGCTTCATCAAGAGCAGCACATCTTCAAGTATGGTCCAGAATCACTCAGAGACTTTTGAGAGCCGGCGAGGTGGCACACGCTTATAATCCCAGTACTTGGGAGGCTGAGACAGGAGGATTGCAGGTTCACAGCCAGCCTCAGCTACTTAGTGAGGCCCTTTGCAACTCAGTGAGACCCTATTTCAAAATAAAGAATAAAAAAATAGGGCTGGGGGTGTATCTTGGTACTGGGTTCCACCCTCAGTACCGAAAAGAAAAAAAAAACTTTTGAGAAATGTAATTTTCTGGGTCTTTCTTTCAGACCTACTGAATCAGACACTCTGGGAGTGGGGGCCCAGGCACAGCAATATGAATGGTTATAAGAACTCCAGGAAATTCGGCTGTCTAAATATGAGACCCTCTGGTCTCATCTTGCATCTTGGAAGCATGCTAAAGATGCTGAGTTTGAGGTGCCCCATGCCGCGTGATCTCAGCTCCTGCACCTGTCCAAGCTGGGAGCGCTCAGAGCTCCGTGCCTGGTACCCTGGGGCTCTCCCCAGCTGCCCCTCTCAGGGACCTCCAACTAATGGAGTTGTCATGGAAGAAAATTGTCTTTATCCCCTCTCCTTCCCCCACTTCCTGCAGATACACAGCCAATTTTCGATAGTAACTTGCTTTTATTGGCAAAGAAGAGAATTCGGCACCTATCTCATTTATTTCTTATCGGCTTCTCTTGGTCTCAATCCTGCCAGGCTGGTGCCTGCTGGGCTTAAAAATCAAACTACCAGCCATCCGCCTCTTTAGAAAAAGGTTGTAAATTTCGTGAGGCTCTTCTTAGACACACCAAATGTTGTTTGCAAAAATACATCTTTTCTTCTCTTGCCTGTCACCCATCGGTGTGGCTCAGGATGTAGTGAAGGGCTCTGTGATTCAAATGTTTTCTGAACTAATTTCTCTTTCTATTAGAAAGAGTCCAGTTTCCTTTAATACCCCACCCCAGCCAGGCATGGTGGCGCACGCTTGTAATCCCAGCATTTGGGAAGCTGAGATAGGAGGATCCAGGTTCACGGACAGCCTCCGCTACTACTTAGTGAGGCCCTTTGCAACTCAGTGAGACCCTATTTCAAAATAGAGCCAGGCGTGGTGGTGCAGGCTTGTAATCCCTGAGCTTGGAAGGCGGAGACAGGAGGATCACGCTGGTTTGAAGCCAGCCTTGTTGACTTAAGAGACCCTGTTTCCAAATAAAAATATAAAATAGGTCTGGGAGTGTAGCCTGGAAGTAGAAGGGTTTTCAGGAACCCCAGTACCACAAAAAAAAAAAAAAAAAAAAAAAAAAAAAAAAAAAAAAAAAAAAAGCCAGGCATGGTGGTGCATGCTTGTAATCCCAGCATTTGAGAGGCTGAGACAAGAGGATCAGGGTTCGCGGACAGCCTCAGCTACTTAGACCCTTTACTACTCAGTGAGACCCTGTTTCAAAATAAAGAATAAAAATTAGGGCGGGGGTGTCGCTCGGAGGTAGAACGCCCTTGGGTTCCATCCCCAGTACTGAAAAAAAAAAAAAAAATAGAGAGAGAGAGAAAGATGCAAGGGCTGGATCATATGGGAAGGAGCCAGAAATTCCCAGAAGGGGCCATGTCCCCTGCCTGCGGGGATGGGGGGCTCTCTGGTCATAGATCCTCCTCCCCATTTCTCTCTCATACCAGCTTCCAGGCTGATTCTGGAACGATCAGGCAACAACCGGGCCAGAGCCGTAACCTGCCCATCCAGATCTTTTGTTTACATAGGTTCAAATGCACTTGTATACTTTATTTCCTATTGTTTTGCACGCACACATTGTCTCTGTTTTGAATTTATTATGACCCAGGCTGTGAGTGTGAGTGTGTGTGTGTGTGTGTGTGTGTTTTGTACTGGGGATTGAACCCAGGGGCATTCCACCTCCGAGCTACACCTTCAGCCCTATTTTTTAATTATTTTGAAACAGGATCTCACTAAGTTGTGGAGGGCCTCACTAAGCAGCTGAGACTGAGAACTGTGATCCTCCTGGCTCAGCCTCAATAAATACTAGGATTACAGGCATGCACCACCACACCTGGCTAGTCCCAGCCTTTCTTAGTTTTTATTTTGAGACAGAATTTTACTAAGTGGCTCAGGCTGGCCTTGAACATGCAATCTTCCTGCCTCAGCCTCCTGAGCTGGATCATATGGGTGTGCCACCTCCCCCAAGGTGTGTGTGTGTGTGTGTGTTAGTGGGGATGGAACTCGGGGACAGTCTACCTCTGAGCTATACCCTCATCTCTATTTTATTCTTTTTCTTCTTTAATTTTTGCAGTACTGGGATTTGAACCCAGGGGAATTCTACCTTCGAGTTACACTCCCAGCCCTATATTTCCTTTTTATTTTTTATTTTGAAGCAGGATCTCAGTAAGTTGTGGAAGGCCTCCCTAAGTAGCTGAGGCTGTCCGTGAACCTGCAATTCTCCTGTCTCAGCCTCCAGAGTACTGGGATTACAAGTGTGCACCACCATGCTGGGCTCCTATTTTCCATTTTTTTAAATTTCTTATTTGGAAACAGGTCTCACTAGGTTTCTGAGAACCTCACTACATTGCCAAGGCTGGCTTTGAACCTGCGATCCTCCTGTCTCAGCCTCCCAAGTACTGGGATTGCAAGCGTGGCTCACCACGCCTGGATTATTCTTTTATTTTGAAACAGAGTCTCACTAAGTTACAGAGAATCTCACCACTAAGTAGCTGAGGCTGGTCTTTGAACCTATGATCCTCCTCGTCAGCCTCCCAAGTACTGGGATTACAAGGACGAGACTTTCAAATTTAACTATGCATTCGGTATTTCCTTCACCAAACCTGGAGAGCTGTCTCTTTCTCCTTCCTTATTTTTCTTCACGGGTCTTTTCAACGATAAATCACTTTCACATCTAATCTTATATTGGTGTCTGCTCTTCTCAGAGGCCCCCAACTAACAGTTGGATAAGAGAACACACGGCAAGGTCACGGAAGCTGCCGGGTCCACGGGAGGTAAATGTTTGCTCTTAGCACACAGACACAGCCAGATATTACCACCTGGCACAAGAACCCAGCTTGGCTGACTCCCCGACCTGGGCTCCATCACCCCTCAGCCCCTAGACTTAGTGGGTGCTCAAAACACATTCCACACGGTTATTTGCATACTTAAAACATCTTTCCGGGAGAATGCAGAGGATTGATTGAGAGCACTGTGAGGTCTGGCTGGTGGAGACTGAGAACAAAGAAACCCCAAGAAAAAGCCCCAAAGCAGGTTCAAACACCCCTAAACTATCCCCCTGCTCCCTGCCCATAAATTTACCAACTCTAGCCCGGGCTCAGGTCTACCATTTGGAGGAATATATGACTGACTCTCCTCTCCTCTCCACGCCCTCATAAAAAGCCCCCAGCCTGTGAGGAAGCAGGCTTCTGATTCTCGTGGGCTTCCTCCCGGGTTTATCCCTCATAAAGCCTCTTCATTGCTGTGGATTGTGTCTTTTTTGTGTCTGTCTGTCTGTCTGTCTGTCTGTCTCTGCTACTGGGGATGGAACCCACGGGCATTCTACCTCCAAGCTACACCCCCTGCCCTACTTTTTATTCTTTATTTTGAAACAGGGTCTCACTAAGTTGCAGAAGGGCCTCACTAAGGAGCTGGGCTGTCAGAGAACAAGTGATCCTCCAGTCTCAGCCTCCCAAATGATGGGATTACAAGCGTGCACCACCACACCAGGCCCGATTTTATTTTTATTTTGAAACAGGGTCTCGCTAGGTTGATGAGAGTCTCACTACTTGCTGAGACTGCCCTTGATTCTGTGATCCTCCTGTCTTAGCCTCCCAAGTACTGGAATTATAAGCGTGTGCCACCACAATCCAGCTGTCTCTACAATAATTTCTGTGTGTGTGTGTGTGTGTGTGTGTGTGTGTGTGTGTGTGTTAGTAGAGATGGAACCCAGGGGCTTTCTACCCCTGGTCTATACTCCCAGACCTACTTTATATTTTTATTTTGAAACAAACAGAGTCTCACTAAGTCGCTGAGAACCTCACTAAGTAGCTAAGGCTGGCTTGGAACCTGCGCAATCCTCCTGTCTCAGCTTCCCAAGTGCTGGGATTAAAGCATGTGTCACCATTCCCGGCCCCTTTTTATTTTTTGAAATAAGGTCTTGCTAGGTTGTTGAGAGTCTCACTAAGTTGCTGAAGCTGGCCTTGAACCTACAATCTTCCTGTCTCAGCTTCCCAAATACTGGGATTATAGTCATGCATCACCACACCTAGCTCCGATATATATATATATGTATCTTTTTTTTCTTTTTCTTTTTTTTGGTGAGGAAAATATCCAGCAGATCCAGAGGTAGCTACTTTGATACTTTCTCCTGCAGACACTAAGCATCTATGCCTCGTACCTGCTGCCCTTCACCAGGGAGATGCCCTTATCTCTTAACCCGGGACCCTGGACTGCAGCCTTCATTTTCTGGTCCTAAATGTTGGCCCTCTGTTGGTCCCTTTCTTGTCTCAGCTTTGAATGATCTTGAGTACAGGTTAAAAATTCCACAATTCAGCATTTATTTAAACTTGTGTTAAAGGAAACATTTTCTTCTATTTTACTTATTAACTTTTGCAGTACTGGGGATGGAACCCAGGGGCATTCTACCTCTGAGCGCCACCTCCAGCCCTATTTTTTTATTATTATTTTATAACCCCAGCCTGAATTTTTATTCTATTTATTTATTTATTTATTTATTTTGTGGTACTGGAGGTGGAACTCAGGGGCTTTCTACCTCCGGGCTCCCTCCCAGATCCATTTATATTTTATTTACAAACAGGGTGTCACTAAGTTGCTGAGAGCCTCACTCAGTAGCTGAGGCTGGCTTTGAACCTGTGCGATCCTCCTGTCTCAGCCTCCCAAGCGCGGGGATTACAAGCGTGCGCCACCACGCCTGGCTTTATTCTTTATTTTGAAACAGGGTCTCACTGAGATGCAAAGGGCCTCACTAAGTAGCTGAGGCTGTCCATGAACTGCGATCCTACTATCTCAGCCTCCCAAATGCTGGGTTGACAAGCGTGCGCCACCATGCCCGGCTGACTTTTAAATTTTAACTCTATTCTAGGTGAGAAATTATAGGGTGGATGGGAGTGGCCTAATTAGGAGGCTGAGGCAGGAAGATGAAATTTTGAGGCCAACTAAAGGGTAATTTAGCAAGATCCTGTTTAAAAAAAAATTTATAAGGGGGCTTGGGTGTAATTAAGTGATAGACTACCCTTGGCTTCAATCCCCAGTACCACAAAAAAATTTTCTTCTTCTTCTTCCCTTCCTTTTCTCCTCTTCTTCTTCTTCTTCTTCTTCTTCTTCTTCTTCTTCTTCTTCTTCTTCTTCTCCTTCTCCTTCTCCTTCTCCTCCTCCTCCTTCTTTTGTGAGCTGGTGTGGTGGCGCACACTTGTCATCCCAGCATTTGGGAGGCTGAGACAGGAGGATCTCGGTTTGCGGCCAGCCTCAGCTACTTAGTGAGGCCGTTTGCAACTCAGCAAGACCCTGTTTCAAAATAAAGAATAAAAAATAGGGCTGAGGGTGTAGCTTGGAGGTAGAGTGGCCCTGGGTTCCATCCCCAGTACCGAAAATAAATAAATAAATAAATAAATAAATAAATAAATAAATTACAGTCAGACATGTTGGCACATGCCTGTAATCTCAGTACTTGGGAGGCTGAGACAGGATCACAGGTTGAAGGCCAGCCCTAGTAATTTACTAAAGTCCTCCACAACTCAGTGAGATCCCGATTCCAAACAAAAAATAAAATAGGGCTAGGGGTATAGCTCAGAGGCAGGATGTCCCTGGGATGGAGCCCCTGTACCACACACACAAAACAGTCCTGACATCCAGGCTGCATTGCAGAATGGGAGAGGGCGGGACCGGCCTGGAATCTGTTTCCAGCAGCAGCGGGGTGGGGCGAGGGGTCCTGGAGCCCTCTGGGCCTCTCAGGGGAAGGCGGGTATTGGGTGCCCCTGCTGGCCGGAGGCTTACTGCACTCTGGTGGGATTCCACCCCCAGACTCGGGTCTCAGCTAAGCGCAGGGGAAGTGTGGGAAGTGTGGACGGCTTGTTATACAAGCGCTGCCCCGGGATTCATATTAACAGTTGACAAGAAGATGCTATTTAAAGCCGGCGCGTGGGAGGCCCCTAGGTCTGGCACATGGGCGCAGGACACAGGCAGAAGAGGATGCCCCACATTCTGGTCCTCCGAGCGCCACCCAGACCCAAACAAAAATAGAGCGAAGGCAGCGGCCGACAGCACAGGGCATGGGAGAAGCGTTCATTAAAATGCTTAATGGTGATATTCTTATTTTTCTCCTAGCTGAAGTCTCACCCATCCCCATCCTTATGCCTATGAAGGGGAAGGCCAGTCATAACTCATTAATTAATTAATTAATTAATTTAGCAAATAACTCCTGGACCAGGCCCTAAGAAGGGGACTAAAAGGCAAAAGAATACGCAGGAGAATAATAACAAAAATAAGAGCACTCGAGCAAGGCGGGGTGGCGCACACTTGTCATCCCAGTACTTGGGAGGCGGAGACAAGAGGATCGCAGGTTTGCAGCTGGCCTCGGCTGCTCTTGAGGCCTTCTGCAACTTAGTGAGATCCTGTCTCAAAATAAAAAAATAGCCGGGCGTGGTGGCGTACGCTTGTCATCCCCGCGCTTGGGAGGCTGAGACGGGAGGATCGCACAGGTTCGAAGCCAGCCTCAGCTACTTAGTGAGGCTCTCAGCAACTTAGTGACACCCTGTTTCCAAATAAAATATAAAAAAAATGGGTCTGGGAGTAGAGCCCGGAGGTAGAAAGCCTGTGGGTTCAACGCCCAGAACCACCCAAAATAATAATAATAATAATAATAATAATAATAATAATAAAATAAAAATAAAAAATAACCGGGTGTGGTGGCGCACGCTTGTCATCCCAGCACTCAGGAGGCTGAGACCAGAGGATCACAGTTCTCAGCCTCAACTACGTAGTGAGGCCCTTTGCAACTCTGTGAGACCCGGTTTCAAAATAAAGAATAAAAAATAGGGCTGGAGGGCTGGGGGTGTAGCTCAGAGGTAGAATGCCCCTGGATTCAATCCTTAGTTACACACACACACACACACACACACACACACACACACACACACTAGAGCCCACATTTCTTTTCATGGCTTGATAAGACCTCCTGTCTGCTGTGGAGTAAGGTGGCCAGGGGAGCCGACAGGAGGTTGTGGCATCCTCCCAGGGAGGGACGGCTGGGGGCAGTGATACTGGACATATTTTAGACCTCTTCCAAAGAAAAAGCGGCCTGCTGATGGCCTCGCAGTGAGGTGTGAGAAAGGAGGAGCAAAGAGAGCCACTACGGCTGTCGGCCAGCGCGCCTACTTGGACAGAGGTGCCCTTCACACTGACGGTTTGGAGGTGAGGTCCTATAGGGAGGGAGGCCAGGCTCTTTCGAAGACCCAAGGCTAGTCCACAGTGGGCACATGGGCAGTACCACGGGATGGGGCTCCATGATATCAACAGCTCAGTCCAGTCCTTAAAAGAGGGGGGGCTTTTTTTTTTTTCGGTACTAGGGATGGAACCCAGGGGCATTCTACCTCTGAGCTATACCCCAGCCCTATTTTTTATTCTTTATTTTGAAACAGTATCTCACCAAATTGCAAAGGGCCTAAGTAGCTGAGGCTGTCCTGAAACCATGATCCTCCTGTCTCAGCCTCCCAAATGCTGCGATTACAAGCGTGCGCCACCACACCTGGCTGAGAGGGGGCTTTCTAAAGGTCAGCAGTGGGGGGACTGACACCCTCACCTCAGGCCGTGGGCTGCCCAGCCTCCTCTGCTGGACATAGGAGGAGCCTCAGGTGGCAGGTTTAAGAGAGGAACCTGTAATACCTGGGTGGCTTTGAAATCTGGGCCATCTACACCGGGTTCAGGTGGTTAGATGGCGCCCCCTGGTGTCTGCCTCAGTGCCTCACACCCTCTGCTTGCCCTGAGCCAGCCCACAGGCAGAATGGGAGTCAGGGGACCCCCCAACTCTAATCAAGCAGGAATTTGCCTCAGGACTGGAGCAAACAACTCCCCAGGCATGAAGCCCGACAAGTGCCTTCATACACCCTGGCTCGCTCACTGAGTTCCAGGGATTATGACCCTTTATCTCAGAAAAGCAAACAGGTACTAGAAGGGTAAGACACTCAGGAAAGCTAGACGACACCCCCCCCCCCCCAGTTTTGCTTTCTGCTTATTTTACAACTCCCTCTCACTTTTTCATTAATTTTTTTCTTTAGGTATTTTTTGGAAAAATACATATGTAGGAAAAAATAAATTCAAATCATAGGAAGAGGCAGGCTTGCCGATGCATGCCTATAATCCCAATACTTAGGAGGCTGGAACAGGAGGATCACAGGTTCGAAAACAGCCTCAGCAAGCAGTGGGGCTCTTGGCAACCTAGCGAGATCCCACTTCAAAACAAAAAAATAAAAAGGGCCGCGGGGCTAGGTGTGGTGGCGCATGCTTGTAATCCTGGTACTTGGGAGGCTGAGACAGGAGGATCGCAGGTTCTTGGCCAGCCTCAGCTGCTTAGTGAGGCTCTCAGCAACTTAGTGAGACCCTGTTTCAAGTTCAAGAATTACAAAAAGCAGGGGGCTGGGAGTATAGCTTGTAGGTAGAAAGTCCCTTGGTTCAATTCACGCTACTGCAAAAAAAAAAAAAAAAAAAAAAAAGGAAAAAAAAGGGCTGGGGGTATAGTTCAGAGGTAGAATGCCTCTGGGTTCAATCCCCAGAATCAAACAATTGATCATTCAATCAATAAACCTCTAAGCCCCCCCCTTTTTTTTAGGTAGTGAGGATGGAATCCAGTGGCATTCTACCTCTGAGCTACACCCCCAGCCCTATTTTTTATTCTTTATTTTGAAACAGGGTCTCACTGAGTTGCAAAGGGCCTCACTAAGTAGCTGAGGCTGTTCGCGAACCTCAATCCTCCTGTCTCAGCTTCCCGAATGCTGAGATTACAAGCGTGCGCCACCACACCCGGCTCTCTGCTTTTGTTTTTGTTTTTAATTTTCTGCTTTCTTCCCTCTGAGCAGCTGCATTCCACTTCCAATGACCCTGCTCAGGCCTGCAAACCATCTGCCAACTCTTCAGACATGACCCTGGCCTCCTGGGTCCTTGTTGAGGGACATTCTATCATCGCCCTGTGTCTCAGTGCCAGCAGGCAGGGCGTGCCAACGTCACCCCTTCACTGCTTCTGCAAGAGACAGCAGCTGGCAGAGACCAGACAACTGGGGCAGGCAGGCCCAGAGGGGGGCAGCTGACCCTTTGCGAAGTCACGTGGTGTTGCACACTTTCCTCTTCTGTAAGCCTACTCAAATTGTGATTCCCCTTTCTGCGCAAGGAACTAAATGTAGCACCAAGATGTTGTGTGTTAAGCTGGGTGTGGCAGCGCACGCTCATAATCCCAGCGCTTGGGAGGCTGAGACAGGAGGATGGCGCAGGTTCAAAGCCAGCCTCAGCTACTGAGTGAGGCTCTCAGCAACTTAGTGAGACCCTTTTTTTTTTTTGGTTCCTGGAAACCCTTCTACTTCCTGGCTACACTCCCAGACCTATTTTATATTTTTATTTGGAAACAGGGTCTCTTAAGCCAGCGAGGCTGGCTTGGAACCAGTGATCCTCCTGTCTCCGCCTCCCACGCATGGGGATTATAAGCGTGCACCACAACACCCAGCTGAGACCCTGTTTTCAAATTAAGAATAAAATAGGCCTGGGAGTATTGCTTGGGATAAACTTAGACAAAGGACCAAGAAAAGGGGAGAGAAAGAGAAATAGAGAAAGGTGCTCAGAGAAGACAGAGAACCCTAATGCAGGTGGTGGCAAGGACAGAGATCTAGCTGTTTGAGATTCTACCGTTAGAAACGACTCCTCACAGGTATGGGAAAAGTTAGAGTGCCTTTATAATGTTATCTCTCTTCAAGTAAATGAACTTTTTATTTATTAATATTTTGTGGTATTGGGGATTAACCCAAAGGCATTCTGCTTTTGAGCTACATCCCGAGCCCGATTTTATTTCTCATTTGGGAACAAGAGTCTCGCTAGGTTGATGAGAGTCTCACTAGTTGCTGAGGCTGTCCTGGAACAGGCGACTCTCCTGTCTCAGCCTCCCAAATACTGGAGTTATTGGCATGTACCATCATGCACCGCTGAACTTTTTCTTTTTTGTGGTACTAGGAATTGAACCGAGGGACTCTGTATCATTGAACTAAACTTTTAGCCCTTTCCATTTTTGTTTTATTTATTTAGTTTTGGTACTGCGGATTGAACCAAAGGTATTGTACCTACAAACTACACCCCCTGGGCCTATTTTATTTTATTTTGCGGTACTGGAGATAGAACCCAGGGGCATTCTACCTCTGAGCTACACCCCCCAGCCCTATTTTTTATTCTTTATTTTGAAACAGGGTCTCACTGAGTTGCAAGGGGCCTCACTAAGTAGCTGAGGCTGTCCGCGAACCGCGAGCCTCCTGTCCCAGCCTCCCAAATGCTGGGATTACAAACGTGCGCCACCAGGTCTGGCCCTATTTTAGTCAACGCATCACCTGCGCGCACCTCGGACTGTAGCAAATTTGCCCAAACCCACTCAACACCAGCTCGGGCCTGACGGCGCCTGCGCAGAAGCCCGGCCCGCGCCCAACCAATCCGCTCTGGCCCCGCCCCCTTCGTGCCCTCGAGGACTCGGCGCTCGACCGGCGTCTGTCAGCCTAGTTTCCGGTTTGCGCGCCGCCGCAGCCGCGCTTGCGGAGCGCCGAGCAGCCGATAGAGATGGCGGCTGCAGCTCTGTGACGGACGGTGAAGGCCGGCCCGAGGCCAAGACTGGCCCGGTAGGGACGGCTGCAGCGGGATCGGCTCCCCCAGGGGACGGAGGCGGAGACGGGCGGGTTGGGGGGGTGTGCCGTCGCGGTGGAGATGGGGTTGGGGGCCGTGCGGTGCGCCCGCGGGTGCCTGTTAACGGTTGGGCTCCGAGGGTTTTGTGGGTCCGCGGAGGGTTGGGAGGCCGAGGGGCGGGCGGTGGGTTCTCTGGCGGCGTGAGGTTGAGGCGTGTACGTCCTAGGATTGTGTGGAGGTGTGTGTCGTGAGCGTGCCGTGTTGTGGCGTCTTGCGGGGTGTGAGGAGGTCGGCTGCGTGGGGCCCTGCGGCCCGGGGCGTGGGCTGTGGGACGTGGGGCCTGCGGCGGGCTAGCCTATCACGCTGGACGTAGTGTCCTGGGACATGTATATATATATATATATATATATATATATATATATATATATATATATATTTTAATCTGGAAGGCTTTATTTTTATTTATTTTTTAATTTTTGGTGGTACTAGGAGTGGAACCCAGGGGCTTTCTACCTCCGAGTTATCCTCCCAGACCTATTTAAAAAAAAAATATTTTCTTTGGAAACAGGGTCTCACTAAGTCTCTGCCTCCCAAGCGCGGGGATTACAAGCGTGCGCCACCACGCCCGGCCCTATTTTATATTTTATTTGGAAACAGGGTCTCACTAAGTTGCTGAGAGCCTCACTAAGTAGGTGAGGCTGGCTTCAAACCTGTGCGATCGTCCTGTCTCAGCCTCCCAAGTGCAGGGATTACAACCAGGCCCAGCTATTCTTTATTTTAATTTTGTTTTTTATTTACTTTTTTTTTTTTTCAATACTAGGGATGGAACCCAGGGGCATTCTACTTCCAAGCTACACCCCCAGCCCTATTTTGTATTCTTTTTTTTTTTTTTTGAAACAGGGTCTCACCAAATTGCGGAGGGCCTCACTAAGTAGCTGAGGCTGGCAGAAATCCTGAAATCCTCCTTTCTCAGCCTCCCAAGTATTGGGATTACAAGTGTGTGCAACCAAACCTGGCTTTCCCTGCATTTATGTATGTATGTATGTATGTATGTATTTATTTATTTATTTATTTATTGGTGCTGGGAATTGAAACTAGGGACATTTTACCCCCAACCCTATTTTATTTTATTGAACAAGGTCTCACTGAGTTGTTGACACTCTCACTAAGTTGCTGAGGCTAGTATTGAACCTGCAATCCTTCTGTTTTAGCCTTCCAAGTACTGGGATTATAGGCATGCCTCTCCACTGCTGGCTTTTTTTTTGAGACAAAGCCTCACTCAGTTGCCCAAACTGGCCTCCAACTGCCATCCTCCTACCTCAGCCTTCCGAGTCTCTGAGATCACAGGCCTGTGTCTCCATACCTAGTATTTTACATTTTACATGGCTTAGGATATGAGGGGCTTGAATATGTGTTCTATTATTGATTGTGGGGTCTGGTTTGGTGGTTTGTGGAAATTTCTTTTTAGTGTATATTGAGTTAAATGATTTTAGAGTTCCTTCATGTATTCATTCATTCATGGGGCTTTATCATGCTGCTGCTGTGTGTGCGAGCGTGTGTCTTCTATTGTTTAGTCACTTTACCTAGGATCCCGTGATTATGCACTGAGATAAGGACCGCATCCCCTTAGGCACCTGCCTGGAGTTGGAGGCATTTCTCTGAGGAGGAGAGGTTCGAGCTGAGATGTGAAGGGTGGGTATGTGCAGGTGTGGAGGGGGACCGGTGCATGGAAAGGAAGTGGGCCGCTTGGAGCTAGAGCATCAGGTGAACCCCTGCCCGGGCAGGGAACAGGGCAGCAGACTGGGACTGCTATTTCAGTGGCCACCTGGTAAGATGATCTGCAAGTGTGTGGTTGCTAGGTTTCTTAATTGGAGGGAAAAAGCAAAAACCTGGTGTCTGTTTTTTTGTTTTCTGAGCTGCTGTCCCCCTTCAGCTCGGAGAACCGGCTATTCCCTCCTCAGTGACCCTTGAGTATCCACCTAAAGCTGAGGGTCACATATACTCCCTCACTCTATACTGTAGTTTATGCTTCCAGGTTTTCAGGGAGAAATTTCTCTGTGCTTGTGAAATGGTTTTGTCTGAATTCTCTTTGTGGCTAGGAGTCTTTCTGAAGTAATAATGAAAGTGATTTTGCCATGTACCAGTAAGACAGAAATATAATGTATTAAATCCTGAGATGTTTAAGTACCATATCCTTCTATTTTGAAGCATTGAGGACATTAGGCTTGCTGCTCAGCTGTTACTTACCTGTCTGTTGATTATTATTATTGTCATCATTATTATCCGTACTGGGGTTGGAACCCAGGGACATTCTACCTGTTTTTATTTGTTTTTCTTTGAAACAATGTCTCACTAGGTTGCTGAGAGGCTCATGTTGCTGAGGCTATCCTCAAACCTGCAATCCTCCTATCTGAGCCTTCCAAGTACTGGGATGACAGGTGTGCACCATCACTCCTGGCTTACTTACTGGTTTATAAAATGTAAGCTTATTGGAGAGGAAGTATTCTCAAAATACAAAACACAAAATGGATTTTTCTTTTCCTTCTTCCTTTTTCTTTTAAGAGAAATGTTCTTGGCTATGTTGCTCAGGCTGGCCCTGAAGTGGGCTTGAGCAATTCTCCTGCCTCAGCCTCTGGAGTACCTGGGACTAAGGTGTGTAGCATCCGCTGTGCCTAGGTGTTTTTTTCTTTTTGACCGTTAGGTTTTCTAATGTTCCTACTTAAATTGAGGTTGAGTTTTTTTTTTTTTTTTTATGGCAGGCAGACACTTTCTTCTTCCCTTTTTTCTTTCTCTTCCTTCTTTCTTTCCTTTTTTTTTTTTTTTTGGTACTGGGAATGGAACCCAGGGGCATTCTACCTCCGAGCTACACCCCTAGCCCTATTTTTTATTCTTTCTTTGGAAACAGTCTCACTGAGTTGCAAAGGGCCTCACTAAGTAGCTGAGGCTGTCCTCCAACTGCGATCCTCCTGTCTCAGCCTCCCAAATGCTGGGATTACAAGTGTGCACTACCACGCCTGGATTCTTTGCAGTGTGTGTGTGTGTGTGTGTGTGTGTGTTTTACTGGGGGTGAAACCCAGGGGCTTTTCTGCCTCCGGGCCATACTTCCAGACCTATTTTCTATTTTATTTGGAAACAGGGTCTCACTAAGTTGCTGAGAGCCTCACTAAGTAGCTGAGGGTGGATTCGAACCTGTGTGATCCTCCTGTCTCAGCCTCCCAAGTGCGGAGATTACAAGCATGCTCCACCATGCCTGCCAATTCTTTGCTTTTTTTTTTTTTCCCCCGGGTCTGGGGATGGAACCCAGAGCGAGCTACACCCCTTACCCAATTTTTTTTTAATTCTTTATTTTGAAACAGGGTCTCATTGAGTTGCGGAGGGCCTCACTGTAACTGAGGCTGTCTGCGAACCGTGATCCTGCGGTCTCAGCCTCCCAAATGCTGGGATTACAAGCGTGCGCCACCACTCCTGGCTTAATTCTTTGCATTTTTAACACATGTACTTTACAATTTTGTGTGTGTGTGTGTGGGGGTACTGGGGTTGCTGGAAGCCCTTCTTCCGGGCTATACTCCCAGACCTATTTTTATACTTTTTTTTTTTTTTAAACAGGGTATCTGAAGCCAGCACAGCTGGCTTCGAACCTGCGAGATCCTCCTGTCTCCGCCTCCCAAGCGTAGGGATTACAAGCGTGCGCCACCATGCCCGGCACTCCTTACAAGTATTAAGAGCTCAATATATGTGGTTGAATAAATGATCATGGTAAAGAGACATCTGCTTGTTGATACGTACTTTAGACATTACATTGGTGGCTGACGTGGCCTAGAAATGATGAAGCTGGACCATTTGGAGTGAACTTAAGAGAACTGCCTTGGTCCTGGTTTGCCTGTCCCCTGGTGTCCCCACAGCTTGGGTTCTGGGCCTTGGTCTTAAGGTTTGAGGACCAGTTTGTGTTCCCCAGCTCTCACTGAACAGACATTAAGTATCTTTGTGGGAAGAACAAAGGGTTTTGGTTGCTGCTAATCTGATTGAATTGGCTCTTTCCCTTCTTTCTTGTTTCAGGGCTTTCCTCGCTCCAGAGAGGAAGGAGCGTCATCCAGGGCCAGGGTGCCACGTCCTCATCGCTTGGGTGCTGCTTGGTTAAGCTAGTGGCGGCCTGTGCCTTGGGAGGAGTCACGCTGACTGTTGGCATGTGGCGCCTGCCTTCCCAGGGTTGAGCGGGCTCTGCCATGGCATCTCTGGAGGACCCGGGAGAAGTGAGAGAAGGCTTTCTCTGCCCTCTGTGCCTGAAGGACCTGCAGTCTTTCTATCAGCTTCAGTCCCACTATGAGGAAGAGCACTTGGGGGAAGACCGTGATGTCAAAGGGCAGATCAAAAGTAAGGGGCGAGAGTCTTGTTTACCCATCCCATCAGGCCTTAGTTCACGGGGGAGTTTTCTTGGCTTCCATGTTGCCACTGTGAAACGACGATGGTAATAGTAGTGAGCAGATGTCTCGTGTTTACCACATGCTAGGCATTGTTCAGGAGCCTCTGTTGTGATTCCAGTACTTGGAGGCTGAGATGGAGGATCACAGCTTCACACCCTGCCTCAGCTGTTTTGTGAGGCTCTCAGCAACTTAATGAGACCCTGTTTCCAAGTAAAAAAGAAAATATCTCAGAGGTAGAAAGACCTGGAGTTTAATTCCCAGCACCACATACACACACAGAAAGCCTCCCTATGTTTTTATTTTATTTAATCCTCACAATAGCTATGTGACAGTGAGCCATTTTGCTGAAGAGTGTACTAAATACGGAGAGATTAGATAGCTTGCCTGAAGTCACACAGTGGAGTTGAGCCTGGCTTTGAATCTAATGAATAGTCACTGTGATCTGTTGTCCCTTCTGACTGTTGGAATTATCTACCCTCCACACAGGAGGGTTAAAGCAGGATGCTTCTCTTTTGCTATGGAAGCAGGGCCTTTGGCTGACACAAATTTGACTCTTCCTGGCATCCTTCTTTTCCAACTGGACTTTGCCTTTTGCAGTTCAGGAAAAGGAAAGTCATAGTTGAAAAGAAGAGAAACAACCCAGAAAGTTAAACTTTGTTGTTTGAGCTTCTGTGGGCTCAGGTCTTAGAGAGTTAATGAAAGAATTTTTCAAAGGTAATTTTGTCTATACATATGTTGATTTTATTTCCTGGACTTCGGTTCTAACCCCTGACTTATTTGGGAGGCCCGAGTGAGTTTCTGTTCATCTAACTTGCTTCTCACACCTAGCAGCATTTCTGAAAGAATGAAATGTAAAAGATCTGGGTACTGTATTTGTACTCTTTATTGGGTGGGAGAGAAAGGAGAAAGGGATCTCAGCTGATGTTGCCAACTGGACTCTTTTTTTTTTTTTTCCGGGTCTGGGGATGGAACCCAGAGGCATGTGACCTCCAAGCTACACCCCCTGCCCTATTTTTTATTCTTTATTTTGAAATAGGGTCTCACTAAATTGCAGAGGGCCTCACTAAGTAGCTGAGGTTGTCCGTGAACCATGATCCTCCGGTCTCAGTCTCCCGAATGCTGGGATTACAAGTGTATGCCACCACGCCCAGCTTGCCAACTGGACTTTGGCTTCCAAATCTACAAATTGCATACACCTTGTAATCAAATATTTGGCCTGGGAGTTCAGTTCCATATTTCACTTTTCAGTCCAGAAAAAAAATATTGAAAATATTAACTATTATAACTTCCATCCAAAAACATGACAGAGTCATACATTTTCAAAATCCTAGGACGTGACTTCAGGCTGAAGAGGCTTGACAGAATCTATTAGGAGGATTTTTTAATTATTATTATTATTTTTTGCAGTACTGGGGATGGAACTCAGGGGCATTCTACCTTCGAGCTACACCCCAAGCCCTATTTTTTTTAGTCTTTTTATTTTTTGAAACAGGGTCTCACTGAATTGTGGAGTTCGCTAAGTAGCTGAGGCTGTCCTGTGGGCTCTGCCTCCCGAATGCTGGGATTACAAGCGTGAGCCACCACGCCCAGCCAGTTTTTTTTTTTTTTTTTTTTTTTTTTTTTTTTTTTGCAGTACTGGGAATAGAACCTAGGCTATACCTATTTTTTATTCTTTATTTTGAAATGCTCTCACTGAGTTGCAAAGAGCCTCACTAAGTAGCTGAGGCTGCCTCTCAAATGCTGGGATAACAAGCGTGTGCCACTATGCCTGGCTCAGGAGGAATTTTTGAAAATCATTATGCTTTATATTTTTCAGTTTTTATTTATTTTGTGGTGTATATGTCTTTCACATATGTTGTTATTTTTTAATTATTATTATTATTATTTTTGGTACCGAGAATTCAACTCAGAGGCAGTCTATCTACACCTCCAGCCCTTTTTAAGAATTTTTATTCTGAAACAGGGTTTGAGGGTGTTATTAAACTGCTAAATTTTGCCCTAAACCTGTGATTCTCCCTTCTCAGCCTCCTAAATACTGGGATTACAAAGTGTACCACCAGTTACATTGTTATTTCATTTGAGTTTCTCAACTGCCCTGCAGGAATGTGGTTGGTCTCATTTTACAGATAATAACTGAGGTTTGGAGATGTTTAGTAACTTACTGAAGGTCATACAGGAATTGGCAGAGCTAGATTTTGAATCTAGATTTTTTTTTTTTTTTTTTTTTTTTTTTGGTGGTACTGGGGATGGAACTCAGGGGCTTTCTACCTCTGAGCTATACTCCTAGCCTGATCTATCTATCTTTCCTTCCTTCTTTCTTTCCTTCTTTCTTTCTTCCTTCTTTCTTTCCTTCTTTCTTTCTTCTTTCTTTCTTTCTTTCTTTCTTTCTTTCTTTCTTCTTTCTTTCTTTCTGTACTGGGGGTAGAACCCAGGGGCTTTTCTGCTTTCGGGCTATACTCCCAGACCTATTTTATATTATGTTTGGAAATAGGGTCTCACTAAGTTGCTGAGAGCCTCACTAAGTAGCTGAGGCCGACTTTGAACCTGTGAGATCCTCCTGTCTCAGCCTCCCAAGCACTGGGATTACAAGCATGCACCACCACACCTGGCTTATTCTTTATTTTGAAACAGGTTCTCACTGAATTGCAGAGGGCCTCAACTAAGTAGTCGAGGCTGTCCACAAACCACGATCCTCCTGTCTCAGCCTCCCGAATGCTGGGATTACATGCATGCACCACCACACCCAGTGAATCTAGATATTCTGGCATGTCTAAATCCACTGCTGCTTTTTCTTAAGGGCATCATCTCTCATGATGAAAGAACTCATATTCTAATGGCAGTATGTGCGCCAGCATGCCTGGTGAATCTAGATATTCTGGCATGTCTAAATCCACTGCTGCCTCTTCTCACGGGCATCTCTCATGATGAAAGAACTCATTCTAATGGCAGTATGTTTTGCAGTTTCCAACAACAACAAAAAAGGTTGTGGTGACACACACCTTAAATTCCAGTATTTGGGAGCTGAGACAGCAGGATTTCATGTCTGAGGATAGCCTCAGCAAGTAGGGAGACTCCCAGCAACCTAGAGAGACTCTGTTTCAAAACAAAAATAAAAAGGTCAGGGGGTATAGCTCAGAGGTAGAATGCCTCTGGGTTCAATCCCACAAAAAGAAAAAATCAAAATAAGAACAGAACCCCTCCTAAATCTGATTATATATTTTTTTCTCTGTGCAACTCAAGGGCTTCCATGATTTTTAACAAGTTTCCAGTCTTAACATCAGCTAAACTGAGTCATAGCCCATGCTAGTCCCAAAACTGGCCGTGCCAGTTTATAGCAAGGTTAGAGAATGTCCTCACAGCCTTGCAATGACCCTTTTATAAAAGGAAAAATATTTAAGACTAATTAAGAAATAATGGATATGGGAATCTAGGGAACGCTGCACAGAATGGAAATTTTGTTTCTTGTGAAAGAAGCTTAAAAAGATCCTTTCGGAAGTCTGTGGGTGTGTGAGCACTTGCCCAGCACGCACAAGACCCTGGGTTCTTTCCCACAAAGCAAAAGAAGAAGAAAACACACACACACACACACACACACACACACACACACACACACACGCTTGCTCTTGGAATTTTGCTCTATCTCTACCTAAAAAAAAAATTGAGTTAAGTATTCTTTTAGTACTAATGGCCATTTCTCTAGTCAGGAAGAAATTCTTAGGTCACAGTTTTCTGTATTTCAGAATCAGGAAAGTAAAGTTTTAAAGGTAGACATCAAAGATTTTTTTGAAAAACCATTCCAAAAGCAGGTTACCTCTCCATTTGATCTTTGGTCCTTCAAAAACTTTTGCCCTTTAGATTTTTAGGCAAGTAGAAAGCTATAATCAAAGGAACGAACATTGGCATAAAGTTTTGGAGGCATTTTTTTTTTTTTTTTGATAAACAACAACAAAAAAAGACGAAATAGTCATTCCTAAATCATAATCTCTGGGTTTCAGGCCCAGCCCTGGTTCAGCTTCAGTTTAGCTCATATATAGTAAGTAGGTAGAAGAAAAGTTGGTCAAAAATCAATTGTACCTTCTGCTTTGGGTTTTTAAAAAATGGATGTGTTTGCCAGGTATGGTGGTAGAGGCTTGTAATCCCAGTACTTGGAAGGCTGAGACAGGAAGATCATAGGTTAAGACAGCCTCAGCAAGTAGTGAGACTCTTATCAACCTGGTGAGACACTGTTTCAAAATAAAAGTAGAGCCAGGCATGTTGGCCCATGCTTGTAATGCTAGTACTTGGGAGGCTGAGACAGGAGGATCCCAGGTTCTTGGCCATCCTGAGCTAATTTAGTGAGACTCCCAGCAACTTTGTGAGACCCTGTTTCTAACTAAAAAATAAAATGAGACTGAGGGTGTAGCTCAGAGGTAAAAGGCCCCTGGATTCAATCCCCAGTACCACAGAACAACAACAAAAACTCCATAGATAGAAATAAAAAAGAGGGCTGGGGGTATAGCATGCAGGTAGAATGCCTCCAGGTTCGATTCCTAGTACCAGAACAAACAAACAAAGAAAGTTGATGGGTTTATAGGTCTCCTCTGGAAGGGCTATGCCCATCCTGGGACAGTTGCCAGGCAGGTTTTCTGTATCTTCTGAAGTGGCTAAATGGCATAGACTACCCATTTAACGCCACACCCCCCCCCCCACACACACACACTGGGTATGGGACCCAGGGGCATTCTACCTCTGAGCTATACCCCCAGCCTGATTTTTTAATTTTTTGGAACGCTGTCTCACTAAGTAGCTGAGGCTGGCTGTGAACGCAGCTCCTCCTGTCTCAGCCTCCCAAGTCCTGGGATTATAAGTGCGCACCAACATGTCTAGCCATAGTTTTCTGTTTTTTTTGCAGAAGTGAAGTATTGTTGCCAATTCCAGTTTCCTGTCTGCTAGAGCCTTTTGTTCACATCAGGCAGTTTCCGCTCCCCTGTTAAAGATGGCTTGAATGCATTTTCAAGGATGTCCTTTACTTCTGGTGTTTTTCCAGTTGGAAAAAGCTATTAGAGTGACTGATGATCAGGGAGATTACTTATTGGCTTGGCTCTCTAACAAAGACACATCTCTAACCTTATCACTCTCACCCCGGCCTGCCTAGCCTCTCAGTGTCTCTGTCTACTAAGACTTTTGAAAAGCTTTAGGGGAGCTGGATATGGTGGTATAAACCTGTCATCCCAGTACTTGGGAGGCTAAGATGAGAGGATTGCAGGTTTGAGGCCAGCTTCAGCAACTCAGTGAAACCCTTAGCAACTTAGACCCTGTTTCAAAATAAAAAACAAAATAGGGCCAGGGGGCCAGGCCCAGTGGCACATTCTATAATCCCAGTACTTGGGAGGCTGAGACGGTAGGATTGCAGATTTGAGGACAGCCTCAGCAAGTTCGTGATACTCCCATCAACCTAGTGAGACCCTGTTTCAAAGTAAAAAATAAATGTGAGCTGAGGGTGTAGCTCAGAGATAGAGTGCCCCCCCCCTCTCACACACACACACACACACACACACACACACACACACACACGGCTTAGGTATAGGTTGGAGGTAGAGTGCCCTTGGGTTCAATCCCCAGCACCACAAAATAAAATTTAAAATAAGAAGAAGAAAAAGGAAAAGCTCTGGGGGTGTTTTTAATATTATTTGAGTGATAGAACACTTCAAAGGCATGAGAACTCTCTGAAATATTGATCTATTAAATGTCAAAGTAAAAGCCAGGTGTGGTGGCACACGCTTGTATACCCTGCGTTTGGGAGGCTGAGACTGGAGGATCGCGGTTTGCAGACAGCCTCAGCTACTTAGTGTGGCCCTTCACAACTTAGTGTGACCCTGTTTCAAAATAAAGAATAAAAAAACAGGGCAGGGGGTGTAGCTCGGAGGTTGAATGCCCCTGGGTTCCACCCCCAGACCTGCAAAAAAAAAGTCAAAATAACTATCATTTTGACAGCTGGGCGTGGTGGCGCACGCTTGTAATCCCAGCATTCGGGAGGCTGAGACCAGAGGATTGCGGTTCGGGGACAGCTTCAGCTACTTAGGCCCTCTGCAACTCAGTGAGACCTGGTTTCAAAATAAAGAATAAAACATAGGGCAGGGGGTATATCCTGGAGGTCGAAAGCCCCTAGGTTCCACCCCCCAGATCCACACACACAAAAAAAACTGTTATATTTTTTTATATTTTAATCATTTTGTATTAAATCTCACTACTTGCTGAGGCTGTCCTGTGATCCTTTCCTTAGCTTCCCAAGTACTGGGATTACAGGTTGCACCACGCCCAGCTCAGTACATAAGTTTTACACTTGATCTTAGCCAAAAGGCTGAGAAGTGGTACGTAAGTTTTAAAGTGTACAATTCAATAAGCTTTGAAAAATGCGTATAACCAGTTGAGTCATGGGGAAGCCAACGCTTCTTTCATCTTGCTTTCGCCCTTGAGTTTGATTTTATCACCTCCGTTAATGGGCTCTTAAATTTGGCAGACTTCGCCTGGATGTGGCGTGTGAAGCAGGTCACTGCTAATACTGCCCAGGGCGCGGTGGCGTCTGGGATGTGGCGTTCGGGTGCTCATTGCTGCATTTCCTTTGGGATCTGAGTGTTTTTGTGCTTTGTTCAGCAAAGATAATTATTTCATGGACTTTGTTTTTGGAGGTTTCTGTGGGCTCTTTTTTGTGAGTTCATTTGTATTGTTTGTTCCGTTTTTCCAGATCTTGTCCAGAAGGCTAAGAAAGCAAAGAACAAGTTGCTAAAACGAGAAGGGGATGATCGAGCAGAATCAGGGAGCCAGGGATACGAGTCCTTCAGCTATGGCGGGGTTGACCCTTACATGTGGGAACCCCAGGAAGTTGGTAAGAAAACCCATCGCTTTCATTCAGCAAATGATTTTTGGCATCAACTGGGTTCTAGGTAAATTCTTTCTTTCTTTCCTTCCTTCCCTCTTTCTTTCTTTCTCTCTCTCTCTCTCTCTCTCTCTCTCTCTCTCTCTCTTTCTTTCTTTCTTCTTGTGGCACTGGAGATTGAACCCAGGGGCATTCTACCTCTGAACTGCACCCCCATCCCTATTTTTTAGTCTTTATTTGGAAACAGGGTCTCACTAAGTTGCAGAGTGCCTAAGTAGATGAGGCTGGTCTCAGCCTTGAACCTGTGATCCTCCTGTCTCAGCCTCCCAAGTACTGGGATTATAAGCGTGTGCCACCATGCCTGGCTGTATGTGGTCTCTTTGAATCTACATCCCAAGGGGACCTGCCCAGGGTCGAACAGCTAGAAAATGCAGTCGTGGGTTATGAATCGGGTCTTTCTGACTCAGCCCAGGCACAGATTCCATTGAGAAGTCTGTTTCTGCTATCCTGTGATGGTTATACAATCCTATAAATATACTGAAAACCATTGTATTTTTATACTTTGTTTGTTTATTTATATGGTACTGAGGATTGAACCCAGGGGCACTCTGCCTCTGAGCTATATCCCAGCTCTATTTTATCTTTTATTTTGAAAATGGTTTTCACTAAGTCCCTGAGGGCCTTGCTGAGTTGCTGAGCCTGGCCTTGAACCTGCGATTCTCCTTTTTCTGTCTCTCAGGTGCTGGGATTACAGGCATCATGTACTGTACCTTTATAGTGCCATTACAGATGTCTCTTTTTGAATGAAGAAAGTACTGAAACTACTTTTGAATTTGATAGCCACTAGCTGTATGCAGCTAAATTTAAATAAATTCAACTGAAATAAATTAAACATCACTTCCTCAAGCACATCCTAGCTCCGTCTCAAGTATAGTACCCACATGTGACTAGAGGCAGCTGTATCGGGTAGTGGGGGCATTGTCATCATCACAAGGGAAAATTGCTTTAAAAATCTTGCTGGGCTTGGTAGCACACTCCTATAATTCTAGTACTTGGGAGGCCGAGACAGGAGGGTCACAGGTTTGAGGACAGCCTCAGCAACCTAGCAGCAAGACTCTCAGTAACCTAGCAAAAGCCTGTTTCAAAACAAAGCAAACAAGGCCGGGCGTGGTGCGCACGCTTGTAATCCCCACGCTTGGGAGGCAGAGACAGGAGGATCGCGCAGGTTCGAAGCCAGCTGTGTGCACTGGCTTAGGAGACCCTGTTTCCAAATAAAAATTAAAAAAAAAAAAAAAGCAAACAAAAAATAACAGGGTGGAGGTATAGCTCAGAGGTAGAATGCCCCTGGGATCAATCCTCAGTAAAAACTTATGTCTGTCTGTCTGTCTATCTATCTCTGTCTCTGTGTCTGTCTGTCTGTCTGTCTGTCTGTCTCTCTGTCCTGGGTCTTGGCTGCTGTACTGAGGAAGGTATCAGTTCAACTAGATCTCCTAGGGACATCTATTAATGTATATCTTCTTTTGACTACTTTGAGAGTTGTTTTCATTCTGATAAAAAACCATATTGTATGTACTTTAGGAAATAGAGAAATATGAAAATTAAAAAAGATTTGCCCATAATGATACCACCTTTTTATTTATTTATTTTTATTATTTATTTTTTGCAGTACTGGGGATGGAACCCAGGGGCATTCTACCTCCGGGCTACACCCCCAACCATAATTTTATTCTTTACTTTGAAACAGGGTCTCACTGAATTGCAAAGGGCCTCACTAAGTAGCTGAGGCTGTGCGAACCGTGATCCTCCTGTTTCAGCCTCCCAAGTGCTGGGATGACAAGCGTGCGCCACCACACCCAGCTACCACTCTTTTATTTAACAAACACTTATGTGCCAGCCAGTATTCTAGGGCTTTATAAATTTTAACTTACTCAGTCTTCATAATGACTCTATGAAGTAGAAATTGTTACCTCAATTTTATAGACAGATGCTCTGGTCATTCGGTGTGTGGCAGAATTGCTTGACCACAGGCTGGCTCCAGTGTCCAGGCTCTTATCTGCTGTACTCTGTGGCCTGCAAGGGCCACAATTCACATCTTCACATTTCCTTCCATTTGCTTTCTAGTTTTTAAATTGTTATTAGGACACCAGCCGGGTGTGGTGGCGCATGCTTATAATCCAGTATTGGGGAGGCTGAGACAGGAGGATCGCAGTTCTCAGACAGCCTCAGCTACTTAGTGAGGCCCTTTACAACTCAGACCCTGTTTCAAAATAAAGAATAAAATAGGGCTGAGGGTGTAGCTCAGAGGTAGAATGCCTCTGGGTTCTATCCCTAGTACCGAAAAAAAAAAGTAAATTTTTATTAGGACTCTAAAGTCCTGGCATTTTTACTTGCTTTTGAAATTGTCTGAGAGGCAGTAAGGTAGAGGATCCCTCAGAGGAGGAGTGAGTCATTTATCTCCTCACTTCTCTCCTAGGTGCTGTGAGAAGCCATCTTTCTGACTTCAAAAAACATCGAGCTGCCAGAATTGACCACTATGTTGTTGAAGTCAATAAATTAATAATCAGGTTAGAGAAGGTAATTGTAAGTTGTTTTAAAATACTTTTTTTTTCGGCAAGTACAAGTTTTCTGGGGAAAACTTACATTTCTGTAGCCTGTTCCATGCGTGTTCTATATATCTGATGCTGGCAGAGAAACCCTGGCCCAAGTAGTACAGAGGGTATGGAGGGCCGCTCTGGCTGGGCCGGCTTTCCTGAGGGTGGCCAGGTGGGCAGACTCCATGTGCCCAGCTTCGCTTTTCCCACCTATGAAACCCACTTGGCTACCGGGAAACGTCTGTGTTTTGGGCTGTGCTGTCACTCAGTGGCGCGCAGTGTCTGCCACCTGATAGGAAACAGAAGAGAGTGACCAGGTCTGCGAGGAGCAGTCAGCCAGGGCTGGCGTGCAGAGTGGGGACATGTGGCTGGCCCTCTTATCCTGGGTAGGAGATGCAGGCGCACAGTCACGTCGTACTTTGACCCTAGAAATGTGTGCTGTGTATCACCTGGGTCGTGTGGTGAGCATGGTAGCAATCACAGGTATGGTTTTTATGTACACTTTGTAGGGTGGATACACGTAGCCAGGTTTATTGTACAAGAGAACCATGGAGAATCAGGAGTGCTCTGTTGCTCAGTGGCCACCTGCCTCATCCTCAGACACCCTGGTTATTGCTGAAATGGGTCACTGACAATGAAGAGATTGAAAGTGGCTCACAGAAAGGGGGGTTCCTGCCGGGCATGCTGGTGCACGCTTGTCATCCTTGTACTTGGGAGGCTGAAACAGGAGGATCTTGGGTTCACGGCCAGCCCCAGCTACTCAGTGAGACCCTGTTTCAAAATAAAGAATAAAAAATAGGGCTGGGGGTGTAGGTCAGAGGTAGAATGCCCCTGGGTTTCATCCCCATTACCACAAAAAAGAAAGAAAGAAAGAAAGAAAGAAAGAAAGAAAGAAAGAACGAACCACACACACACACAAAAGAAAGAACAGAAGAAAGGGCAGTGCCTTCTAGATGTGAAACTGATACTGTTTCCCTTGTGGAATTGTTTCTGACTTTGTGGGGCTGTTGATGACCTGTGGGACTGAGAAATGGTTAAGTGTGAATTCCTGCTTGACACTTGAGTAGTGCAAAGTGTGGGGAGAGTGCGTCCATCGCCGGGCTAACTCATTTGGCTCTGTTTTCTCCTGGTTAGCTCACGGCATTCGACAGAATCAACACCGAGTCTGCCAAGATTCGAGGTAACTAGAACTTTGTTCACGTTCTTTCTGTTCTTACCTTTCTCCTTAACCAAATCTCTTTTTAAAATGGTGTGTTCTTCTTTTGTTTTTTGTTTTGTTTTTTGCATTGTTCCTCCCAAAGCAATAGAAAAGTCTGTGGTGCCTTGGGTCAACGACCAGGATGTCCCTTTCTGTCCAGACTGTGGGAATAAGTTCAGCATCCGTAACCGCCGCCACCACTGCCGCCTCTGTGGGTCCATCATGTGCAAGAAATGCATGGAGCTCATCAGCCTGCCCCTGGCAAGTAGGTGACAAGCAAGGGGGCCTGGGCACTGATCTCCGGTCCGCACTGGCACATTACTAATCGACACGGGGCCGAGAGCCTTTGGCTTTAATGGCTGTGGGCTCTTCATTCCTTCATGTAGTGAGTCCTTGAAGCCTGCCACAGCCTGGCTCTGTGCTAGGGCAGGGATGCAGTGGTTTACAATAGGGGTTGGCCGACATATTATTAAAAGGATCAGACAAAGCTGGGCGTGGTGGCGCACGCTTGTAATCCCAGCATTCAGGAGGCTGAGACTGGAGGATCGCGGTTCGCGGACAGCCTCAGCTACTTAATGAGGCCCTCCGCAACTTAGTGAGACCCTGTTTCAAAATAAAGAATAAAAAATAGGGCAGGGGGCGTAGCTCGGAGGTCAAATGCCTCTGGGTTCCATCCCCAGACCCTCAAGAGAGAGAAAAAAAAAAAGGATCAGACAGTAAATAATTTAGATTTTGGGATCATACATGTTTTTTGTCCCATTTCTTCTTATTTTTCTTTTTTAACAACTTCTTAAAATATAAACCACACATAGCTTGAGGGCTGTACAAAAATAGACTTCAGGTTGGACTGGGCTTAAAGTTCATCTCCACTTCTCTCTTTCTCAAAGGAGGATTCAGCATCTAACGGGATCCAGACTTACAAATGCATGGTCACTTTATAAAGAGATACATACAGTGGGCAGAGTTGTGTCTGGTACCCAGGAAAGGCCAAGGAGCTCTTTGTTAGCTCTGCTTAGAAGTGACAGGTGAGGCTTTGGGAAGGAGACCTTGAAAAATGAGCAGTGGGCTTGTCCCTTCTCTTGGGATGAAAGTCACAAACAGCTCCCCATCATATAAGAAAGGCTTTAACGTCCTAATATGGGAAATGCCAAGTACCCTGGAGGATGGGGGAAGGCGGTGTTCGAGAAGCACCTTGAGAGAGGAGAGGTTATAGCACTGTGGACAGAGTGCAGAGCAGGAGCTGAGGCCTGCACCAGTCCCCCAGGGCAGGTTCGTAGGTGAGCAAGAGGGTTGAGGGGTGTGTGGAGGACAGGTGTGAGGATTGTGGGAACAAGGCTGTGGAGCTTGGGTGAAGAGAAGCTCTGGGACTTGGCTTCTCAGCTGCTTAGAAGTTGCTGAAGAAAGAAAGGGTGGGCGTGTGGCTCAGTGGTAGAGCACTGGCCTGCCAGGCCCGGCTTCCCTCTCCAGCACCTCATGCACAGTTGCTGAAAGCGACCTCGCTGGCTTCTGGACGTTTGGGTGGACTTGCAGCAGTGGAGAGGGCCGCCAGGTGTGTGCCCTGCTGGTCCTGGGGCTTCTGGAGGGGTGAGAGCGGAGCTTCCTCCGTCCAGCCCTCCACCCACCAGGCCCACTTCACCTTGCCGCCTTCCCTTTCCCTGAGACCAGCTCCTCGTCACAGCTGATACCTCAGGCTGCATTTTCGGGACACTTGATCTTTGTCTCCTGGGCTCATGACCAACGTGTGCTCTGCGGCTCCTGCAGAGCAGCCTTGCTGGCTTTGTGAGGGGTGCGCGTGGAAGACAGTGTCCCGCACCAAAGAGTTAGTTCTAGGGCAGCTGCAGGGTGGACGTGGAGCTGTCGCACTGGGGAGAGCGGAAGTGTTCTCCAGCGGACGAGGTGGTGGGACCGATAGGAAGGGCAGAGAGATTCAGACTCTGGGAATTTTCTAGGAGAAAGGCTTTCCAGCAAATATGCCATGTGGACTGAGTTTTGGAAATGGTAGGTGGCCTGCGTAAGAAAGTGTCGGGAGATTGCAGGCTGTGTCCTGGGCTAGGGCATGCGGGCGGAGGGAGGGCCTGCCAGCCGTGAGGACAGCGAGCTGCGTTGTTGGGATCTCACTCGCCTGATGGCAGTATGGCTCCCCTCCCACCTCAGAGGCTAACCAGGAAGGCAGAGGGCTGTGCGCTGATCCCAAGTCAAACACCTGTGGGCTGACACGCGCGGGGATGGGCAGAGGATCATCAGTGCTTGTCTGTGGCGGTTTACAGACAAGCTCACCAGCGCCAGCAAGGACTCCCTGAGCGCCCACACCAGCCCCAGCCAGTCTCCCAGCAGCGTCCACGGCTCCCGCCGGGGCAGCATCAGCAGCGTGAGCAGCGTGAGCTCCGTCCTGGACGAGAAGGACGATGACCGCATCCGCTGCTGCACACACTGCAAGGCCACACTGCGCAAGCGGGAGCAGCAGATGGACGAGAAGGAGCACACGCCCCACGTCGTGGCGCTCTACGAGGTGACGAGGCGTGCGGCTCTGGGGCGCGGCTCGAGGCAGACTGGCTGCAGTGCACATGTCTGCAGACTCTAGAGGCTGCTTTGGGAAGTGGGTCCTTTGAGTCCTCTTAGTTCCTGCTAAAGGGCCAGGGTTTCCCAGCCAGGGCCGGGCTGAGCCACAGGCAGCCTGGGTGTGTGGGGCAGACTCGTTCCCCAACCTTTCTCGGCCCATTCAAAAGCAGGAGCAAGGAGGAAGGGCAGATGCTTGCAGGGTGGACAGGTTCTGCGGGAAGGCAGAAGCTGGAGATGTCGTCAACAGTGGGTCAGAAGAGTCTGGGGAAACTCTTCTGGGGAGGTTCAGACTTACAGGTTCGAGGACGCGTTGCAGGGTTTCAGGCTTTACACACTCACTGCCCATGGCCGAGAGCCTCCCATTCTAAGTCTCAGCTCAAGTGCCTCCGCTCTGGTTACCTCCAGCGACCCCAGAGCACTCGTAGTGGCCCACGGAGAGGCCAGTGTGTTCAGAGGACTCCTGGGAGGGAGAGTGCTGGGCCTCTGCGTGGCCCTCGAGGCCTGTGGGCCAGGGGCTAGGCAGTGGGGCTCAGCAGGGAGGTGGAGGGGCGGGAGCAGCTCAGCCTAGAGGGAAGCCGCGCGTGCGGCACTGAGCCGAGGCCAGGCGTTTAGTCCAATGACTGCCGAAGGGCCCTGTTGGCAGTTCTGCAGGGACCATTCTGGATCCGCTGTGTAAATGTGACTGGCAGGCGGATTCCTTACACCGGGTACTGAGCTATGGGGTCTCGTTCCTGTCATCCTGTGTGTGCAGTTCGTGGGCTGGTATCTCTTCTTTGTAAATAACCACTGTGCTTGTGTGTGTGTGTGTTCATGTGTGTCTGTCTCTCTTTTTGGTACTGGGAATTGAGCAAGGGGGGTTCTATTTGTGAGCTATACCCCCAGCTATCTTTTTGTATGTTTTTATGTTTTTATTTGTTTTTTGGTGGTACTGAGGGTGGAACCCAGGGGCTTTTCTACTACTGGGCTATACTCCCAGACCTATTTTATACTTTATTTGGAAACAGTGTCTCACTAAGTTACTGAGAGCCTCACTAAGTAGCTAAAGCTGGTTTCGAACCTGTGCCTCCTGTCTCAGCCTCCCAAGAGCTGGGATTACAAGTGCCACCATGCCCAGCTTGTTTTTTTTTTGTTTGTTTTGAAACAGGGTCTCACTAAGTTTCTGAGGTTGGCTGTGAACCCATGATCTTGCCTCACTCTCCCAAATACTGGAATTACAGGTGTGCCTCACCATAACCCAGCTGCTTTTGCTTCGTGTGTGTGTGTGTGTGTGTGTGTGTGTGTGTGTGTGTGTGTGTGTGTGTGTCTAGGGATTGATTCTGTGCTCCGCACAGAAAATGCACCATCTGCTTCCTCTTCCTCCTTCTCTTGTCTTGCTAGACACATTGCTTGTGTCCTGGAAGGCCTTCTCTCAGAAGCATCCAATTGACCTCCATCCTCACTTTCTTTCCTTCCTGCAAAATTTTCTGCTTGGAAAGTGGGTCTATAAACTTGATGTGGTTGTGCATACCTGTAATCTCAGTACTTGTGAGACTGAGACAGGAGGATCACAGGTTCAAGGCTAGCCTCAGCAATTTAATAAAATCCAGTTTCAAAATAAATAATAGAAAAAGGGCTGGTGGTGTAGGTTGGAGGTAGAATGTCCCTGGGTTCAATCCCCAGTAGCCTTCCTCACCCCCAAAAAACACAGCAACAAAAAAGAAAATCGATCTATAAATTAGGAAATTGATAACCATAAGGGAAAAAACCCAGTTTTGAAAAATGAGCATTTTACATCCATCTTCCTGTCGCCTGGCTTTTCTGAATCTGGAGAGAAGCACTCACTTCTTTTTTTTTTTTTTTTTTTGGCGGGTCTGGGGATGGAACCCAGAGACATTCGACCTCTGAGCTACACCTGCCCTAGTTTTTATTCTTTATTTTGAAACCGGGTCTCACTGAGTTGCAGAGGGCCTCACTGAGTAGCTGAGGCTGTCTGCGAACCGCGATCCTCCAGGTTTCAGCCTCCCGAATGCTGGGATGACAAGCGTGCGCCACCACGCCCGGCTCCACTCACTTCTTCTTTGTTCTTAGAAATTACGACTTTGCATGGAAAAAGTTGACCAGAAAGCGCCTGAATACATCAAGATGGCCGCATCCCTGAAGTAAGCCATTCATTCCTCCCTGTGTTCTTGTTGGTGGTAACTGTCTTCTGGAAGCTTGAGTCAGCTCTTCAGGAGCTGAAATAGAAATCTTTTTCTTGTATCTTTGGGTGTTTGGTGCTGGGGATTGAGCCCAGGGCTTCACGTACACTAAGCACCCACTCTACCACTGAACCATTCCCCAGCCCCTAAAAGTGAAGTCTGCAGCTCTTCTGAGCCGCGCCGTGTCATGCCTTCATGTCTGTGTGTCAGTGGGGTCCACCTCACGTGCGCTCTGTGAGGAGCTCCTTGCTGGAGCAGGCTGGGGGGGCCCTGGGTGACAGGCAGCTCCGTGCCCAGGCCTGGCTGGATGCCTCTTGACAGTGGCCAGGCCATGACAGGGCTTCACGCAGAAGTTTCCTTTTGAGCAGGGGTTGGCAGGCTTCAGCCCAGCAGCCAAAGGAAGCCTGCCGTCTGTTCTGTTGTGTTTTTTTTTTTTTTTTTTTTAGCGGTACTGGAGATAGAACCCAGGGGCATTCTACCTCCAAGCTACACACCCAGCCCTGTTTTTTATTCTTTATTTTGAAATAGGGTCTCACTGAGTTGCAAAGGGCCTCGCTCAGTAGCTGAGGATTCTTCATAATCCTCCTGTCTCAGCCTCCCGAATGCTGGGATTACAAGCGTGCATCACCACGACCACGCATGGCTTTTTGTTTATTATTTATTTTTATTACAGGACACAGCAGTATTTTTCCAGCTAGAACTGCTGGCAGGTAGTTAGCTAGGTAAAGGCAGCAGTCCTTTCTGCTTGCTTGCTTGCTTACTTATTTATTTATTTTTAAATCTTTTATTTTTGGTGGTACTGGGGTTCCTGGAAACCCTTCTACCTCCGGGCTACACTTCCAGACCTATTTTAATATTTTTATTTGGAAACAGGGTCTCTTAAGCCAGCGTGGCTGGCTTGGAACCTGCGCGATCCTGTCTCTGCCTCCCAAGCGCGGGATTACAAGTGTGCGCCACCATTCCCGGCCTTTCTGCTTATTTAATTAGATCGCTGCTGACTCCTGTGGAAGGTTCATAAGCCATTGCTAAGGCTCAGTCAGCAGCAAAGAGTTTCTGAACTGTTGCCTCTAGCCTAAGGGTCATCCCTAAGCCTGCGGAGGTGAAACGTCGGAACCCTCACACCAGGATTCAGCAGTGCAGGGAGGGAGGGAAGGCTTGTGAATGAGCAACCATAACTGTCTTCCATACTGCTGCCTCCCAAGAGGAGGCAGGCCACTCTTGCCTTTGCTGATTCTCCACTCCATCCCGGCATCTTGAGTCATAGTGCTTTCAGAGCCGGGCGTGGTGGCACACCCTTGTAATCCCAGTCCTTGGGAGGCTGAGACAGGAGGGTCACAGGTTCACAGCCAGCCTCAGCAACTTATGTGCTCCACAACTTAGGGAGACCCTGTTTCAAAATAAAAAATAAAATAGAGCTGGGGGGTATAGTTCAGAAGCAGAATGCCCCTGAGTTCAATCCCCAATACCACACACACACACACACACACACACACACACACACACACACACACACATCAGAACAACAAAAAAAGAGTGCTCACCCAAAAGCAAGGGCCATTGGTGTGTGCCTATGAGGGTTCCTTAGTCAGTTCCCCAGTGGCTCCTTCTTTCCCTGGACAGTGTTTGACTGGGAAAAGCCGAGGAGCTTTCTACTCCAATGTAGTATGACCAGTTCATTTAGTAAACACTTCACACGTTTTATTTATTTATTTATTTATTTATTTATTTATTTATTTATTTTTGTTGTGCTGAGCATGGAGCCCCAGAGTATCCTACCTCTGAACTACAGCCCTAGCCCTATTTTACTCTTTTTTATTTTGGGGTCTCACTGAGTTGCAGAGGGCCTAAGTTGCTGAAGCTGGCCTTGAACCTGTGATCCTCTTGTCTCAGCCTCCCAAGGACTGAGATCATAAGTGTGCACCACCACACCTGGCTCCACTTCACACATTTTATTAGATGGAGTACAGTTGCTCAGGAAAAGTGAGCAGGAGTGCATTCAGTGGCATTTGTTCCAGCGATGCATGTAAGAGCGAGTCCTCAGAGGCCCAGCACCTGTGCTCTCTGCACAAAGAATAGCAGCTTCCGGCTGATTAGTGCAGGCCAAGCACTGAACACGCATTTCTCCATGAGTCTGAAGTGTCCTTTTGAAAAAATTGACCACGTCTGTCTCTGTGAGGCCTTACACCTTGAGAGTCGCTCTCTCACCTGCACGATGATACATTGATTAAATGTTCTGTGATGAGCCGGGTGTGGTGCTGCATGTTTGTAATCCCAGAACTTGTGGGTTCATGGGTAGCCTCAGCTACTTAGTGAGGCCCCTGCAACTTAGTGAGGCCCTGCTTCAAAATGAAGAATAAAAACTAGCCGGGCGTAGTGGCACACACTTGTAATCCCAGCGCTTAGGAGACTGAAACAGGAGGATCGCATAGGTTCGAAGCCAGCCTCAGCTACTTAGTCAGGCTCTCAGCAACTTATTGAGGCCCTGTTTCCAAATAAAATAGGTCGAGGGCGTAGCCTGGAGGTAGAGGCCCCTGGGTTCCGTCCCCAGGACCTAAAATAAAATAAAGTAAAATATAGGGCTGAGGGTGGAGTGCGGAGGTAGAATGCCCCCGGGTTCAATCCCTAGTACTTCCCCCCCCCAAAAAAAAATGTTCTTTGATTTCTCCTTAGTGCCGGGGAGACAACCTACAGTCTGGAACATGCCCAGGACCTGCGAGTAGAGGTGCAGAAAGTGTACGAGCTCATAGACGCTTTAAGGTAAGGTCCGTTAGGTGATGTCCTGCTGGCTGAATGCCAAGGAGACAGGAGTTGTTATTATTGGGGGGGGGTACTGGGGATTGAACCCAGGGGCATTCTACTTCCGAGTTACACCCTCAGCCTCATTTTTTATTCTTTATTTTGAAACAGGGTCTCACTTTGTTGTGGAGGGCCATGCTAAGTTGCCTACCTGGCTGTGAGCTTCTTTTCCTCCTGTCTCAACCTCCCAAGTATTGGGGTTTCTGGTGTGGTGGCTTTTGCACTCATATACGTGGATCTTGTGCATACATCTCAGTACATGTGTCTTGGAGGTAGATGACCCCTAGGTTCAATTCCCAGCTCCAGAAAAGGAAAAGAAATAGGAGCTGGTGTTCCTCCCCGCTGTGTGCCCGTCCCTGGCTGGTCCTCGTGGAGCAGCTATTCACTGTACCCAAGTTTTCCTGTGGGGCCAAGGGCAGCACCCTCATTTGTTTGGTGAGGAAATGTGCCACAGCTAAGAGCAGCTGAGACGAAAGCCAGGCTCTGTTTTATGTCTGTGCTCGCTCCTCAAATCTCGAGCTGCTGTCTGTCTGTCTGTCTGTTTATTGCGGTACTAGGGATTGAACCCAGGAACATTCTCAGCTCTACCCCTAGTCTTTTTTGTTGATGTTGTTTTGAAACAGTCTCACTAGGTCGCTGGGAGTCTTACTACGTGCTCAGGCTGGCCTCAAACCTGTGACTTTCCTGTCTCAGTCTTCCAAGTGCTGGGATTACAAGCATGACTTCCATGCCTGACCTGCAGCTGCATTTTAACCATGAACAGGCTCTTGGGCTGAAATCAGCCCTTAGGGTAGAGGAAGTACAGGGACCCATGGGCACCAGTGAGATGAGGAGTCATTGTCCATCCAACATACAGGACTTACCACATAACTCATGGGACCTGATGTAGAAAGAAAATGCTGTCCCTTGCTAAAACATTCATAAAGATTTTAAGAGCGTGGTGCGGTGATACATGCCTGTAATCCTAGTACATGGAAGGCTGAAACGGGAGGCTCACAGGTTTGCGACCAGCCTCAGCATCCTTATGAGACCCTCAGCAGGACTCTTGTTTCAAAATAAAAAATAAAATAGGGCTGGGGATATCCCTCAGGGGCCCCTGGATCCACACACACAAAAATAATAATAATAAAAGAATTTTAAGATGGTGACAGTAGGCAGACCCGCAGTTGCACAGGCTGTGCCCTGCGAAGCTCGTTCTACCTATGCAGTCAGTCTCTCAGTGACTGAGCGTTTACCTCGTACGTGCGCCATGTTGGGAGCCTGGGCTATGGCCAGAGGATAGCAAAGGAGACTTGAGTAGAGTGGCTCACTGGGCTCCTCGCACCTGCCGACAAGAGAGCCTGGCCGCTCCAGACACGCCCCTTGTTTCTGAGGCTGCGCTGCCTGTTACGTTGGTGTGTTTGTGCTAATTCAGTAAGAAGATCTTAACCTTGGGCGTGGACCAGGACCCTCCTCCACATCCAAACTCTTTGCGGCTGCAGAGGATGATCAGATGCTCGGCTACGCTTTTCGTGCAGGTAAAGCCTTCCTGGGCGGCGTGCGGCGAGCTCGGCCCGTCCTGCTCTTCTCAAAAGGCAGATCTCTGCCAGCAGCAGGTCGATTGTGTTTATACATTTGCCATTTCTAAAGGGCATGAATGCGTTATGCCACGTTTTGAGAGAAGTATGGATTTCAGAGAGAAGCAAAACATTTTTCATCCTCTATCACTTATTCTGGTGTACACTTTTCCTGTTTGCACGTTTTATGGATGGGAGTGCATATTTGCATTCTGTTTTAATCACTGCATATGTCCTGAGCTTTTTTACATAGTGATTAAACAGCTATCATCCGAATAGCTACAGAATAATGGTTTGACTGTATATGCCATGCTTTATTTAACCCTTCCACTCCAGAATGGCCAGTACCAAAAAATAGATATAAATACGTGCAATAAAAAATGGTGTGTTAGGGTGAACGGTGCCACGGAGAGACCTGAGGGTGGTCTCAGGAGGTGGTCAAGAGGACCCCGAGGGCGGCGCGCCACGGCAGGCAGGGTGTGAGGGCAAAGCGTGGGGCTGGCTGGGCGAGCCTCGGCTCTGGTGTGCCCTTTCCTAAGGAGAAGGCAGGCTGTGTGGCAGTGCTTCCTTTCCTGCTGCTCAGGGACTGTCACTCCCCAGGGGTGGAGTGGCTTAGCTTCAGCAGACAGAGCTAAGGCTCTTTCTTTTTTTTTTTTGAATGGGCTTACACGTAAAATTCGGTGACTCCCTACAGGAAAAGTTGCTGGGTTTGATGTCACTGCCGACCACGGAACAGTTTGAGGAACTGAAAAAGAAGAGGAAGCAGGACATGGAGAGGAAGAGGACCATGGAGAGGCAGGTGTGTGAGCCCAGGCCCTGCGGCCGCAGCCTCCTGTCACCACCTGGCGCCCAGGACACCCACGAAGCCGCGTTGCCTCGCGGCCACTCACTGGCTCGAGTCTGTGTGTCTTCCGGCCTGTTCTGGCTCCTTGCTCCTCTGTGGAGACCAGCACAGTCTTTGTGTTTCTTGCCAGGCCATGGTTTCCTTTAAGAAGTTCTGTTGATTCTTTCATGCCTAGACCATCCAAGAGATTGGCGGCTCTTCTTCCAGTAGGGCTTCCAGGGCCGAGACACTAGGAAGTTCCCACGCATTGGAATGGGCACAATTTGTGGTACTTAGGATTGAACCCCAGGGCATTCTATCTCTGAGCTAAACCCCAGCCCTTTTTATTTTCAAACAGGGTCTTGCTAAGTTGCTGAGGCTGACCTCAAACCTGTGGTTCTCCTTTGTGAGCCTCCCAAGTATTGGGATTAGAAGTGTGCACCATAGCCGGGCGTGGTGGCGCACGCTTGTAATCCCCGCGCTTGGGAGGCAGAGACAGGAGGATCGCGCAGGTTCGAAGCCAGCCGTGCTGGCGTAAGAGACCCTGTTTCAAAAATATAAAAATAAAAAAATAGGACTGGGAGTGTAGCCCAGAGGAAGAAGGGCTTCCAGGAACCCCAGTATCACCAAAAAAAAAAAAAAAAAAAAAAAAAAGAAGAAGTGTGCACCACCACACCCAGTTTAGAATATGTTCTTTTTTAATTTTTTTTTTTTGTACTGGGGATAGAACCCAGGGGCATTCTACCTCCAAGTAACACCCCCAGGCCTGTTTTTTATTCTTTATTTTTTGAAACAGGGTCTCACTGAGTTGCAAAGGGCCTCACCAAGTAGCTGAGGCTGGCTTTGAACCTGCGTGATCCTCCTGTCTCATCCTCCCAAATGCTGGGATTCCAAGCATGTGCCACCACACCTGGCTCTTTTTTAAATTTTTTATTTATTTGACCGTGCCACTTCAGATGAGCTAGTACACACACACACACACACACACACACACACACACACACACACACACACATTGCTGAGGATAGCCTTGAGCCTGAAATCCTCCTGTCTCATCCTTCCAAGTATTGGGATTACAGGGGTGTGCCACCACTCCTGGCAGAATGTGCATTATTAGAATAGAAAATAGCTGGGCACAATGGTGACACCTGGTCTCAGCTATTCATGAAACTGAGGCAGGAAGATCATAACTTTGGGGTCATTCTGGTTAAGTTAGTGACATCCTGTCTGAAAAATCAACATGAAAGGGGCTGGGGATATTTAAGTGTATCTGGAGCTCTTAATTAGCATGTTCAAGACTCAGGATTCCACCTCCAGCACTGCAACAAACAAAAACTGAGCATGGTGGCACACACCTGTAATCCCAGTACTTGGGAGGCTAAGACAGAGGATTGCAGGTTCAAAGCCAGCCCCAGCAACTTCATGAGATCCTGTTACCAAGCAAAAAATTAAAGTAGGGCTGAGGATGTAGCTTGGAGGTAGGATGCCTCTGGGTTCGATTCCTACTACCACAAAAACAAAACCAAACAAAGCCAGGCACGGTGGGCCATGCCTGTGATCCCAGTACTTAGGAGGCTGAGACGGGAAGATTGCATATTGAGGACCGCCTCGGCAATGTAGTGAGACTCAGCAACCTAGTGAGACCCTGTTTCAAAACACAAAAATAAAAAGGTCTTGAGCCGGGCGTGGTGGCGCACACTTGTAATGCCAGTATTTGGGAGGCTGAGACAGGAGGATCGTGTAGGTTCGAATGTGTTCAGATAAAATGTAAAATAGGTCTCCGAGTGTAGCCTGGTAGAAGGACCCTGGGTTTCATCCCCAGTACCACTAAAAAAATAAAAAAATATATAAAAAGGGTTGGGGGTACCAGCCTCCGAAACTTAGTGAGGCCCTCTGCAACTTAGAACCTGTTTCCAAATAAGAAATAAAATTGGGCTGGAGGTGTAGCTCAAGAGGTAGAATGTCTCTGGGTTCAGTCCCCAGTGCTACACACAAAAAAGAAAGGGCTGGGGTGTAGCTTAGTGGTACAGTGCCTCTGGGTTCAATCCCCAGTTTCAAAAAACAACAACAAAAAATAATATGTCTACTTAACATTGTATGGGATTCTCCTATTGTATAGGTGCAGGTGGCTTAAGAAGAGCGTACAGCAATGAGGCTAAGACTGAGAAGATCTTACTCCTTCACTCATTACTCGTTATCTTTTTTGTAATTCAAAGTTTGCCTCCCCTTAACCGGGCGTGGTGGCGCCCGGTTGTAATCCCAGTACCTGGAGGCTGAGACAGGAGGATCGCAGGTTTGTGGCCAGCTTCAGTAGTGAGGCCCTCCACAACTTAGTGAGACCCTGTTTCAAAATAAAGAAAAAATAAGTCTGGGGGTGTAGCTCCGAGGTAGAATGCCAGTGGGTTCAATACCCTGTACCACAAAAACACTCAGGGGTGCTTCCCTGCCCCACTGTCCTCTTGATTTGAGAGTTGGATATCTTAGTCCGGAGGAGGGGATTGGATTCCTAGGGGTAACTGACACTGTGAGCTGCTGTTGGCCGCTGACCTGTGCTTTGGTGTCCCCCAGGCCGCCCTGGAGTCCCAGCGAAGGCTTGAGGAGAGGCAGAGTGGCTTGGGGTCTCGTGCGGCCCGCGGGGAGGTGGCGTCTGTGCGCAGGGGCCCTGCCCCCTTGAGGAAGGCTGAGGGCTGGCTCCCGCTGTCAGAAGGCCAGGGACAGGGGGAAGACCCCGACCCCCTTCTCCAGCAGATCCACAACATCACGTCATTCATCAGACAGGCCGAGGCCGCGGGCCGCGGGGATGAGGTGCGCACGCTGCAGGAGAACCTGCGGCAGCTGCAGGATGAGTACGACCAGCAGCAGACGGAGAAGGCCATCGAGCTGTCCCGGAAGCAGGCTGAGGAGGAGGGCCTGCAGCGGGAGCAGCTGCGGATGCTGTGTGAGCGGGAGTGGGAGCGGGAACAGGAGCAGTTCCGGGTGGCCTCCCTGCACACGCGGGCTCGGTCCCTGGACTTCCGAGAAATCGCACCCTTCCAGCTGGAGCCCGGCCGCGGAGCACGCAGCCACCCTGCGTATGCTTTGGATCTGGGTTCCTCCCCGGTACACGGCGGCACAGCTCCTGAGACTCCTTCACCCGGCTCAGCTCCAGCCCCTGTCCAAGGATGGTCTGGGCCCATGGCCGTCGACCAGGAAATCCTCCCCCAGAGCACCATGTCACAGCAGAATGACGTGGCCTCCCTAAACCCCTTTGAGGAGGAGGACCTCTCCAGCCCCATGGAGGAGTGTGCTGTCAGCCCTGCCGCTGCACAGGCTCCCCTTGGCGCTTCGACCCTCCCCAAGGAATACAACCCCTTTGAGGAGGATGAGGAAGAGGAAGTCACGGCAGGAAATCCCTTCACCGACCCAGACAGTCCAGCGCCCAACCCCTTTGACGAGGAAGATGAGCAGCCCCACCCAAGGCCCTCGAGCCCTGCTGCCCCTGGAAACCCCTTCGAGGAGCCCACCTGCACCAATCCCTTTGAGGTGGACGGTGACGGTGGCCCGGAGGCAGCGGAGCCCATCGAGGAGGAGCTGCTGCTCCAGCAGATCGACAACATCAAGGCCTACATCTTCGATGCCAAGCAGTGTGGCCGCCTGGATGAGGTGGAGGTGCTGACGGAGAACCTGCGGGAGCTGAAGTGCACCCTGGCCAAGCAGAAGGGCGGCCTCGACTGAGCCGTGGTGGGCAGGGGCCGGGAGGAGGGCTGGGGGCGTGGGCACGGGCGAGGGGCGGGCCTGCTAGTCCATGTCGTGTGCTTTGAGGTCTGTCCACTACAGTTGGATACACAATGGGAATCAGAATAGGAAGAGCCAACGTCTACTTGTTGGTTTCTTGCCTTTTTAAGTTGGGAGCTTTCCCTCTCACAAGGTCTTTATATTTTTACTACTGAGGTATAACTCAGAGCAGCTCTGTTGGCCAGAGCGGAAGTGGCTGCCATAACCACCTTGGTCCCCGTGCTCCTGTCCGCTCTCGGTCATGACGCAGTGCTGTAGAGCAGCCTTGTGCAGGGCCCTCCCTTCAGCCAACACAGGACGGATTCCGCCGGGCTGTCCTCTGCCCTCACAGAAGGCTGTCCCCATTAGGCTGTGGGTCCCCCTTCACCTGCGGCTTCCTGTGCCCTGCCCAGAGCCTCCTGCCCCTGCGCTGGAGGGGAGCCCAGCACCACCTTTGATGGGGAAGTGGCAGGGGATGTTTTGCCTGTATCTTCTTCCTTCACAGTTAATCCATTTAGTCCCATTTTATGTCATATACAGAATTCCTATAAGAACCTATTCCGTTTTATAGAAGAGGGCTAGACTTGGAGGTGCACTCCTAATCACAGTACTTGGGTGGTTGAGACAGGAGGGTTGCAGGTTCAAGGCCAGCTTCAGCAACTTAGTGAGACCCTGTTTCAGCATAAAAAATAAAAAGGGCCGGGGTGTAGAACACCTATAAATTGCTCTTTACGTTTTTATAGGTGTCCTATATTAGGACAATGGGACATATTGGGTTAAGGAAGTAAAGCTCCCAATGCTGAGATGCATTGATGAGGATGGTCCCTGGGGAGACCTCCTTCTGGAGCCTTGGGGAGTTACTCTGATGTGGGCTCAGTGTATACTTCAGGAATTGGTCTGGAACCTTCTGTGGAACATCGTCAGGAGAAGGGAAGGTTTTCTAAGAGGAGAAGTTAAAGTAACTTCCAAGGATGTTTGATCAGCCTCCTCCCTTTTGGTTCATCTTGCCCTGGGGGCTCTGGTGAGATAATTTTTTACCAATTTTAGTATTAAGACATTGAAATGAACCGGGTGTGGTGCACACACCTGTAATCCCAGTACTTGAGAGGCTGAGACAAGAGAATTGCAAGTTTGATGCTAACCTCAGCAGCTGAGTGAGGCTTACATTAACTTAGCAAGACCCTGTTTCCAAATAAAAATAAGAGGGCTGGGGTATAGCTCGGAGGTTTTGAAACCAGTGTCCCTGGTTTCAATCCCCAGCATAACACACACACACACACACACACACACACACACACACACACACACACACACTTGAAATGTTTAAAGAGGCACAGCCTAGGATCATTCCAGTATCACCATGGTATTTGAACTGTTCATTGAGGGCAGAAAGGGAATATCATTTTGCTCTGGTGCTTGGTTACAGGGACATTATCCTTGAACGACATCAACATCATGCTATCTAAGTGTACTCAGCTCTATGTAGAGTTTCTGCCATTATGCTCGCTAATTGAACATTAACTGACCACTAGTCACTTTATATCCTTCACTAACACTTTCATTACCACACTCCCATTGCTTACTGAAATAGACGGAAGCCCCTCCTTACATTGACCCCTCTCCTTAGTGGGAGTGGCTGAGCTTTTGAGAGGTGTGAAGATCTACATATTGAACCTACTCACATTTCCTTAGCACCTGCTGAACGCAAAGTCCTGTAGAGGGAGTGGGAGTGGGACGCGAGCAAGAGGACCGCCCTGCACATCTGGACTGCGCTCACAGTGTCAGCCAGTCACCTGCCCTGCACATCACGGCTGTGTGGGAGGTGGGCTGCTGGCATGGAAGATGCTGTCTGCTGCAGGCCTCTTTTCTTCCCCAGGCCTAGACCTTGATGCTGTTACCGTGGGACTTCAGAGATGGCCAGCCGCTCCCCTGCTTCATCTGTCATTTCTTTGTTTTCCTTATGCGAACGTTCTCTTAATTAGCTGATGATTTCAGGTAAAACTGATTCGCTCAGTGTACTCCTTCCCAGAAATCAACCCACGGAGCAGTCTGTAAGTTATAAGACCATCAAGAAACCCATGAGAAATGTTCTTAAAGACTTTCAAAACCCTACTAAATATACTACACCAAACTCAAGTCAGATCCTTCAGGTTGCACTGGATCCTCCCATTGGCTGTATTCTTCCATTCAATTCTCCCACGGTCATCTTCTGTAAAAGAGAGATGACAGGAGATACAACTCCACCCTCTCAGCTTGGCCATCTTCCAGGACCTAAGGTTGGATTTCAGAGACAGGTTGATGGCAGAGAAAAGTTGGACCATGAATTATAACCACCACTCAAGTTCTTACCTCACGTGAGTACGCCTTTCCCACAGTCCTTGAGGGCAAAAGCTCCAGCTCACTCGTGAACCAGCAAGCTCTTGATGTGGTGCTGGCGGATCTCCCAGCGCAGGTCATGGTTGTATGTGTAGGAGATGCTGGAGACTGGTGCATCAAAGGGAGCTGGCTTCCCCCATGCCTGTGTGTTTCCCTGTCTAACACACTAAGGACACTCTCGTACTTGCCGCTCAACATGTCTTTGCTATTCAGACACTAACACATACCTCTGAGTCACCACGAGCCGTGGAGTAGGCTGGACATTGGCAGTTGTGTGCTGAGACTCCAAGTGAGAGGCTGGTTGCTTTACCAGGTCACAGACTGGAGTAGCAAGTTGTGCTTTGTCATATGACAACTTCCAGTTCGAGGGTCATTGATGTGCATGCGCTACTCTGGGTCTTATATCAGAAAAAAAATTTTTTTTAAATAAAATAATGTTATCCATTGGTGTGAATATGTATGTGCATGGGAACCCCAAGTGAGAATCATAACAGAACATCCCTCTCTCTTTCTTGACAATGACCATCTGATCTTCACAAGATAGTCCTGGCGCCAGCGGCCCCGATGTTATGAAGGCCTCCAAAGTCAAGGTCACTGGGTCCTACACAGTGGGTAAATACGGCGCTGGTTCAACCTTACCCCATTATCCCTGCAATGTTGGGGCCATTGTGCACAAAAACGGAAACCCTCCACAGCCATCCCTGCACCACGCAGGGAGAGACAGGCTCAGCCTATGGCTGCCATTTGTGCTAGGCACTGTGCTACACCTCCACCCTTCCTCGGTTGGCCCTGCCAGAAGCCTGTGGTGTTATGCTAAAGGAACCCATTACGAGTGGTTACCTGACTCAGTCACAGCCAGCTCATGGTGGGAATAAAGTTGAAACTCAGAGCTCCCTGGCTCACTCTGCCCTCAGTCAAGAAGGGATTGAGCTGGCTCAGATAGGGTTGGTGGGGGAATGCTCAGATACTGTGTCCAGCTCAAAACAGAAATGGGAAGTGAGGAGAGAGGTTGGGTATAGCTGAGCAGGTTCCTGATGGTGGCTTGGCTTGGGTGGGCCTTGAAGCCGAACCTTCTGGGACTGATGGGCCACATGAACCCTGAGCGTCACACCTGGACCTCCTCACTCCATCTTCCTGACCACCCCAATTAGCAGAGGAATAAGTGAATGCTGAGGTTAAACATGCCCAGGGTTACACCACTGGGATTCCAGTGCCCAAACTCCAAAGCCCAAGCTGCCTGCGCCTGCTTCATACAGGCACACTCAGGTCTCTTCATGTGAGATCAAGTGTTTAATCCATTGTAAAAGCCTCGTGTGGACTTTGTCTTTGTGGTGCTGGGATTGAGCCTAAGCACCTTGTACATGCCAGGTGCTTAAACGCTCTACTAAATAACCTACATCCTTGATCTTTTTTATTTGTTGAGACAGAGTCTCAGTAACTTGCCAAGGCTGGTCATGAACTCTGGATGCTCATACCTCAGTCTCCCAAGGAGTTGGCATTTCCAGGAGTGTGCCGCTATGCCCAGCTTGAAGAAGAGATACTTGAAGTGGCCAAGTACTTTCCAGAATTAGCGATAGACATCAAACCTCAGAGAATACCAAGCAGGACAAATGCCAAAAATCTACACGTTTGGATGTCATGTAAAATAGAAACCAAAGACAAAATCATGAAGCCAGAGGGGGGAAAATATCGCACCTATAAACAATGGTAAGACTTACAGTTGACTACTTTTTACAAGCCATGCAAGCAAGTGTGGAATTAAGTATTTTCCAATATTTATTATTAAAAGAAAGAAGCACCCCCCAACCTCACCAACCTAGAATTCTATGACTGGTTTGCCATACAATAATAATAAGACATAGAATAATAATAAGAATTATTATTCTTAAGTGAAGGAGAAATAAAACATTCTCAGATCAGGAAGAGTGCTTCAGAAACACATCTCACCCATGATGGAAAACTTGAGGGCCTGAGTTGTCATAGAAAGAATTGGGTAGATCTCAAGCCATTCTTTTTTTCTCCTCTGACAGCAAATTGTTTTTAGTCAATGCTGGAAATGGCACTGTTCAAACCCTTCATTTCAAAATAAAATGAGAGAAAATAACCTGACATGAGGCTGAACAGCAAGTGATCAGCTGGCCTACTGTCCCTAGGTATCTTGATTTATTTTGTATTGTAAAGGTCAATCCTGTTTAAAACCCTTTTCTGTGGGCAGGTAGGGAATGACTAATTTACAGAATGTGAAAGCTCCTAGGAAATGTTTTTTTGGTCATAACTGGAATTGAACCCGGAGCACTCCACCTCTGAACTACACCCAGCCCTATTCTATTTTTTTTTATTTTGAGACAGGGCCTCACTTAAGTCATTTCCCTCCTGTGCTGTCATACGTGTGGCTATGCACATATTACTATAGTATTCTAACTTGAATTCTTTGGAAAGATACCGAGGACTGACTGGTATAGCTGGATCATATGGTGGTTCCATTCCTAGTCTTTTGAGGGAAGCTCCATACCAGTCTTCATAATGATTTTTATTAATTACAGTCCCACAAATAGCATGTAAGAGTTCTCACTACCCTACATCCTTGCCAGCATGTGTCTTTGTGTGTGTGGGTGTGTGTGTGGGTGTGTGTGTGTGTGGTGCTGGGGCTTGAACCCAGGGGCATTCTACCTCTAAGCTACAACTCCAGCCCTTATTTTTATTCTTTATGTTGAAACAGGGTCTCACTGAGTTGCAAAGGGCCTCACTAAGTAGCTGAGGCTGTCCTCGAACCACAATCTTCCTGTCTCAGCCTCCCAAATGCTGGGATTATAAGTGTGCACTTTAAAATGGGGTCTCACTGAGTTGCAAAGGGCCTCACTAAGCAGAGGCTGTCTACAAACCCAGATCCTCCTGTCTCAGCTTCCCAAAAGCTGATATTACAGTGTGCACCACCATGCCTGGCTTACAGTTATTTCAAAATAATTTTTTTTGTAGTACTGGTGATTGAACCTAGGGGCACTCTACCTCTGAGCTACACCCCCAGCCCTATTTTTTTTTTTTTTTTTTTTTAGTTTGAAGCAGGGTCTTACTAAGTTGCAGAGGGCCTCACTAAGTTACTGAGGCTACCTGTGAACCTGAGATCCTCCTGTCTCAGCCTACCCACTACTAGGATCACAAGCGTGTGCCACCATGCCCAGCTGAAAATAACTTTTCAAATTACTTTTTGTCACTGGGCATGGTGACTCATGCCTATAATCCTAGTTCTTGGGAGGCTTAGACAGGAGGCTCACAAGTACAAGGCCAGCCACAGCACCTTAGCAAGGCCCTGTTTCCAAATTTAAAAAAATAGGACTGGAGTGTAGCTCAGAAGTAGAACATCCCTGGGTTCAATCCCTAGTAACATAATAAGTTAATTAATTAATCAATTAATTAGTAAGGATGGGGTCTTCCCTCAGAGGTAAAATGCCCTTGGGTTCAATCCCTAGTACCACACAAAAAGTTCTTTTCAGTCTGGCATTGGTTGGATTTGTGAGGGAGAGTCCACGCATACTGAGGGCCAACTGGACCTCTATGTTCTAATGTATCGCAGAAAATAAGACTTTGATTTTAGGATAATATACAAGTGCCTCGGGCTTTGGGGTTGGCCCCTCTGCCCATGGTTATTTCCTTCCCCCTTTGCCAGCTCCTCTCCTTCTTACCCCGTTGGGCTGAGCATCCCTCTTGAGGGGGTTGCTCTCTGACCTCCGGAACTGGCCGCCCCTGCACACCACATCTCTTTCCATTCCTACTGACCACTGCAGGGCTTTCGCAGTCAATTGTGATGATTTCACCAGTGTCTCTCCCCCTTCAACCAGGCTATAAATTCTATGGTGACCAAGGCCACTCCGGCTTCTGCCCACAGTAGCGATGGCCACTTAGAGATGAGGTCGAGACCACTGTGCTAAGACGTGTTGGCCAAATTTGAGGGAAACGGCTGGTACTTGGCTTCCTAAGGGATCAGAAAGAACACGGCCATAGACACACTTGGCTGAAGTCGGCTCCGCATCCAGAGCGGGTCTGTGTCTAGTCAGAGGTCAACACACATTTCCCAAGGATGACATTGAGCCCAGAAGTCAGGAGTTGGAGTCTGGTCTCTAAAAGACCAGGTTCAGCAACCCTGTACAGGAGGCAGCTGTACACTAGGATGAGGGCAGCTCCATGGGTCAGCTTCACCAGGCCCAACCTCCACTTACCACACATTTGCCAAGACGCCTCCCAGCACATACACAAAACTGCTGACATACGAAAGTGTGTGTCATGGCCCACCTCCCAGGATAATCAAATCTCAAATGAGAGCCACTGTTCATGGCCGCATAACACGGCACGCGTTAGGCATCATCAAATATGCACCATGGTCCTTTTCCTTCTCTGTGTAATTTGACTCTTATAACGTGGGGTAACTTTACCTGCTTCAGAATCTGCATCCCAAGGTCCCTGTTGCTTCTGCACCCAAAAGAAAAACAGGTGCAGAATCAGCAATGGCCGCAAGGTGGCGCTGGGTAATACCTGTGATTTCAGGGTGGGGTTTTTTTTCAGTTTAGTTTTTGTTTCATTTTTTAATATTGGGGTATGGATCCAAGGGCATTTTTACCTCTGAGTCACACCCTTCAGCCCATTTTTAAAAAAAATTTGTATTTGTTTTTGGTACTGGGGATTGAACCCAGAGGCCTTCTATTTCCAAGCTAGGCCCCGGCCTGACATTATTTCTTTATTTGGGAACAGGGTCTCACTAGGTTTCTGAGAGCCTTTCTATGTGTTGCTTCTAAACTGCTGAAGGCCTCACCAAGTTGCTCATGCTGGCCTTGAACATTTGGGATGGAAAAAATAAAACCACCTGAGGGACTCTGAGAAGCCCACCAAGCCACGACATGACAGGGACAGCCCTGTGAGAGACTGAACCAGTGGACTCAGAGAAGCCAGGCGCAGGTCCTGACCACAGACATTGTGGATAATATTTGCTGTTTCAAACTGCTAAGTTTGTGTTTGTTTATTTGTGTTCTGGGGGTTGACCAGGGGCATTCTACCTCTGAGCTACATCACCAGCCCTATTATATATATATTTTTTTGTTTTGAAACAGTCTCACTAGGTTGAGAGACTCACTACTTGTTAAGCCTGTCCTCAAACCTATGGTCCTCCTTTCTCCACCTCCCAAGTATTGGGATTATAGGCATGCACCACCATGCCTGGCTTCATGCTGCTAAATTTTAAGGTAATTTTTTACACAATAACACAAATAAACTTGTGTCATATGTAGTATTACTATCTACCACAGCCTGAAAACAGCTGTTACCTGAACAAAGGGCTTCGTCAGTCCTTTTCTTCAAATGGAAAGAACCTTCCCCACCTGGCAGTTAAACTGCAATGTCTCTAAGCAGGTATATGTTCACAAAGAAAAATGACCTTGCTTTGAACTCAACCCAGAAAATATTAACAGATGCAAACTGATGTACCAAGATCTTGAAAAAGGAATTTCCATGAAATTTCTCATAACTTTAAATTTTCCTTACATCGAGTGCATTTCAAACTTGTAAAAACAAAAGACACATTCAAATCAGGTAGAAATCACACGTTTTTATTGAGAACTTCATTCACACCGTTTCCTCGCTTGGCTGCTGCTCTGGCAACGCAGGTTACAACCTCTGGAGAACATGACATTGGACCAGACATGAGAGCCAGAGTGAACGCGGCCCCAAACCCGGGCTTTCAGAATTCTTACACCTGCAGGAACTGGACAGTCCAGTCTCCACCTTCTCAGTGTAGACAACCTGGAGCCCAGTGCGAACCTGGGAACAAGATGCACCAGAATGGGCTACGGTGCCCCTCTTCTGCACAGGGCAAGATGGATGGGGAAACCCAGATCTGACCACCGGCCTCCCACGCCATTGCTTCAGAAGGAAGAGGCTTTGCTTCTTTTTACCAAAGAGGAATCAAGTCTGCTAAAAGGGACACAATGAATCAGAATAAATCATCTCACTCACAAGAAACATTTCTGGATGATTTCTGGTTGCTGAGAATATCCAGCACATTGTGTCAAAGTGGCAAAATTCCAGACAATCTAATAAAAGAAAATTCACAGGTGGCAGCTGCGTTCACTGGTAGGTTCATGTAGGACATGATTCCTACACACCCCCATTTTTTCAGTGTATATGGAAAGGGCCAAGACCCCGATCATCAGAATAAGTTATTTGGTACATTACAGTGCACAGAATGATAGAAGGATAGACACTTTCTTGAAGGTGATTTAAAGGCTCTCTACCAAAGGTCCACATCACTCTGGAAGGACTGCAGCCCAGGGCGCAGGCCCTCATCAGCTCGGCTTCTCCTCCTCTCTGGTGGTGGTGGCCTCCGTGGGCACGGCTTCCTCTGCGCGTTCTGCTGGCTTCTCCTCGTCCTCCTCGTCGTCTTGTGGATAGAGGTCCGGGTATTTCTGCATGCATTCCTGCATGGCCCGGAACTGGTTGACACAGTCTGAGCCCTTGATTTCCTCTGTGCTATAGTGGAAGCAGGAAAAGGCCGACTTGAATTGTTCCCCACAGGGGCTGCTGGCCATCGCCAAGGCACGGGCAGTTCCAGTTAATGTCTCCAATTGGCAGTATCAACCCTGGAACAGGAAGATGGGCAAGGGAATGGAAGAGAGGTTTTCTAAACCCGGTGTGGTGGCACAGGCCTGTCATCCTAGTCCTCAGAACATGGGGAAACAGTCCAGTTCCCACAGAGCCTGGCAAGTCCTCCCCCATGGACTTACCTCTGGATCTGGATCCAGATCAGGCTCAAACACCTGGTACACAGGCAGCATTCCTTGGCCCAGCTGGATAGAAGTGGCCATTGGCATTCTTCTCCATGTGGTATACTAATATATATTGTAAGCCACCTTGGAACCACAAAAATAAAATAAAATAAATGCCATTCACATCACACATGGTCCTTCACTCCAAGCCTGACACTCTACGCTGGTATCTAAAGCCCTCGGCTGAATTCCTCTTAATTCCAGTGTAGAAAACTTCACTGATCCACAATCTCCTGTTTCTACCCTCATTTACTTTTTATTTTTATTTTTTATTTTTGTGGTACTAGAGACTGAATCCAGGGGCATTCTAACTCCTAGTTACACCCCTAACCCTATTTTTAAATGTTTATTTTGAAACAGAGTCTTACTAGGTTGCTGAGAGTCCCATTACTTGCTGAAGCTGTCCTTGACCTGCGATCGTTCTGTCTCAGCCTTGGATGTACTGAGATTTCAGGCATGCATCAACACACTGAGCTGCTGACCTGGCATTTTAAAAATGAAATACAGAGGAGTGTTGGCAGCTCACCACCAACACCTTCAACAGCTGCAGGGCAAGCTCTTATGCATTCAGCTTCACCTGGGACTTGAGAAACCCTTTTTTTTTTTCTTTTTGTGGTACCAGAGATTAAACCCAGGGGCATTTTATCTGCAAGATACACCACCAGACCTGTTTTTAATTTTTTTTAAATTTTAAAACAGGGTATCACTAAGATTTGGAGGGCCTCACCAAGTAGCTAAGGCTGGCCACAAACCTGGGATCCTCTTGTCTCAGCCTCCCAAGTATGAGAAATCCTTTTACAGGATTAGGCTTCATGGCCTAACTCCATGACGCATGCAATTTCTGGGCTTCATGGGGTCCAGGTCAGGCTCCCAGCCAGGGCCCACAGATTCCCAGAGCCCAAGCCCTTTCCCCACTTCTCACTGCATCTCCCTCTTCCAGTGCTGCCCAAGGAAGTCTGCCAACAGTCCTGAGCAAACAGTTGTCCAAGGAAACACTGCTGCCATGTGAAGATCATAACTCAGTCTGCAGAAGTTCTTCTTGAGAGCTGGGAGGAGAAAGTGCTGACAGTGGTGGTACCAATTAGCATCTCCGGGACACAATGTAAATCAACAAAGATGGTAGTTTCAGCAGTTCAATTAATGTACACAGAAGTACATTTTGTTTGTTTGTTTGTTTGTTTGTAGTACTAGAGATCGACCAAAGGGGAATTCTCCCTCTGAGCTGCAACCCCAGCTCTACTTATTTTGAAAGTTGCTGAAGACTGGCTTCAAACCTATGATCCTCTGTCTCAGCCTCCCAAGTACTAGGATTTCAGGTATACCACCATGCACAGCTAGATGTACAAATATTTATTTATTGATTGATTGATTGTCTTGGAATTGAATCCAGGGGCATTCTACCTCTGAGCTAGACCTCAAGTCCTATTTTATTTTTTATTTTGAAACAGAGTCACATTGAGTTTTAAAGGACCCTGCTAAGTTACTGAGAATGTTTCTGAACCTGTAATCCTCTTGTGTCTGCCTCCCATGTACTTGGGATTATGAGCACCACTGTGCCCAGCTGGAATATATAGTTTGAAAATTTCTAAGCATGAAGAAGACTTCACTCCAGTGGCAGCTACTTCAAGCTCTTCAACCATATTTATGGCCAATTTGTACCCAAAGTCTTGTCAGTTATCATCATGGGCATTGGAAGTGGGTTTTGACAGTAATCCCAGCACCTAGCATGGGTTTGCAGCCAGCCTCAGCTACAGAGTGAGGCTCTCCACAACTTAATGAGACCCTATTTCAAAATAAAGAATAAAAAATAGGGCTGGGGGTATATAGCTCAGAGGTAGAATGTCCCTGAGTTCAATCCCTAGTACCGCAAAAGAAGGGGGGGGGAGGCTTGGGGCATAGCTTGAGGAATAATGGCCCTGGGTTCAGTCCACAGTACAAAAAAGTTTTTGATTGATGAACTGAGTGTCTGCTGACTCTAGCAGTCTCTAGAGTGACATCTTAGTCTCAAGTGACCATCGCTCTATTGGGCTGTGAAGCAGAGTGTGCAACAGTTTTGACTGAGCGGAATCCTGCTGCTAAGAAAACAGCTTGTGTTGAGTTTCCTTTTGGTGTCAGGTGATTGTAGAGCCAGCACCTCATAGGACAATCCACATGACGGCGCCTGTGCCTCCCTGCTGGAGACCTTGTAGATGCTGCAGGATTCAGTCTCATAACCTGACTGAGCAGACGCATCCCTGTCCCCCTAACCTACCTGTAACTGCCAGAGGCCACCGCATCCACCCTTCACACTTCATCACTGTGACGCATCCAGCTGCTTAGGTCAGTGCAGAAACTCAGGAGAGAAGAGGCAGGAGGGTTTCAGTAGGAGAAACTGCCCTGCCCTAAGGCTCAGCACAGCCTCAATACTTTGGAAGAAATGATACTCACCACATACAGAGTGGGCCATACAGAGCAGACCTTCAGTCCACATAGCTGAAGCAGTAAATGGTCTTCCAGGAGCAGAAGATGTCCTGTGGGAAAGGCCCCAGCCATCTGCCCCTGAAAGGCTGTCACCCAGCCTCCTGAGAATGCCCCTGGGCCGAGACCCCTCTAGGACTCTTGGCCAGGAGGAGGAAGGCCCATGGCCGTGGGAGACACTACAACATCTCCCCACAGCCCAGGACCAGGGGCATTTCCAACCTGCGCAATGTTGGAAGGCAGGGGAGGGTTTCCCTAAGGGCTGATGTTTTTACCTTTGGTCACCAGCACCCAGAGTCAGGGCCTGATCCCCTCACTCAGGCCTCCAGATGCCAGAGCCAGATGCACTGTATACTAGAGGTTTCTCCTGAGGAAAGGCTGGGTGAGCACAGAAAAGGGAGTTAATACTGACCAGATCTGGGTGGGAATATCCAATGTCTGGTTCCATTTCTAACTTATATTGATGAAATAAAGTATAGGATTATTATCACCCTAATGGAGTACAGATAAAGCAAAGCCCAGAGTGGTTACTCAAGATCAGGCAGATCCGGATCAAGATAGATATCCAGCAGAGGGGTCCTGGTGTCCAGGAGGCTTCAGATGGCCTTGTGTGTCTGTCCAATGTCTGTTGGAGTCCACTGTGGTCAAAGCCAGGGTCCAGAGAACTGAGAAATATGTTAATTAGGAAGAGTTAGTCATCCCACAGTCTAGAGACTTATCTAACCATCACACTAAACCTCAGAACCGCCACAATTACGATTTAGCAACTGAAAACGACATAGTCAACCATCTATAAAATAAAACACTGCAGTGTGTTACCTGTTGGTGTTTTCCAGCTCAGCAGCCTGCGTTCACAGGAGACACCTTCTAAGTAAATAGTAAAGGAAACTTCTGCTCCCCTTTCACTGGAGCTACTTGGGTAGATCCAAGTTGAATCTTTGGGGCCAGCAGGATCAGCAACGGGTCCTTATGATCTGGGTGGATTTCTCCAGGTGACCTGCTTACAGCCCTGATTGTTGTTCATGGTGGTGGCCACAGGTTCACAACAGGGTTTTCTGGTGGAGAGAGAGCCTTTTGTGCCACTAGCTCTTGGGAAGACAACTGGCTTTCAGGCCTCAAGGCCATACTAGAGAACCATGCTGGAAGTGGGGTGTTCTCACTGGGGCCTCACAGAGGAACAGCAGGCAGGCTCTGTCTACTCTACTTGGAGCTGCCCAGGAGAATGACAGACTTTCTGCAGTCTCCTCTGGGTGGGGCTGGAGAGAGGAGGGGCCTGGCTGTGTCTTTGCTCCCAAAGTCTCCCATCTGGAATAATAGTCAGGTTCTCTCTACTGTTCTCCAGGCTGGGCAGGGGAGTGGGAGGTAGGCTGTCTCTACCCTCCTGCAGACTGCACAGGGGAATAGTAGGCAGGCTGTGTCTCCTGCCCTATTCTGCCCTGACTCTGTGCCCTCCATGGCCAGGGAATGTCAGAGAGCAGGAACAGGGAGGCAGGAAGGGAATTCTCATGGGCTCTCCAATTTGGAGACAGTGAAGGCAGAAGTATCTGTGGGTTTGGAGGTGGCCCAACCCCTGATGCTTCCACCTAACCTGGAGTGCATCTCGGTCACTCCATTGGCAACATCTGGTAAGTAGCTGTTGTGAGGTCAAATATTCATTGGACACAGAGCCAGGTCCAACGTGGGTTATGTATGACCCTCAAGATCCTGGGGTTCAGGTGTATCAAAGCAGCTCATGAGAACTTGATGAATACTCACCCTGGCTGAGCCACAGGTGAGCAGGATGGGTTTAGCTGATGGCCTCTGGTTTGAGTGTACAGTGAACATCTGATAGATGATGTTTTGTGCAAAGGGAAATGTGAGTGGGCACCTTGTATCTCCCTGCAGGGCCTGCTCCTTCAGCTCCTTGGAATTTGTGAGCAAACAGTGGAGGAGGACACCCAGAATCCAGATGTCCATCCCAGAACCTTTGTTGGTCCTGGTAGAACTCAGGATACAAAGTGGAGAGCACCACAGGAGGACTGCAGCTGCTGCCCAGTGATGATCTTGTGACTCAGCCCAAAGTCCATGAGTTGGAGAATCTCACTCTAGCTGCTATTTGTCGGAGTCCACTGTGGTCAAAGGTAGGGTCCAGGGAACTGAGAAATTTAACGTTGGAGTGCAGTACCTGCTTGGTGTCCATCTCAGCGTCCTGCTTTCACTGAGACACCTTGTAAGTATGGAATACTTAATATTCAGCTCAGATGGGTTTGGCTGATGGCTTCTGGGTCTGGTCTACAGTGAACATGCGATCAGTGATGTTTTGTGCATTGGTGGAGAGGTGAGCGGGCACCCCATAGCTCCCTGCAGAGCCTGCTCCTTCAGCAGGGAGGGAGTTTGTGAGCCAACATTGGAGGAGGAAGCCCAGGCCCCAGGAGTCCATCTTGGAGCCTTATGCTTGGTCCTAGTAGATCTCAGGGAGCAGAGTGGAGAGCGCCACACGAGGACTGCAGCTGTTGCCCAGCCGTGATCTTGCAGCTCAGCCCAAAGTGATGTGTTGGAGCTTCTCACTCTAGCTGGTATCTTTCAAGTCCACTGTAGTCAAAGTTAGGGCCCAAGAAGCTGAGAGATATGATAAGACGTTAGTCATCCCACAGTGTACAGATTTAGTAGACTATCACACTAAACTCCAGAGATGCATAAAATTATGCTTTATCATTTTTTGTGGTATTGGGGGTGGAACCCTGGGGCCTTCTACCTCCAAACTACACTCCCAGACCTATTGTATATTTTATTTGGAAACAGGGTCTCACTAAGTTGCTGAGAGCCTCACTAAGTAGCTGAGGTTGGCTTCAAACCTGTGCAGTCCTCCTGTCTCAGCCTCCCAAATGCAGGGATTACAAGCATGCTCCACCATGCCCAGCTATGCTTTATCATTTGAAAGTGACATAATTATATGTATAATAAGATGCTGGAGCGCACTACCTGTTGGTGTCCATCTCAGCAGCTGCTTTCACTGGAAACTCCTTATAAGTATATCAGACAAGGCACATTTGTTCATTTATACTGGATCTACTTGGATGGATCCAGGGAAAATCCTTTGGGGCCAGCAGGGAACAGCAACAGGTCCTTATGATCTGGGTCACAATTCTCCAGGTTACCTGCTTCCATCCCTGATTGTTGTCCATGGTGGTGGCCACAGGTGCACAACAGGGTTGCCTGGTGGTTGGGAAAACTTTTTGTACCAATAGCTCCCAGGAAGACAAGTGGCCTATGGGTCTAAAGGCCATGCTGGAGGTCCAAGCTGGGAGTGGGGGTGCTCTAATTGGGACCTCACAGAGGAATAGCTGGCAGGCTCTGTCTATTCTTCTCCAAGCTATGCAGGAGAATGACAGGCAGGCTCTCTGTAGTCTCCTCTGGATGGAGCTGGAGAAAGGAGGTGAACTGGCTGTTGCTTTGCTCCCAAAATTCTCCACTTGGAAACAACAGGCAGGTTCTCTCCTTTCTCCTTTTTGAGTCACACACACTGCTAGACAGTGAGTCTCCTCCAGCCTGGGCAGGGGAGTGACAGGCCACCTGTGGCTGCCTTCCTCACTGTACAGAGAAGGGGCGGCAGGCTGTGGGCAGGCTGTGTCTCCTGCCCCCCTTTATCCCTTTATCTTATTTGGGTAGTGAATACTCAGAGAGCAAGAAGGGGGAGGCAAGACGAGAACACTCATCAGATATCTGCACTAGGGGGAGCGAGAAGGGAGAAGTATCTGTGGGGATGGAGGCGGCCCAATGCCTTGATGCTCCTGCCTAACCTGCAGTGCACCCTGGCTCACCCCATTTGCACTATCTGCTATGTGACCACTGGGTAATCAATCATCTTTTGTACATAGGTAGCACTTCTGCTGTGGGCTGTACACTAGGCAACACATGGCCCTCAAGATCTGAGGTTCAGGTGTTTGGGGAGCAGCTCATGAAGAATCGGTGGATACTCACACAGACTAAGCCAGGGATGCCCAGATAAGTTTAGCCAATGGCCTCTGGATCTGGTCTCCATGAACATCTGATCAGTGAGGTTTTCTGCATCAGTAGAAAGGTGAGCGGGCACTTCGTAGCTCCCTGCAGGGCCTGCTCCTTCAGCTCCTTCAGGAGAGAGAGTTTGTGAGCAAATGGTAGGGGAGGACACCCAGGCCCCAGATGTCCATCTTGGAGCTTTATGCTTGGTCCTGGGAGAACTCAGGGTGCAGAGTGGAGCGCGCCACACGAGGACTGCGGCTGCTGCCCAGCGGTGATCGTGTAGCTCAGCCCATAGTCATGAGTTGGAGCTTCTCACTCTAGCTGCTCTCTGAGTCCAAGTCCATTGTGGTCAAAGTCAGGGCTCAGGGAGCTGGGAAATATGATAACTAGGAGAAGTTAGTCATCCCACAGTGCACAGAGTTATCTAACCATCACAAACCCACAGATGCATCCAATTGTGATTTATCAATTGAAACAACATAATACAGACATGAATGAAAGAAAATGCTGGAGTGCATTACCTGTTGGTGCCCATCTCAGTGGCCTGCTTTTGCTGGAGATAACTTGTATGTATAAAATACAGGGCACTTCTGTTTCCTTTTCAGTGGATCTACTTGGGTGGATCTGAGGCAAATCTTTGGGGCCAGCACGTAACATCAGGTCCCAATGATCTGGGTCACAATTCTTCGAGTTTCCTGCTTCCAGCAATGATTATTGTTCATGGTGGTGGCCACAGGTGCACAACAGGGTTGCCTGGTGGAGGGGAAATCTTTATGTGCCAATAGCACCTGGAAGGACAAGCTGGATTTGGGACTCAAGGCCATGCTGATAATGGGGTGCTCTCACCGGGGCCTCACAGAGAAACAGAGGCAGGCTCTGTCTACTCTCCTCAGATCTCTGCAGGAGAATGACAGTCAGGCTCTCTGCAGTCTCCTCTGGGGAGGGCTGGAGGAAGAAGGGGGCCTGGATGTATCTTTGTTCCCAAAGTCTCTCCTGGGGAACAGCAGTCTGTGCTCTACTTCAGGGTTGGCAAGGTAGTGGCAGGAAGGCTGTCTCTACCCTCCTACAGACTGTCCAGGGAATGGAAGGCAGGCTGTGTCCTCTGTCCCCCTTCTTCCCTGATTCTGTGACCTCCTTGGTGGGGGAATGCTCAGAGAGCAGGAATGGGATTCAAGAAGGGAGTGCTCACTGGCTCTCCACATTGGAGGGAGAGTGAAGGCAGAAGTATCTGTGGGGATGGAGATGGCCAGATGCCATGATGCTCCCTGCAGTGCACCCTGGCTCACCGGGTTTCACACTCTGGTAGGTGGCCAGTGGGTAGCCACTCATTCTTTTGGACATAGGTAGCCATTCTGGTGTGGCTTGTACCCCAGGCAATGCATGACCCTCAATATCCTGAGGTTCAGGTGTTTAGGGAGTGGCTCATGAAGAATTGGAGAATACTCAGGCTAAGCCAGGGATGCCCCAGGTGGGTTTGGACAATGGCCTCTGAATCTGGTCTACAATGAACATTTGATCAACGAAGTTTTCTGCATCAGTGGAAAGGTGAGCTGACACCTTGTAGCTCCCTGCAGGGCCTGATCCTTCAGCTCCTCAGAGGTGGTATCTTGAGGAGAGGGAGGGAGCAAAGAGTGGAGGAGGATGGCCAGGTCCTCGATGTCCACATCGGAGCTTTATGCTTGGTCCTGGTAGAACTCAGGGCGCAGAGTGGAGAGCGCCACAGGAGGACGGCAGCTGCTGCCCAGCGGTGATCGTGTAGCTCAGCCCAGTCATGAGTCGGAGCGTCTCACTGTAGCTGCTGTCGTCAGAGTCCACTGTGGTCAATGTCAGGGCCCAGGGAGCTGAGAGATAAGATAATTAGGAGATGTTAAGTCATCCCACAGAGTACAAAGTTAAATAATCATCACCTTACAATGCACAAATGCATCCAATTGTGATTTATCATTTGAAAATGACATAACACAGTATCTATAAAAGAAAATGCTGGAGTGTATTACCTGTTGGTGTCCATCTTAATGACTGCTTTCACCGCAGACACCTTGTAAGCATATAAAACAGGAACCTCTGTTTCCTTTTTACTAGATGTACTTGGATGGATCCATGGAAAATCTTTGGGGCCAGCAGGCAACAGCAACAGGTCGTTATGATCTGGATCACAATTCTCTGCATTACCTGCTTCTAGCCCTGACTGCTGCCCATGTTGGTGGCCACAGGTGCACAACAGCGTTGCCTGGTAGAGGGAGAGTCCTTTTGTTAAAATTGCTCCTGAGAAGACACTGTCTTGCTGGGCATAAATGCCATATGAAGGGCCATGTAGGGAGTGGAGGTGCTCTAATTGTGGCGTCACAGAGGAACAGCAGGCAGGCTCTGTCTACTCTCCTCAGATCTTTGCAGGAGACTGGCAGTCAAGCTCTTTGCAGTCTCCTCTGGGTGGGGCTGGAGGAAGGAGGGGCCTGGCTGTGTCTTTGTTCCCAAAGTCTCCCCTGGGGAACAGCAGGCAGGTTCTCTCTCCTCTCCTCCAGCCTGGACAGGAGTGTCTGTGGAGTGGCAGGCGGGCAGGGTCTTCTGACCCCCTTCTGCTCTGATTCTCTATTCTCCTAGGAAAGAAAATGCTCAGACAGCAAGAAGGGGAAGGTGGAATGCTCACTGGCTTTCTACATTGTGAGGAGAGTGAAGGCAGAAGTCTCCATGGGGGTGTAGGTGACCCTTAAACTGGAGTGCCTCTGGGCTCACCACATTTGCACTATCTGGTCGGGGGCCACTGTGTGTCCTAATACTCTCTCAGACACAGACAGCCATGTTCAGTGTGACATATCCCAAGCAACACTCTTACCATCATGGGGTTCAGTTACTGGGGAACCGCTCATGAGGAATTTGTGAATACTCACCCTGGCTCAGCCTCGGGCACCTCAGGATTGGTTGGTTCACAACCTCTGGGTTGTGTCTATAGTCAACATGTGATGAATGATGGTTTGCACATTTGGAAAGGCGAGCTGCTACCTTGTAGCTCCCTGTAGGGCCTGCTCCTTCCGTTGTTTGTGAGCAAATAGTGGAGGAGGAGGCACAGACCCTAGATGTCCATCTCAGAGCCTTATGCTTGGTCCTGGTAGAACTCAAGGTGCAGAGTGGAGAGCGCCACAGGAGGACGGCAGCTGCTGCCCAGCAGTGATCATGTAGCCCAGCCCAGTCATGAGTCGGAGCGTCTCACTGTAGCTGCTGCTGTCAGAGTCCACTGTGGTCAAGGGCCTGAGAGATACATTAATTAGGAAGAGTTAAACATCCCATCGTGTACAGAGTTATATAAAACCCACAGAAGCATCCAATTGTGATTGAACAATTGAAAGGGACATAATACAAGCATTCAGGAAAGAAAACATTGGCAACCATTACCTCTGGGTGTCTATCTCAGCAGCCTGCTTTCCTGGAGACACCTTGTAGATTATGGTAATACTTAGATCGGTTTGCCTGACCGTGTCTGGTCTACAATGACCATCTGATCGATGATGTTTTCTGCATTGGTGGAAAGGTGAGTGAGCACCTGCTTGATCCCTGCAGGGCCAGCTCCTTCAACTCCTCAAAGGTAGTGTCTTGAGGAGAGGGAGTTTGTGAATAGTGGGGTGTACACCAGGCCCCACATGTCCATCTCGGAGCCTTATGCTTGGTCCTGGTAGAACTCAGGGTACAGAGTGGAGAGCGCCACAGGAGGACAGCAGCTGCTGCCCAGCGGTGATCGCGTAGCCCAGCCCAGTCATGAGTTGGAGTGTCTCACTGTAGCTGCTGCTGTCAGAGTCCACTGTGGTCAAAAGTCAGGGTCCAGGGAGCTGAAAGACATGTTGGTTTGGAGAAGTTAGTCATCCCAGTGTACAGAGTTATCTAGCCATCACACTACAAGATGCATCCAATTGTGATGATTTGAAAATGACATAATACCAGCATAATATGAAGAAAATGCTGGAGTGTGTTACCTGCTTGCTGTGTGTATCTCAGCAGCCTATTTTGGCTGGAGACACCTTATAAGTATATAACACAGGGCGCTTCTGGTCCCCTTGCACTAGAGCTACTTGGATGGATCCAGGGTGAATCCCCAGGGCCAGCAGGCAACAGTGACAGGTTCTTATGATCTAGGTCACAATTCTCCGGGTTACCTTCTTCCAGCCCTGATTGATGTCCATGGTGGCAGCCACAGGTGCACGACATGGTTGCCTGGTGGAGGTTGAGTCTTTTTCTGTCAATTTCTCCTCAGAGGACAAGCTGGTCTGGGGGCCTCAAAGCCATGTTGGTGGGCCATGCTGAGAGTGGAGGTATTCTCACTGGGGCCTCCTAGAGGAACAGCAGACAGGCTCTGTCTACTCAGGGGAATGACAGGCAGGCTCTCTGGAGTCTCCTTTGAGTGGGGCTGGAGAAAGGATGGGGCCTGGCTGTGGCTTTGCTCCCAAAGTCTCCTCTGGAGAACAGCAGATGGGTTCTCTCTACTCTTCTCCAGGCTGGGCTGGGGGTGGCAGGCAGGCTCTCTTTACCTGCCTGCAGACTGCACAGGGGAATGGCAGGCAGGCTGTGTCTTCTGCCCCCTTTTGCCCTGTGTGGTCTTTTGACCAGGTAATGCTCAGAGAGCAAGACTGGGAGAAGAAAAGAGAACCCTTAGATGGTCTCCACATAGGGGAAGAGTAAATGCAGAAGGATCTGCTGGGGATGGAGCTGGCTTGATGGTTCCCCTAAACTGGAGTGCACCCGGGCTCACCAAGTTTGCACTATCTGGCAGGCATGGCCTAATAGTCTGAGTGTCCTGATATTATGGTGGACACAGACAGCCAGGTTCTATGTGTGATGTACCCCAAGCAAGGTATGACTCTCATCATTGTGGGGTTTGGTTCTTGGGGAGCGGCTCTGAGGAATTCATGAATGCTCACCTGGGTTCGTCCCCTCAGGAGCCTCAGGATTGTTTTATCCGATGACATCTGTGTTGTGTAGATGATGGCTTGCACATCTGCAGAAGGTCGAGCGGGCACCTCACAGCTCCCTGCAGGGCCTGCTCCTTCAGCTCCTCCCAGCTGGTGTCTTGAGGAGACAGTTTTTGAGCAAAAGTGGGGGAGGACCCCAGGCCCTCCATGTCCATCTCGGAGCCTTATGCTTGGTCCTGGTAGAGTTCAGGGTGCAGAGTGGAGAGCGCCCCAGGAGGACGGCAGCTGCGGCCCAGAGGTGATCTTGCGGCTCAGCTCAAAGTCATGAGTTGGAGCATCTCACTACAGCTGCTGCTGTCAGAGTCCACTGTGGTCAAAGTCAGGGTCCAGGGAGCTGAGAAATATGTTAATTAGAAGAAGTTAGCTATCTTACAGTGTACAGAGTTATCTAATCATCACGCTACAGCCCATAAATGCACCCATTTGTGATTTATCAATTGAAAGCAAAAAAAACACAGGCATCATGAAAGAAAACTCTGGAGTGCATTACCTGTTGGTGTCTATTTCAGCAGCCTGCTTTTGCTGAAGACACCTGGTAAATATTGGAAACAGGGCATTTCTTTTTCCTTTTTACTGGATCTACTTGGGTGGATCCAGGTAGAATCTCTGGGGCCAGAAGGCAACAGCAACCGGTCCTTATGATCTGGTCACCATTCTCCGGGTACCTGCTTCCAGCCCTGACTGTTGTCCGTGGTGGTGGCCACAGGTGCATTTCATGGTTGCCTGGCAGAGGGTGAGTCTTTTTCTGCAATTTCTCTTCAGAGGCCTCAAGGTCATCCTGGAGGGCCATGCGAGGATTGGGGTGCTCTCACTGGGGCCTCACAGAGGGACAGCAGGCAGGCTCTGTCTACTCTGCTCAATGCCTCAGAGCTGCGCAGGAGAATGACAGGCAGGCTCTCTGCAGTCTCTTCTGAGTCAGGCTGGAAAAATAGGGAGCCTGGCTGTGTCTTTGTTCCCAAGGTCTCCACTGGGGAACAGTAAGCAGGTTCTCTCTACTTTCCTCCAGGCTGTGTAGGAGAGTAGCAGATGGGCTCTGTCTTCTGTTCCCCTTCAGCCCTGATTCTGTGTCCTCCCTGACCAGGGAATGCTCAGAGAGCAAGGAGGAGGCGGGAAGTGAATGCTCACTGGCTCTCCACTTTGGGGGAGAGAGGAGGCAGAGGTATCTATGGGCATGGAGGTTGCTCGACGCCTTGATGCTCCTGCCTCACCTGGACTGCACCCTGGCTCACCCTGTTGTACTCTCTGGTAGGTGGCCATTGTGAGGTCAAATATTCTGGTGGACACAGCCAGGTCGGGATTGGGTCATACTCTAGGCGACACATGACTCTCATGATCAAGGGGTTTGGTTTTGGGGAGTGGCATATGAGAAATTGGTGAATACTCACGCTGGCTCAACCACGGGTGACCCAGGATTGGTTGGGCTGACGGCCTCTGGGTTGCGTCTACAGTGAACATGTGGTGGATGATGTTTTGCACATCTGTGGAAAGGTGAGGGGGCATCTCATAGCTCCCTGCAGGGCCTGCCCCTTCAGCTCCTCAAGGTGGTGTCTTGAGGAGAGGGAGCTCATGAGCAAAGAGTGGAAGATGATGCCCAGGTCCCGATGTCTGTCTCAGAGCCATATCATGGTCCTGGTAGAAGTCAGGGTGCAGAGATGGAGAACGTCACAGGAGGACTACAGCCGCTGCCTGGTAGAGATCTTGCTGCTCAGCCCAACGTCAATGAGTTGGAGCATCTCACTGCAGCTGCTGTCTGTCAGGGTCTACTGTGGTCCAAGTCAGAGTCCATGAGCTGAGGGATATGTTAAGTTAGTCATGATGAGTTAGTCATCCGTAACACTAACACTCTTGTCTAACCAGCACACTAAAACCCACAAATGCATATAATTGTGATTTACTAATTAAAATGACAAAATACAAACATAAGCAAAAGAAAACGCTGTAGTGTGCCACCTCCTTGTTGGGGTCCATCGCAGCAGCTGCTTTCACTGGAGACACCTCGTAAGTCTATACTACAGGGCCCTTCTGCTCCCCTTTGGCTAGATCTACTTGGGTGGACCCAGGGCAAATCTTTGGGGCCAGCAGGCAACCGCAACATGTCCTTGTGATCTGAGTCACTATTCTCTGGGTTACCTGTTTCCAGCCATGACTGTTGTCCATGGTGGTGACCACAGGTTCCCAACAGGGTTGCTGCATGCAGTGGGTGTCTTGTTCTGTCAGTCGCTCCTGAGAGGACAAGCTGGCTTGGTGGACCTCAAGGCCATGGTGCTGGGAGTGGGGTGCTCTCACTGGGGCCTCACAGAGGAACAGCAGGCAGGCTGTGTCTCCTCTCCTCTGAGCTGTGAGGAAGAATGGCAGGCCTGCTCTCTGCATCTCCTCTGGGTGGGGCTGGGGACAGGAGGGGCTTGGCTGTGTCTTTGCTCCCAGAGTCCCTCCCCTCCTCCCGGCTTGGCTGGGGAGGGGCAGATGGGCTGCCCAGGGGAATGGCAAGCAGCCTGTGCCCCCTGCCCCCTTCTGCCCTGACTCCATGCCATACATGCTTGGTGGTTTCCACCTGCTTTCGCTGGAGACACCTTATTACCAAGCAGTCCAGGGCACTTCTGCTCGCCTTTCTCTTCAGCTCCTTGGGTGCATCCAGGCTGGACCTTTGGGCCATCAGGAAACTGCAGAGGCTCTCGTGATCCTGGTCCCAATTCCGCAGCTCACTCACCGCATGTGTGGTCAGGGTGGTGGCTGCACTCACAATGGGGTTGCCAGGTTGGGGCAGAGTCAGCCTCAGCCAATAGTTCCTGGGAGCACAAGCTGGGCTGGGGCAGCTCAGTCTGTGCTGGGTGCCATGATGGGAGTGGGCGCCCTCTCACGGGTCTGCACAGAGAAACAGCAGCCGGGCTCTGTCCACTCTGCTGCAGGGGACTCAGGTAAATCACCACACAGAAGAAGAGCAGCTGGGCTCTGTCCACTCTGCTGCGGGTATGCAAGTAAAGCACCAGAGGAACAGCAGCTGGGCTCTGTCCACCCTGCTGCAGGGGGCTCAGGTAAATCACCACACAGAGGAACAGCAGCCGGGCTCTGTCCACTCTGCTGCGGTATGCAAGTAAAGCACCAGAGGAACAGCAGCCGGGCTCTGTCCACTCTGCTGGGGGGGGGGTGTCACAGGTAAATCACCGCACAGAGGAACAGCAGCCGGGCTCTGTCCACTCTGCTGAGAGGTGCACAGGTAAATCATCAGAGGAACAGCAGCCAGGCTCTGTCCACTCTGCTGTGGGGCGCGCAGGTAAATCACCAGCAGGTTCTTCATGCTCTTCTCTGCGATGGTCGGCAGAAGGGGGACTGGGCTGTGTTTTTGCTCCCTATGTCTCTGATGTGGGGCAGCAGGTGGGCTCTTCTGGACAAGCTCTCGCTGGGCAGGCTCTTGCTGGGCTGGTGTTGCTGGGCAGCTCTTGCTGGGCAGGCTCTCACTGGGCAGACTCTTGCTGGGCAGGCTCTCGCTGGGCATGGTGTTGCTGGGCTGGTGTTGCTGGGCCTGCTGTGGGACTCTCCTCCACACTGGGCAGTGGGGTGGCAGGTGGCTGTAATGCTCAGGGGAACGGCTGGCCGGCTGTGTCTTCTGCACCCCTAGATGTTGCTCACTGGCTTGCTTTAGATGGAGACACCTTAGCTCTGAATCTCTTAGGGCACCTCTTTGCTTCTTGGCTGGATCCAGGGCGAATCTTCTTGGCCACCAGGCAGCAGCAGCAGGCTCTCATGATGCTGCCCAGAAATCTCTTGCCAACCTGCCTCCAGCCCCGGGTGACGTCAGGGGCTGCAGCCTCAAGGTCGTGCGGGGTTGCCATGCTGGGAGTGGGGGTCTTACTGGGGCTGCACTGGCTCTGGTCACTCTGCTCAGGGGTGCAGACCTCAGGCACTGGCACGTTCTCCTCTCCCTCTGCGATGGTCGGCAGAGAGGGGCTTTGCAGGCTCTGTTCACTCTGCTCAGCGGTGCGCACCTCAGGCACTGGCACATCCTCCTCTCTCTCTGCGATGGTTGGCAGAGAGGGGCTTTGCAGGCTCTGGTCACTCTGCTCAGTGGTCCAGACCTCAGGCACTGGCACGTCCTCCTCTCTCTGCGGTGGTTGGCAGAGAGGGACTGGGCAAGCTCTGGTCACTCTGCTCAGGGGTGCGCACCTCAGGCACTGGCACGTCCTCCTCTCTCTGCGATGGTTGGCAGAGAGGGGCTTTGCAGGCTCTGGTCACTCTGCTCAGGCGTGCAGACCTCAGGCACTGGCACGTCCTCCTCTCTCTCTGCGATGGTTGGCAGAGAGGGGCTTTGCAGGCTCTGGTCACTCTGCTCAGGGGTGCAGACCTCAGGCACTGGCACGTCCTCCTCTCTCTCTGCGATGGTTGGCAGAGAGGGGCTGGGCAGGCTCTGGTCACTCTGCTCAGGGGTGCAGACCTCAGGCACTGGCACGTCCTCCTCTCTCTCTGCGATGTTTGGCAGAGAGGGGCTGGGCAGGCTCTGGTCACTCTGCTCAGGGGTGTGCACCTCAGGCACTGGCACGTCCTCCTCTCTTTCTGCGATGTTTGGCAGAGAGGGGCTGGGCAGGCTCTGGTCACTCTGCTCAGGGGTGCGCACCTCAGGCACTGGCATGTCCTCCTCTCTCTCTGTGATGGTCTGCAGAGAGGGGCTGGGCAGGCTCTGGTCACTCTGCTCAGGGGTGCGCACCTCAGGCACTGACACGTCCTCCTCTCTCTCTGCGATGGTTGGCAGAGAGGGGCTGGGCAGGCTCTGGTCACTCTGCTCAGGGATGCAGACCTCAGGCACTGGCATGTCCTCCTCTCTCTCTGCGATGTTTGGCAGAGAGGGGCTGGGCAGGCTCTGGTCACTCTGCTCAGGGGTGCGCACCTCAGGCACTGGCACGTCCTCCTCTCTCTCTGCGATGGTCTGCAGAGAGGGGGCCCAGCTGTCTTTTACTTCTTTCAGGTGCCTGTGCCGAATTCTAAAGAGCTTGTGACTTTTCTTCAGGCTCAGCAGGTGAACGTTGAGCAGACTTTCTGTGCGCAGGCTTTCTTCTCTCCCCTCCGGGCTGAGCTGGCTTTCGCTGGGCAAGTTGTTGGCACTCTCCATCAGGCTGGCACTACTCTCTCCCATGCTGCCCAGGGGAATGTGTGGCAGGCTGTGTCCTCTGTCCCCCTTCTGCCCCGACTGTGAGTCCTCCTCATCCAGGGAATGCCCAGAGAGCAATGGGCTGGTGGGATGGGCAGGCTCGCTAGCTCTCAGTACTGGCGGGAGAGCAGAAGGTGTTGGAGGTGGTGCCCTGCCCTGATGTTTCTGCCTCACCTGGACTGCACCCTGGCTCATCCTCCATTGTACAATGAGGTAGGTGGCACCGAGATGATCAAATCATCTGTCTGACACAGACATCCAGGTGAGGTGTGGGTCATAACCCAGGCAACGCATCACCCTTAAAACCAAGGCGTTGGGCTCCTTGGGGAGAGGCTTGGGAGGAGGTGGTATGTCTTCTCCCTGGACCAGCCATGGGTGCCCTAGAATCTCATCAGCTGTCGGCCTCTGGGCTGGGTCTACCGTCAACAGCTGCCTGATGATATCCCGAGCCTCGGGTGAAAGGTGAGTGGGCTCCTTGTATTGTCCCCACACGACCCGCTCTCTCATCTCCTTAAAGCTGGTACTTTGAAAGGGGAGAGTCCCGGTTAAAATAAAGTGGAGGATCCCCAGGCCCCAGATGTCCACCTCGGGGCCGTATGGCTGCTGCTCGAAGATCTCAGGAGTGCAGAATGCGAGAGTGCCACAAAATGCTGTCAGCTGCTGCCCAGACTTGATTTTGCGGCTCAGCCCAAAATCAATGAGCTTCACGTTGCCCTCCCAGTCCAGCAGGATGTTGCTTGGCTTCAGGTCCCTGTGGACGATGCCTTCTTGATGGCAATAGTGCACCGCCCACAGGATCTGCCTGAACAGCCTCTGGGCCTCCTCCTCCCTCAGGCCGTTGGGCAGCTGGCCCCTGCTCACAAACTCCATGATGATAAAGAGTGAGTTCGGTGTCTCCACAATCTCAAAGAGCTGGACCACATGTTGATGTTCCGCTGTCCTCATGATCTCTACCTCCATCATGAAGGGGAGCCCATGCCTTGATTTGTCTATAACTTTTATCGCCACCTCCGTCCCAGTGAGGATATGGCGGGCCAGGTGGATGCTGCCAAAGGCGCCCCTGCCGATTTCCCTCTCGATGGTATACTGGCCCTTGAGGTCCTCCTCCCAGGGATTGTCGGTAGAGATGCCTGGACTCGCCTCCCTTCCTTCTTCCTTACCAGCCATATTAAAGACAAAGCCAAAATCTGAAATCCAAAGTCCTGAGCCAAAATTCAAACCTAAAGTCCAAAGTCCAAAGTCCAAAGTTAAAGTGAAGCCGAATCCAAATCCACACAAGTACCAAGACGCAGTCCTACAGGTCACCACACTAGAGCTCCCTGTATTCAATGGACAAATGCCCAGCAACTGCCAGGCCCTTATATAGCCCGTGCCTGACGCCTCACAGAGGCTCTTTGTGAGGTCACAGCTAGCATGGGCCAATCAGGTGAGGCATGGCCTGCCTGGGCTGTCTTACCTTTGGCCTCCAAGACCTTTCCCTTTTTAATATAGACTGGTGATTGGAGTCTTTTCTACATTAGTCTCCTAAATCTTGTAGAAACAAAAGTCGCACTAACTTTTCATCATGAAATTGGCTTTATCAGAGGTCTTTCTGTCTTCACCCAGCTCTGAGTTCCTATCTAACGTCCTGCAGTTCCACCTGAAGGACTTCCCTCACTCAGGACAGGTCTAGTGACCAACTCTTTTGGCTCTTGCTTATCTGCTGCTGTGGTTTGAGCGTGTGTGTCCCCGGCATTCCAGTTGAGGACTCAACCCCGGTGCACCAGTGTTGAGAGGGGCCTTCAGGAGGGGTTAGGCTATGAAGCTCCATTTCCAGGTGTACGTTTAGAAAAGAGTGAGCGTGTACAAGGCCCTGAGTTGAACCCCAGGACGACACACACACACACACACACACACACACACACACGCACACATTTATTAAACTGGCATGGTGACACAAACCTGTCATCCAAGCTAGTCAGGAGGTTGCAAGTTTGAGGCTCATTGGAAGGATGGGTAGAATCCCAATTACTGCAAAAAAATAAAAAGAAAAAAGAAAGAAAGGAAAAGAAAGGGCTTGATGTAGTGAGTTCAAGCCACCTACTCTCTCCAATGTGGAATGTCCTTGGACTTACCTCTGGAGGTTCAAGAAATCGACTTTTGTTTTTAATCAATTACCCAGCCTATGGTATTTTGTTACAGTGGCATGAGGAATACCTCTGTTCCTCTTTGTATGGGAAACATGCTTTAGCTGGCCAAAGGATTTATCATTTTAAATGTATCAACCTGCCAGGCATGGTGGCGCACGCTCGTAATCCCAGCAAGCTTTCAGACTCCAGATGGTGTTACAGACCCTGACAAGATCATCTGTCGGAGTCCTCTGGATGGTCATAGACACACACCGCATGGACCCATCTGATCTCCCCATGCCAATTACATACATATGTACCCTAAGCCGGGGGCCCCCTTACATCGCCCCTGTTCAGCTCGAAGCAGCTCGATGAGTCGTCGCCCTGATTCCTTTGCTATGGGTACATGTATGTATGTAAAAATGGGGTGACATTGATGGGAAATTAGCTCATGTTACATGTCTGTACACTTGTAAAAGTCAAATTGTATTTTCTGTACTTACCTTTGACCTGACAGGTGTCAGGAAGTTACTAGACAGAGGGGGAAATGTACCAGTATTGGGAACGGCCTAGTCACCCCCCCCCATGCCATTTTGGCATGAGGCTGTATTTCTATTTTCTGTATTTCTATCTTTCTAATAAACTTCTTTAAATCTTCAGCAACTGTCCAAGCTGTGCATATTTATTCTTAGCTTAGGACAAGAACCCGCAGTAATTTTCTGTTTTTGTTCATTTTGGCTTTTGTTTTGGGTTGGGGGAAAGTGTGTCCGGGACCCTAGCAGGGGTCCCTGGGGAACAGTTTCACCACAACCATACTCTCCCCAAACTGCAACATGATTATTAATATATTTCAAAAGAAAATGATATATTTCAAAAGTAGTTGTGTCAAAATGGCGGCTGACATGGGTAAAGAAAGGACTTGATTTCTGCCTACAACAGGCAGCTATTCCAATGTAAATTGACCTAGCTCAAAATAATTAACAAGTCAGTAGAGGAGAGCTAGGACTTGTGCTTTCTAAAGACAGATCTACATGATGGTCTAGGGAGGGTGGGGCAGGGTTTGACCTTGCCCTTCAGGAAAGCAGCTGCCTTGCCACACCTGGTTGGGAGGTACCTTACAGGGACAGTTACTACATCAGGATTACGTGAACAAGATGGAGGTCATGGGTATAAAAAAGGCTGAGTCCACGTGTAATTCCTTTGGCATACTCACTCGAGTCATCCCTCCATGCCAGTCTAGTATGGAGCTGTTCCTATTCTCTGTATTTCTGTTAATAAACTTCTTTAAATCTTCAGCAAGAGTTCGGGCTAATGTGTATTTATCCTTAGCTCAGAACAAGAATCCGTGGTTTTTCTCTGTTTTCCTGTTTGTGTGGTTGTGGTGGGGGAATTACTTCTCCCCTCACACACCAAACACATTTCAACCGCAACAGGTCATACCCCAGGCAACGCATGACCCTTAAAATCCAGGCGTTGGGCTCCTTGGGGAGCGCGGAAAGGGCAGTCTCTGCCCATGATTGCAGAAGCCGGGTCTGCTACTACCCTGGGAAGGCAGGGAATTTCATTTTGCCTCCTGTCTTAGTGGATTTCTTGTCTCTGCTGTCTAGTTTGGGCAAAGCTGAGGAAACCAGGTATGTTGTTTGTATTCCTCCTAATTAAAAAGAATCTGAGAAACACTCTGGCTTACTTAAATGAAATTTCTTTGATACCAAGAATTGTACCAACGAGAAGAAATAAGAAAAAGAGGTGTGGTGGCGCACTTGGGAGGCTGAGACCGGAGGATCGTGGTTCGTGGCCAGCCTCAGCTTCTTAGTGAGGCCCTCTGCAACTTAGTGAGGCCCTGTTTCAAAATAATAATAAAATAGGCCTGGGGGTGTAGCTCAGAGGTAGAATGCCCCTGGGTTCCATCCCTAGTACTGAAAAAAAAATTTAATGGAGGGCACGATACACTTTCTTGTATGTCAGCTTTTTTGTGTGTATGGTACTGTGGATTGAATCCAGGGCATTCTACCTTTGAGCTACACCCCCAGCCCTACTTCATTTTTAATTTGAAACAGGGTCTCACTAAGTTGCCAGGGCCTCCCTCAAACCTGAATCCGCCTGTCTCAGCTTCCCGGGTACCGCAGGCATGCACCATGGTGCAGGCTTGTGTGTCAGCTTTGAACTTTTAAGAAGCATATTCTCGGTGCATGCCTATAATCCCAGTACTTGAGAGGCTGAACTGGAGGATTGCAGGTTTGGGGCCAGCCTCGGCAACTTAGCATAGCCCTCAGCAACTGTTAGGATCCTGCTCCAAACTAAAAAATCAAACAGGGCTGGGGTATTGCTCAGAGGTAGAACAATTCATTCCCTGACACCACCAACCCCCTAGCGCGTTCTCAGAGGTAGCAGTCCCTCTGCGGAGGGGCCTTGGCAACGAGGTGTAGTTAGCACGTGTGCGGAGCCTCCACACAGCCCACCTCACATCTTCTCGCTTTGATTTCAGGGTGGATTATGTGGACTCTTTGGGGCGGTCCCGGCGCTGCATGAGAAAGGATTTGCCAGATTTGCTGGAGATGGATAAAAATCTCCAGGGGAGGCTGTACGTATGTGCTCTGCAAACCTTGGCCCAAGTCTTTTGTTAAGGCATAAGAATATTGATTGAATATTATATTGAGTCACTCTTTTGAAGGCCCAGAGTCCTGCCTTCCCTCTGGTAGCCCAAGGGGCAGCATGGGAAGGAAGGTTCCGTTAACTCATCGTTGTGCTGAGGCAAGATTCCAGGACGCTCGTGTAGCACGTGTGGTGCATGACTTAAATCAGTGAGGTGGAGGTGCCGTGAGCCAGAGGCCTCTGTCAGGAGCTGTCGTCTCCATCCAACTCCATCCGTCTCTGTGGTCCAGCGGCCGGAGCGGAAGCGTTGCGGCCTCTCAGTCCGTATCTGAAGACAGTTTTCGCTCTGTTCCCCGTTAGATTTATTAGTCCTGCTAACGAAAAGACCTTGTTGTCGGAAGATATGAGGAAGGAGCTTCAGCGCCAGCAGTGGGAGGAGGAGGAAAGGAGGCGCTGAGGAGGCCCGTGGGGCCCGTCCACTACGAAGACATCCGCGACCATGGTACGCTGGGCTCCGTCCTGCCCTTCAGTCTCAGCGGTGGCGGGCAGGAGGGCGGGTTCATAGAGCCACAGCCTGGCGCGGAAGTGGGAGCGTCTGCTGTAGAAATTCAGAGGAGGCCCGTGTCCACTTCAGAGCCCGACACACGGCCTGCTAATCCAAGAGCTCATTCCTGAAGATAAGTGAACTAGACAGCCATGGCCAAAAGTTAATCTTTTTATGGGTATCACTTCGCAAACAAGATGAAAACTTTTTTTTTTTTGTACTAGGGGTTAAATGCAGGGACATTCTGTCTCTGAGCTACATCCTGAGCCTTTTTAAATTTTTGTTTTGAAACAGGGTCTTAGTAGGTTGCTGTGAGAGTCTCACCAAATTTCTGCTGAGCCTGACCTCAAATCTGCGATCCTCTTGTCTCAGCCTCCCCAGTATTGGGATTACAGGCACGTACTCCATACCCAGAACAAAAACTCATCACGGCTTTTAGTTTGCTTAGCTGCATTTTAAAAACTTGTATGAATATCACTGTGTTTCTTTTTGTTTTGGTAGGAAGTTTGGCGTGACTGCAGTTTACTGATGAAGGAATCTAATCTTTCGAATAATTTTAACTTATTTCAGAGGCCCGGCAGCTTGGTGTTGGGTATTTTGCTCTTGCCCAAGACCAGGAGTTGACACACAAGCAAATGAAAACCTTAGAGATGCTGCGTGAGCAGGTACAAAATGGAATTCAACACCGATGTGAGAAAGGATTGGGCGGGCGGCTGAAAGGAAAATCCAGTAAATTAAATTAGAAATTAAAATCGCTATTCAAAATGCTGTCAACGGTTGCACAAAGGTAATTGCTCTTCTGTTTTGGTGTTCCAAACTTTAAGATTAGAAGTGTTCTAGACTTCCGGGAAGATGGCGACCGAGAAAAGCGGGGCTTAAGAGCCCCGCTAACAACCAATCTCCATTACCACAAAATCAGCGCCTTTCATAGCCAGAAAACACCATCACCAGAGAAACAAAAAAATCACTAGGCTCCAGAGAGAAAGCAGACTGAGAACAGAGCTCAGAGCCACAGAGAAGATAACTGGCCTCACGCCTGAGGACGCGGCAGCAGCGCCATACTGCCGGCGGCAGCGGCAAATTCACCGGATGGCTACAGCAAGCCGAGGTGAGCCGCCGTGGAACAGCCAGGCGGGATTTCTCGCCGCAGGTAAAATCTAAAGCTCCCAGTGGCTGAGCTCAGCACACGCCGCAGGGATTCAGAGTGGAAATCAAAACCAAGAAGAAATACGCCAGCCTTACGGCTGAGGGCGTGGCAGCGGCGCCATATTGCCACCGGCGGCAGCAGCAGAGAATTCACCGAATCCAGTACAGCTACATCTGCATACTCAAGAACAGTGAGTCAAATTGCGGGCCACAGAGGAGAAATCCCAGGACTGTACTCCCTGGGACTTGACCCAGTGGGGGAGGGGCGGTGGCAGAGATATCACACCATAGGAGAACGTGCAACCTGGCACCCCCCACAGTCTAAAGCAGCCTCTATCGACTCTCTGGGTCGGAGACTCTGTGATACAACCCAGTAAAGGAGTAGTGGGGTCTGAGATACTACTGACTCGAGATCCAGAACACCTTAAGTGAAGTCATAGTGACCCAAGGGAAGAACCTAGAGAAGGCACAAACTTCCTAAATCATGGGAAAGAGGAATAATACTGGAGCAATGAATGCCCACAACCCCATAACATCAGAACCCGATAAAACAGAAAATCAGAGATTTCTAGAAGATCAAATCAGGAAAATAACTGTAGAAATAATAGAGGTGCTTCAAAAAGAACTCAGAGAGAGCCAAAAAGAGATAAAGGATGCAATTAATGAAGTAAAGGCCTCAATTCAAAGCACAAACAACCGATTAGACCACATGGAGAACAGAATCTCGCTCTTAGAAGATGATCATTCCAAAAATGAACGCATAGTTTCTAATCTAGGAAAAAATATCTGACAGCAGGAATCTGATATTGAAGAAATATGGGCCCATTTTAAGAGAGCTAACCTAAGAATAATTGGAATAGAGGAGGGAAAAGAAAGTGAAACCAAAGGGATCAACAATCTCTTCAAGAAAGTAATAGCAGAAAATTTTCCAAACATAGAGCAAGAGGTTGATACACAGGTCCAGGAAACTTATAGAACTCCCTTTAGACAGGATCGGAGAAGAGGATCCCCACGCCACATAATTGTCAAAATGACCAATGTGGAAGCCAAGCAGAGAATCTTAAAGGCAACAAAAACAAAGGGCCAAGTGACATTCAGAGGCAAACCAATTAGAATCACTCCAGACTTCCCAAACCAAGTCATGAGAGCCAGAAGGGCTTGGAGTAACATATTCCAAACTCTGAAAGAAAACAACTTCCAGCCAAAAATTTCCTACCCAGCAAAACTTTCTATCAAATTAGATGGAGAAATAAGAAGCTTCCATGACAAACAGAAACTGAAGGAATTTTTGTCTTCAAAACCAGCACTAGAGAAAATACTCAAAGAGATTAACTACAAAGAAGAAATAGGTAACACACCAGAGAAACAAGAGTTTCCATCTAACAGTCAACTAAGATTGGTTATCTGTGGAGATTCATTACTTATGTTAGTCTTTTACCTATCTCTAAATGGTATTGTTTGCCTTTATTGTTGTTAATTTTTAGGATTTCTAGTTGGAATATTAATATACCTTCAGATATAGCATTTGGAAATATTTTATCCCATTCTATTAGTAACTGTTAACTCTGTTTACATTGTCTTTGGATATACAATATTTTTTTATTTTTTAGGGAGTTTGTATACTCTTCTGTTGCCTGTGCCATTGAAATCATATCCAAGAAATCACCGCCAATTTCAATGTTGTGAGGTTTTATGACCCAGATTTTCTTCTAAAAGTTTATAGTCTTAAGATTTATATTTAGGTCTTTTATCTATTTTGAGTTAATATTTGTATATGGGATTAGGTAAGGGTCCAACTTTATTCTTTTCCATGTAATTATTATGTTTCAACAATATTTAGTTAAAAGATTATTATTTCTACCACCAAATGTTCGTGGAAACCTTGTCAAAAATAACTTGACAATATAGGGAAGAATTTAGCTCTAGGCTTTTATTTAACTCCAATGGTTTATATATCTGCCTTTAGAATAGTACTATACTGTTTCAATTATTGTAGCTTTATATGGTTTGAAATCAGAAAATATATATCTTCTAGCTTTGTTCTTTTTCAAGATCGTTTTGGGTATCTAGAGTCCATATTCCATATTAGGATAGAGTTTTTTTCTGAAAAATAAATATATAAATATATGATAGTTTCACCTAAAAAAAATAGAAAAAAAATAATCTCTGGTAAGAAAGAAAGTAAAAAGAAATATTGAAATGTTATCTTTAAGTCATCAAAAGCTTGGTATCAGACAAATGAAACTGTTATGTGAGATTATCATTTTTAATTTAGGATAAATTGCTATAATATTAGATGTCAACCACTAAGCCAAGCATGGGAGGGAGGGATGGGGAGAGAATGGGTTGGGGATCGAGTGGGGGCTGACTGGGTGATGTGTGCATGTATGTCTACAAAAGTTTGTATCCCACTATGATGTATGAATACAGTGCACCAATTAAAAAAAAAGATTAGAAGTGTTCTAATTACTGTGGAAGAAGTAACCTATGAAACTTTGGTCATTTGAAGCTGGTTTCAGATGGGGTCCTTTTGGGTGGCCCATGTGAGAAAACGGCAAGTTCTTGAAGGGATCCAGGAGGAGAGGAGAGATGGGTGGTTTGCTGGAGCTTCCACGATGCCCTGCAACCGCGCTAAACTCCGCCAGGCCTCAGAGGGTTCTTGGAGTAGCACTCGAGACGTCTAGCTCTCGGTTCTATTTAGACAACAGATCAGAGGACCAAACGAGAAAATATAAAGGAAAAACGAAAGGCTATTTTAGAAGCAAGACTTGCCAAACTCCGACAAAAGAAGATGAAAAAGTCCAAAGAAGATGGCACAGAGGATGATGACACAGGTATATCACGGCTTCGGATTTTTACTCGAAAGGGAAAAGCTTAGTTCCAGTGAAGTCGCTCTGGTAGGGCTGGTGTGTGCAATTAGCCATTTAGTTTTTTCTCTATGGAAGCCAAAGATCTTTGAAGTACTGCCAGGAGCAATTTTTATAACCAAAGTAATACAGAATGGCTTTTTAGTATTTTTAGGCAGTGGGCAGGCATATTAACAAACTATATGTTGGATTTTTTTAGAATGGCACAGTTTAGTAAATGAGACTTAGAGAAAGAGTATTTTAAGATAAATTTAGTTGTGCACATAAATGTTTTAGGGCAAAAAATTTTTAATTCAAGTATACAAAAATGTTTGAGCTGTACATATTTATGAGCTAGTATGTGATATTTTGATACATGTAACCCTTGTATAGTTTTTAAATCATTGTAAACATGTCTGTTACCGCAAATATTTATCATGTCCTACAGTAATGCATTGAAAATTCCTTCTGAGCTTTCTAGATCTCAGCATGTTTGCGTATGTTTCGATTGCTTATACTATACTCATTCTTTATTTTTCCTACACTGAAGTCAAGTCAGTGTAGGAAAAATAAAGAATTTAGAGCATGCCGGGCCTGGTGGCACATGCTTGTCATCCCAGCATTCGGGAGGCTGAGACTGGTGGATCACGGTTCACAGCCTGCCTCAGCTACTTTGTGAGGCCCTTTGCAAATCAGTGAGACCCTGTTTTTTTTTTTTTTTTTGGTGGTACTGGGGTTCCTGGAAGCCCTTCTACCTCCAGGCTACACTCCCAGACTTATTTTTATATTTTTGAAACAGGGTCTCTTACGCCAGCGCGGCTGGCTTCGAACCTGCGCCATCCTCCTGTCTCCACCTCCCAAGCGTGGGGATTACAAGCGTGCACCACCATGCCCGGCTCAGTGAGACCCTGTTTCAAAATAAAGAATAAAAAGTAGGGCTGGGGCTGTCGCTCAGAAATAGAATGCCCCTGGGTTCTATCCCCAGACACGCAAATAAAATAAAATAACAATAAAAAAATAAATAATTTAGAGATAGGAGTAGAGACAGCTTAACAAATACCGGGCTCTAGAAGCTGGTGATTTGGACCTTGGAGCTTAACAGCCAGCACTGTTCAAGGCTGTGGTCAGACTCCTCGTTATAGTGTTATGAAGTAAAAGCTAAGCTGTCCTAGCAGAGACCCCGTCACAGATTGGCTCAAAGAAGACAGAACCCTGTTTCTACCCAGCACTTCTGAGGTGCCGGGCAGGCCAGTGGCTGTGCCTGGAGCGGCCACCCAGTCCTGGGCCCCAGGCCCCTGGTGAGTTCACTGCCTGGAGAGCTGGCTCCCCATCCAGGTCCTGCCCGCCCCGGGGAGGAGGAAGAGGGGAGTGGGAAACAGCTTCCGTTTAGGACTCTGAGTCAGTTACTACAACCTGTGCATTTAATTTTTTTTGTGTGTGTGGTACTGGGGATGGAACCCAGGGGCTTTATACTTTAGGACCTATTTTATATTTTATTTGGAAACAGGGTCTTTTCACTAAGTTGCTGAGAGCCTCACTAAGTAGCTGAAGTTGGCTTTGAACCTGTGCGATCCTCTTGTCTCGGCCTCCCAAGCGCGGGGATTACAAGCGTGCGCCACCATGCCGGGCCAACCTGTGCGTTTATATCCCGCTGGCCAGAGCTCAGTCCCCTGGGCTGTTCCAAGCTGCAGGCAGCTGGAAGTGGTCTCTCCATCAAGAGCATTCTGTTTCCAGCAGGGAAAGGGGAGTACGGGTGTCTAGGGACCTATAAAGGTTTCCCCAGCTTTCACAAACGCCTCGTGCCAAGGGATGGGCCACTTTCTAACTTCTGAGCAAACCCTCATTTAGCTTTGAAAAGAAACCAGGAAAAACTGAAAAAATGTGAAAGTCATCTGTCTGGTTCCATATAAATAGCGTCTCTGGAACATGTTAAGCTCCTCGTATTGTCCCTCTGGGTTTTGCTCTGTCCTCTGAACATCTGTCATTCCCAGAAAATATGAAGTGCCACCATGGTTCTTTTTAAAAATCTATTTTATTTAAGTTTTTAAAAGTGCAGTCAAAGTGGAGCAGCCTGCAGCACGTCCCGGCTCTGATCTCCTGCTCCTCTTGCCTCGCCTGGGATTGTGGGATTGTTACTTTGGTTGAGTGCTTTGGGAGTCTCCGGTCCTTTAGTGTTTGGCTTGTGAAGCAGAGGCACCGGAGGAATAAAGACCTGGAACCCCAGCCTGGGCTTCAGTCCTGGATCTTACACTTTTTCTTCTTTGTGGTACTGAGGATTGATCCCAGGACATTCTACCTCTGAGCTGCACCCCCAGCACTATTCTAGTTTTTATTTGGAAACAAAGTCTTACTAAATTGCTGAGGCTGGCCTTGAACCTGTGATCCTCCTGGAATCTAGCCTCCCAAGTACTGGGATTATAGACATGAACCACCATGCCTGGCTGTTTCTTGTGTGCCGGGGTCCAGCCCTAGCAGAGTCGGGGTTCTTGTGTTGATGAGGGGGAAACCGAGGCCGATAATGAAAGAAGAATGACCACACGAAATAGTCAACCTTCTTCATTTTATTCAGGATTTGTTATAGTTTTTATACTTTATTTTTTGATAGAAAAGCAAGAGCATAGTCATGCAAGCAGGATTGCCGAGGACAGTAAAAGTTATTATTTTTTATAAAGTTTAGGGCAAGGGTGCTAGACATTTATTTATTTTTATTTATTTCTATTGGTGCATTGTAATCATACATCACATTGGAATACAAGAGTGAGAGGATATACAAGCACACGTCATCCAATTAGCCCTCATCCAGTCCCCATTCCATTCCCTCCCCCTCCCTCAATCCCATGCTTGTTTGGTGATTAACTTTGATACATATGTTTATGTACCTCCTGCTTTTTAAAGAGGCTCCATCCTCCCCTATTCCATACCCTCTGATTGGTCACCTTAATTGCTTCACTATAGGGCCCTTTCTATAGCTCGACCACTTCCTGTTGCCCCTTTCCTCCTAGTTATTGTTGATTAGGGGAAGCATCTGGTTTTAATTTTCTGTGATATTTCTCTGTGCATGCCGCGTTGAAAATACTGATCCAACTCTTGATGGCCCCAGTTGTAGCCTGGCTACCCAGTGGACTGATCCAGACCTCACTGGCTCAAGCAGCGGCCTTGCCTCATGGGAGGCCCCGATTCTAGTCTCGCTGGCCCCGACACTAGCCTAACCCCTCAGCTAGCTCCGATTCCGGCCTCGGAGGCCCCAGCACCGGCCTTCCTCACGGCAGGCTCCGATGCTAGCCGATAGCCCCGGCATCGGCCTAACCCCTCGGCAGGCTCTGATCCAAGCCTCGGAGGCCTCAGTAGTGGCCTTGCTTCATGGAAGGCTCCGATGCCGGCCGCTGGCCCCGGCACCAACCTAACCCCTCGGCAGGCTCCAATCCCGGCCTCGCAGGCCTCAATAACGGCCGGCTCTGATGTGGGCTGCTGGTCCTGGCACCGGACTAACCCCTCGGCAGACTCCAATCCCAGCCTTGGAGGCCCTGGCACCAGCCTTGCCTCACAGCAGGCTCCAATGCAGGCCGCTGGTCCCGGCACTGGCCTAACCCCTCGGCAGGCTCCAATCCCGGCCTCGGAGGCCTCAATAACGGCCTTGCCTCATGGAAGGCTCCGATGCCGGCCGCTCGTCCTGACACCGGGCTAACCCCTCACCAGACTCCAATCCCGGCCTCAGAGGCCCCAGCACCGGCCTTGCCTCGCATCAGGCTCCAATTCCGGCCTCTCTAGCTCCAGCACCGGCCTAACCCCTCGGCAGGCTCCGATCCCGGCCTTGGAGGCCTCACTAGCGGCCTTGCCTCATGGAAGGCTCTGATGCTGGCCGCTGGCCCCGGCCCCGGCCTAACCCCCCAGCAGACTCTGATCCTGGCCTTGGAGGACCCAGTGCTAGACATTTAAACAATCATAGTGTATTTTGTCTCACTTCCCAAGGCTGACTGAAACCTTGATCTTATACAGTGGTTCAAACTAAGGTCAGTTTGAACTTACTGTTTGACCCAATAACTTTATCCTTGGGAAAGAATCTTTGCTGCCTGAGTCTCTCACAAGCCGCCGCCCATCAGTTTTAGTTATAATGTTTATACATAAAATTTCAATTATACATATTAACCCAAATAATCCTAAAATAATTTTAAGAAAGAAAGGAATGCTAGACATTCTTCATGGGGGATCTACGCCATTGCAGATCCCCTGATCGAGCTTTCTCAAGATCTGCATGATATGCGGTAGCCCTTGTGTGTGTGGATTTTTTGTGTGTGTATGTGTTACTGGGGATTGAACCCAGGGGCATTCTGCCTCTGAGCTACACCCACAGCCCTCTTTTATTACCTTTTATTTTTAGACAAGGTCTCACCAAGTTGGGGAGGGCCTCACTGAGTGGCTGAAGCAGGCCTTGAACCTATGATCCTCCTGTCTCAGCCTCCCAAGTACTGGAATTGTAGGCGTGTGTCACCACGCCCGGCTTTCTTAGTGTTTCTTACCTGTGCAGGATTGCTGAGATGAATTTTCCTTCAACCATAAAATGGGAATATGGAATTCTTTAGGTTCTTGTTACAAGAATTAAAAGACCCATTGCATACAAATACTTACCTCATTGCCTAGGCCATGATAGGTGCTTTGTAAACACTGTTAACTACTCTTAGTTATTGAGTTAATTTTGCATGTTTCGTCATTATTTATTGGTGTCTTTTATTTCCTTATAAAAAGCAGATGGAGATATTGTCGGGCCTTTGCCACCAGAACCAAAGGCTGTGCCGACTCCCCCTCCTGTCGCCCAGAGCAGCAAAGTAGAGGTGATCGTCCAGGAGAGGAAGGACACCACGCCCGGGGTGCCGCACGTCAGGGAGTGGGACCGAGGAAAAGGTGAGGGGGCGGCTCCGAGGTGTACCCTTCCCGTCCGTGGGCCCTGCGCAGGGAGGTTTTCTGAAATCGTAGTTGAAAGGTTGAAAATAGAGTCAGGGAGTTTAGGAGGGAGGTAAAAACACCAACCAGGTTATCAGAGACTGCTGCTTTATTCAGACCCGGCACCTTCCGGGAGTCGGCCAACCGTGGGGTTAGAGAATGACGGGCCATGCGTCCGAAGAGTTGTGCGTAGTCCTGACCAGCAGGCTGAGTCAGAGGCACTGATTTTATAGGCATGCTGATTCTCTTGTGACATCTGTAGTCTCGTGATTTCAGGTATGTCGCGAATCTCGCGATATCTCTGCTTCTGGCTTCCAGGGTTCCGCCTCCTGTTCCTGCTATGAGATCATGTAGGGGAGGGGAGGGACCCAACTTATCATCAGTGTGATTCTGGGGGTGGGGTTTCCACTTTTGCGGTGCAGGGATGGAACCCAGGGCCTTGGGCGTGCTCAGCGATTGCTCTGACACTGGCAATCCTCCTGCCTCAGCCTCCAAAGTACTGGGATTATAGACATGTCCCACCATGCCTGGCTGCTTTACTTTTTAAAGCACTTGGAGGAAGTTTTAAATTCATGCTGTCCTAATGTGGTCTTACAGCCTTGGAATGTCACTCTTCAGGAATTACTTTTAAAGTACGTGATTTTAAAATAGTCTGTATTGCCGGGTCCAGCCCTAGCAAGAGTCGGGGTTCGTGTGTTGGTGAGAGAATAGTCGAGGTCGTGAGAGAGACGCTGACACACAGAAGACCAGCTGCAATCTGCTCTATTTATTCAGAACTTACAACAACCTTTATACTTTCTTACCTGCAGGACAGAAAAAAACATACTCATGTAAGCAGGAAAGTTCAAAGAAAAAAAAAGATTCTTTAACAGACCTCAGGGCAGGGTGCCAGACATTTAATGAATGATAGAAAGTAAGCTTTGTCTTATATCACAAGGTCAGCTTGAACTTAACCTTTTGGCCCAGACTTTGTCCTTGGGAAAAAATTCTTTGCTGACTGAGTCTCTCACAAGCCATCACACACCTGTTTTAGTTAATAATGCTTATACATAAAATTCCAGGTACACATATTGCTCCAAATAATCTTAAAATAATTTTTGAAGAAGGAGATGCTATTCATACTTCATGGGCTTCTATCCCCAGTACCACACACACACAGACACAAACACACACAGAGGATTGGGGGTGTAGTGCAGAGGTAGAGCACACCCAGGTCAGTCCCCAGCACCTCAGCAAAGGGGGCTGGGAACCCGGGGATGTAGCTCAGTGGCACTTAGGGGTTCAGTCCCCAGTACTGGGGGGAGGGGAAGAAGTGGATATAACACTTGACAAAAAACCAATTGACTGTAAACTTACCTGATTACTAGTGAATTCCAACAGCGCTCTTTCTTACTTTCGCTAGACTTTTCCTTTGGATACTGGTCGAAGCGACAGTCCGACCTCTGTGCTGAGCGAGACCCTGAGTTTGCCCCACCGTCGGATTACTTTATGGGTCAGAAGAGGCCTGGCTCCTTCGGGATGCAGACGTGGAGCAGACCTGGCCCCGCACAGGGCGACCCAGGGCAGTCTTCTGGCCAGAGCCAGGAGCCCGGGCCCGCACACCCGTCACCCTCTCCTGCCCCTGAAGGCCCGGCAGCAGCGCCCAGGGTCACCTTTGAAACACTGGATGACATGATTTCGAATTACAAACAAGCCACGTGGCCTCGAGCGCTCCGACTCTGGTTTGTGCTGTGGACGGTGCCTTCCTCTCCCGGAGCGGCAGAGAGAACTTGAGGGACCGAGGGCCGCCTGAGTCCTGGGCTTCCCCGGGAGGGACAGGCCTCAGGCGGCTCTGTGTCCGGGACCAGGACTCCTCTGGGCCTGGCTGTTGATTCCTCGCTTGTGGTTGTGGAGGGCCTGGCCCCCCGCCGTGCGCCGCTGGCCCAGCGGAAGACTTGCAATGTTCTACAAAGCCTGACTGGGGAGCTTGGAACCCTGTCTGTTTCATCTCCACGTCTGACTTAGATGTCAGGGCTCCATTCCTTTACTTTTGCAAATACCGGCATGTAGGTGTCTTATTCCGAGGGTCTGGCTTTCAGCGCCTGGCTGGAGTCTCTGCCTTTTCTGCGGCAGATGGGGCATCGCGTGGGCGCCAAGGGCCGGGTGTCCAAGGGACCCTGAAGCCGGCGGGGCATCCATGCGCTTGAAGCCGGGGCAGGGAGGGCCTTGGAAATCTGGAGAGGCGACGTTGAGGCCCTTCCTTGCATTCTGAGAGGCCGCCTGACACCCAGCGCTCAGCAGCCCGCTGGTAGTGTTCAGTGTGGGCGTGGCTCGAGCAGCCGGTCCTGTTCAGAGACCAGTGCTCCTGAGTTGTAGCGAGTAGAGCTTTTTATTTTTTAAATTAATTAATATTTTATTTTTGGGGTCCTGGAGGTTGAACCCAGGAGCGTTGTTATACCTCTGTACTACCCTCCCCTTTTATTGTTTGCTTTTTTTTTTTTTTTTTGTACTGAGTATAGAACCCAGGGGCATTCTACCTCTGGGCTACACTCCCCGCCCTATTTTCTATTTTATTTGGAAACAGGGTCTCACTGAGTTGCTGAGAACCTCACTTAGTAGCTGAGGTTGGCTTCGAACCTGTGCGATCCTCCTGTCTCAGCCTCCCAAGCGCTGGGATTACAAGTGTGCGCCACCACGCCCGGCTATCTTTTCTTTCCGTTTTTCGATACTGGTGATTGAATCCAGGGGCATCCTACCCCTGAGTTACACCCCCAGCACCCACCCCCTTTTTCTAAACTGAGTTGTGCTAAGTTGCCACGAGTCTCAGTACTTGCTGAGGCTGTCCTTGAACCTGCAATCCTCCCATCTCATTTTCCAAACACTGAGATTACAAGTGTGTCACCACACCCAACTGTTTTTCTTCTGTGTCTTTGGAGTGCCATTACAGATATACCCCAAAGTGGAAATTCCTTTTGTTTTGCAGAAATCGGGGTGCTATGGGTGTGGCTTGCTCCCCTTACCAGATCCATACCCAGGCACCTTGTGTATTTCTATTTTGTCTGTCTGCCTGTCTGCCCGCCTGCCCGCCCTCCCTTCCCCTCCCCCCTCTTTCCTATTTCTAAATTCTACACCCCCAGCCCTAATTTTTATGATTTATTTTGAAACAGGGTCTCACTGAGTTGCAGAGAGCCTCACTAAGTAGCTGAGGCTGGCCGCGAGCCGGGATCCTCCTGTCTCAGCCTCCCAAGTCCTGGGATGACGAGTGTGCGCCACCACGCCTGGTTCTTTGACCACTTCTGCGAAGGACCTTTTTCTGCTCCAGCTCCGCTGAGGACGTGACTCTGTGCCCAGCGTGCGCCCCTCGCGGGTCCTCAGGGTCCTGGAGGTGGGTGGGGACTAGTGACGTCACAGGCCAAGTGCGGTCACGTGTTGAGCGTCCCTGGGCGCTGGGCGCCGGGCCTGTTAACACTTGTTCTCTGACTGAGAAAGAGCCTTGCGTCCTCTCCCTGACCTGAAACCTGGAAAGAGAGCCGCTGGCTCACTCCTCACACTCCTGGGAAGAGAGATGCTCTGCACAGCGTTTTCCTCTTTTCTTTTTCTTTTTTCTTTGTGTGTGGGGCACTGGAGATTGAACCCAGGGCCATTCTGCCTCTGGGCTACACCTCCAGCCCTATTTTTTTTTTATGATACA